>NC_047036.1:53373920-53998920 GCF_011762595.2 Tursiops truncatus | reverse complement strand
TATCAAACATTTAGAGAAGAGCTAACACCTATCCTTTTGAAACTATTCCAAAAAATTCCAGAGGAAGAAATACTCCCAAACTCATTCTATGAGGCCATCATCACCCTGATACCAAAACCAGACAAAGATACCACAAAAAAAGAAAATTACAGGCCACTCTCTCCAGAAAGTGGACATAGAGGAACACACCTCAACCTAATAACAGCCATGTGACAAGCCCACTGCTAACATCATACTCTACATTGAAAAGTTGAAAGCATTTCCTCTAAGATCAGGAAAAAGACAAGGATGTCCACCCTTGCTGCTTTTATTCAACAGAGTTTTGGAAGTCCTAGCCATGACAATCAGAGAAGAAAAAGAAATAAAGGGAATCCAAATTGGAAAAGAACAAGTAAAAATGTCACTGTTTGCAGATTATGTGATACTATACATAGAAAACGTTCAAGATGCTACTAAAAAACTACTAGAGCTCACCAATGAATTCTGTAAAGTTGCAGGATACAAAATAAATACACAGAAACCTGTTGCATTTCTATACACTAACAATAAAAATCAGAAAGAAAAATTAAAGAAACAATCCCAGGGGACTTCCCTGGTGGTCCAGTGGTAAAGAATCTGCCTTCCAGTGCAGGGGACGCAGGTTCAATCCCTGGTCAGGGAACTAAGATCCCACATGTTGTGGGGCAACTAAGCCCCCACACCACAACAACTGAGCTTGTATCCCTCAATGGGAGAGCTCATGTACCACAAACTACAGAGTCTATGTGTTCTGGACCCCATGTTTCACAACTACAGAGCCCACACGCCCTGGAGCCCGCACTCCACAACCAGAGAAACGCACATGCCACAACGAAGAGCCCACACCACAACGGAAGATCCTACATGCCTCAACAAAGACCCCACATGCCGCAATTAAGACCCAAGGCAGCTGAAAAAATAAAGAAAAGGAAATTCTAAAAAAAGAAACAACCCCATTTACCATCGCATCAAAAAGAATAAAATACCTAGGAATAAACCTACCTAAGAAGGCAGAAGATCTGTTCTTCAAAAACTATAAGATGCTGATAAAAGAAATTGAAGATGACACAAACAGATGGAAAGATATACCATGTTCTTGGATGGGAAGAATCCATATTGTCAAAATGACTATACTACCCAAGGTAATCTATGGATTCAATGCAATCTCTATCAAATTACCAATGGCATTTTTCACAGAAGTAGAACACAGTAATCTTAAAATTTTTATGGAAACGCAAAACACCCTGAATAGCCAAAGCAATCTTGAGAAAGAAAAATGGAGCTGGAGGAATCAGGCTTCCTGACGTCAGACTATACTACAAAGCTACAGTCATCAAAATAGTATGCTACAGGCACAAAAACAGAAATATATTGAGTTGGCCAAAAAGTTCGTTCAGTTTTTTCCAAACCATCTTACAGAAAGACCTGAACGAACTTTTTGGCCAACCCAACAGATTAGTGGAATAGAATAGAAAGCCCAGAAATAAACCCACACACCTATGGTCAATTAATCTACAACAAAGGAGGCAAGATTATGCAATGGAGGAAAGACAGTCTCTTCAATAAATGATGTTGGGAAAACTGGACAGCTACATGTAAAAAAATGATATCAGAACATTATTTAACACCATACACAAAAATAAACTCAAACTGGATTAAAGACCTAAATGTAAGACCAGATACTATAAAAATCTTAGAGGAAAACATGGGCAGAACACTGTGATATAAATCACAGCAATATCTTTTTCGATCCATCTCCTAGAGTAATGGAAATAAAAACAGAAATAATCCAGTGGGACCTAATTAAACTCAAAAGCTTTTGCACAGCAAAGGAAACTATAAACAAAATGAAAAGACAACCCACAGAATGGGAGAAAATATTTGCAAATGATGCAACCAAGAAGGGATTCATCTCCAAAATTTACAAACAGCTCATGTGGCTCAATATCAAAAAAACCAACAACCCAGTCAAAATATGGTCAGAAGACGTAAATAGTCATTTCTCCAAAGAAGATATACAGATTGCCAACAAACACATGAAAGAATGCTCAACATCATTAATCATTAGAGAAATGCAAATCAAAACTACAATGAGATATCACCTCACTCTGGTCAGAATGGCCATCATCAAAAAATCTACAAACAATAAATGCCGGAGAAGGTGTGGAGAAAAGGGAACCCTCCTACACTGTTGGTGGGAATGTAAATTGGTACAGCCAGAATGGAGAACAGTATGGAGGTTCCTTAAGAAACTAAAAATAGAGCTACCATATGATCCAGCAATACTACTCCTGGACACATATCCAGAGAAAACCATGGTTCGAAAGGATACATGCACCCCAGTTTTCATTGCAGCACTGTTTACAATAGGCAAGACACTGAAGCAACCTAAATGTCCATCAACAGATGAATGGACAAAGAAGATGTGGTACATATATACAATGGAATATTACTCAGCCATAAGAAAGAATGAAATAATGCCATTTGCAGCAACATGGATGGACCTGGCGATTATCATACTAAGTGATGTAAGTCAGACAGAGAAAGATAAATATCATATGATATCGCTTAAACTTGGAATTAAAATTAAATGATACAAATGATCTCATGTACAAAACAGAAACAGATGCACAGACTCAGAGAATGAACTTATGGTTACCGGGAGGAAAGGGTTGGGGGGAGGGATAGATTGGGAGTTTGGGATTGACATGCACACACTGCTATATTTAAAACAGATAACCAACAAGGACCTACTGTATAACACAGGGAACTCAGCTCAATACTCTGTAATAACCTAAATTGGAAAAGAATTTGAAAAAGATAGATACATTTGTATGTATAAGTGAATCACTCTGCTGTATACCTGAATCTAACACTACATTGTTACTCAACTATACTCCAATGTAAAATAAAAATAAAGAGAAAGTCCAAGGAATTTGTTGAAGAATGTACCCCTCGTTTCAACTTGTGTAGTAGGGTATTTGACTTCAAGTCCAATGCTCTAGAGTGAAGTTCTGTCTTTGCCTTATGATCTGGGTTTACCACTGAGGAACACCACCCCTAAGTGATGCTGCCTCAGAAAGAGTCTAGGTCACAAAGTTGTGTTTAGATTGTGCTTTATAGTTATCTCTAGTAGACCTACTTATTTGTTTAATTATGTCTGTCATATTTATTCATAGCCAGATTCTCATTATATTGAACTCATGGAGTTTTTATAAAAGACTTTCAAATTTAATATAATCAGTTAACAACATAGGAAATAGTCATTGCATATATTAAATGAAATTAAGTGAAAACAAAACAGAATGATTAGTGTGACTAATTTAGCTACATAAACATGTACTTACATATAAGAAATAATATTGGAAAATTATAAACTAAAATGTGAACAAATATTATGTCTGGGAGATAGCATTATGGATAATTTTAGATTATCTTTTTTTTTTTTTTACTGTTTTTTATTTTCCAGATTTTCTACAATAACATGCTACTTTTGTAATTAGTGTCAAGACAGACAAACGAATGCCATTAAAATATTACTATAACCTTCTCTGCTATAAATTCTCCAAGCTTCTTTGGGCTGACATTACCTGGGAGCCAAGATCTCCATCATTCTCCTCTATGGGAAAAAGCCATCATAGGAATACAATATGGCACACCTACTGACCACAGCAGCAGAGGTGTCTCAGTCAGGACTCCCAGGACCTTGCCCTCCCAGAACCCCTCCAAGCAACGTTAGAGCCAAACTGTGTTTTGTAGAGATTTTACTCAGTGCTCAGGAAGCAGAATTGTTGTAGTGAGCTTAAGTCAGGTATAAAACCTAACCAGAGAAACAAAACTCACTTGCAAAATGCATCAGCCACAACCAGACACACAGCTAGACACCCAGTTAGGGATGAGCAGAACTGGAAGAAAGCAGGAGCAAGAAACAGGAGCAAAACTGGCAAGAAAATAAGAAAGTTTGGGCAATTGTTATGAACAGGCTGGTAATGCCTGCGATGCCTCCAGCAGAGTTGGTTGGTTGTTTATCTTATCCTTTGTCTGGGATCGAGTAGGATAGAAACATCCCGACTAAGGGAGAAGACCACAGGCTTGCATGTCATGAAACTGAATATTTACCTATACATGCTACATATTGATAATATATGTCTATAATGTAATTGAAACAATCTAACTGCATTTATCTAAAGTCTTTGCTGGGGGAAACTTGAGTCCTGGGTATTGTAATTTGAGGGATAGAGGAACCCATGCCAGTAGAGATTTATTACTTTGTGTTAAATTTTTGCCTATCCAGGATTCCTCTTAATAGGATTTATATGCTCACCGTTCTCACTCTGCCGAGCCCCTCTCTGACACAGTGTGAAATAATCTTTCCACCAAAATTCACACCTTCTGACTCATTCTCTCACTCTCTAGAGAAATTACTGATTTGCCATTTCAACTGGTTGTTAATGCTAATGTCATACTGCTACCCAGGAGTATGTGCATTTCATTAAAAAATTAATAACCAAAATCCTAACCCCAAATAATGACTCTCTGATGGCATAAATTTTACCTCTCCTGAAAGACGCACTAAACGGCTTTTTATCCGGTCTTCCCAAATCATACTACATAAGAAGACTCATTCGAGGCCTCTGGTCCTGAGCAAGACACACATGTGCTCTGTATCCTTAAAGGCACCACCCAGATCCTAACCATGTTTGGTTCAGCAGACTTTTAAGAAACTTGCTCAAACGTATTCATTTTATCACAGTCTGGGAGCCAATGCTCTTCTAATTATCTGGAGCTCTATGATCTTTGTCCAATTAATGTTCACACAAGTTTTAAGAACTTTTTATTGATGGAAAATATGACTCACGGTGGCTTGCTGCATACTGTGCTGTTTTGAGGTCCTGTTACCCAAAGATCTTAATTTTCTTAGGAGTACTTGGGTTCTAAATGGCTTTTTTTCTGCTATTGGTCCATAAATAGAAAGTGTGTTTACTTTTGCCAGAGATATATATTTTTAAGGCATGAGTTTCAGTTCTAGAGAAAGAAAAAATTGCATGATAGCCAGAAGACAGGTCCAGAATTGGAGGAGTCTTTGAATGTCTTTGATGACAGCCTCTATCCCCACTTTGGCCCCCACTGCCCACAGCAAAAGGAGGGGATCTTTTGACTCTGGTGGGCCAGAGGGAAATCATAACATTTACCTTGACTTGCCATTCCAGTGACTTTGGACAGATGCCATGAATAGGACAAATAAAAATGAAGGCTGCTGTTTAGACTCCCTTGTCTAAAGCTGGGACTAGATCTACTCAATGAAACTTCTGCCTAAGGAACTCAGAGTTGCTGGTAAAAAGTACATGGGGCAGAAGGGAGATGATTGGGCACAGTCAGGCCTTGGGCATTCAAGCACTGGCTTTGCAAAGTATGGACCAGCTGAATCTCAGTTCCCCTCCTCCTCTAAGTAGTAACTTTCAGCTACAGATCCCTACTATTTCTACAAAGTTCATACTTCTTCCTTGGAAAGTATGATAGGGGAGAGGAAGAGCTTTTCCTGAGGCTATATTGGTTGAACATATCCTTTCAGGGTTGAATTCAAATCTCACTTTTCTCAGGAGGGTTTTCCATCCCTTGAGCAGAAAATCTAATTGCGATTGTTTAAAGTGTTTGCTAGAAGAAATCTGAGTTCTATGTATTCAGGTTCTGATGCATAGAAGTCCCATATTACGATTATTTGCATGTGTATCTATATTTCCTCTACAGGAGTGTAAGCTTTTGCAGAAAGCAAACAGATTTGGGGGGAAGTAAATTTGGGTGCTCAAAAAGGGGATTGTGTTAAAATCTTCAGAGAGTAACTTTTTATTAAAGAAACTATCTTTTTAGCTTAGTAAAGAGGCTGCCTACGAAGAATCTAGGCTACATTTTTGGGGTTTGGAGGATGCTTCATTCCACAAGTAGAGAAGAAGTGATCCCAGAAGTGTTTCTTCCACCCAAGGCAACAGGGGAGGATTTATTAGGATGTTGCTGGCCGATTTGAGGAGAGAGTTTGTGTATTTTGTGTTATTTTCTTGCTCCATGAGTGCCGGTCCTGGTGTTTGTGTGTGTGTTTGAAGTCAGCACAGGAAGTTTGGGTTATGAGAGGCTCACTGCTAGATGAATTCCAAGGTCCCAGGAGCATAAGACAAGCCATGGGCCAAGAGCAGCACAGAATGCTGGCCACTGTGTGAAAAAATGGGGCAGAAGTGAAGGATATATCCTGGCCCGCTGTCAGGGAAGCCAGTGGTTTGGGGTCTGGGAGGAAGGTGGGTAAGAATATTGTGACAGAACTATCATTTAGGATTTCCTTAGCTGGCTGTATTTATCTAACCTCCAAGATACCTGGCCATGACCCAGTGTGGTAAGAACACTGCTGTGAGAACTTGGACCATAGTCACTGTGGAAAAAGATGTTGCTTCATTGTGAAACGATTTTTACAATCTGTAATTTGCTATAGGCCAGCAATCCTCCCACTGACAGCCTTGAAAAAAATTAAGAATAAATTTAGAGTTTATGCATAATAAAAACTTTATGTGCCATAAAACTGTTTCTCTGGGACTGCACTATGATCCTTGCCTGAGCCACATCTTCTGGAGCTTGTGTTTGGTGATGTGTTGATTTAATTTTCCAATCTATGCCAAATGAAATAAATACCCTTATTTTTGATCTGGTAACAGAGAGTGGATGGCCAAAGGGATTTGTGATCAAAGGTTGTCCTCCCGCAAGGACTAGGAGTTGAATGCTGTACTTTAGCGTATTAGAGCTTCAGACGGGTTGATAGTCGGGCATATGTTTAACATGGAGACATGCAGTAAAGTAATTGTTAAAACAGATAATTGACTATGCCCAGCTAGTTATGCAATTGGCTTCAGTTGCACATACTTTCATTTGAAGTGGGTCAGCGGAACTCAGAACGTTCCATTTGTAGCATCTTAGTTTGTTAGGATTATATTGACCAAAATTAATTGCATTTGGCTAACACAGTGAGAACAGCTTAATATTTACTCGGTTTTTAAAGTCTTCTGGAAAAGTCATACTGAATCAATTCAAATCAGATAAGATGTGCACAGCGTCTTAAAATGAGCTATTCATATTGCCGAATACCTGGTCCAAGACCATGCCAATCTCTGATTTTGGAGAGAATTCAAGTTTTTTGTCCTTGAAAGATGGCTGTAGCCTCCCCATGTGTACTCTGTTGGGGCCTCGGGTCCTATGTGCAGGGGTAGCCAATCTCACCAGCATTCCCGCCAGCCATCACCTTACTGAGACACCTGTCATTTGCAGATGTATTCACACCTCCTCTGATGCCCCTGTCCTCACATCTATGTAGGTGGACATGTATCTCTGCTAACACTCAATTTCAGAAGCTTCTTAAATCTTCACACTACTAAGGAATACATATGGTGACAGAAAGCTATCAAACACAAACCAGCCCTCCTCACAAAAAAGAAGGGACTAAATTTCAAGTAGGAATAAGTGTTGTTTTTCTCAAGGGGTTTGGACCAATTTCTTCAGATATTGCATGTTTGAGAAAAAACCCCAGTGGGAAATGTAAGAATAATCCTTGTATGTATTTGTAAATTGTTCATTTTAATTGTGAAGTGAATGATCTCTGCATGTTAAACAAAGTGGGAAATTGAGACACCAGAGAACTTCAGAAACATGTATGCTGAGAGCAAGCAGTGGATACTGAATCACAGGTCTATGCAGCCTGGATCCCACTTTCTTCTAAAAATCCTGAACACCAAGGAATTCTAGCTTATGTTTACCTCCTTTCTTTGTGTAAGTTATTTCAATTTTTAAAAATATTCCAATAAGCTAAAGGTCATTACTACAGTAAAAAGCCATTGTCCAGTCTGTTTGAAGTAGATATCTTAACATAGATAAAGATATCATAATGCCTGTTATTCAGTTAACACAACTGTATAGAAGAGTCTAATTGCAGGGCTAGAAACAGGAACCTGCTGTTTGAACACTTCTGAACCATCAGTGTTTGCAATTTTAATGGCTACAGCTAACATCTTCCCATTTCCCTTAAGTGGAAAGATCTCTTGCTGTAAATATTTGTCTAACATATAGCCACACACATGCATACATACAGAATTATCATATATGCTTAAAGTTCCAGTTAATTTTCTCACTGGTACCATTTTATGTTTTAAGTCCTTAGAAAATGTCAGCATTACAACCTAGATTCCTTCAGCATTTTGGAACTGATTGACCACTTTGTGGTAAGACAGTCCCCCAGACACTGTATTCCATAAGGAATATAAAGAATAAATATTATTTCCAAAGAAGTTATCTGGTTTTAAATTAAAATGCTTTTGCCAGCTCTAACTAAACTTTTAAATCAGTACTCTACTATGGGTAAAAGAAATATAAATAGCTCCTTTCGCAATGATACCTGGAAGATTTGAGTGGACTCCTTTATACTAACCACTTCCTTTAAAATCACTATTTTCCTAATTTAACTGTAACTTTCCATGTAGGCAGATTTTAACAAGTTATGCAAATTTTTCAACATACACAAAAGTAGAGAAAATAATAAACTTTCATGTACCCATCACCAATCTTCAGCAATTAGCAACATTTTGGGACGGGGTTTTGATTCAATAGTTTGGCAGAGGATATCTGAACTATAAGGAAGCTGGCTGGCTTACATCATCTACCCATTCTCAGTTTAGGATTCTACAAATTTAATAATGGCATATATAGTGGGGAAGAATTCTTGAGTAAATTGGAGGGGGATATTATCTCCAAAGTCTGAAATAGGAAGATGGCCAACATAGAAGAAAAGATTCCCATATTCAGTCTTTCATTCATTTAACCTGCAATTACTAAGCAACTGTTACATGCTAGGCATTGCCAGGCATCAGGAAGCAAAGATGCTATCTAGCCTTCCAGCGGCTGACAGACTGGTAGGCAGTAGAAACCAGCTCTGCCTCACAGCTGACCTCCACCTTAAAAGAACAGAATGGGCTGGAATGGAAAAGAGAAATCTGTTTTTGGTTTGATGGGAAACTCAAAAACAGAATCTCAAAAAAACATACCACAGAAATAAGAAAATTACCATGGAAATGACTACAATTCAGAGGACAGAATAAGGAACCAGCAAGGGCTTCAGTTCAGTGGATAATATGTGGGTTACAGAATTTCGGCTGAATTGAGTCCAACCGTAAACCAACCAATAAGGACTGGACTCAAGCACTTAAAATGTTAAGGAAGACTGATAAAGACAAAAATCTTAAGGTTGTTTTGCAATCCAGAAAGTAAGAGCAAAGTAGGAAAGTTTTTACTAACCCTCAGAAGATAGATTCTTCTAAGACTCATAAAGAAAAGAAATTGTTTATTTTCTATGTATGCTTTAAATAAGCAGATCTTACTTCTATCTTTAAGTATCTTCAACAGAAATGTCCTCTTACTTGCTGGATGAAATGAGGAACAACTTGCTAGGTTAAGTATAGCCAATGCTTAAAAAAGGACTGGTTTCATGTTGGGATAAATGGTGGGATAGAGAGAAAAAGAAAAGAATGGGGGGAAAGGAAGAAAAAATGAGAATAGAGGGCTTAGGTTATAATGGATGAATAAATAAAGTCTCACCATTTCCTAGGAAAGCAGCCCTGGAGAGTAGTAAAAAGCATAAACTTGGCAGCCTAAATGCCTGGGTTCAAAATCTGCTTCTATCATTAGTTAGCTGTGTGTTAAGCAAGTGACGTAACTTCTCTGCGCCTCCTTTCTCATTTGTATGGTGGGGATAGTAATAGTTCTGCATATAATGAGCTTGTTAGGAGTATTATTTAAAATATATAGGAAGGTACCTGTCATACAGTGTGAACCACACGAATGCTTGCTATTTATCAATTTGGCCTCTCCTCACAATTCCTCATATAAACAATAATTTACTCTTCACCTAATAGCCTCAGTGTAGGCTCCCGCATGTTTGCTCTTTGGACAAACCTTCAGATAAACAATTTCTATCATATTTTCCTTAGAAAACCCTGGTTAACTGGTCAGATAGGGCCTCTGGCCTCTGGTTTCTGCAATCCTCTAACTGTCATGTGGAAAGAAATCCCAATGTAAGAAATAAAGTGTGTGTGTGTGTGTGTGTGTGTGTGTGTGTGTGTGTGTGTGCGCGCGCACGTGCGCACCCGTGTGCACAGGAGAGAGAGCAAGAGACACAGATTGAGAGACTGATACCCAAACATTCTGAAGTTTGGGAAGCAAAACCAGGGCAGAAATAGAAACCACAAGTACGGGCATATTCAAACCAGAATTATATAGGAACTTAGCAAGAAAGAATATTATGTCCTGTTGTGGTTTATCCACAAGTTGGAGTGCTGGGCCAATCCTGGAGATTCTAAGCCTGTTTTCAACTCATAAATTCCTGTTTTAGAAGAGCCAAATGACTTTCTAAAATGTTGCAAATGGACCAAACATCTGCAGGTAATGGCTCTACTTTCTGTTATGCAGAAAGGTGGGAGCAGGGCTATTATTTCAGTCTTGTAGGATGCTGAGACAACAGATCTCTGCAGGCTCCTGAAATGGATCTCGGTTCCCCCTCAGGGAAAAGATTTTCCCTGGAGCTATTGAAAGATATTGTTCATCTTTTTGCATATTCACCCTTTTTTCCCTCTGATGAAAGAGTGTCTATTGTCAAATGGGCCTCAAGATTTGTTGACTGAATGAGGCAATGGGCAAACTTCTGCTCTCTGCTACTAGCAGACCCCTTACTTGCCTGGCTCCCCACGCACCACGTCTACATGGAAAGTTGGGAAGGTGGGTTGTGACGATACTTCTTGGAAATCTTTTTGGCCATCCCTTTGAAAAGGAACTGGTCTGACATGTCTACAATTTTTCATTCAGTATCATTTGAGGAAAGGGCACCAAAACCTAATGTATTGCCCCAGTTGGTCTGTGGAGAAATTCCACTAAGAGCAATTCCATTACCCTGTCCCAGCAGTCCTCTTTTTAAATGCAACTAGTCTGAACTACCTAACCACTGTGGAACCCTGAAATGTAACACAAATCCTCAGATTGTTTTCTCTAGGAATCTAGGGAATGAGTCATTGTAGAAACTGGACATCTGGAGAGGAGACACAGTCAAAGGGAAAGAAAAACGTAGAGTCATGGGAACAGGAAGGGTCATCTTACCTACTAGACAATGCAGTTAGGGAAAGCAGGATTCCATCACTAACAAGTTTGAAAACTCTCATTCTCTGTAGCTCAGTTTCTTCATATGCAAACCAAAGATGTGTGGTAGAGTTGTTGAGAGGATGACACGACAGATGGAGAGCTTTCGGAAATTTTCCACTGAAGTAGGGGAGGGCACTTAAAGGGTGGGTTGTGGGGTGCTTCCTTCAGACATAGCCTCAAGACCTTCTGCAAAAGTAAAATTTCTTAGAAAACAAGTTTTATTCTAAAAATGTATAGCTAGTTTGTATTCTATCCAAAAATATAATTCTTCTTTCCAACTCTCCACATCTTTAAGTAAAATGTTTCCCTGAGATGACTATGTTTATCCTGTAGCTTTGTAGACCCCTTGAACTCCCTGATATGAGAATCTCTAACATAATGTGTATAAGAAACAAAGTTGTTCCTCAACACCGTGTAGGTGCCAGTTTTTATTATATTTTTATTTTTATAAATATTATCCCTTTACAACTCTGCCAAGGGACAGACCTAGTGAGAACCCACAGATTTTCATCATGAACTCTGGACGAATTGATTCCATTTTGTAAATGGAAAAATTGGGTCTAAGTCTCAAACCCTTTTCCTCTCTGGTGTTGTGTTTACCTATTTCACTGAGATTAGCTATTCTTGTGTGTGGCTTTCTTACTAAAAATGTAAATTCTGCAGTGGGAATCTAGAGCTGCTGGTTGTTCATTTCTTCCTCCAGTTTCTCCATTCATTCACTCACTTGATCAATCAATTACGTATTCAGTCAAAAGTAACCAAGCACTTATTTCAGTAAGGCGTTAGGTATGTGACTGTATTAGAAATACAAAAAATGAGATGGAGTCCCCATAACCTAAGAATGCATTTTCCAAAGACTTACAGATGCAAAGTTGCAGTGGGAAACAAGTCATCGTAACACAAAAAACTAATAAATTGACCGTTTATAACATGAATTGACCCATTCCAACAACATTCCTCTTTAACTCTAAAATCTACCTTCACTCATAATAGCAATGTTTTTGTCTAATAGTTTTTTGATAGCTAGCTGATATTGTAGGCAGCTGAAAATACATTGGGAAAACAATGGGAAAAAAAGAAGCAAATTTTCAAATTTAGAAAATATTCAGACTTTTCTAACATCGATGAAATTGAAGTTGGAAGTATAGTCAATCAGAAAGAAAGCTCTTGACAAATGACATTCTAGTAGGGTTTTATTAGTAAATTATTTAAGAAGAGAAAAACTGACAATGATGATGACATGATGGGACTTCCAAAGAGAAACCAGTCCTTCAGAAAACTGACAAATCTTTCAAAGCTTTTACAAAGAAAAAAAAGGAGAAACCCAAACAGGAAGTAGAATTAATTGTATTGTGCTATGATACAATTTCATTAGATAAATTATGCCAAAAATCCCCAATATTTTAATTCTCTGTCCTAAGATTTAGCACATAGCCACAATAATAAAGTTTATTAGATGTAAGGTAAATAAGTTGTCTTAATAATTTTTAGTTTTAAATTTCATAAACAAGACCAAAAGACAACCCTCAGAATGGGAGAAAATATTTGCAAATGAAGCAACTGACAAAGGATTAACCTCCAAAATTTACAAGCAGCTCATGCAGCTCAATAACAAAAAAAACAAACAACCCAATCCAAAAATGGGCAGAAGACCTAAACAGACATGTCTCCAAAGAAGATATACAGATTGCCAACAAACACATGAAAGAATGCTCAACATCATTAATCACTAGAGAAATGCAAATCAAAACTACAATGAGATATCATCTCACACGGTCAGAATGGCCATCATCAGAAAATCTAGAAACAATAAATGCTGGAGAGGGTGTGGAGAAAAGGGAACACTCTTGCACTGCTGGTGGGAATGTGAATTGGTACAGCCACTATGGAGGACAGTATGGAGGTTCCTTAAAAAACTACAAATAGAAGTACCATATGACCCAGCAATCCCACTACTGGGCATACACCCTGAGAAAACCATAATTCAAAAAGAGTCACGTACCAAAATGCTCACTGCAGCTCTATTCACAATAGCCAGGAGATGGAAACAACCTAAGTGTCCATCATCAGATGAATGGATAAAGAAGATGTGGCACATATATACAATGGAATATTACTCAGCCATAAAAAGAAACGAAATTGAGTTATTCGTAGTGAGGTGGATGGACCTAGAGTCTGTCATACAGAGTGAAGTAAGTCAGAGAGAGAAAAACAAATACCATATGCTAACACATATATATGGAATCTAAGAAAAAAAATTGTCATGAAGAATCTAGGGGTAAGACAGGAATAAAGACACAGAGCTAGTAGAGAATGGACTTGAGGATATGGGGAGGGGGAAGGGTAAGCTGTGACAAAGTGAGAGAGTGGCATGGACATATATACACTACCAAATGTAAAACAGATAGCTAGTGGGAAGCAGCCGCATAGCACAGGGAGATCAGCTCAGTGCTTTGTGACCACCTAGAGGGGTGGGATAGGGAGGGTGGGAGGGAGGGAGACGCAAGAGGGAAGAGATATGGGAACATATGTATATGTATAATTGATTCACTTTGTTATAAAGCAGAAACTAACACACCATTGTAAAGCAATTATACTCCAATAAAGATGTAAAAAATATAATAATAAATAAATTTTAAAGCCAAGTTTAAATTGAACTTTTTATCTCCCACCATTTTCTATGTCCACTTTGGCCCTGTTTTCAATGGATTCAGTGGAAGCTTTTTATGGTACTAATTAACCTCAGATAATGAGAACCTTTTATATATACGTACATGTTACATTTTAAATAGAAACTTACTGTTTGCAAATACTTTCACATATTTTGTCTTATTTAATTTTCACAAGAACCCCATGGTCAATTTATTGTTTTCTCCACATTACATAAAGTAATATTTAAGATAGAGTAAGTTGCTAGTTTTCTTAACCTTTTACCTTTTTAATAACAACAAAAATCTCATGTTTCCCAGAAATTCTGATCTACCCTATCCCTTAAGGGGGGCAAGCCTTTAACCTCTGATTAAGAATCAACAATATTTACAAAATAGTCATTTTCTACAGGCACTCTGCAGCCAAGATTTGGTTAAACTTTCCTTTCTATAATTTTTGGTACAAAAATAATTTTTGTTCCAAGACATAAAGTTATACTATTGAATATAAGGTTAAAACAATCTGCGATCCCAGATTTCTGGCAAGTCTTAACTGAGTTGTGTACCTGTCCCTTCTCAGACCAGGTTGGAAATCATTTAAGCAAGATGACAGAGACACCAAATGGCCAAGTTAGCTCTGAGACTTAAGCCTCTGACTCTATCTCAGCGCTGGTCTCACTACTGGAGCTCCCTTTAAGGTCCATGACATTTAGGAGGCACCATGGCCTGCACAGAGAGTTAACCCATGGGTCCAGCAAGACATGGAAAGCTGACAGTACATGAACGTCCATACATTCTGCAGGAATTCAAAGGCCTGAGATACTACAAGGGCCTGGGGAAATGAGGCTAAATGTACTTAGACGAGATGTCCAAAGATGGGCATGATTCAGAAGGCGGCAGTATTTCCAGGCAAGAGAACAGATAAGGCCGAAGAGAATGGTTTAGACCACAGTTGGAAAGGCTGATGAAAGCCAGGGTAAGCGGTGCAGACCTTCATTCAGTAGGCTAGGGGAAGGTGGGAGGACATGTTCAGCCTTTGAGTAGGAGAGTGAAACAATGAAAGTAATCTGATGCTTCTATATAGCAGGGAAGGATACTAAGAGATAAAGGGTGAATACAGACCCGTGAAAAGGTTATGAAAATACATACAGATGGGAGAACCTGAGAGCTAGAAGGGTCTCAGTGTCCTCTAACTGAACATTTTTCCATTGCATTCAATAGGTGATAAAGACCAGAAAAGTGGAAGGGCCAAATAGAGATGGTGGAGTGGAAACACCGGGAAGGCAATGAGTGCCAGTCTTCCCACAAAGAAGCAGCAAATGTGTCTTTAAAGTTAACAAGGACCATCCTGTCCGCCCATCCTGCTGTCTTCCCAGTCTTCTTCACTAGCCCTTTGGAATTCCTCTCTAGCTTCCCCTTCCTCCTGCTGGAGTAGAACCTATTCACTGAGGATGGATCTCCCTAGTTTTTTTTTTTTTTAATAACCTTTAAAAAATTTACTTATTTTATTTATTTATTTTTGGCTGCATTGGGTCTTTGTTGCTGTGCGCGGGCTTCCCCTAGTTGCGGTGAGCGGGGGCTACTCTTTGTTGCGGTGCAAGGGTTTCTCATTGCGGTGGCTTCTCTTGTTGCAGAGCACAAACTCTAGGCTCACAGGCTTCAGTAGTTGTAGCACACGAGCTCAGTAGTTGTGGCTTGCGGGATCTAGAGCGCAGGCTCAGTAGTTGTGGTGCACGGCCTTGGTTGCTCTGCGGCATGTGGGATCTTCCCGGACCAGGGCTCAAACCTGTGTCCCCTGCATTGGCAGATGGATTCTTAACCACTGCGCCACCAGGGAAGCCCCCCCTCCTTAGATTTTTGAAGTAGGGCTTATAAATCTAAATTATACTGTCCATTGACTGAGTATATCCTGGATCTGGGACTATAATTTGCCAAGTGGCAACTGGGCCATTCATAGCGGAACATGGTGTCAGTTGGGCCCAGGCTTTTCATAATCATTACCCACTGGGACTCTGGGCAGGGGTCAACACAGTCTGGTAGCTGACATTTCCAGAAATGGAAAGGACAGGACATTGGTGTCTGAAACCCCAAAGAAATTCTGGAGTTATTGCTAAGGGCTTACAGAGACTGCAACCTTTGCCCACTTTTTGTCACCTGACTTTCCTCAGCTCTCATTATTCTTTTTGAAACTAGATCCATAAGGAAAAAGGGAAATATGGGCAAATAACACCTGTTTGGCCTTTACCAAGCCTCTGACTCTTACTTCAAAAAGCTGTCATTGCATCATGTCTAGGCTTCTGCAGATATATGGCTAAAGTCACGTTCTCTATAATCCTTATTTGGGCTTTTGATATTTATTGGATCTTACTGTATGTCAGGGGCTGGGGAGGCCATGACACAAAGATAATTTCCCTGTTCTGAAAGGACTAAAAGATGTATAAGAAGAGTGACATTCAGAAAATAGTGACATTAGAATATTGTGCTGGCTATAATGAACCGTATTTTTAATGTACTGAGTTCATATTTTTTAGGGAAAGCCCCCTAGAGTTGAGGGGAATTTATTTCATTACTGTTTTTATAACTATTTCTAATCTATTTTAGTTATCTGCAACTTTCTTTTGAGAAATGCTGGGGCATTCTAAATTTGAGTCCAGCAATGTTTTTTATAACATTTTTTTTTCCCTCCAAGGTGAACTTTTTTGCTTTGTCTTTTTTTTTGCTTTTAGAGGTAGCGGTGAAGGGCAGGGGGAGTGGGCAGACGATGCTTCGATTACATCGCCTATTCCATTGAGGGAGTTATGCAACCAAGGGGAAAAACGCATTTTCCACTCTTGAGGCCCTTTGATCACTCTTACATAACTCCCTAACAGCTGGAGTTGTAAACTTGAAAATTGGCAGGAACATCGTTCATATTGCGAAAGGAAATCCAACCCACAGCTTGAAGAGAAACGGCTAGATATTTGAAAAGCGATTCCAGTATTTGTGTTCTTTAACATTCAGTGAGTGCTGGTGATGTTGGCGTGCATTAGGCCAAGTTCCTTGTCCAGAAGGAGTCTTGACTGGGACTGCTATCAGCTGGGCTGGCCCAGGAGAATGGGCCACTTTCTTACCCTTCTTTTCATTGTTGAGCTCTGGTCTGTGGCAATTCGTCTGCCCACAGATGACCAAAGGAATGCCCGCTCGAAAGTTTGGGGCAGCCAGGAGTGGATTGATATCAATCCACCCACTCCTCTTCCAGCAGCCTCATGGTGCTCACTGGCTTCTCAACAATATCACTTCCTTCAACTACCTGCTGAAAGGATCCCCTGCTATCTCGTTCTCAGATATCCCCCCTTTCTTCCTGGGCTCCCTACCTCTCTTCTACCTACTTCTTCTTCCTCCTCCTTTGTCCCTTCTTCTCCTTCTCCCCTTCCCCCTCCCCTTCCTCTTCCTCCATCTTCTTTTTTAAGTTTTGAATATGAACTTGCTGTTCCCTAAAGTGGAAATAAATCTGTACAAAACCACATGTTTGTTGCTGCAACTTCTGCATCACAATGAAAAAGAGTCAACTCAGTTCAAACCCACTACTTCGGGACTAATAACTTCTTTAAACTGCATTAACGCCTAAATACAGTTAAAACCAAATGCAGAAACTGGTTTCTAGAAAGGTCATCACACATCTAACTTGATGAAATAAAATTAAAGAAAGGCAAAATTGTGTTTTTCAGAGTGAAACAAGCTACGGGAATCACTGTTACTGGAAAATCATTCAAATGTCTAGAGTTCTGAGGAAACAAGAAACTCAGGCACCTAAGTTCTTCCTGTTATCCTTTCTTCCCCATCAGAGAACTGTGAATGTGTGAAATTATACCATGAGCAGCAACTGTTGCCTTAAGAGAGACTCCAAACCTGTATCTCCAGGAATGGCAGGTGGCAGGGGTGGAACGTGACACTCGCCACCTTGTTATACTTAGATGCAGTTGCTGCCGGTTCAAGAGCCTCTGCCCTGAGGTCCTCCAGGATGGCTACGCTGAATAGAGAGACAGCCATGCCCCCATTCCCTGTTTCTCAGGGGTCAGCAAGCACTTCATATGGGAACCCCAACGTGGCTCCCTGAAGCAGAAGCCATCTTTGTCTTGACCTAGAGGCCTCCTCACCCTTGCCACTAGCCATTCTGAATTCTGCTGAAACAGAAATAAAAAAAGGGAAAGGGCTAAATCCACAGGAGTGAGGTCTTGTTTCGCATTCTTTTGCTGTGCCATGATTCAAACTGCTTCCCTTCTGTTTTTAAGCAACGTCAGGGTTCTTATTATTCTGAAGAAGCTTTCAGTTTTTCCTGCTGTGCCTTTCAGTGCCTGCCCATCTTTGTTCTTCCTTCTGCGGTACTGAGTGCGTATTTGTGCCTGCTGTAACCACTCTTCCTGCTTGCAGGATGGTGCTTTGAGGCCTGGCTTCCATCTACTGCAGAACGTGGAAGCTGCAGGTTATAAGAAATGCCTAAGGCAGGAAAGCCATCAGGAAGCACTGAGTCTTCCCAGTACTGTGAATCACTCCCATATCCTTCCAGGATCAGGCCAGGCTTCTGAAGCATCTTGAAAGGATTTTCAGGAAGGAAGAAGTATGATCTCTCAGGAGTACAGCACGAGGTTTTTTATCTTTAATTTTTGAAGAATTTTGATGTAATAAAAGGATAAGTGGGATATGAGGCTGCTTTCTTTCTCTTTTCTTTAACTTAAACGATGAATATGTTGCTTATCATGGTGGTCATAAACTGCTCATTTCTTTAATGGTCGAAGAATGAACTGCTTTTTGCTATTTTTTTCTTTCCACAGAAATGTTACAGTGCCAAGCACAGGTATATCAATCAGGCATGCCTTGGGGTAGAGAAATAGCTCACAAATAAGGAAATAAACTTTCCATGAGGCTTAAACTGGCAAGTGCTCAATTACTATAGTAATGATGCTGCTGCTGCTGACATAGATGATGGTACTTATCACATCATGGCATTTGGTGTGGAATTGGGAGCTGATAAATTGTCATCACTGGCCAGCAGTTTGCCGGCAAATGTAAGGCTTCTGCTAGCCACTGTCCCTTATGACTCTCGTATGCAATCTAGCTATGACTCTGCTAGATATAAGTTGCTGCATCAGAAAGTTTGCTGGCACTGTTAGAAGTTCACCTGTGACCATGCCATTTTTCCTCAGTGGAAGCATTTTTGGTTAAAGGAATAAAGGGCTCATGTGTTTGCAGAGGAAGGGGTGTGTGTCTATTTCTTTTCATCTGCTGGAAAGTTGATGCTTTTAGGAATCTTTGCCGCACTATTTTTTTTTTTGTCCTCATGTGAAAGAATTCAAGAAAGAACTTGATGTGAAGTGAGATTTTTAATGTTTTCCATGCCATCTTTATTTTCCTTCAAACAACTTCAATGATGATCATGATGATAATAGTTGACGTTCATTGAGTTCTTGTGGCCACATTGTATACTTAATCCTCATAAAACGTTATGCTACAGATGCCCATTTTATAGACAAGTAAACTGCCCAATTTAGAGACAAGTAAACTGAGTCACTGACAAGTTTAATAATGTGCCTGTGATCATACAGGAAATAAATGGTATATGAAATTTAGACCCAGGCATGCTGACTTTAAACCAAGCTCGTATCTTGATTTTATGCTGCCTCCTTTTATGGAGATAAGAATAACTGTGGTTTAATCAACAAAGATTTATGGAGCTCTTGCTATGTGCCAGGTTCTGAATTAGGCACTGAGAATACTGAAGCAGCAAAGCAAATATGGTCACAGTCATCATGGAATTTAGAATCTATCAAAAGAGATCAATATTAAGTTAATAATTAAATATATAATTGAAAACTATTATACATGAGAGCATATAACAGGGGACCCATTAGCTCTCTGAATAAGTGACATTTAATGTGAGATCTGAAATAGTAATGAGATGGCAAGATGAAGGGGGGAGATGGGAAAAGGGTCAGAAGGAGGGAACATTTGTCAAAGAGAAAGGCTGGGGATTTCCATTGTCCAAGTGAATATAGAGTGACCACATGTGATGCACAATTTTGCATTGATACTTCCTTTAAAGTATAGAATGAAATCTGATTTTTTAATATATACAAATGGTCATGACTAGATCATATTCTAACTAGTCATGAGGTGGTGAACAGGATGCCTTATGATGACAGAAGCACATAAAGTACGAAATGCCATTGGAATGATTCGGAAGAGAAACTCCAAGGAAACCAGAAGTGACCGTGCCCAGTGGGAAAAGACACACAGAGAGAAGATGGTGCACTGGACAAAGGCAAAAGATGTCCTCACATTAAAAGGGTAACTGATTTTTCCTTTTCTCCCCTGGCTAAGAGCTATAAAGTATGATTATTGTGTTCCCAAGTAATCCATAAGAATCCAATATTAAATGAATTATAAAGCCAATTAATTAAACATTGTGGAATATATAGATTAACAGAATGGATAGGAACTCAAGTCATACACTCAAATATGCACAGGAATACCATATATCCTAAGGATGACATTTCGAATCAGTGGAAAAAAGATGAGACTGCGGCAACTAACTATTCGTTTGGTTAAAAACAAAGCCAGATTCCAAATTCACTCCTTACATCAAAGTAAACTCCAGATAGAAGAACTTGAATATATTTTATGCTATTAAAAATACTAGAAGAAAACATGGCGGAATATTTTTATGATCTTTGGTTGGGAAAGGCCTTTATCCGCATATCGGGCCCAGTTTATAGCCTTTTCCAGATTGGCTGGGCTGTTGAGTTCTGCTGGAAGTTACAGACAACTCTCCAGGAAGGTTGCCTTGTACCAACGCCACTCCTGTAGCCCCAGAGAGGGGGGTATGACTTCACTGAGCTCTGTCATAGCTTCACTCTTGCTTCCTTTTGATTAAAACCCCTGCCTACCAATAAAGCATGTAGAAAATTCGGAAAACTACAAAGTTAAAATTGGACTCTATAAAAACGTAAAATTTCTGTACAACAAAATTTATGATAGGCAAATGTTTTAGGGTCCTCTAAAGGAAAGTACTGCAGCGTAATTCTCCTTTGAATTAGCACTGGTTGTTCTGCCCCTTATGAAAAGGCTCTTAACAATCCCCTGAACTCAGACTGTCCATGAACTTGGATGGGAAAAAATGTTATCTTATTTTCTCCAACCTCTAGCAGATCTGACTAAAACTTAGCATGTCTTTCAATTATGAATATAGTGAATAACCTATATTAGTATTAGTGTCACCTGTGACTCCAGCACTAGTAGAAATCAGATATTTTTATATTATGTTATAGTTGTCACAGATATAATTTACCCTCAGCACTAAATTCCAAATTTATGGTAGTTATTAGACTCACTGCTAGATCTCCTTATTTGATGAGGTAATAAAAATTATGTATATATGTATATTTCTGTATCACACATTTGTTTTTAAAAGCTATTTTGACAAGTACAATTTAACATAATTAGTTTCTTTTGTAATCCTGTGTATTTTATTTTACATATTTAAAATCTAGGGAATTCCCTGGTGGTCCAGTGGTTAGGACTCCGCACTCTCACTGCCGAGGGCTTGGGTTCAATCCCTGGTCGGGGAACTAAGATCCCACAAGCAATGCAGCATGGCCAAAAGGAAAAAAAAAAATCTAATCTGAAAAGGGGTCCATGGGCTTCCAAACACTGTCCCGGGAGTCTGTTATAGAAAAGTTTAAGAACTCTGCCTTAAGGTAATGATTTATACAGAAAGACAGTTGTCACACATATATACATTCTTCATGGCCAGCGTCCCCACGCGAAGCCCCACTCACTAGGTGGGTGTAGAAGGTGTTAACAGCACACATAGCACAGTGTGTCTGACCCTCCAGAAGTGAGCCCAGCAGGTGGAGAGAATGCCTGGTGGGCTAGGGCTCCCAGATGACAGTAGCCAGTCTCCTTGCAGCTGGGGAGGTCAGGTCCCACAGCTCATGCTCTTCTGTGGTGTCAGAGCAGTGACTGCTCTGCTGAAGGTGTCTCCCTGTTTCAGCTGAGGATGAAAATGTCTAACTTTATGGGTCCTTATGGCCATCTCTTATCCCTTAGAGACTGGCACTGAATCATGGGCTGAGAGCGTTAATATATACCAAAAGTCTTAGAAATCAGTGAGAAAAAGAATACCCCATCAGATAAATAAACACAATGTCAACAGGCAATTAAAATGGCTAAATAACATATGGGGAAAACGGACTTGGCCTCAGTAACAATCAAAAATTGCAAACAAAAGCAAGATTTTTAAAATGTCCATCGATTTGGCAAAGTTTAAAAAATTGACAAAACTCAGTTTGATAGAGACATGGGGAAATAAACAATCATGCCTTGTTAGTGGGAATGTAAACTTTGGGGAAAAGTTCAGTTTAATAATATTTATTTAAAATGTTATTTATGCATACCCTCTGGCTCAGTAATCTCCCTTTTAGGAATTTACCCTCAGGAACTAATCATAAATATGTAAATAAATATATGCACTAGAGTGTTTATTACTCCTTATTTGTAGTAACCCAAAACACTGGAGGCAGCCTAAATGTCTTACATGTTGCAGCGGGGTCATTGATCCAGATATTCTGCTCTGTCTCCCCTGTACCTTACCTCTATTCAAGAAAATGGGCAGGCTTCTTTGCCTCAGGGGAGGTGTGTGTCGTACAGCAGGAAGAAGTTGCCACCCAAGAAGGTCTTCCTTGGCTTTTGTTTTTTGGGTTTTTTTGGAAAATGAGTTCATTTTCAAGTGGTTAAGCCAGGGAGAGGGAAAGTGAGACAGAAAGAACAATGGAGGAGGTCTGCAGAGAGGAGACAGGGCTCTGTGGGTCCTGTGTGTTGTTGGTCATGTGCTCTGCTCCCAAGCTTTGCCCAAGGGTGGAAAGAGAATGCGGGCACAGAAGGGATGCTCGGCCTGAGACACCTGACCCCACCAACCTTGGCAACAGAGACCACCTGGAAGCACCAAGGTCATTGGACTTCACAGAAACATTTAGGCTGAGTGGATTTGATCTCTGCAGTTTCTGGAATGGGTTAAAGGCCAGAGCAATTTCTCTGAATATAAGGCCCCTTGAGTTGGCGGATGTGGGGAAGGTGGGGGGCAGGGTAGGAAGAGTGACTGCCTTTGACTTATCCCCCAGCCTGGATGAAAGTGAAGAGTAAGATTTAATTTGATTTAGAGAAGTTTAACCAAACGTAGCATTTCCTGCCCACCTGAGTTTTCCAACTTGTGTCAAATCTGCTACAATGTCTTTCCTACTAACTAAATCTCCTTTCTGATAAATAAGCGATGAGAGGGCTCACAAGATGGGAGAAGACTAGGGCTGTCCCATGACACACAGTCTCATGCCAGCTGAGAGAGAGAATTTTTTTGCATAAAGGCGATATTCAACGAAACTAGAAACAGAGCTGTAAGAAAGATGTACTGATGTGTTGTTACAGAAGCCACATGCCAACTGAAAGAAACTGAGGGGAAACTGCTATATGGTTCCAAAGAACAAGGTCTAGTGCTCAAGAAACAGTAAACCACCTTATGAATAAAGGGAACGGGAGGTCTATGGAACCTTTGCCCACTTCTCACTCAGGGCTGGTCTTGGGCGACCAAGGACTACGCAATTGGACGTTGCCACAGAGCTGCAGACTGCAAAAGGCTTCTGCACCTTCCAAACAAACAGGAGCAGAACGTTTGCCTTTGAGAGTCTGAACAAGCATGGATCCAAACACACCGAGAGTCATCAAGCATTTAAAATAGCAGAGGGGGGTGCCCTGTTGACACAGCTTTCTGATGAAGGGTTTGAGAACCTCAAACCAGATATCTCTTTGGCCCTGGCTCTGGAACTAGCCTTCTGGATGTAGCTGGACTACAAACCTGATCTACCTTTGCCAACTAAGACTGGCACGTGCATCAGAGTTTAGAACCAAAAGTCACGAAACAGGAAAACCCAGTCAAAATATGAAGGGTAACTAACACTGTGCTTTTATTTCTTGGTTTGGGTCTAAAGTGCGTAAAAACCAGTAACTGCCTTGTTTCTTTACTTCTCTTTCTTTTTCCACAAAACATTTTCAATACTCTGGTAAGGCAGACAGCACATCATTCCATGAGAAACTCCAGTTACCAAAAACAACTCTCAAGAGATGAACCTGGTAGAGAATTGGTGTTTTGTTTTCTTCAGGTAAATACACAAAAGTGAAATTGCTTTATCATATAATAGTTCTATTTTTAATTTCTTGAGGAATCTCCATACTGTTTTCCATAGTGGCTGCACCAATATACATTCTCATCAACAGTGCACAGGGTTCCCTTTTCTCCAAGTCCTCACCAACACTTGTTATTTGTTATCTTTTTGATGATGGCCATTCTGACAGGTATAAGGTGATATTTCATTGTGGTTTTGATTTGCATTCCCCTGACGACTAGTGACGTAGAGCATCTTTTCACGAGTCTGTTGGCCATCTGTATGTCTTCTTTGAAAAAATGTCTATTCGGGTCCTCTGACCAGTTTTCAATCTGATTGTTTTTATGATATTGAGTTGTATGCATTCTTTATATATTTTGAATATTAACCCCTTATCAAACATATAATTGGCAAGTATCTTCTCCCATTCAGTAGGCGGCCTTTTCACTTTGTTGATGGCTTCCTTCACTGTGCAAGAGCTTTCGAGTTTGATGTAGTTCTATTTCTTTATTTTTGCTTTTATTGCCCTTGCTTGAAGAGACAGATCCAAAAGAATATTACTAAGACTAACGATGTCAAAGCCAATTTTTAAAAACCACTATAGACTAGCGTCTTCTGTTGTGAGCACGTTGAACCCCTTCATTTGCTTTAGGACTCCTAGTCTCTGCTGCTTGTGTTCCCCAAGCTGGACCTAACAGAAAAATGGAAATATAGCATTCAGAAGTAAGTGAGCCAGAGCCACAGCTCTGCCTTTTCGTTTCTTGCAATTGAACCGTTGAAAACAATAGCGAGAAAGGCTCTAATTGGGTGGAAATGGCTTATACAGGATGTGAGAGAGGATTTGAGTATTTCAGGACATAGACTGAGAGGCCCATCACATGCCTTTTAAAAGAGGCACGCCTGCTAATCTGTGGCATGTCAGAGCCTGAACACCAGCGTGTGATATGCCTATCACTTTACTGAAAGGAATCCCACATGCCTATCCCTGTAAGTGCTACAAGAACCCCTGCAGCCAGCTGACCTGGCTGCCAGGCCCCCAGACACCAATGCCTACCAAGGGAGAGGGTGACAGAAGGACAACGGCATGACCAGGCACAGTCTGCGTGAGATCTGAGATGGTCATGTAGTTATAAATGGAACCCACAGAATGTGGCCTCCTTCACATTCATTCCTTGTAATGCTTGATGACATCTGCCGCAGACCAGAGATCCTCAATAAATTGTTGATGATTGCGATAAAGATTTACATAACAGTGGGCCTCACGTGTGTTGCCTCTTCTATAAAACCAGAGACAATGTAAATAATGTATTGGATAGGGTGTTTGGCTTTAGCAAGTTATAACCTCATAGAAATGGCTTGTAAAATGTGAGGGCTAGGAGGAATATTAGAGACCCTAGATACTCTGACTCCCTCATCTATAGATGATAAAAGAGGTTCTAAAAAAATATAATGACTTCCCCAATGTCACAGGTACTTCTTTAATATGAATGTTATATAAACATAAATTTTAAAAATATATTGGGAAGGTTAGTACTTGTTTTTAGAAAGATATACATATATATATATATATATATATTTTTTTTTTGGGAGGTAGGATCCAAAATCTACATTGATCTGAGGTCCATCAGTTTAGATTTTCTACTCCAGTTACGGATGTTACAGGAAAAGTGTGTAATCCGGGCCCCACGGACATCTCCTATAGTATAGCCATTAGCACTGTGCCGGGAGCAGATCAGCATCAACAAATATTAATCATCATTCTTCTTATTATTCCTAAGAGTGTCTTGTGACTGCTGTTAACACAAGTATGTCCAAACATTTCTGATGTACTACCCCTATTTGTAAAACATTTTAAAGCATACTTCCCCAAAATATATATTATTTATATTTAAATTATATAATGGACTACTCAATGTATTAGTTATATTATAAAAATGCATGAAATAGAATGAGAAGGGTAAAATAAAAATTAAATATACATATTTGCATACATGAGGCTTATTTTACCAGCCTGTTACTTTTTTGTATGTTTAAATGTTCCCACAATAAAAAGAAAATGAGAAGAAAAATAATAAAAGGAAGCATTTTCTGTTTCTAATCCTTATGAACTGTCTTGTGGTATCTCTTTGTTTTTCTAACTTGAAAGTACAGAATTCAATTAATCACCAAGACATCTTCTTTGACTCCCTTCACTTTGCAAGGGGCAGGCAGCTTCCAGATTAGCCCATGTTCAATGCCTCTGAGAGTGAAGCTTACAAGAAGAGAGGAAAGTCATTCTCATCTGTGTATCCATGCTACGCGGACCTAGCAGGAGATACACCTTGAGCTCTTCCATCATTTCAACCCCTTCTCCTTCCTGACTCATAACCCAACAAAGCATCAGAGCCAACTGAGTTTTCTAATGTCAACCACATATTACTGGGTACAGGTGGATCCTAAATGGTGTTGCAAAAGGGCTATTATGGCATTTACTTTCATGTCATCCTCTGATTGGAAGTGAATTTAAAAAAGAACAACAATCCAAAAAACTCCTCCCACCACCAAGCACACAGAATCATGAGAATCATCCGTAAAGTACCTGGCAGCCAGAACAAAAGAAGCAGCTTGTGGAGGGAACACAGACATGCTTTTGGACTACAGTATCACACACTCGCCACCAGAGTTTGCAGACTATCCAGGGAGAAGGAAATCGACGGATGAACAATTACATGCATTTTTTAAAGGGGAAAACAACTCTTAGAAATAAGGTTTCTGAAGCAAGGAACAAATATCCTCACTCAGATCTGATCAGAGCACAGGGGACCCAGAGCAGAGGCAGGACCTGGCTAGCTCAGAAGATAGTCCCTGAATTACACTGGCTGAGGATGGCTGTCTGCTCTTAGGTTAGGAGGAACTGCCACCTGCCATCAGCATCAGGGCACATCTTTTAGAGGTTGTCATTCCCGGGTATGGACCAAGAACTAACTGATTTTTCCACCAAGCATGGTTTCAGCTGTTTTTATCACACCCTCCTGTCATCTTCATAAAATTCTGAGTTAGAGTTCCCCATGGGTTTAATTTTCTATGGATGCATTTGGCAAATCCACCTGGTTTTTGGAATCAAGATCCTAGTGGCCAGAGTGGGAAGCCCAATGCAGTATGGCACGACTTCCCATTCATTCAGCGCCCAGCACAGCGCCTGGCATACAGTGGGTGTTCAGTGGTGTAGGATGAACTTCTGAGCTGATCCCAACAGTTCTTGGCAATTTCTCCTCTGCTCTTCTGAAGCTTTTCCACTCCTGGCATGTGAGTCTCCTTAATAGCCGCTGAAGGTACCTGGCTTATTCTTACTCCTGCTGCTTCATGCTTCAGTCTGGAGTGATGCTATAAATCCTTGCTCGGGACTCATCTCCTCCAGGGAGCTACACGGATGGTTGCCATGTTTAGTATCCTTTCTTCTTCTGGGTCCGGTTAGTGACTATGCTGCACTGCAGAGCCCATACGTATGTTTCCCTCAGCTGTTCTCTCCTTGCACATTGTAGGTACACAGTGCCCGTGGGATACATATTGACCTGGGAGCCAGGAGACCCAGGTCTGAATCTCAACTCTTCCTCCAATTAGCTATTCAACCAGCAGTAAATCATGTTCCCTTCCATATAATTCTTCCCTCCTTTGTTAAATAATGGGATTCTAGCTTTAGAGTTTTACAGTTGTTTCCCCAACTACACTGTGAGGTTTTTGAGGGCTTTTGATTTTTACAATAGTATTCATGCATTTGACAGGTGCTCCATAACCATCCGTATGATCTTGATTATGACCAACTAAAAATGAACTCCTGGCTCACAATTTAAAGGTTTTGTACATTCGGTGCTGCAAGATAGCTTGGATAAAAGGTGTGTAAGCATGCATGAGGAGGCAGCAGGGCGCTGGCCAGAGCTGGGATGCCTGTTTCTAGTCCAGGGCCTGTGTTTCCACCTCCCTCAGGTATTGACCTCCAGCCTCGGCTTCTTCATTTGTAAAGCTGGGTGGTTAGAGGTGATAACTACTCTCACTTTAAGATCCCCAAATGTAATTCCGCCCAAACAGCACAATATCGTCTTAGGCAGCTTCATTCTCTCATCCAGCTTATCCACCTTTCTGTCATCAGGAGCCAGGCAGCCATGAAAGACAATGGAGATCGTGGTCTGTGCTTAGAGATACCAGCACTGGTTCAGCCCAGTACCCCCTGGGAAGTTGCCGAATGACAGGAAATTCAAGGAAGCAACTGAAAGGGGGGTGGGGGGGGAGGCCTGGGGGGAAGAGACAGGAACAAAACACAGCTGCTCATTTAGTCCTTCAGCAGCGAGACTGAAACATGCTGTTCTGGCAGCTAAGAGGAAGGTGACAGGAAGCCTGAGAACAGGGAACTTAATTACCGCTAAAGCTTCCAGTGACACCTCAAACCTCGTGTTTTCTTCTAGCTTTGATTCCGTACCTGACACTTACAGCCCCGGTAGGTATTATGTGCCTTATTTGTGTTGGACTGGAAGAGAATTAGGTAAACTGGATTCTCTGTTCACCCATGAAACCTCCATTTGCTTACGGGTTGAATCTATATAGGATGAAAACACAGAACTTGAATATTACATATAAAATGTTATTAAGAAAACAGAATGTGAAATGTAAGCTCTACTTGGTATTTTTTGTATTTTGTGCAAGGCATAGCGATTTCTTAATGAAGTCCCAATCCTTTGTTAATTCACTGTTCAACACAAACATTCATACGCTCACTCAGCAGACAATTTTTTCAGCACCATTATGTGTCAGGCACTATCCTAAGCACAAGGAAGACCAAGATGAAAAAAGTATTAGTGGGCCCTGGCTCTTGCATCCAATGAGGAGACAGAACAGATAATTACAATATACTGTGATGAGAAATATACTAGAGTCAGCTTAGTCTCCGGGCTCAGCCCCTTGTACGTTTCTTTCATGGTACCCAGTCTAGATTGTACTTATTTTATTTACGTAGTGGCTTTGCTCTGTCTCTCCAATTAAAATATAAACTCTATATGCACAAGGATCTTGTCTGGTGTTTCCACTCTTGGATACCTCACACCTGGCCCAGTGCCTGGCAACAGTAAATGCTCAACAGTATTTGTCAAATGAATGAATAAATTTGTTTGTTGTGGAATTCAGTTGTTGACTAAGGAAGTCAAAACCCTGGGCCATTTTAATGTATAGCACTAACTAGAAGGTTTTGAAAGCTGGAATCATTATGAACTAAAATCTGAAATGTAAAATTATAGGAGGCAGATATCTAGATTGTATTGTAATTGTACAGGGCATATATCTAGATAATACTGTACGTATACCTCTGGATAACAAGTGTCTACTTTCTTTTTCAAGGAGGGAATGAATATTCAAAATACAAGCTTGGTATAGAGACAGTCTCCCTAAGGGAAGAGAGGGGAAGACCATGACACAGAATTGGAGGTTTTGCTCTAAGCCTGACACCTGTTTCCCTGACCAGCTGCCTGGCTAAACACATTTCAGGGTAGTGGGTTATACATTCTGAGAGAGGAAGGAAGTCTTTACAGTTCTTTGCCTCCGCCGTGGGAAGCCTTAACTGGCGAGATGGTCATTCACAGCAGACATTCACATTTTTCTAGAAGCCCCTCTGCCTTTCCTGAGGAGGAGTTTAATGGTGCTCACTCTCTCCTGCCCGGAGGGACACAGTGCCAGTGAGGCCCAAGGTCACAGTCCCCTGTCAACAGGTGCAACCCGCCTAGAAAGCTCCCCAGCCTGGGGCGTGGCAGGGTGAGGACAAGTCAGGGCTGCCAACACAGACTTTAGCAAGTGTGTCACTTAGTGGCTGTGTGCTCACCACTCCACAGAGCAAGAGAGAACAGAGCTTCTCCCCCACCCCAAGTGCAGTCAGCTCAGGACCAAGGCAGCATCACAGCCCACCAGGCACACAATCTTCTGCTGAGGCCAGAGCCTGAGGGGAAACCCATCTTCTCCCCAAGAGTTTGTCAGAGGACAGGAATCGAATCGGGGAACCCACGGTGCGCAGAGTTCATGCTCACAACTGACTTCCTTCCCCCAGGGTCTGTTGAAATGATCAAGCAACCTCTTAGAGAAAATTGCTGACCACAATTCACCTTTATGCTCTGGTCCTCTAGGCATGGCCTTTTTTTCCCCTGAATTGCTAGAGTTAACTTCTGAGCACTATGGAGAAGATAAGGCAGGAAGCAGAAGCTTTAGGAAAGTAAGTGAATCTGTGTGTGAGAGACAAAGAGACAATGAGAATCTAAGTGACTGAGCATTCACAGAGTCTCTGGAATACTCTGCTCTACACAAATTGTCCTGTTCCACAAATTTTAGTTTCGTTGTACCCACAAATCTCTAGGGATATAAGGTTTTATATCACTTAGGATTGGATTCAACTGAATACAAGAGAAAGTCCCAAATAATGGTGGTTTATATAAGAAGTTTCTCCCTCTCTCTCTCCCTCTCTCTCTCCCTCTCCCTCACTTCCTCACTCCCTCACCCAAGGAAAATTTGAAGAAAGGCAGCTCAGGGCTGGTATTCAGTAGCATGATAGTGCCAGGGACTGGGCTCCTGCTTTCTCTCCCAGAGCTATGGGATCTTGTTTCTCATGGCTCAAAATTGCTCTTCTTCCATAATATCCTTCTCAGGTAGCAGCGTAGAGGATGAGGGAGAGGGGAAAGCGTATGCCATTTTCTTTTAAGGAGATTTTCTAGGAACATCACTCAACACAAGCTTCCACCTCATTGGTTGGAACTTGGTCACGTCATAATTTGAGCCTTAGAAATGTAGTCTTAGCTGGGTAGAAACATAAGTGATTAGTAGGGATACGTGATAAGATAAAAAATGGCCAATTAAATTTGATTTTCAGATAAACCTTTTTTGGATATGAGTACAATATTTGAGACATATTACACTAAAATTTTATTTGTTTCTTTTCTGAAAGTTAAGTTTATCTTGGTAATCTGTATTTTTATTCGCTAAATCTGGCAACCCTAGGTAGAAATTAGGGTTTCTCTACCAAAAGGAAGAAGCAAATGGATACTGAAATAGGTAAGCACTGTTCTCCGTCACAGCTCCTTGAAAGGACCTAATGCGATTAAATGTTTTCCAGCTATGGAATCAAAAGATGGACACTAAGATAGGGGATAGGAACATTTCTGAGATCATCTTTGCTATCTTTGAAAACAGACCTAGACTAACAAATCTTTACTAGTAAAGTCAGTGCTTGGGACCACCACATAAAGTTCTTGACCTCTCAAGTCTAGTACTTGTTAGTGAGACTGTGGGTACTTTATGTGATTTTCTATGCATACACTAGAAAGATACTGACCATAACAAAAAAATCTTTGAAAATTGCATTTATAGTTCTGTAGGTGAAAAGACACACTCTTACACTGGGTCAGATTCCTCTCTTTGAGTCTGGTGCAAAGTATGACCATGTTCCCTTCTGAATGATCCCTTTTTACTTGTCATTGGTTTTGAATGTTAATTCAGACTTTCTATTTATTTAACGCATTTAGTTTACCTTGGAATATGAGGGGAGCTCCCAGGGACCACCAGTTTTATTTTCGGCACAGGCTGAACTTCCTAAATACAGAAACACTTTTCTGTCAGATCATAAGGTCATCTCTGAATGGAGTAGCTTTCATTCCTGAATGCGCTTTCAGACACCCAGGCTGGATCTGACTCACAGCAAAAAGGAACACTTTGCCTTTCTATTTACATTCCATTTGGCGGGAAGCAGTAAGCTACACCTTGAAGATAAAGCCACGATATCCATACTTGCCTGTCTGCACATCCTGGCCCCATACACTGACCATGAAAACTACATCTGATAAAGATGCCCTTAAACACTTTTTCTTGCTCTCTGTCTCACTTTTTTATCCTTGCCTATTCTCTCCAGCATATCTGTTCCTCTGACTTCAACGAGAACATCTGCAGCAAGTTTTCAAATTATAGCATTTTTATTGCAATAGAATAGAATACAAAAGAATGACTAGAATTTTAGGAACTATTGCTTTTCTTATCCTTTCGGATTCTGAAGCTACTGAATGATTCATAATTCATTTCCAGGCATGAATACTATTCTCTGGCTACCTCTAAGTCATGATAAGGAAGAAAAGAATATCCTCAGAGAGCAAACCGAGAAGCAACATATTTGTGGCTCAAGTTAGATGAGTGGAAAAGAACAGAACACTCAGTGGATTAAATACGATCCTTCGAAGCTAGGCTTAGTGGTTGAATGGTCGCCCAGTTTATATTAAAGGACTTATTTCCTTTTACAAAATGATTCCCTCTGTATGGGTCAAGGCTTAATGTGCTGGGCATCTTCCCAGTCCTAAGCATTTATTTTAAAAAAGCTTTACATATCAAGAAAATTCAGGTTCAGAAAAGATAAATTTAGTGATGAGATCTACAACTTGAAGTTCTGGCTAATTTCAGGTGCTGAACATCCTCCAGCCATCTTTACTGGAATGGGAGGGTTACATCGAATGCCACGACTCGGTTCCAGTTGTGTTATCACTTCCAGTCAGATGAAAATGCCCTTGAAACTGAGGATGTGCAGAAACTGAGAATGTAAGCCTAAGAGTGCTTACATTCAACATATGGTTACACAAGGCCAAACTTCAAGATGAAAGTGAAGGGAATCAGACCGTTGCCCAGAAATGTCTAAGTATTGGCAATATATCTGGATGAATGACTCCATTTTTCACCTTTCATCCATCCCTGTGTATAACTATCCAAAATGGAAGTTATCGTGGTGGGTGCCCTGACTTGGCAATAATAGACATTATAAGCTTCCTAAGATCATGGCTTGCAGGACTGTGACTGTTAGTATTAGTGTACTTGAATCCTGACACATTCCAATGCCATTACTGGCAGCTACGGAACTTTCAGTGCAAGGTCCGATTGTTGATCATCTCCAGCTCCTGGTTCTCTGTGTCAAGCCTGCCATATGGTTGGCACTTAATATGTGTCTGGTGAATGAAATGAAATGACTAACAATGCAGTGGTAACTTAACCACAATAGCTGTTACACTCGGTAGAAATATTTCCAAAGCTAAGCCAAGAAAGAGTTTTAAAAATGCAGCTTGTAAGAAAGGAGCTAAAACAAATATGAGAACCAAGACATAAAGCCAAGTATCAATAAATCAGTAATGGGGCTCCATTGACGTACCTGGTTAGCATCTCACTGAACTTGGGTTACATTTGGAGGAGTGTACCCCCTATAAACACAAAGACTCCTAGAGCAACAAATAACAGTTCAAAGGGCAACATTAATTAAAAAGGAATGGCTTTCTTTATCATTTGCTGCAAAGAATATTTAAAAGGAGCTTACTTTCTAATCCACAGCAATGTTGAAACCTGTCCCTTCTCTTCATTTTCTTCATTCATCCCAGCCATTCATACTCTCCTCAATCTCCTTCACTCTAACTCCCAAGACAATACTATTCTTCCTCCCCTACCCCACAGGGCCTTTTCCCCTCCTTCCCCTCCTTCACAGTATTTCTTTCAGCCCTTCATTGTGTAGGTAAACTTAACTTCTTTCCAAGTACCAATAATTTGGTCCCTTTAGGGAAAGTATAGAGAAGGGAAATTGGGTTTAAAAAACTATAAAATTGTCTTTGGCAAGCTGGATGAGTGTCAAAGTCTGTACATATTTTCAGATTAATCACTTTTGTCCCAGTGCAGTAATTTTTAGTCAGTCACTTAACAGGAATCAGCAGTCGATGTGTAAAGAGAATGAGATCCCATCATGTGTGCAGTATTTATAAACACAGTTTCTTTTACAGCCATCACAGACATTCTAAGGCATAGTAAAGCTCACCCTGGCAGATGATTTATCTGCTATAGTATGGTAGCAAGGCAGGTAGGTAGGATCATACCATTTTTATAGCACAGATTTGGCAGAAGGTGTTGTACAGAACCTGGCACCCTTGAACTTAATTTTTAGCCTAATACGTGTCTCGCTTTAGATAGCAGTACTTACTGGTGGAGGGTGGATTGGCCACTTAGCTTTACGACAACCGTGAGTATTCAGGCAAAACAGGATGTCCAAAACTAAGCCAGGTATTTCCCATTTATCCTCTGGTGGCAACACATGTTGTGTGACTATTTCTAGAGAAGGCTCTTGAGGAAATTCTTATATCACTTAGTGGCACTGGTTCAACATGTCCCTTTCTAAGGTCGTGTCTAGCTCTGAAAAAATGTCTTTACAAAATCATCTCAACTATAAGTGTTGAAGACGTGTTGTTTATTAAGTAGACATGAGGTCTAGGCACTGACTGGCTATCGCCCACATTGTGAAAATCGGATTAATTTTGGAAAAACACACTAATGCGATAAAGGTAAACACATGTTAGAATGAAAACCAGAATATTATATATTCTGGATGGAATTTCAGATATTGTTGGTTATGCTTGAAGAATTCTGAGGCTTTAAAAAATGGTAGTACAGGGACTTCCCTGGTGGGCCAGTGGTTAAGACTCCACGCTTCCACTGCAGGGGGCACAGGTCTGAGCCCTGGTTGGGGAACTAAGATCCCACATGCTGTGCGGCGTGGCCAAAAAGAAAAAAGAAAAGCATTCAATAAACAGAAATTATTTAAAAAATAGTAGTAGATGTGGAGCTTAGTGGGATTGATATTACTAATATTTTTCTCTCCCTGACCATTCCAATCCCTTTTGAATTGTGTTCCCCCATGCTCTTGTCACGGTCATCCTATCTCTGTACTAAACGGTTTTCATTTAACACATGTTTACTTTCAAGTCACAGGTGCATCCTACTGGACACCTGTGATGTCCCTCTCCAGAATCCTCTTGGTCGTATTCCTCATTCTGGCCACTTCTGCATTGGCCAATCTATGCCCTGCAGGCTTTGATCAGATCAGCACAGCTTTCAGGGGTCAGAAGCACCCAACAGTTTGACTCTGCCCCCATCAGATACTGCTTGCTTCCTCTCCTGGACTTATCTACTCTGCAAAACTGGAGTTGCTCACTTATACATTCACAACCAGAAGCCTGAGAGTGATAATTCCTGAGTCCCCTTTAGTATTGGGGGATGGGAGCAGAAATGCTTTCCTGTTTGTCCCATGTGATTAGCTCTGTGACGTATTTTATAAGATTCCTCAGAAGGTCCCCGCAGAATGCACCACCCGTTTCCTGTAGTAGAAGCCATCTCCACAACATATTTTTGCACAGGTTTTCCCTCCTTCAATATTCTCCTCCCGTCATGCACCTCTGTTCTAAAGGATCCCATTCCCAAAGAACTCATGGGCACACGAGTGTCCGTCTCAAGCTTTGGGGAGACACAGGCTCTAATATGCATGTGTCACACTCATGGGAATCCTCTTCTTATCCTTTGGTAAGGAAGAGTTACATAAAAATCCTTTCCATGTTCCTTTGTTTGTTTGTTTTGATTACCAAAAACGTATGCCTTAGAGAGGGAATCTATATATCGACACTGTCCAATCAGTAGGTACTAGGTACATGTGGATATTGGGCACCTAAATGTGGCTAGGCCACACTGAGATGTGGTATAAATGCAAAACACATACCAAATTTTGGAGCGTTAGTATAAAAAAAGCCATCATTTTTATATACAGTATATGCTGAAATGATAATATTTTACATATATTGTCTAATCATGTATATTATTAAAACTAATGTTGCTTTTTTTACATCTTAAATGTGGCTATTAGATAATTTAATATTTCATGTGTGGCTCACATTATCTTCTTATTGGACACTTCTACTACAGATGAAGGGAGACTGAAGAGACGAGTCAACTGCAATGCACTGACTCTGCTTGAAGCTAATTAAAACAAAAATTATGTCTAAGTCAGACAGAGAAAGACAAATACTGTATTTTATCACTTATATGTGGAATCTAAAAACTAAAACAAACAAATGACTATAACAAAACAGAAACGGACTCAGATATAGAGCACAAACTAGTAGCTACCAGTAGGGAGAGGGAAGAGGGGAGGGGAGGACAGGGGTAGGGGATTAAGAGGTACAAACTACTGTGTATAAAATAAATAAGCTACAAGGATATACTGCACAGCACAGGGAATATAGCCAATATTTTATAATAACTTTAAATGGAATATAATCTGTAAAAATACTGAATCACAATACAAAATTAGTACAAAATGAAACTAATATAATATTGCAAATCAACTATACTTCGATAGAATAATTATGTAAAAATTATGAGACGAGAAAAATTTTAAAACTGCCTGGATATCTGACATAAGGAATTATTGTTAAATATTTTTTAGGCGTGAGAAAAGTCTTAACATTATGGTTTTGTTTCTGTTTTTGTTTTTTAAAGCCCTTATCTTTTAGAGATATATACCAAAATATTTATGAGTGAAATGACATGATGTCCTGTGTTTGTTTCAAAGTAACCCATGCATGAGGTAGGGACAAAGTGGGTAGGCATATAAATGAAATAAAACTGGCTTTTAGTTGATAACTGGTAAACTTAGGTAATGGTAGCTGGGAGTTTATTATCCTATTGTCTCTACTTTTGTATGTTTTTGAATTTTCTATGATAAAAAATAATTTACCAAAAGAAGAAAACCTTAATGTCTAGTAATGGCAAGGCGCTGACCTACAGGCTCTGTGTGCAACTGATGATATATATATAATAATTTCTTCTCAGCTTCTTGACAAGAAGGGATGACATTTGATACAGTTTTATTGTAGTAGATGTGCACAAAATACTAGGAGTCCTCTTTGCCTGGAGAAGTTAACATGACTAAGTCACGTGAAGGGAATTAATGTGTATTCAATTCCAAAATGATCTTGGTATCATTCAAAGAAAGGTAGCTCTTTTTATATTATAAACATAGAATGTAAATAATATATTCATAAATACATTTATGGAAAATATATTTATATATTAATCTCTATATTTATTATTTGTTTATATATAAAATTAACTGTATAAAATATGTTTAAATAAATGATATATTTATTTTTTACTTATAAATATATTATTTATAAACCTATAAGTGTAAAAGGAGCTTCCTTTTAAACTATGCCTTGTTTTCTACTCTTCTCTCCAAATCATTTGCGTTAAAATGCTTCTAAAATGTATACACTCATTTTCTCTCCCTGTTATAAAAGTGTTAGAATCTGATGTTCTATCTTATAAGCTTTTCAGTGAGTCAATGGCCACATTGAAATAGCCCTGAGACAGAGCAAGATTTAATTTAACCATTAAGAAATAAGAGATGCTTGGGTTCTATAGGCAAGTACTCTAATAAAACATGTCTGAACTAGTTGTGTTCTGCTAGACTGATATTTGGGGCCCATTTTTCTAACCTTTCAATTCAGGAGTGGATTTGGGAGTGGGTAAGGGTGATGGGGATGGGTACTTTCCTTTTTATGCCCTGTCTCAGGATAAAATGACCAGTGAAGATCATTCATGTAGAGCATTTTCCATGTGCTTTCTGATCTCTAATTGATAAAGTGCACTTGATTTCACGGTGCCCCCGGCTGGGAGTCAGGATGCCACCATGCTGTCTACCCTGGGCCTTATTGCATAGACCCCTCAGGCTGCACTGTGCATGTTAAATCTATCCAGAGTAGTTCCAATTAGATAAAATAAATAACCTATTATTAAAAGCTCTAACTGAGAACACTCCATGTTGTTCTTACCTTGCCTTTTTGAGGGCTTCTCAAAATGAAGAACATTTTCTGATCCAAGAACCTATTAGACTGAGTATTCCTCAAGGGATTTCAATACTAGCACCTATGTCTATAGAGCTTGGCATGCAGAAGATGCTCGATGAATGTTTTTGAATGAAATCATGACCCAGATTGCTTGCCTAATGGGCTACTGATCTCACATCTCGTACAGCAGAGAGATACAAGGTCTCTCCTTCTACTGTAGTTCTATTGATTTATAAATCAAGTTGCACTCAGATCTCAAAAGAACTAAAATATGTTTCTCATATTAAATTGTTCATGCTCTGGGATCCACAGAATCACCACACTTTAATCCAAGGTTACCTTAGATAATGTCTAGACCAGGGGTGTTCAAGTTGTGTCCTTGGGAACCTCATGATCCCGTGCACAGCTAACAGACTTCTGAGGGGACAAGGACCCTTCACCTCCCTTCACCTCCAGCTTGAATTCAACTCAAGCTTATATTGCGTTTCAGTGGGAGGAGGGGAAAAAGTGATTCTTGGCTTTGCAAAGTTTGAAAATCACTGGTCTTGACCAACTGCTTTATTTTACAGAGAAGAAACTGGAATTCAGAAATATTCAGTGGTAAGTTCAAGCTCACACTGTTAGAGCAAAACCAAGGCTAGAACTCCTGGTCCAGGCCAAACCCCTACATAGCCCCTTCCCTGGGCAACTATGTTTTTCCAGGGCAAAAAGGTACACAACTTTTCTTCCTTTGTGGTCACACTGACCCAAATGCATTTTGAATATGTTTATACATTGTTTAAAGTGACCTTACATTTCCATCTTGAATATCCTCCTTCTATTTCCCAAAACCGATTGTAGTGTTCTTGAGAATGGGAGCTGAAACCTCTATTTTCTTTGTACCCTATTCAGTAAGTGTTCAGGAAGTTACAATATTTATGAACCAACTGACTGACAGCAAATGGAACCTAAGATATATGGAGATTTGGGAAAACTTTGGGGCTTGGCCACATTGGACAAAGGTAAGGTTTCTAATCTATCAGACAACATTTTCTGCTGTGTAACTTGGAGACATGGTTTTGATAAACAGCTGCACAGGTCCACCAGTTTCCTAATTTAGAAAAATCTCCAGCTTTCAGAGTGCTTGGAAAATAGGTCACTAGCATGCTTTGTACACGTTAGGAAAAATGAGGATAAGTGCTCATAATTTCTCACCCACGGCAGAGAAAATAAACACATGAGAACAGAGTCGGTGAATTAATATAGCAATTAATGCTGGCTGTGTCTGAGCTAGGATCAAGGTGACGCCACTGAGTTTTAAACGGACACTTAGATTGTTGTTGTTTTCTGGTCTTTCAAACTTTCACAAAGGAAGGGAGGGTAGAGTGGAGTGTTTTCATGAGTGCACTTGTAATCAGTCTATTTTTGAATCTCAGCTTTGTCACTTGCTAGTTGTGTAACTTTGGACAAGGTACTCAACCTGGCTGAGCCTCAGTCTCCTCTTGCGTTAACTGGAGATAATATTTCCTCAATAGAATTTATATGAAGAAGTAGCGAGATATTGCATAGGCAATGTTTTGCACAGCACCTTGCCATGTTAAATGCTCACCAGCAATCGTGAATAATACTGTAGCATGAACTGAGAAGTCACAGGAGGAAGGCAGACACTTTAGGCTGCCGCTGTACCTATGGTTATTGATTCTAAGTTTACTTGAGAGGGCAAAACGATGATGATTTGCGCCCTGACTTGTGTCAATTAACTTTTTAATGCTACCGATGTGTGCTTTATATGTTTAGCGACATGTGTGCCACTTATAGGATGTAAGGTAGCCGTGAGAATACACCTCTCAGATCTCCCACTGCAGGAGTGTCACTGACTGAAGTCCCTGATGCTGGGCTGTGAAATCCATCCAGGAGTTAGTGCTGAGGCCATACGTCCCACGGGCTGCTCCCAGCCAAGCCTGAGCACATCGGAGAGATTAAAGCACGTTCGTACCTGGGTAAGGAAGGGGTCCTTTGATGGGCAACTCTGGCTGGAAGATCCCTCCCACTGGCCTTGCTGAACCTCCTTTAGACCTACCCTGGAGTCTAAAATTCTCCCACTCAAGCTGCTTTCCTTCCCGCTCCCCTTCACAAGGGTCAGACCTACGTAATGATCTGACAGGTCTCCTAGCCTCTCCTGGTTCTCTTCTGATTTTGTCACACAAGTGTTTGCTTTAAGAAAATATTTGCATGTCTACTTCTATCCTGATATCTGCTTCTCAGAGGACCCAGGCTAACGCAACTTAACGTCACAGGGAGCAGGGCTGAAGAAAGTAACTTTGGTTTCCCAATACCTAGTGCATCTTGGATTGCTCACTGAATATAATGGTGATGATCGAAGAACTCCAGAGCCATAGGGCACCCACAGAGATGGCATGGTTTATTCAGCCTTGTTGTCTTGGGACAATAAACACTCCCACAATTGGGAACAGACGGCTGTTTCTTGTTTGAAAGTCTTCTACCTTGACCACACATCTCAGATTTGTCTCATGTTCTTAAATAGATGAAATTTCTCCTGAGGCTGACAACAAAAACCATCAGCTGCTGGATACTGAGCTGAAGTTAGAAAACAGTTCTGATAAAGGCAAGCTCTTTGCTAACTGATTGGCCAGAGTAAATAGTATTTTACCTTAAGAATAATCTTGAGGGCTTCCCTGGTGGCGCAGTGGTTGAGAGTCCGCCTGCCGATGCAGGGGACACGGGTTCGTGCCCCGGTCCGGGAAGATCCCACATGCCGCGGAGCGGCTGGGCCCGTGAGCCATGGCCGCTGAGCCTGCGTGTCCAGAGCCTGTGCTCCGCAATGGGAGAGGCCACGACAGTGAGAGGCCCGTGTACCGCAAAAAATAAATAAATAATCTTGAGAAAATGCTAAAATCTTTGTGTGGAGGAGTAGGAGAAAGAAATTAACCTGCATTCACTAAATATCTTAAAAGTACAGGCACATTATACATGTTAGCTTATTTAAAGAGACCTATGAGGAAGATGTTAGTATTTTCCTTCTCTGAGCAAGGAAGTTGAGATTGTGTAACTGGCTCTAAGTCACAGAGAAAAGAAAATGGTGTTCTCTGAGAATAGCCCAGATTGGTGCTTCTGTGTTTATAGAGCTGGTTATTGGTTATTTTCAAGTCTGGACCCAAGAAACTGGATCCGCGGTCACTAATGCATGCACTGATTTTCTTTCCCAAGTACTGAATGCGCTTGCTATGGCATGCTCAGCTGAGCCCCGGCGGGTTGAATGTCTGGAAGAAACGGTCTGGAGTCATGCGGGCTTCCCTGAGGGGGGAATTATTTTGTTTGCTATTCACTTTATTCACTTCCACAGGGATTTATGATCAGAAAATCTTTTGAAAATGTTACTCTATGGACTGTCAGATGTCGTATATGACCGTGCCTGGATAAGAAGAGTTACAATTATTTAGGCAATTAGGTCAACTCATGTTTTTTCCTCACTTTAATATTTGATAAGACACTGTTTTGGCAGCTGGTGGCAGATACTGAATTATTATAGGAAAGAATATGGTTTGTAGGAAGAGCATTTGACTGAGGTCTTGTCTTGCCTTGTATCCAGTGCTGATGGCTGGGAGAAGTCACTTTACTTCTTGGGTAAGTCACTTTACTTCAAACCTCAGTCCCTTCATCCGTGAAATGAGATGGCTGGATTCAATGAATCTCTAAAGTCCTTCCTCACTCCAATATTCTATAACTTGATGATCCTGGCCCAGACTGGCTGAGGACTCTTGTTGACAGTCCCCAGAGGGCTGCCAACTTCCCTTGAGCGGAGATCATTGTGGCTGAGCATGCTTCATGCCATATGTCCTGTTCTGTGCCGGGCTCAGGTGCTCCCCTCCAGCACAGGCTTCAGTCATGTATCTGAATCTGACTGTGCTCCAGGCAGAGTTGGCACTACCAAGACCTGTTTTAAACCTATCTAGTCTTATAATCTGAGGTGATGAAAAATTATAGGAGCCTATTAGAATGTCTGGGTCAGGTTCCTTCTAGGTGGCCCCTGATAAAGGTATTTTGAGCCATCACAATAGCAATATTATTGTGAATCTCAAATTCCCACTCTCAGTTTGAGTAATTTTCATAGGGTACCCTTAACCAGAAGCCAGGGATGGCAGGTTGTGTGTGTGTGTGTGTGTGTGTGCGCGTGTGTGCGTGTGTGTGTGTAACTTCTTGGTGCCCAGAGCTAAGTAACTCAGTATCTCCAAAATTGCATTTCTCATCATAGTGCCTGGCAGTGCTCTGATGCAAAAGATATGGAAGTTGGAAGGTGCTGCAGTACAATGCTTGTCCCCATTGACCTCCCCTCCTACCTTTTGGTTTAGTGATTTTTAATGGACAGATGTGATGGTTCGAAAATCCATACCGGTTTCTTCTCATCAAATATCTCACATGTACAAGCCCTAATCGGGGGAATTCCCTAGATACTCTACTAAATCAAATACAGAGAAATCTAAAATAAGCCCCAATATTCCATGTAGCACTTTACTGAAAATAGGATTTATGCTTGAATGTCTATCTGATTAAAATAATTTAAACTGCAGATCCATTTTAATTTAGATCCCAGAATGGTTTCTCACCTACCCCATATCTGAAATCTATCTTAAGATCAGAAACATGACAAAAATTTCCACTTAATGTTTGTTTTGCTTTTGGTTTTTTCCCCCCCAAATACCCTCTCCACTTTGATTCAACATTGCATTGGTATCTTAGTACAAAAGGCAAAAAAAAAGGGAAAAAAACTGATTGAAAAGGAAACAGTAAAGCTGTCTTTTTTTCTCAGAAAACTATGTAGAAAATCTGATAGAATCTACCAAAAGACTACTAGAAGCAATAAGTAAGTTCAGCAAGGTTGAGAATATAAGATCAATATACAGAACATAGATTATATTTCTACATATTAGCAACAAACAATCAGAAACAGAGATTTTCAAAAACCCCATTTATAATAGCATCCAAAATATGAAACATGTAGGGATAAATCTAACAAAAGATGTGAAAGATTTGTACACTAAAAGCTATGAAAAAGACCCAAGAAAAATGAAATGAGACCTAATTAAATAGAGAGACATTCTGTGTTCCTGAACTGAAAGACTCAATATTTTCAAGAAATCAATTCTCCTGAAGTTGAGCTATAGATTCAAAGCAATTCCAATTAAAAAAAAAAAGTCTGCTGGGATTTTTTAAGGGAAGGTAGGCTAAAAATTGGCAAGCTAATTCTAAAATCCATATGGAGATGCAGAAGACCAAATATAGCCAAAACAACTTTGAGAGAGAAAAAAATAGGAGGGCCAGCACTACCTGACTTCAAGACTTATAGTAAAACTATACTAATCAAGACAGTGTGGTATTAGAGTAATGATAGACAAATAGATTAATAGGATTAAATGTAGTGTGCAGTAGTAAACCCACACATATGTGAAAAACTGATGATCTACAAAGGTACCAAGATAATTCAGTAGAGAAAAAATAGTCTTTTCAACAAAGATGCTGAAACAATTGGATATCCATGTGAGATATATATATATATATATATATATATATATATATATATATATACACATACATATATATATATGTATCTCTTACACATCTTACATAAAAACTAACTCAAATGGATCATGGACCTAAATGTAAGACTTCTATAAAATTTCTACCAGAATACATTAGAAGAAAATCTTTGTGACCTTACGTTAAGTAAATAACTCTTAGATACACCATCAACACAGCAATTCATAAAAGAACAAATTGTTAGACTGGACTTCATCAAAGTTAAATACTTCTACTCTCCAAAATACACTGTTAAGGGAATAAAAAGACAAGCCCCAGTTTGGGAAGAAGTATTTGCAAATGCTTGTAAAAGATTTAGATTTATCTAGAATATTAAAAAAAAAAAAAAGCTTAAAACTCAGAAATAGAAAAACAAACAACCCAATTAAACAAAGGACAACGATTTAAAAATATACTAAAGAAGATACACAGAAGATAAGCACATGAAACAATGATCAGTAATGAGGGAAATGCAAATTAAAACCACAATGAGATACTATTACATATGTATTAGAATGGTCAAAATTCAAATGACTGACCATATCACATGTTGGTTAGAGTGTGGAAGAACTGGAACTCTATTATGATGCTAGTGAGAAAGTTAAATTGTACAATCAATCTGTAATACAGTCTGGCAGTTTCCTAAAAAACTAAAAATACATCTACCATATGATCCAGCTATTTCACTCCTAGGTATTTACCCAAGAGAAATGAAAGCACATGTCCATAAAAAGACTTTTGCATGAATATTTATAGCAACATTATTTGTAATAACTCCAAACAAGAAACAATCTAAATGTCAATCAACAAGTGAATGGATAAAAGACTGGGGTATATCCAAACAATGGAATACTCCTCAGCAACAAAGAATGAACAATTAATTGATATATGTTAGATAAATCTCAAAATAATTTTGTGTGATTTAAAGAAGCCACACAGAAATGCTTATATACTAAATGAGTCAACTTACATAAAATTCCAGAAAATGAGAACTAATTCACAGTGACAGAAAGCAGAAACGTGGTTACTTGGGAGTGGAAGCAGGAGGTGAGGAAGAGTGAAAGGGGAAAATCACAAAGGTATCTATGAATATCTATTACCTCCAAGCATTTCCTAGTCATGTGAAAACTCTGGAGGTAATAGATATTCTCATTATCTTCATTGTGGTGATGATTTCCTCTGTGTGTGTCTGTGTGTACATGAGATAAAATTTATCAAATTGTATATTTTAAATGTTTATTTAAAACATTTATTTAATGTTTTATTATAGGTCAATTATATACCTCAATTAAAAAAAATACTATGCCATCAAAAATTGATTAAAGATCTGAAAATAATAATAAAATAGATGAACCTCTGACAAACTGGTCATGAAAAAAAGAGAAACACACAATATGCTAGAACAAAAAATAATATGTATAATGATGGGAAATATTAGAAATTTAAGTGGTAAGTGAATAAAATCAACAACTTTATAATATATTTGAAAGCACATGAAATAGGTAGCTTTGTAGAAAAAATATAAAATTTATTCAAAAGTAATAGAATACTTCAGTAGATCAATAATTGATAAATACATGGAGTTACTAACTAAAAACATTTTCATCTCCAGCTGAAAAGGATCCAGGCCCAGATTGTTTTAAGGACAACTACTTTTGCCAGAACTTTAAGGTATAGATCATTATTGTCTTTAATTACTTTTTTCAGAGGACAGAAAAATAGAGAAAGCTCATTTTACATGACTTCTATTATCTCAAATAGTAGAACATGAAAAAAATTTATAGATAAATCTCACTTAGGGACAAAGATCAAAATTCCATACAATATAATAGTAAAATTAATTGTTTTAAGAAATGTTTCATCACGACCAATTAGTATATATCTTGGGAAAGAAAAAATATTTCAATATTTAAAATTCTAATTCACCACATTAAAATATTAATACAAAAATCTTAATCAGCTCAACTGCTACTGAAAAGTTTTTAATAAAATTCAGTGTACATTTACAATAAAATATTAGAAAAAGAAGAGAATATCTTTATACTAAATCATAATCCTATGGTTAATATTCTTTATGGCAAAACTTCAGAAGCATTCTCTTTAAAGTATAAACAGGACAATGATGCTTATACTATTTACAATAGGCAAGACTTGGCAGCAACCTAAAGGTGTATTGACAGATAAATGGATAAAGAAGATGTGAGATATACACACACACACACACACACACACACACACACACACACACACACACAGACAATGGAATACTACTCAGCCATAAAAAAGAATGAAATAAATGCCATTTGTAGCAACATGGCTGGACCTAGAGACTATCATATTAAGTGAAGTAATTCAGAAAGAGAAAGGCAAATATCATATGATAGCATTTACATGTGGAATCTAAAATATGACACAAATGAACTTATTTACAAAACAGGAACAGACTCAAAGAAATAGAAAATAAACTTATGGTTACCAAAGGGGAAAGGGGATGGGGGATAAATTAGGTGTTTGAGACTAGCAGACACAAACTACTATATATAAAATAGATAAATAACGACGTCCTACTTATAGCACAGGGAACTATATTCAATATCCTGTAATAAACCATAATGGAAAAGAATATGAAAAAGCATATATATATATGTATATATATGTATGTATGTATGTATATATATCTACACATCTGAATGACTTTGCTGTACACCAGAAACTAAAACAACTTTGTAAATCAACCTACTTCAAGCAATATGTGTACAAAAAAGTGAAAAATTATTATAACTGAAAAGAGACCTTGAAAAGTTTGTAGGATATGATATTAACATACATAGCTTTTTGGTACACCTAAAAGAACCAGATAGAAAATGCAATAGAAAGGAAGAAACTAGTCATAATAGCAAAAAAAAAAAAAAAAGTGTACAGCATCAAGAAATAAACATTTAAAAAGTTTCTGTAAGATCGTTATAGAGAAAACTATAAAACTTTATTCAAAGATAAAAGAAAAACTTGCATTATTAAAGGGATACACCATATTGAGGTTTGGAAAGACTCAATATCATACAGATGTCACCTCTTCCTAAATTCATTTGTAATTTCAGTTAAAATTTTAATTAAAATCACAAAATAATTTTCAATTAAATTTCAATTAAAATCACAAAGTAATTTTTCATGAAATTAACAATTTAACTAATATGGGAGGATAGCCTAGGCAATTGAGAAAATGAACAAGGGAAAAGAAGAATTTGCCCTTTCAGTTACTAAAATTTATTATAAGGCAATAATAATTAAATCAATGTTACATTGACAGAGAGACAGAAAAATAAACCAACAGAACAGAATAAAAAACCAAGAAATATATGGAGCCAAAATTCACATATTCCCAGTCCTTGACCTAACTTCAATTACACCTTTGATAGGAATGATTCCAAAAGGTTAATTTCATTTAATAAAAAATGCAATCTTCATGCTCAAATGTAACTTGTGTGTGAATGAGATTATTCAATAGCTAGCATCACCTTTATTAGAATTAAGTGCTGGTATCTACTGGGTCACATTCACCTTCCTGGAATTCAATTTCAAATTAAGAGAGCTTATCACACCCAGACTATTTCTTGAGAGCAGCGGTTCTCAGACTTTAGGGTGCATTAGAATCATCTGGAAGACTTATTAAAACACAGATTGCTGGGCCCCTCCCCCCAGAGTTTGTAATTCAGTAGGTCTGGGGCGTGGCATCTAAGAATTCACATTCCTAACAAGTTCCCAGCTGGTGCTGATGCTACTGCGAACCACTGCCTTAAGGTATCATTGGGTGTCCAGTGGAAGTCAACACAAATGCACATGACGTTATTTCTTGGTTTTAAACAAGTGTAAAATGCAATTAACTAGTATCTACTACTAGACCCCCTAGATAAATATTAGTGCATTTATTAGAACTTATTATTAGTCAATACTTCCATGCAAGTGGTACTCCACTCAATATGCATTCAATTTAACTAGTCATGGCCCATACCCTGAGAACCTTTCAACTCCTGGGGCCAGGGATCATGTTTTATACTAGATTTTGCCCTCACTGTACCCAGTCCAGAAGTCAACAAATAAACATCTATTGAGTACCTACTGTGTTATATGAACTGTGCTAGATATAAGATGTGTGAAAATTAATAGGCTTGCGGTCTTATAGGAGACAATGACACATAAAGACATAATTTCAATGTCATATGGTGAACAGTTAGATCATTTGTATGAGAGTATGCTGATGAGGAGGCTTAGCCCAACTCAGCCAAATGACAGTCTTAAATGATGAATAAGTGTTGGTTAAAAAGGGATATGAGAAGTGTAGTCTCAACAGAGGAAATAACATAGACATATGGATAGAGGTGTGAAACAACTTACACATAGGGTATGGGTAGGGCACCAAAAGTAATTTGGTACAAGTAGAGATTAAAGTTTCAGGCAGGTTGGGGAAGGATATGAAGAAATTGACCAGGCTTCAAAGGACCGTATGTGCATTTTAGAGAGTTTGAAATCTATTCTATAGGCAATGGGAGTCTTCAAAAGATTTTAAGTATGAAAGTGGTACAGTCATATTTGAGTTTCTGATAGCTGCCTTAGTTATAGGGTATAGGATGATTCAGAAGGAAACAGAAGGCAAGCAAGAGATTGGGTTGTTACAATCAAGAGATTGGCAAGCAAGAGATTGGGTTGTTACAATCAAGGAGTGGTAAAATGGATGAAGAAGAACTTTGAATATATTTTAAAAGCAAAACTAGCAGTACCCAATAATTGTTTAGACGTCAAGTTTGATGTAGAAGGAAGAGTTTAGGATGTTTTCAAGGTTTCAGTTTGAGTAACTATAGATAGTGAGAATGGGAATAAAGAAAAATGAGCAAGTTGAGAGAGAACTTGATACACTCCATTTGAGATATTCAGAGATACCATTGAAATATCTATATGGTTGTGTACCTGTTCCTTAAGCAAGTATTGAATGGAAGAACAGATCTTCCTAAATTATTCAATAAAGTAAAAGCCAAGATTCTGGGAGTGAGGGAGTGGGTGGGGGACTTGAGGAAAGGAATCACGGAGGTGAGTCAGAGAGGATGCTGGCCAAAGACAGGTAAAGGGATGAGCAAGGTTGACGACCATGCATTTGTTGTGGTATCGATCAGATCAACTGGTTGATTTACAGAAATGAGAGTTTTATAAGCATTTAATTACTGAACACGTGAATTCTGAGGAGAGAGGGCACTAGGTTTGTTTGGAATGTGGATGAAGGGTCGTTTGCTCAGTTCCCTTGAGTCACGACAACTTCTGGTAGAAAGTAGGATTTTCCAAAAGCCCTGAAGAAAAGCAGATGGCATAAAATCTAAGAACAGGAAAAGAGTATGTCGCCTGCCTGTGTGAGAAAAGCATGCACAAGGAAGTGGAAATTCAGATAAAAGAAGGGATGAATGTGACCATGTGGGAGGTCACACAGCCCACTTAAGAGTAAGAACTTTGGAGGCAGAAAGAATGTAAGTTCAAATCCCTCTTCTATCGCTCACTGGAGTTACCTATTCTCTTTACTCCTCAGTTGCTTCTTCTGTGAAACGGAGATAATGACATCTCTTCCTGGGGTTGCTGTGAGGGCTACATGAGGATTACATGTGCAGTGTTCTTAGCCCAGGGACTGTGCCATGATAAAGGGTCAGTGAAGGATACATGGCAGCTTTCTGGGCAGAGGGAAGGTTGGCAGGGAGGGAGGAAAGGTCTGTCCTGGCCAATGTTACTCGGGGCTTTGCACTGGAGGCTGAAATTCACAGCAGCATTTCCAAGAGGGTAGAGATGATTTTGATGTGCCTAAATTTATGTTTTCTTTATTGTTATTTCACCATTAAAAAAATTTATGCTAGGGTTGTGTGATCTTGGTGGTTTCTAGATCTGACAGGCACCCAATGCATTCTTGTTAGGAGGACTGAGGTAGGGGCAGAGGACAAAGGAATCAGGGCAAACATGAGCATTGCAGACTCCCTGCACGCAGGTGATGGTCTGAAGGAGGCTCAGAGCCACATTGGTGGCAATGTGGGCTTAGTAAAGAAACTGAACATGAGACTGAATTGAATTGAATCGGTATGGTTTCTGAGGGGCAGGAGACGATGTGGGGAGAAAGCTTCAGAATTCTGTAATGCTTAGATTTGAGGAGGAAAGGAAAAAGAGGGAACCTTAATCAGGTTTTTTTCTTAGAAATAAGTGCAAAATGGTGGCATCACCCACAGCAAAAATGGAACTTGGAGGAGCAGTGTGCTTTAGAATAAATGAGACCAGCTTGAACTCCACTCGATTTATCCACTCCCAGATGCCCAGGGTCTGCACGTTATAACTACAAAAACATTTGCGGAACATAGTAAGTACAGGTGCAGGGTTGCTCTTCAAGGAAGTTTATAGTTTCAGTGAAATCCAAGTAACGTAACTATTTACAGCCTATTTCATATCTGGTAAAAAGTTCAATACTTATTATCATAATAGCTATCATTTTCTCAGCCCTATGTATAGTCTAGGTTCTGGGCTAACTACTTTACAAATAGCATCTATATCCTTAAACTACACTGAAAAGTAAGTATTGTGATGTCCATCTTATAGAGGAGAAGACATGAGATTAAGAAATTTACCCAAGGCCACATAGATAGCCAGAAGAGAAAGAGCAGGAAATTGCTCTTTTTCTTTCTTTTCTTTTTAAGGGGAAGGGGAACATTTGCCCTTTAATTTCCATTTAAATCAGTTTCTTTAAATATTTTAGTTACAAGTTCTGAATAGTGAAGACACAGTAGATGCTGCAGGCACTGGTACTGGCTCCCACCCCTTCCCTCCACCCTAACCCCCAGGCCTTGCTTCTTTGCTCAAGATACAAATAGGCACTCTGCACTAAATAAATAGCTCCTGGTGTCAAACGTCAGCAGCCTCAGGCCTGGATGCAGCTGGATACAAAGAGATGAAGCCCAGTAGCTTTCACAAGATGTGTGCATTTAACCAGGCTCCAAAGAATTCCAGCGATTGTGCCTAGACCCAAGGCAGCACCTCAGAGGTGACATCAGCCATTTCCCCACTGTGTACTAGAATCTTGGGCTGGTTTTCACCACAATCCGTCCTCCCCCAGACCTGTGTTCTGTGGAGAAAGAGCTAAGGCCCCACTGCCTAAGGGCCATGATACAGGAAGGAACAGGTCTGCCTCTTCAGCCCGCAGAACCAAATCTATCTGACACCAAAGCTTGTGCACTCTGTCACATGTGGCTGTCAATGCCTGTGAGTTCACCCACCCTTGACCTTTCGATCTAGACTCTGCATTGTGGTTCCCATAGGGCTTGTATTTTATGCCACTGATCCATGATCTTCCTGACGTCTCCGTAATTATTTTTTCCATCTGCTTTGGATCTCCTATTTAAATAAATGAACTCAGCCTGTCCAGAAGTCTTCCTCCTGAACCCGGGCAGGAAAACACAAACGGAACAAAACAAATGATGGTGCCATTCTTTTCTGTGTCCTGGCTCGTGCTGGCCTTTTCCAGAGGCAGACAAAGGGGCTCCCAGATGTTTGACAGTAAGAAACAAAAAGGCCAACCTGACCAAAAAAATCTCTTTGGTAGTTTTCTCTTCCAGAACGACTGATCAGATGTGGCTATAGCTTAACCCTTTTGATTATGATGCTAAGTACCCAGACAACAGAAAGCTTTTCTAGGAGTGGGAACTCAGTAGTCCATCGTCAACAATTCAAAAACTTAACCGGAAATAGTTTGCAGGATAAGAGGAAGGTTTTAAGAAATGTGAACCGATATCCACAGGGTTTGTTGGGAGAGAGGTGAGAGAAAGACACGTGTAGGAGGAGCTCCGGAGAAGGGCAATCCGTAGCAGATCACCTCAGTGTCCAGTTAGCGTGCTGGTCTGCGTCTGGGTGAAGCATTGGGCTTCCAGGAGGAAGAGGAACAGAAGCATGCAGAGTGGGTGTGGTGGCGCTGAAAGCCAGCTTCCCCTCGGGCCAGCTCCACGATTTGCTCCTACAATCCCCCACTCCCACCCCAATTAAGAGCTGTTTCTCTTTAATGCATTTAGTTAAAGAGCAGAAAAAGCCAGAGGAAGTAGAATGATCAAGGAGAATTTGCAGCTCCTGTTAAGCCTCCCTCCATACCTTCTTAGTAGTTCTTTGTACTTACAGGATCACTTCAAACATGTACATTTTAAAATACAAATCCTGAAATATAATGGAAAACCTCAATGCCGAGAAGGAGGGGTAATGATTTTGCAGAGTGAGAATTAAAGTCCCCAGAGCAAGGCCACAGACCTGTGAGGGCTTACCGATAGATGTGCAGCGATCGTCAGGAAACCAGTCAGCACCCTGGGGGGCCCTCCTGGGTACAAAGGCCTTTCTGTGCACCCTGGTTTCTTGCTTGTAGGAAAAAGGCGTCATCAGCCTCTTGGGCTTTCCCTGAATAGCAAAGGGCAGATTCAAACAGTTACTAATTAGGGAAGGGAGGAAATGCAAAAGAAACAATAGTGCAGGATGGGACAGGGTCCCCCTCTGGGGATATACATCGCAATGTGATACATATCTCTGAATTCTCTGGCCCCTACCCAGGTGGAGGATGGTAACTTCAGTCTGAGCACAAGCACAGGGACCCCAGACTGGTTGGAACCAGAAGGCTGATGACTGAGATTCCTGGAACACCACCCCATTACCTCACCACCAACCACTCACAAGAAAGTCACACATCCTGCAGCCCTCCCCCCCAATTTTTTTCTAGAAAAGCTCTTCCCTGAAAACCACTGGGGAGTCCAGGCTTTCTGAGCATGACCTGCCCATTTTCCTTGCTTGGCCCTCGTGATAAAATTTTCTGTGCTCCAAACTCCCACATTTAGGTTTGTTTGGCCTCCCTGTGCGTTGCGCACGTGAACTGGGGTTTGGTAACAATAATAATGAAGAGGCTATGGATATAACACCAAGTGAGTCAAGGGGGTTACTGAGTGCGAGTCTACTCAGAATAAAAAAAGAGAAGGCTGTAAAAATCAGGACTGCATACAACGTGGACCTGCAGACCAGAATCTTTTCTGTCTTTCTGGAATTGTGTAGACCAGCTAGATGGTCTACACAGGCACAGAAAGAGGTAAACAGAAGGCCCAGGCTGGACCCACTATCACAGAATTCTGACAAGAAGAACCTATGGACCATCATTGATGAAGAACATTCTTCAGCCTTCAAGTGAACCAGACCTGGAGTGCCCAAACTAAAGAGAAGAAATGACCTTAATTTTTATAAAGATACCCAGGAAGGGTAAAACCACAGACAGTCTAAGGGATTCATTTCACTGGAAGACAATTAACATTATTAAGAAAGCCTTTTGTATTATGATCTCAAATCCTTCCCAATACAGATTGAACCCACATAGATTTAGGCAATAGTAATTCAAGAAAAGCAGTTACAATCGTGTCTTTGAGATAATCTTTCTATTACTAAGAAGGAAAAAATTAGCATCAGTGTTTTCTACAGTCATATTTTCACCTGGTTCCCTGCTTATCTTTCTAGTTAAGTGAAGGCTTTAAGTGAGAGAAAAGTCTCATAGCCTCATTAGGTTTATTTTCTGTCTTGCTTCACGAGCTCTAAGAGGGAAGACTTTTTTTTTGTTCTGTTTTGTTTACCACTATTCCCAGAGTCTAGAAATAGTACCTGACACTTAATAGACATTTAGACATTCAATAAATATTGAAATAATTAGACTTGCAATATCATCTAATCACTCTCCTTGCCCCTTACACTTACACAATATATTGTCTCTGAAGACAATCTTTATAAAACATGAACCTTGATGACACTACTCTCCTTTCTCAAACTTTTCAAAGGACGTACATGGTTTAGGAGAAAACCTTTATTCTTCTTTTTTTGTTTTTTTTTTTTTTTTGCGGTACGCGGGCCTCTCACTGTTGTGGCCTCTTCCGTTGCAGAGCACAGGCTCCGGACGCGCAGGCTCAGCGGCCATGGCTCACGGGCCCAGCCGCTCCGCAGCATGTGGGATCCTCCTGGACCGGGGCACGAATCCGTGTCCCCTGCATCGGCAGGCAGACTCTCAACCACTGCGCCACCAGGGAAGCCCCCTTTATTCTTTAATAAGCTATTCAAGGTACTTTGCTGTACACCTGAAACCAACACAATACTGTAAATCAACTACACTTCAATTAAAAAATTAAGGAAAAAAAGTAAGCTATTCAAGGGCCTCTGTATTCTGGAAACAGTTTATTTCTCCAAATTCACCTGCCAAGGCCTTTGTGCCTCCTGCACCAGGACTGTGGTTGGCCTGGCTGATGCATTCTCTCTGCCTAGGACACTCCCTCTCCAACTTCCTTCTTCTCTTAGCAAACTGTTTATTTGTCCTTCAAGATTCAGAATGAATGTCACTCCTTCTGGGAAGTCTTCTTAGACTAACCCTAAATCTGGGTTATTTACTTTGGCACATAAAGCTACATAAATGCTTCTATCGACATGTTTATAATATACTGGATGATGGGCTCGTATGTTTGTGCTTTCTACTACTGTGTTCTCTATAATTACCTCTAGGTTAGGTACTGTGGCTTAGTCATTTTTTGCATCCCCAGTGACAGATAGTGTGTTTGCCGCAAAATCAGCACTTGATAACTATTTGGGAATAGGAACACTGAAAACACTGTGGAATTAGTGACATTTAAAAAATGTTTTTAGTCAAATGTTTATTTTGGCTTGTAAATCAATGTTATTTTAAAATTATATTGATGATCACTGCAAGTTTCATCTATTAAGTACTACACGACACACAGTCTATCTTCACAAGTAATTAGTTTTCTTTTTTTTATTATGGTAAAATATACATAAGATGAAATTTACCTGTTTAACCATTTTTAAGTGTACAACGCAGTGGCAGTAAGTACGTTCACAATTCTGTGCAACCATCACCATTACTCATTTCCAGAACTTTCCTATCATCCCAAACAGAAACGCTATACCAATTAAACAATAACTCCCCGTTTCCTCCTGTCCCGAGCCTCTGACAACCTCTACTCTGCTTTCTGTCCCAATGAACTTGACTACTCTAGGTACCTCATCTAAGTGGAATTATACAGTATTTGTTCTTTTGTGTCTGGCTTACTCACCTAGCAAAATGGTTTTAAGGTTCATGTATGTGGTAACACATATCAGAATTTCCTTCCTTTTTAAGGCTGAATTATAATCCATTGTACGGATATACCACACTTGGCTTATCTAATTCATCTATTGATAGGTATCTGGGTTGTTTCCACCTTTTGGCTATTGTGAATAGTACTGGTATAGAGATTGCTATACAAGTATCTGTTGGAGTCCCTGCTTTCAATGCTTTGGGACATATACACAGGAGTGGAATTGATGGATCATAAGGTAATTTTAACCGGTTTAACTTTTTGAGGAACTGCCAAACTGTTTCCCACACTGGCTACAGCATTTACATTCCCATCAGCCATGCACAAGGGCTCCAGTTTCTGGGAGTCCTCAACACCACTTGTTATTCTCCATTTTTAATAATGGCCATTCTAAGGGGTGTGAATCAGTGACATGTTGAAGGCATGAAAATGTAGGTTTTTGCTATGTTAATATGTTCAATTTTGAGAATGAAATTTGAGTGATAAATTGTTATGCTTAAATTGTGAAAAATTAGAAATTCACTGTTATTTATAAAACCCTTTCCCCCAGTTTAGGTATAGTTTTGCAAAAAAGTAGAGATGATATATATATATATATATATATATATAAAATATGGAAGTAAAAAGTAGGAGGGAAAATGATAATATTCTCGTGACCTGTCATTCAGCGATTTCCTGAGTTAATAACCTTCACAGTGCACTCCATAGGCACTTCTGAAAACATATTTAATTGACAAATGTATGAAGCAGGATAGTAATAATAGTGATAATCTAGTAATAATCTCCCGTGAACTTGTTCCATAGTTTTGCATTAGTTTGAGCATTTTTATGATTTCAAGAATGGAAAAAAGCTTAACAGAAAACCACACATACGCAAATGCTGTGGATGTGAAAATATGCATAGAAAAGGTTGCTTGTTTTTATAAAAATTTTTTACAGCACATTAAGGCAAAACCAATGTTATTGCAATATTAAAGTTCACAATTTCAGCAATCTATTAAGGCCTCTAGAGGAGCATTAGTTACAGCAGGGAGCTCCAGCACTTTTGAGAGCTGCCAATGGAGAAGGGTTTCTCTCTCACAGACTTAACTGAGGGAAGCATTTAATAGGAGGAATTTTAGAAAGTGACTACAGTACTCTTTGAAGGCAATCAAATACTCAGAATTGGTTGATTTATAGGAACTTGGCCTTAGTGTCCTAAAATAAGTCATCAGCAGACAGCAGTATTATCAGGAGACAAGAAGTAGGAAGATGATCATGGCTGACATTATATGCTGGTACCATATAAGTACCATCTGTAGTTGTAAGATTTTGTGAACTTTATCATATAGTTATGCAACAAAATCCTTCTTATTATGACCCTATGAAGTAGGCATTGCTGAGACAGTCACCTCCATTTGGGGGAAGCAGACCCCGAGGCCTAGAGTAGTATCTTCCCCTAGTTCACATAGCTTGTATCACCAGAGAAGATGGGCAATGTGTATTTGTAGAAGATGCGTGAGCTTTGGAGAGAGACAGAGCCAGGTTCAAACCCCAGCTCTGGCACTCTACAGTTGTTACCTTGGAAAATCTCCTTAAGTATTTTAAGTCTCGGTTTCATCTCCTGCAAAATGAGATTAATATCTATCTCACAGCATTGTTTTGAGAATACATTTTTAATAAAGGGAGTTATTCTGTTACATTTCTCCCAGCCACGCCCACGTCAGATATCACTAATCAATCACAGCACATTTTCACACGAAGCGTGGGGCAACCTCAGAACCCTTCTCAAGCTAGCAGGGCAGGCAGCTATACCAACTGAACAGGGTAGGCGGTAGAGGTGGTGCTTCTTTGTCACCCTGGTCCTCAGAGCTGCACTCACTGCTTTTTGTGTTGGCCCTCTAGCTGTCCCGCAGGAATGTTCTTTATCAGCTTACATGAAAATCCAAGACATTTTATAGCTGGGTCCATTTGCTTAGGACTCCCTCGTCCTCCTTCCTCCCCTCTGTTGATACTAAGCTAATCTATTCCCACCCGCCTGTGACACTATCATTGAGTCTGCAAGAGGCAAACAGAGGAGGAGAAGTTAAATAGTTAAATGGAGGAAGAGCATGGGATAGGAAAAGAATACCCAGACCAACTTGGGTCTTTGCTATTTTTTTCTAATTTTTCTGGTTCTATTGACATTTTTCATTAGAGATTTGTCTGGTAACAGTACAGGTATACCTTGTTTTACTGCGCTTCACAGATATTGTGTGTGTGTGTGTGTGTGTGTGTGTGTGTGTGTGTGTGTGTGTGTGTTTTAACAAAAATTGAAGGTTTGTGGCAACCCTGTGTTGAGCAAGTCTATTGGTGCCATTTTTCCAACAGTATTTGCTCACTTTATGTCTGTGAGTCACATTTTGGTAATTCTTTCAATACTTTAAGCTTTTCATTATTATTATATTTGTTATGGTCATCTGTGATCAGTGATCTCTGATGTTATAATTGTTTTGGGGCACCACAAACCACACCCATATAGGCTGGAAAATTTAATAAATGTTGTGGGTGTTCTGACTGCTATGCTGACTGGCTGTTTCCTCATCTCTCACCGTCTCTTCAGGCCTGCCTAATCCCTGAGACACAAAGATCTTGAAATTAGGCCAATTAATAACTTTCCAATAGCCTCTACGTATTCAAGTGAAAGGAGAGTCACATGTCTCTCATTTAAATCAAAAGATAGAAATGATTAAGCTTAGTGAGGAAGGCATGTCAAAAGCTGAGACACGCCAAAAGCTAAGTCTCTTCCACCAGGCAGTTAGCCAAGTTGTGAATGCAAAGGAAAAAATCTTGAAGGGAATTAAAAGTGCTACTCCAGTGAACACATAAAAGATAAGAAAGTGAAACAGCCTTATTGCTGATATGGAGAAAGTTTTAGCTGTCTGGATAGAAGATCAAACCAGCCACAATATTCCCTTAAGCCAAAGCCTAATCCAGAGCAAGGCCCTAACTCTTTAATTCTATGAAGGCTGAGAGAGTTGAGGAAGCTGCAGAAGAAAAATTTGAGGCTAGCAGAGGTTGGTTCATGAGGTTGAAGGAAAGAAGCCATCTCCATAACATAAGATACTTCACCTTGCAAGGTGAAGTAGCAAGTGCTGTTGTAGAAGCTGCAGCAAGTTATCCAGAAGCTCTAGCTAAGATAATTCTTAAAGATGCCTACACTAAACAACAGATTTTCAATGTAGATGAAACAGCCTTCTATTGGAAAAAGATGCCATCTAGGGCTTTCATAGCTAGAGAGGAGAAGTCAATGTCTGGCTTCAATGCTTCAAAAAACAGACCGACTCTTGTTAGGGGCTAATGTGGCTGGTGACTTGAAGTTGGATCCAACATTCATTTACCATTCTGAAAATTCTAGGACCCTTAGGAATTATGCTCAATCTACTCTGCCTGTGCTCTATAAATGGAAAAACAAAGTCTGGATGACAGCACCTCTGTTGACAACATGGTTTACTGAATATCTTAATGCCACTGTTGAGGCCTAGTGCTCAGAGAAAAGATTCCTTTCAAAATATGACTGCTCATTGACAAAGTACCTGGTCACCCAAGAGCTCTGATGGAGATATACAATGAGAGTAATGTTTTCATGTCTGCTAACACAACATCCATTTTGCAGCCCAAGGACCAAGGAGTAATTTTGACTTTTAAGTCTTATTCAGAAATACATTTTGTAAGGCTGTAGCTGCCATAGATAGTGATTCCTCTGATGTATCTGGACAAAGTCAACTGAAACTTTCTGGAAAGGATTCACCATTCTAGATGCCAGTGAGAACACTCATGATACATGAGAAGAGATCAAGATATCAAGATTAACAGGAGTTTGGAAGAAGTGGATTCCAACCCTCATGGATGACTTTGAGGGGTTCAAGACTTACAGATATTGAAAACAAACTTATGGTTACCAAGGGGAAATGTGGGGAGGGGGGAAGCATAAATCAGGAGCTTGGGATAAACATACACTACTACATGTAAGATAGATAATGAACAAGGACCTACTGTATAGCACAGGGAACTCTACTCAATATTCTGTGATAACCTATATGAGAAAAGAATCTAAAAAAGAATGAATATATGTATATGTATAATTGAATCACTTTGCTGTACACCTGACACTAACACAACATTATAAATCAACTATACTCAAAATCAAAATATTAAAAAAAATTCAGTGGAGTAAGTCACTGCAGAGGTGGAAATAGCAAGAGAACTAGTATTAGAAATGGAGCTTGAAGATATGACTGCACTGCTGTGTCTCATGATAAGACATTAATGGTGGAGGAGTTGCTTCTTGTGAGTGAGCAAAGAAAGTGGTTTTTCGTGAGATGGAATCTACTCCTGGTGAAGATGCTGTGAAGATTGTTGAAAGGACAACAAAGGATTTAGAATATTACACAAACTTAGCTGACAAAGCAGAGGCAGGGTTTGTGAGGATTGACTCCAATAATGAAAGAAGTTCTGCTGTGGGTAAAATGGTATCAAAGAGCATTCCATGCTACAGAGAAATCTGCCATGAAAGGAAGAGTCGATCTCTGAGGCAAACTTCACTGTTGTCTATTTTAAGAAATGGTCACAGCCACCCCAGCTTTCATCACCTACCACCCTGATCAGCCAGCAGCCATCAACACTGGGGCAAGACCCACTACCAGCAAAAAGATTACAACTCAGTGAAGGCTCAGATCGTATGGTTAGCATTTTTTAGCAATAAAAAAATCTCTTAAATTGAGGTATGCACATCGTTTTTGTTTGTTTTTAACATAAGGCTATTGAGAATCCTTAACAGACTACAGTATAGTGTAAACATAATTTTTGCACTGGGAAACAAACAAATTTGTGTCTTGCTTTATTGCGATATTTGCTTTGTTACATTGGTCTGAAATCAAACACACAATATCTCTGAGGTATGCCTATATTCACTGAAATAGTCAAGTCCCTCAACCTGAAGGTTAGCTGTTAATACAAGTATTTGTAGAAAGAAAAACAGAGGCACTGCTCTGTTCAAGGCCACGCCATGAGACATAAATGAAAGTGGCAGACAGCTTGAGTTTGGCACCCTTGATGAATCTGAGGTTATAAAAATGAATTCTTGCATTTTAACCTATATGTAATTTTTTGAAGTAGTCAACTTTTCTTGTATCCTTTAACCTTATGATCAAGGAATGTATGTTTTAAAAAATATTTCAGGGTTGAAGTTTCATTTTCTCTGAGTTACACTGGGAAGAAAACAGGAGTTCTTATTTGCCCTAATGGTAAACAAAGAAAGTGTTATCCCTCCAATCTTTCAGGCTCAAACGTGGCTGAAAGTATTTCACTTACGCTATGAAACAAAACAAAAACAGCTATCCCACGGGGTTTACCAGGTATTTGTTAGCAACCGGCTTAAAATCTTCATTTGGAATTCTTCCTTAGTGTTCAGATGATGAAGAGTTTTCTTATTCAACCCTCACACAGTGTTTGGTCATCTTCTACTCTACGGCCCTGGTTTGTGTCTCACACCATCTCCTAGATTCATTTGTCACCAAGGCTTGTCCTGGGCCACATTTCTTCCAGTGACTTCCATATAATACAGATGGAAAATGAACAGAATATAGTCTCAAAGTCTAGACATAATTAATCAGGTCTACTTCCTAATTCCTATATGTTGGTGTGTGGAACAGTGGAGACAGAGTGTACTGTCTTGTAAGCTCTCAATAAATGGCTATAGATGTGGACTACTTGGGCTAGTACTGAGGTCAACATACTTCATTTGAGGGTGTCAGTGGACTCAGGGTAATGGAAGACCCTAAGGAGTCCCTCAAAATCCTGAGAGCACCCATTGGGCTGGGGAACCCAGTCTAAGCAGTCCTTTTTGACTACCATTTGGCTTTTGCTCTGCAAAGAACAAATCACTCCGGGGGTAAGTAGGATGTTTTAAAAGACTCATTTTTGTTTCTTAAATGTCTTCATGAGTTGAAGGAACATTTAAAAATAAAAAAAGACATTTCTCAACAATCACAGTTCAAAATGACATGTACACGTCTCCCTGCGGGGCATTTTTAAAACTTAAAAAGCTTGTCATGTTGCCTTTTAAACAGGGAAGCAATTTGAAAATGAAGGAAAGCATTTAGCATTCCAAAATAGTGACCCTGAGTGCTGGCTTCCCTGGAGCGCTATCAAAGAAACTTGGTCCACAGGACTGAAGAGTCAGAGCCTGTGAACATGGCTTATGTTAAAGGACCTACTTCGCAGATGTGCATTAATTCTGGTTATCGTTGGGGTGGACTCTGGGGAAAATTAGGAAATACAAATTTATCTTTGGCATTTCCTGCACTGTTGACACAGTGGAAAAGAACATGGGCTTTAGAGTCAGATCTGGATTTTCATTCTAGTTTCACCAATAACTAGCTGAGAGACCTTGGACACTTATTGTAACCCCCTGAAGGGGTTAAGATATAGTCGATTTCCACATAGCTAGCGGAATTACGATACCTACTTTTCAATCTTTGTGTTCAGTAAGATACAGGGCATGGAACGGTATTAGCATGTGAAAGGTACACAGTGGGTGCTCATTCTTTCCCTTGCTCCCCTCCCCCACCTCCCCAGTACTGAGATCTCCACTCATGGCAGCCCTCCTGGGTCTTACTTAGCTGTATTTTAGGGTGGCATCCCCCATTAAAATTTACCTGCACTGTCCTTTAATTGTGTCCTCAGGTCCCTGTCTCTGCCAGGTAGGCTCACCACTGTGATATCCTTACATACAGCTCATGGATCATTGAAATGGGTGCCAATGGGTTAACCTCTTACTCCTCCCAACTAAGTGTAATATTTTATCTAGAACCTTCAGAAAAATAATGTCTGAATCCAAAGGAATGCCTATGATGGGAAGAAATTCGGGCAAAGCAGGGAGTTAATTTAAGAATACGTGTGTATGGGGTCATTTTTCAGCATTCACCCTTCAGAGTACATACACAAGTGCTTCCCTTCTGCTTCAATACACAGGGCTGAGCCTTGGTGCTGGTAACCTAACAGTAGATTGATAAGACTAGTGACCAAGTGTTTGCAATGCATATTCTCGAGGTCTCCCTGACCCAAGGCCTCTGCTTACCCTACATTCTTGAAGCTGGGATACTTAGGTCTCACCTAGAGGTTCAGTCCCGCCCAGGACCCAGCAACACTCATGATTTCTAACAAAGCTAGTAGAGGACACTTCCCTTGTCGAGCTCTCAGGCTCTGCACCCTTCTGACCCAGCAACTGGCCCTGTTCTGGCTGTTACGACAGTTCCAGGGCTGGCCTTTTCCTTTCTTCTTCTGTTACTAAGTTCTGCCTTGCTTCTCACTTTCAGTAACTGAGTCCCTGTTTGGTGGCTCCATGATGACCTCAGATCCTCCCTGCTTGATATTCTAGTTCCTCCAAAGCTATCACTGAATTTCCCTTCCTCCTGAGACAGGCTTTCCCACTTCCTGTTCTCTCAGGACCTAAGGTTCTGTCCCCGACTTCTGTCCCTCCAATAAAGAGCGCACAGCTGGTTTGGGGATTTGTTGCATCATCAATTGTCAGTGAGACCGTGAAACTGGCGGACACAAATAAGTGGTACCTTACTGTAGCAGAGAAATGTACACTGAAGACTGAAAGGCAGCTAATGGTGAAAAGCATTAGCACTGATATCAGACAGACCTGGGGCTGAATTAGGCACAGCCTTACTAGTCCTAGCGATTTAGTTACTTTCCCCTGCTCTAGTTTCCTCATTTCAAAAATTGGACTAACAATATTTATCTCATAGAGTTGTTGCAAGGATAAAAATCACAAAATGAATATAAAATAATGAGCACAATGCCAGACACAGAGTAAATGCTCAAGACAAATCAGATATTTTTATAAGTGTTATCATGATAATTATTTAATAATAGGTATGCATGAACACAAAAGAGGAGATTTCTGCCTGTGGACTTCAACTCATCCAAAAATGGAGAAGGCAAAGGTAAACACAGGTTATATTCTTAAATAATCATAGTCTCTGAAGTTTGAGAGAAAAATTGGGAACTCAATTGACATGCAGGTTCTAGAGTGACCACATCAACAGATAGCTGCAGAACATGCAAGGGGGTTGCCTCCTAGCCAGGGAAGATACTTCCTTAAAAATGGAGAGGCAGCAAGACTAGAGCTAGGGATAAAGGTTTTGCTTTGGGATGAACCCCAAACACAGAAGTCAAGGAACTTTGAGATATTTAAAAATGACTGTCAAATATTTTAGATTCGTTTTCAGCTGTATTTTGGAAGATCACATCGTAAGCTTCCAGAATATGTCATTAGGCATTTCGAATCTCAGATATAAAAACTATACCTTTTACCCCATGTGATATTAATCATGTTTTAAATTTGCTGTATTTTATAATACTTTGCTATCTTGGGGCCTTGCAGACCTGGGGAAGGACTGCCCCTCTCAGGGTTAGCAGATTCCTAGAGATAGCTAACAACTTGTCTGTGGGCATGCCTTTCATATGCAAACCAACCAATCCTGAATCCATACCTCCACCTGCTTCCTTTTACCAGGCCCTGATGTTGAGGATACTATCCCTCTGCTCTAAATCACTCCAGGGGCAGTTACCAGACAGCTAGAGACTCCCAGTATCCCAGAGTCTGCTGAAATTACTCAAACTACCCAGTCCTACACCTGCTCAGCTGCTTATCCTGCCTCACCCATTCCTCCCTGCAACAAGCACAATGAAGTTTTGTGCCCATCCTTTTCTCTCACTCCTTTGCCTCCTGACCAACCCTGGTGCTTCCCCATGTAGCCGTGTGTGGTGTGCCGTGCCCCTTCCTCTGGAGAGCTGTAACAAACTCTTATCTTTTCAATGGCAATTGTCTCCTGATCGGTTGGCCTCACCAAACCTGAATAACAACAAAATCCCGGGTGCATTTTTAAACAACCCAAAGGGAGAGAAATCTGTATTCAGAAATCTCCGGTTTCTGGCTGGATCATTTTGGGCACTTGTATCTCAACCATTTAGAGCCTCAGTTTCTTCTTCTATAAAAACTGAAATAACAGTCTTTACCTCACAGAGCCATGGGGAGGATTTGTACACATGAAAGCACCCATCCCTGTTAATGCTTAGCTAATGTTTGTCCCTGCATTTGTTCACTCACCTGGTCATTCATTGCTATCCACCTGTAACCTATAAACACTCTTCAATTATCACCCTGTTTGTGCTAGGTAATTCTGAGTAAATTCTGACATCTTTCCAAACGTCTATAGCTACTAAGCACTGTCATAAAATCTCACTCTCTTTTTTAATGTGTGTGATCTCATTGGGTCCACTCCCCTTGGGTCCGTCGCTTGATTTCCGACACAGCTGCTCGAAAGCCATGCAGTTTTGGAAAAGGCCAGTCTCCCTGGTTCTGCTGACATCTATCAACCTTATCGAGCAATTCTGTCTGCAAAAGGAGAGTCAAAAACCTTCTGCCAGGCAGCAAAAGAAATCACATTTTTGGCAGATAATTAGTAAAATAAACATCCGAAAGCTGCAGAGAATTTGTATTGCACTCCAGGCTTTGTGGATGTTTCATCGCCTACTCTCTTCTCATTAGAGGATGGGGCTGATAACTGCTAAAGTGGAGAGAAAGTTCCTGAAACCAGCGAGCCAATGTCCCCGCCGGACCGAAATCTCCATGAGGATCAATAGAAAGAAGGAAAATGATCAAAAAAACTGAGTGTGCCAGAGCTTCTGGGTGGGCCCAAGTCTGAGACAGATGGCAAATGAGGCAACCTCAAGGGAGACAGCCAATCCTGCATTTTTACTTGCATCCTGAGGAACCAGAGCAAGGAGAAAACGGAGAACTTGCCAAGAATTGTGCAAAAGGAGCTGGCGCCAACCGCAGGGTGGGGTCCATGGGAGATGAGGGCCATGGAGAGCCCAGACCCGCTCACGGGCTCAGAGTCCTGCCCACGGTGAGGCTCCTCTTTTTACAGACATGGCTGATTCCACTGCATGCGTGTAATGGTCATTTGAAATACTATTTTCAAAGCATTTTCTAAATTCCGAAGAGCTATATGAAGGAGGTTATTATCGGTTACAGAATTACTGTGCTTCCATCTCCTGCTTGAAGAGTAAGCATGAATGTTAAAAGTACACAGATCAGGCTTCCCTGGTGGTGCAGTGGTTAGGAATCCCGCCTGACAATGCAGGGAACACGGGTTTGAGCCCTGGTCTGGGAAGATCCCACATGCCTTAGAGCAACTAGGCCCGTGAGCCGCAACTACTGAGCCTGCGCTCTAGAGCCCACAAGGCACAACTACTGAGCCTGTGTGCCACAATTACTGAAGCCTGTGCTCTAGAGCCCATGCTCCGCAACAAGAGAAGCCGCTGCAGTGAGAGGCCCGTGCACCGCAACGAAGAGTGACCCCTGCTTGTTGCAACCGGAAAAAGCCCACGCACAGCAACGAAGACCCAAGGCAGCCAAAAATAATAAATAAATAAATAGATAGATAGATAGATAGATAGATTAAAAAGAAAGCGCACAGCTCTGGAAGCAGATTAAGTAGGTTCCAATCCCAGCTTTGCTACTTGCTTTCTGTGTGAACTTGAGCAAATGGCCTGATCTATTGATCTTCAGCCTCTTCCTGCACAATAAATAAAATATAGCTCCTGCCCCACTGGGTTGTTGTTAAGGGTTAGAGGAGGTTTGCGTATAAGTCTCTTAGCACAGGGCCTGATGCATAGTAAGTGCTCAATAAATGTTACTGGTTAATATTTGCCCAAACTCCTTAGTAAGGTTTTTGATGTGAGTAAAATTACAGGGCTTTTCCTGAGGCCTGAGCCTCTGTTACCCAGACAAGGCTTTCTCTAAGTGTGGGTGTGTCTGTTAACTTTAATGGGAAGGTTAAGGGTTGAGACTAGGAAATTCCCATGATGGTAACAAGCTCCTGCAGAAGTGTTGTCGTGTTTAATGTCATTGTTCTGATACTGGACCACATGCCATGTTGCTGTTATAGATCTTGGGTCGGAGTCTACAATTTACGCCTCTGGAGTACTGTATGGATCTCTCATCTTCTCTTGGATAATTATTATCTATTTAAAAATTTAGTGATTTTTTTTTGAGTTAGTATGTACGCAGTAAAGCATTTCTCCACATAAATTCAGTTAAGCTTTTTGATGGCAAGCTTGAGGATGGAGTGTCTTATTTATTTATTTATTTATTTATTTATTTAACCTTTTCGGTTCTTTGTTAAAACAATCCCTCTACTGTGCATGTCTTGCGTGAAGGCTGCTCTCAGCAAGCCATGCCTCTACTCACTGTTCAAATCCATAAGACATTCCTTTGTACTAACCTCCAACTATGTCTCTTTAAGCTGTGTAAATATTAAGAAAAATCAGGTGGAATTCTGACCTTACATCCTGGAACTTAAATCTTCAATTTCTCCAATAATCAAAAGAAAAAGGTCCTAACAAGTACTTATTACTTTTCAAAATTCTATTCTTCTCCTGCCTTTTCAGGTCTCCAATAATCAACAGTTTTATAATTAGTGTAGTACTCACTCTACCTACTTTTCCTGATGGTAAGCACACTCGCTATTAATTAGTTTGGGCCAGCAGTCTTGTTTGAGCAGCTAAAATACTCCCCCTCCCCATCAGATATAATCCATTATTTGTCTGTGAATAAGAACTCTCAGGATCTGGGGAGCAGAGCAAAATCAGGGGGTCAGGATATATATATTGAGCCAGAGTCCAGCTCCCATACTGGAAGGCCATTTGTGTAAGAAAAGTAGACATCACCAATACAAAGTGAAGAGATGGAAAGAGGACTGGACTTGCCAGGCAACTGGTTTTCATCTATAATGAAGACCTCTGTGTTCAGCGGCCAAGTCATATCAAATAGGATGCAGGCATTAATATACTCTGCATACTAAAACGCTGTGTATTTTAAGGGACTATCAACACTATATTTACTGTTGATTTTATTACTTTATTGAAAACTGATAGACAAGAGAACTCACAATATGATTTAAAAGTTGTGTCTAGATGCTCTCAGAATGAAGTAAATTTCTATAGTGCTCTGAATGTTTTTGATAATTGAAATATATTTCAAATCTCCCAATTATTTTGAAAATAATAAAATATCACATCTGTAGAAAAGTTGAAAAGCAATTCAATGAACACTCATTTACTCTTCACCAAGATTCCCCCCAGTTGTTAACATTTTACCACATATGTGCTCTCTCTCAGTCTCTTTTTTTTTGTGGTACGCGGGCCTCTCACTGTTGTGGCCTCTCCCGTTGCAGAGCACAGGCTCCGGACGTGCAGGCTCAGCGACCACGGCTCACGGGCCCAGCCGCTCCGCGGCATGTGGGATCTTCCCGGACCGGGGCACGAACCCGCGTCCCCTGCATCGGCAGGCGGACTCTCAACCACTGAACCACCAGGGAAGCCCTCTCTGTCTCTTTTTATTTATAATTATTTAAAAGATATGAAAGTAAATAGCTTATAACATGGTATCTCACTTCTAAATATTTCAGCTTATATTTTCTAAGAATATGACATTTTTCTAGCTAAGAAGTATTATCTCACCCAGAGAAATGAACATTTATTGTGAAATATCCAATGTACTGTCCATATTTAAATACGCCTAATTAACCCCATGGTATATTTTATAGCAGTTTTAAAAATCCAGAATCCAATCAAGTTACCACGCTGTATTTGGCTATGTTCCTTTAGTCTCTTTTAACTTAGAAAATTCTCATCTACTCCTGCCTTTTTTGTTTTTCATGACATTGACCTTTTTTTGAAGAGTCCAGGAGCTGTCTTACAGAACGTTCCACACTCTGTATTTATTTGATTGAATTCTCATAACTACACTACTTTTAAACATTTTTGGCAAAAATACTACATACATACATAAGGTGATATTGCGTATGTTTTTCTATTTCAGATGAGGGGCACAAAACGTCATGTTGTCCCTTCACTTGCAACTGTGATAACTTTAAGATTGGATTTTGCTGCGCTATCTTAGAGAAAACTCTAAGGAGCACTGGCACCAAGCCTTCTAGCCACTTCCCTCAGCATGCTGCCCTTCCACAGCTCCCCACCGAGACATACCCCAGCTGACAATGCTGGGGACTAGGTAAGGCCATCCAGGCACGACCAGTAAGGGTACTGCAGGGGAAACTTCCTTTTGGAGCCACCAGTTTGACTAATGACAAGCTAAGCCAATCCATTCAAGAGAAAGCTTGGCTGGCATTTGACCAAGAAAGGCACATGTTAAGACTTATCCCCATAATACTAGATTCTTCCAGTAAAGATGGCAGGCCATGTACTGGCTGGTTCCCATTTCTGGGCACGACCGGGTGGGCAGTGATAAACCCACTGAAGCATTATTACCACTGAGTTTTGTTCTTTTAAAAATATATGCCGATCAACAATATAAGTACCCAGATGACTGAAAGGCAGAGACCAAAAAAAAAAAAACAAGAAAGAAAACAAAACTACAAAGATGGGAGTCAACATTCTGTGGGTCACCGAGGCAAACGTGTAACCTCTTTACTGCCAGTGATGTAAACATGTCATTCCAACTTCTATCTGGGAGTTACAGAAGCTTGTCATTTTATGGGTCCTAAAGCTGCATACAACTTTGCTAGAACACTCTTTTCTCTGGAGACAGTTCCCTTAAAGTTGCTCAGGAGGGCAGGCCCAGAGAGTTTATCTCACTATGCATAACACACTGAAATGGAAGCCAAGAAGAAAGATGCAACTGGTTTACTTCCATCTTTCTGAAAAAAAGATGTATAAGAAGAACAGAACATTTCACTCCACTGGAGAGAATTCATCAGAATACACTTGGACAAAGTGTGATCTTCAGGTCATGTGAATGAGCACAGTAGAAGACGGGGTTGTGCCCTCCTTGGTTCTACTTGACAGACGGTGAACGGGCACAGCTGTCTGTCTTCCTCCAACTTAACGTTCCTGGTGCTTTCTAAAGGACTTAATTCTAAGTAGGATGAATCCAAGGAAAAGACTTAAGGGAGAAGGGGGCTGCATTAGCAGTTTCACTGAGACTAGCAATAATATCTGCACTTTGTAGCTGTATTAGTTTCCTATTGCTGCTGTAACATTTTATCACATATTCAGTTACTTACAACAAGATAAATTTATTCTCTGGAGGTCAGAATTCCAAAATCAGTTTCATTGAGCTAAAGCTAAGGTCGGCAGGGCTGGTTCATTTTGGAGCCTGTGAGGGCAGAATCTATTTCCTTGCCTTTTTCAGTCTCTAGTGGCCACTTATATTCCTTGGCTTGGGGCCACTTCCCCCATCTTACCGTGCATCCCTCCAGTGTCAGCTTCCTTCATCATGTCATCTCTTCTGTAGTCAAATCTCTCTCTACCTCCCTCTTCTAAAGACATTTGTGATTACATTTAGGGCCCACCCAGATAATCCAAGATAATCCTCCCAACCCAATACCCTGAACTTAATCACATCTGCAAAGCCCCCTTTGCCATGTAAGGTAATATTCACAGGTTCTGGGGATTAGGATGTGGATATCTTTGGGCACCATTAACCAGCCTACCCCAGTACCTTACTACTATATGTACTTCACATGTGTGTGTCACTGGGTTCTCATAACAACTGTTACTGTAGCAGATTTTGTTATCAACTTCATTTTTAGGTGAGGAAATAGGAACTCAGAGAGTTAAGTGACTTATGTTCAGGAAACTAACGGAACTTAGATTCCAACCCAAGTCTTCTGGCTCTTCATTCACTGCTCCCTCCTACTAACTCACAGTGAAAGGCAGAAAAATGCCATGAGAGGTGGGGATTTCCAATAGGCTGGCATATCGATCCAGGTCAAGTCAGGGAACAGAATCCACACCCTAAACAGAGAGAATTTACTCTAAAAAATTAACCAGACATAGGCAGCCTTTGCTTTTCCTGGTAATATGGCACTGTAAAAACTGTACAAGCTGCAGCTACAGAAAGCGATCTTAATAATCAATGGGAAAAATTACGATTGTTCTACAAACGTTTGAAATTTTTGTCAAAACATTAAAAAGTCTCTATCGTCAGTTGTAAATGTACAAGGAAATGAAAAACATACAAAAACTGATATTTACTTAGTACACTATAATTTAAAGCATTAGAAACATGGGGATTTAAAGTGTTTTATATCTTTGTAAAATTTTTTCAAGAACAATTTGTATAGCACAGGGAACTGTATTCAATATCCTGTGATAAATCATAATGGAAAAGAATATGTATGTCTATAACTGAGCCACTTTGCTGTACAGCAGAAATTAATACAACATTGTATATCAACTATACGTCAATAAAATTAAATGAAAAAAGAATAGAAAAGGAGAGTTCACTCAGACAAGGCTGGAGAAATAGGCAGGGGTCAGATCATGCCAGGTCTTACGGGGCACATGTGGAGGCTTTGAACTGTGTCCACTTAACTAAGCTGAACCATGTTTCCCAGAAATCCCTTCCTTGTATGGTTCTGGGTTATTTAGGCCACAAGAGAGATTTTGTGGGAGACTTGGAAGGCAGAAGGGAAGCACCAGACATACTTTTCATGCACTGAGGGTTGGTGCAGGGCTTCATGGGCTGTGGTGGATCGTGATGCTATCTTAGATCCACTAGCTCACCTCACTGGTGTGGGGCAGCACCTAGATCTACTGTTCCTCAGGCTCCTACCAGATCTCTTACTTCAGCTTCTTCATTTCCTGAGCCATGAGTGGACAACTCCATGGCCACAGTTGAAATTAGAGGTGGTGAGAGACAGACATGGGTTCCAACTTGTCCTTGTGGATTCTAGTTCATCCTTAGAGCTTCCATTGTGTCCTTGCTCCTGTCCACCTCCAGCTGGCTTCCGATCACCAGCCTGGTTGATCTAGGATAACTTCAGGCTCAGAACTAGACACAAAGACCACGGCCAAGATAGACAACTCCATCATCTCCCACAATTGAGTAAGACCTACTCTTTCTAATAAATCGCTTTCATTTTTAAAAAAGAAAAAGAAGAAGAATTTGAACAGTGCTTGTCTTCCAGTCTTATAACGTACCATGCTGATCAAGCATCTTTTCTGTGCCTTGGCAAACTGTCAAACTCATTTCTAAGTTTGGATCCGTTCTCAACATCTTACCTTTCATGCTTTCGATGTCATAAAATATCTCCTGGAGTTTCTTTACTGTGAGGTGTCTTGCCAGTGCCCTTTCCTCTGGGACATCTTCGTCCTTTAAGCCAAATCCACTTTTCTCATTTATGTTGGTTAAGTCTGCCCTCATTAACTTCCTCTACCTACACAGCCAGTCTCTCAAAGGACAGCAATATCAGCGTTCCCTCCCGATGGTCAGCTGTTTCTCCTATAACTCCATTTCTGTTCCATTTAGATTCCCCTTCTAACGGTATCACTTTTCACCTTTTGCTGCATTTTCATCTTTATTGGCCAATTCCCTCTTTCGGTTACCTGTTTTCATCAAATGTCACGAGGCTCTATCACTGGGCGTCCGAGAGACAACACAACCACATGCTTTGCTGTTTGTGTGTGTGAAGGGAGCAACAAGAGACATGGAGTGACAATTCAAATGGATTTGGAAAGAAATAATGTGATCCGTCACCAATCATGGTGCCCGTCTGTTATTTACAGAGTGGTTTGTGGACTAAAGAGCTGGCAACAAATTCTGTATGTTATGCAATTACTCCCAGTTAATATACCACGGTAACTAAAATTTGACTGTGTTGTTGGGAAACTGGTGTTATTTAACGAAACTGCAGTAGCTGAAACTCATACCTATTGTAACTGTGCAAAGCAAGGACTCCCTGTGCTAGAGAAGCAAAGAGGCAAGAATTGCATAGTGAGACACTGTATAGGCAGTAACTGCAGGAGCAGCTGTTATACCCACAGATGAGGAATAAAGGGAAATTTTGGTATTTTTAAAGTTTAGAGACTTGGAGGAGGAGCCCACGGAAACTGAAGGGCAGCCTTGAGGTTAATTCAACTGCTGCTGCTCTGAGTAAAGAAATGACGCTACAAAGACACAGACCAGAACAAGGAGCAGCGAAGAAAACAGCAGGTTCCTTCTCCCTCCCCCAGCCTCACAGCCTCCCCTAGACCCTTAACAGCAGAGCCTAACTGGAGCCAGGAGATAAAGGAGGATGGTCTGTGGTTCACAGAGCTGCAGGCTCACGAAGCAGGGAAGAGGAGGGTGGGTCTGAGGCTGAGACACGAAGCTGAAGAAGCAGCAGAGGCCTGGGTCAAGGTCCTCTTGTGAGTGGCTCCTCCTTGTGCCTGTGAAGATGCAGGGGACCACAGAGAAGCTGTCACTGGAGCAGACTTAGGCGTGGGCTCAGCAGTGGCAGGCGGCGGCTTTGCTGGCCTCACTACCTGCAGGGGATGGCAACTGTGACATTTTAGTCCCATAGGCAGTCTTGAGCCCAGGAGTGGCAGGAGAGGCGAGGAGAGGAGAGGAGAGAACAGTGTATATGGTGAATCACTGGAAATAGGATTGTCAGACACAGCTGACAAGGAGAACCGGCACCTGCTAGACCTTCATCATGGTGCGCAGTGCCAAGAATGCTGAAGTGTCACCACTGAACACTCACACAAGGTTGTCGAATACCCAGGGCCGATCCTGGGGTCTTATGCGGAAATGTCCCCGGCTGGACTTGGTCCCAGTACAGTGTCCCAGTCCTGGTGTCCTTTCCCCGGGTCTTCAAGCTTTTCCTCAACGCTAATAACCAATGCTTCCACAGTTTTGCTCTTTTACCTCAGAAAGAATAATACAGATTTGGACAGAACTTAACATCTTTCAAAGTATTAAAGTTCTTGGGTTTACTTATTCCATGCAGCAACCCTGTGAGATGTGCAAACAGCAGTATTATTAGCCCCATTTTACAGATGCGGAAAATAAGTCTCTGAGGTTTCAAGTAAATTGGAGCCTGGACTTCTTACTCCTGGTCTCCTGCTCCTTCCTCTCTACTGAGTCACCCTCCAAAGGTTACCCAGATGACTCCCTCTGAAAACATCAGGGATGAGCCCAGAAGGGGTTAATTTCTGCAAGCCAGTTCCTCTGTCTACTCTCATTCTTCTCCAGGCAGTTCATCTGGATGAGCTCTTCCACGCCAGAGATCCTCTGAAGTCTCATGGAGTCTATTGTAAATCCGGCCAGCTCATTTACATTGGTAACGGACTTTAAGAGATTGCTAGGGTTTGCTCCAACTATAGCATTTTTAAAAAATATGTATGTTGAACAGAGTTCCTCTTTTTGGCCTTCCTGAAAGGAAGAACTCTATACTTTAATATTTTTACTTATGCTGCAAAGTAAGTATTCACATATTTTGAATGACTGATACTTGGTACATTAACTATGAATCATCTACATTTCTAGAACCTTATTAATTTCCAATAGAATTAAATTAGCCTAGTTCTTAATAAGCTATTATCAGTTGAGAGGATGTTTGTTCTGAAAGGGCGTATTTTCTATTAGACACATGTCCACACTCCAAGCAGAAACTACTCATGTGATTTTTAGTCATAACATGATGCTTTACAACCATTGGTCTAGCCCTATTCTGAGCATGGAGGAAAGAGTTTGGGGTCGCCAAGTCAAAGCGCTAGTCCTCACTTTAAGCCCCAGATTGTCCCGAAAGCACTTGGTCAAATTCCAAACAAGAAGGGAGGACAGTGATGACAATTGCAGAAGGAAGAAAAAAAAAAAAAGTAGCAAAATTATCTCTCTGTTCCCATGGGCAAAGAAAGCCACAGGCTAACTTTTCCCAACAATTTAAAACCCACAGCTTTACAGTTTCTGGAGACGCTGCCAGGGTATCTTTGGCAGAGTCAGAAATAGAAGCCAGGTGCTGGCCCCTCATTTTAGTGCTGTCTTCTGTGTACTCATAGATGACACAGAGTCAGTCCTTCCCATGGGCTCCTCATGATTCTGCAAACATTGTGTCTGGAAGCTGCATGTTAACACGCATGGATTCTGCTGTATTCGATTCCTTTGGATACTGGCGAGCTTTCCGTCTGTCTCATGGAGCCCGCCCAGTGCGTGTTATACAAATCCTGCATGTGCTTTGCATTTATCACCATTCCAGGGGCATTTTTTGGGTCAATATTTATGCTCCTGCAATCAGAATAATTGTAAAACAGAACTTGTTCTCAAATTGCCAGATAGGCTTTTGCTGACCTAGACCTGAAGAGAAAGAAAATATCCATCTCCCGGATATTTGGGTCCTGAATAGATGCTGCTGCTGCACGCTCCATTAGGTCAGGTGTAAAGAGCAGAGGATGAAACTGTCTGCGAAGTAGGGCTTTAAGGAACAGATTTCTCATATCTGCTGACAGGCAGTAGTAATTCAGAAGGAGGGTGTGGGGATAGAATCTCAATTTCCTGCTTCTCCTCCTGGAATGGTGATCACTGTTGAACGTTCTGACAGCATTTTACGGTTGCCACGTGCTTTCCTGCTTGTCACGCTAAATGCTGGACGCTGCTATATACTACTCCCATCATGATCACTCTCTTAATGGTAAAGAAGCTGGATTTTTAGAACAGGCAAGAATCTGAGGCACTTTGATCTGGTTCTGCATCTGAATAATCTCTTGGCTAGAAGTGGCCAGAGTAAAACCTAGCTCCTTGTTTCCTAATCAAGACTCCCCCAGACATGCTTTCTCTAGGTAACTTTCCTTCTCTATGCTGATGACTTTTTTCTTCTTAATTACATACAGGAGTTATTCACTAATTTTGTTATCTGTGCAGAGTTGCATCCTCACTGCGACCTGAGGCCCCATGGGGCAAAAATTACACTTAAAATTTCTTTATGTGCCTCTTGCATAGTCCTGGGCATGTGGCAGAGGCTCTAGAAGTTCTAGCTGACAAGTGATGGATTGCTGGCTTCCTTGAAATTCCCATAATTTTCTCAGTTCCCTTCACCAAGTTCCCCTATTCTATTTTTATAGTTACTGCATATATTTCTCCATTTTCTTAGCATATGTGCTCTACTAAAATGTTTCTCTGCAATTTTGTACATTCATTGCTTAGCGTTTTGTAAAGTGTGTCTTTGATCTATCTGCTGCTATTCTCCATAACAATACAAAAGCTCCAGGAAGGAAAACAATCTCTTTTCTAACACCAAAAAACCAGTGTGCGTCACACAGTAGTAATTCAAAAAATTCTTTTGAATGAATGATCGGATAATTTCTAAGTCATCCTAAAGTGTAAACTCGTGACCTATAAGAGGAGGTGGGATAGCCTATCCACTACTATTTTTTTTTTTCTGGGTATCTGGTGGCCTTCAGTGGGTTACTCAGCTAGAGAAAGGGTGGTCAGGTTCTTAAGAGCCCTCTCTCCCTAGAGAATCCAGATACGGATTCAACAACAAACACATACACATACATAAACATAAAGGACATTTACATTACCAGGGACAAACCCTAGAGTTTCTTCTGAGGACTAAAACCTATGTGCAGTCTACAACGTTCTATGAATTTCTAAACCATTTAATGTCACTGGTACATAGTACTGACATCAATAAAAATGCATGTATCCATCTAACAGTGCTTTTTTAAGACTCCCTTATAATCTCACAATGGTGATGCTTTCGTGAGCACTCCATTTGAAATGAGTGGATTCTAAGCAGCTGGACAATATTCCAAATTTCTGCAAGGCATCTGTCAACCATTTCAAATGAAGGGCAATTATCAAGTTATTTTTTCTCCACTTTGTTTCTTGCTGGGAATTTTGTTTTGAATTTTTTGGAAGGTTGGGGGTGGGGGAAGGAGCCTGCCAAAACTGAATTTAAAAGAGAGTTGGGTTATTTTCCCTGGCAAAATTTCATTTGGGTAAGGTCGGTGAATAGCACCTGCTCGTCTTAAGAATTTGCATGAACAGCACAGTTATGGATTTATTCCATACCTAATGTCAACACATTGTCTCAAAAAAAAATGCCCATAGGGAGGGTCCCTCATCATTTGTCATCTGGGGCCTGTCTGCTCTTCTAGCTACTCTTGAAGGCCATCTGGCTACTTAATAAAACCAGTACATCTCTCGGGTCTGTTCAGTGAGGCCTACATGCAAGTTAGCTTTTTCATAGACTTTTCCATATCAGTCCTGACAAGCATACCGTGTGCTCCCCAGAAAATGTCCCTCGGCTCTTTTCTACTTTCTTTGCTCGGAGTCCTGGAAAGTATATACAAGGGCCTTAGCGTGTATGAGCATAAAAATATCGAATGCATAGCCATTAACAGTGGGAAGAAGGTGTAATATTGTGTTCTTGGTCCTTTTCAAGTACGTTGAAAGCAGAGTCTGTACTTTTGTGTTCGTCTGCTTTCATACGAACAAGGCTTGGCTTGTGGTGGAGGTTGGCTGTGGAGCAAGTAACTGGTTCCAAGGATGCTACACAAAGCCTGACTGTATGGGCCTCTTAGAAGTTCCTGCAAAATCCCTTCCTCTAATTGGAACTACGGTCTGTCTTCAAGGCCCAGCTTGAGGCCCATATTTATTCAACAACAGTCATCAAATATTTCTGGATTACCTACCATGTGCCTGATAGGAGGCTAAGTGTCGGGGAGATAGTGAAAAATAAGACAGAAACTTTCTGGCCCTCAGGGAGCTTAAATTCTGGTGGGAAATGTGAAACAGACAAAACGATAAATCAGCCAATAAATAGATAAGACAAATAAAGCCGGCACTATGGATGCCCTCCTTTTCTCCTATTCTCCTCAATTCCCCTTGGCATTCACCTCTACACACAGAAGGCTGTTTCCTGCCAGTACTTGCGACTCTGCCTGAGGGCTTTTTTTTTTTTTTTTTTTTAATGGTCAGGGTACTACGCTTGGCCCATGAATAGAGCAAGCTGGAAAAGCCAGAATGTTAAAACTCCTCAATCAATGGCAGACTGGACTCAATACATAAATACTCCAGCTTCCTTGCCATTCAGGTGGGACAACTCTGAGGTATGTTTTACACTGCTGTCAGCAAAAATTATGAAAGGTTTCGAAACGGGTAAAAGAGAGGATTGGATGTTCTTTCCATGGAATTTGAAGTGTGGTCTGGCAACCCTTAGGGCTTTGTCTGTTTTCTAAGGGTATGCAACTTGGATTTTCTTTGACTAGATATTCCACCAGTCTGCAGAGACACGCGTTAACTTGTAGAGCATTGATGGTAAAGCCAATGTTTTCCCCTCATGACAAAGTCAGTGGATTTTATCCAGCAGAGAATAAGTAAAATGTTCATTTGAACTTGTTGCAACATCTTACTAGTTTCCTTAACAAGTGAGGAGTTGAACAAAATCTTTGATACATGTTAATGTTTGCATGAGAGGTATGATTTTGCCTTTTGAAAAATTCCCCTCGATATTCCCTTCCAGAGCTCCCTGGCAGCACTGAACTCTCCTTGGATTCCTTCTTTTTCCTGTCTCACTTCCTCATTCTTTATCTCTGTCTCCTGGGATTACCTCTTAAAGAAAAAGTTTCTTTAACTCAGGGTCTGCTTCAGGGGGGAACCCAAGACAACAAGTCAGTCCTACTCCCTGCATATTCCTGAAGTAGCAGACCCATTACCTCCCTGACCTTTTCTCCTGGAATACCTACACTTCTCTGCAACCATTTTGTGAGAAAAGGGGAAAGAATGTGCTGGCTACATTAGAGGCTCAAGTACAGAGACAGAAAAACATGGGAGTCAGGAGGCTACAGCAGTAGGAAGTCAAACCACGGAGGACTTCGCGATGCAATGCCCCCTCCAGGACTCCGGAAATCTTCGGTGAAGCTAAAATGTTTCGATGTGAGTCACTTTCTGACTTTGAAGGGGCAGAGCTTGATGTCTGGTGATGGTACAGGGACAGAACTGAAACCACAGGAATACAGAGGCAGAGAAAATAAGGAAATAATCTTCATTTGGGAGGCTCGAGGCAAGTGCAGTGAAAAATCTTTAAGAACAGGGAGTTCCTAAGAAACAAAAGTAGACCCTCTAGTTGGTTTGTGTACATTAATTTTTCTCCCTCAAGAGACTTTAAGATGCTAGGACAGAGCTATATATATAAATCTTATTCTGTCCCTTGTAGAGACTTAGCACAACGTGGTGCCCCTAGTCCTTGTTGAATTATAATGGGCAATTAGAAATCAAGAGTTAGCAGTAGGGCTTCCCTGGTGGCGCAATGGTTGGGAGTCCGCCTGCCGATGCAGGGGACACGGGTTCGTGCCCCGGTCCAGGAAGATCCCACATGCCGCGGAGCAGCTGGGCCCGTGAGCCATGGCCGCTGAGCCTGTGTGTCCGGAGCCTGTGCTCCACAACGGGAGAGGCCACAACAGTGAGAGGCCCACGTAACGCAAAAAGAAAAAAAAACAAAAGAGTTAGCAGTATTATAAGCCAGATTTATGGAGACAAACTAACAGGGAACCATTAACATATAGAGTCTATAATCTAATGCCGGACAACAATTTGACAAGGTATAACTCAAGATAAAGGAGAGGGGAAAAGTACACTCATTTTGCCAGGCACACAGGTCACCTTTAAATGATTCATGTGGAGTTTCTAAGGACTCTAGGATTTTCTAAAAACTCTATGCCAGTATTCCATGGCTGCAGGCAAATAGGGGACCTGGCAGACAGCAGTGTGATAACTGCATAACAAAGCCAAACTACCTAAAGGATGTTTGTTTTCTTATTTGCTAAGGCAGGCAGCAGTACCAAACCAATTTGTTTATGAAATCAATCACTTATAAGTCAAATAGAAACAGGGCGCAATCATGGTTTATTACTTTGTATTCAGAATTACATCTGTCATACACCTGTTGTGCTCATTCTGACCCTGCTTATGATACTGATAAACCATTACCAAGTTGGAATTTCTCCCAAGACGGAACATTCGGAGTCCAGACTCTTTCTGCCTTGGAGTAAAAGGCTGCCTAGAGAGCAACAGAACCTTAGGAGGATCTTGTTCTTAACAATACCTTCAGTAGGATGAAACATCCCCATCGATAGAGAAACATTTTGGTTTAAAAATCTGTTTGTTCCTACTGTGGGTTTAAAGGTCCAGTAGTACTATTTGTGGAAAAATAAGGCAGACTTGAGAGTTGACGCAATGTCCCGCAGATTAATGGATAAGTATATAAGGAAGAAATAGCTGGGTTCTCTTTTTCAGTTGGGTTGTTCTTTACTATGGATCTGTGTTGAGGAATCTCAAGAAACTAGGGAAAATACCTTGGCAAGACTGTACTCTACAATTCATTATAACATATGCTAGTTCTGGTTTCAAGAGCGCTTCCTTTTTCTGGTGGATCCTGTGTCAAAATTAAGTGATTGGTCAGAATATCCAAGCAGGTGAAACATTTCACTAATATGGACCCATCGAAACCTCTAAGACCCGGAGAAGTGTGAATGTCTTAAAGCATCTTAAAGCACCAGCTCCTAGTTCAGAACCCAGCATAAAATAATGTTCAATTAGGGCTTCCCTGGTGGCGCACTGGTTGAGAGTCCGCCTGCCGATGCAGGGGACACGGGTTCGTGCCCCGGTCCGGGAAGATCCCACATGCGGCTGGGCCCGTGAGCCATGGCCGCTGGGTCTGCGCGTCCAGAGCCTGTGCTCCGCAACGGGAGAGGCCACAACAGTGAGAGGCCCGCGTATGGCAAAAATAATAATAATAATAATGTTCAATTAATCTTTGTTGAGTGGTTGACAAGCACACTCTTGAATCTGTTCGCTATGGATAATGGACATCCTGACGTAGTACACAGTCATTGTAATGCAGTCCCTGGACTAGCAAAATAGGGAGGGAATGTTTGGAAAACAGCCAGCTTCATCGCCAAATAAAGAACCATCATTTTCATCAGGAGAAAGACCACTCTGATCTTGCACCAGGCTCTCCTGCACTCTGGCCTTCCTTCTGTCCCTCGAATAGCCACGCTCTTCTCGCCTCTGGATTTTGCATATGCTATTCCTGCTGTCTTGAATTGTATCCTACCTTCACTTCAAGATTCAGCTTGAGCATCACTTCTTCAAGAAACCATCTGTGACCTTCTCAATTAAGAGAAATCTCCTCACTATACAGTACAATCTCATAGCATTGAGCACCTATCCTCTGGAGCACTTAGCACAGTTGTGACCTTGATGTTTGAGCTATTAGTTGATGTCTGCCCTTTTCCGCCAGTAGCTCCATCAAGGCTAGAATCGTCTGCTTTTCCTCACCTAGCACCTAGCACCTAGAAGTTGGTGCCTAACACTTTGAAGATATTCAAATACTTATTGAATAAATGGCTTAATCAGGCTCCCCATAAACCTATCTACCCCCATGTTGCCTTGATGCCCTTGAGAACCTTCCCAGATGTTGTCTCCAATCTCCACTTCTCTTCTCTGCAACTGTTCCACTTCTGTAGACCCTTCACTTGGGGTTTCTTCAAAACTCTTTGCTTAAGTGTTCTCTTGCTTTCTGAGTTCCTTTTGTCTGCCACGAGCATAATTTCTCCTTTGCTCAAGGGAATGGTGTTTGCGGCTAGTGGTGACTGGCCAGGTCAAATATCAGTCAGACTTTGAATTTAATTCCCCTTCAATTCGGAGCCCGGCAAATACCCGCAATATCTGTCCCCTTGCCCACCTGCCCTCCAGTCTGAGACGCCAGTGATGGTTCAAGAAGAATCCTCCTCCCAGAGAAGCTAGTTTTAAAGCCTTCCATTTTTTGTATGTTGCTCCTGAGATCATTATTATCCTTTATTTGGTTTATAAGAATCACTACAAAGAAGATCACTCACTGCCTTTTCCCCAGGGACTTGAAGGGCCCTTACCAGGCACTGAAATAAGAAAGCATCGCGTCTATCTAATGACTCAAAAATTACATCTGTGCCATGTGCAGGAAGTAGAAAATCCAAAGTTTGGGTCCATCGAATTCCCCTGATGTGTGCACAGAAGCAGAGGCACTGAGAATTGCCAGTCAGAGCCCAGGCCCCCAGGGGAGAAGGAGGGGTACCTCTGATCCATAGGTGCATCTTCCCTTTGCAACTTTCCCTAAGTTCTACACTTGGAAAATCTACCTTTCTAAGGGTCTTCTACATGATTGCTATCTAATGTCAGTAAGCAGCAAGGGGAAAGTAGGTCTACCAGGTCTTTGCTGCTGCAAGAGTAGGTCCGGCAAACCTAAACTGCTGTGGGAACAGCTATGGGTCCTTACGAGAGACTGAACCCGCAACATCAGTATCCAAACCCTATGCCCTCTGATATTCTCCTTAGGCATCAAGAATGGAATTTCTCATGCTCCTTCCTTTTTGCCTGACTATCTGGCAGGCTTAGGTTCTTACACAGTGGGTAAGTGGGTAGGGGGAGCAGAAGCAGCATGACTACCATATTTACACAAAAGGCCATTCTTCACTTAGTGCTCCAGAGCTAGAGCTGAATTATATAAACATGACTTTGAGACAGAATGGAAGGTGAAAAAACCACATTCTTACTGATTGGCAACCCTCTCTTCACAAATGGCAGAATAGCTGGCTATAGTTAGAATTATTTTTCTCTTATTTCAATATCCTAGAGTTCATGTTTAACAAGGTATGATAAAATATCTAATCACTACTAAGTATTTATTTATTCCATATTTAGTAGGTAATAAATCGTATGGCTCTATGAAAAGATAGAGGGAAAACTCTCCATTCAATCTCTGCTCCCGTTTGTTGTCACTCTTTCCCATTATTTGTGTGACTGCTTTCTGAAGACATCATTTACTTTATCCCTATTCTCCCCATATTTCCTATAAATAGGAAATTATTGCCATATTTCTTATAAACAGAAAGGACTTTATTAAATTTGAGTTAAACATTTAGAGGCAGAGTATATTCCCTGTGACATCATTTACTTCATATTGCACTCCAAATGGACTGCCCCACCATTAATGATGCTAGATTGAGCACCAGTAACAGTAAGATCCTTCCATTGCTAAGTTCTTCCCTTTGAGAAATATAGTGGAATTTTGGGCACCATTCCAATGTCTAGTTCCTCATCAACCATCCACCTGATGATTTCAAACTCAAGATCTTTGGGACATGGTGGCAGATGGAGAAAACCCATCCCTACTGATTAGCAGTGAGTAATCTGCCTGAATCAAAAATTTCATTTGTGGTTGCATGATGGTTTTTCTAAATTTATTATTCTTTTCATATATATCAATTGCTATACTTCTGTAAACCTCCCCCTTACCAACTGGAGCTGTTTGGTAAACTCAGAGAATGATTTCTTTGAGAAAGACAGGATAAATGCTCAATTTTCTCCTTTTAAATTACAAATTGTTAAAGTTGATTTGGTTTAACAGTCCCCTCAAATAGTGACCAATGTATTTTTTCCATCTTTCTCTTTGAGCATTCTGGCAGACTCATGGATTTTCATAGATTCAATATCAGTTACAAATAGTATTCTTTCTGATGCGCAAATTGTCATATCTTTGGCCAGTTGGAGCCTCAACAACTAGATTCTATACCATTTAATAGGATCTCATTAATCTGTGGAAACTTTTTTCCTTATCATTTGTGGCCTCCCTGCCCTAAGGTATTTCTTAAAAGATCTTGGCTCCCTTTAGGGGGCAATGATATTAAAAACCAAACTCTTGGCCTGAGGGGTGTGGATGATCCCAAGGTGACCTTCTTTCTAGGCAACTTCAGTGGTAGATGATAAATAACATGTTTTTTTTAAACTACTAATTCATGTTGATATTTCTAATTTATCTTTAATTTTATATTGTTGTTACTTAACTTCTTTGATTTTATAACTAAAATTTTCTTTCACACTAGAACATTTTAATTCTAACAACATTAATAAAGCTACTGAATGTTTTTTCAAAATTTATTTGTGGGTTTTGTGTACAGAACATATCCCACTAAAAATGTACCTTCTGACCCATTTTCCTCCACCCGCAGTGGTAATCATTTTTATTAGATATTTGTACTACCAAAGAATAAAGGATTCACCAGAAAAAGCTGTGTTCCCCAATTATTTTGTAATTATAAGCAAATACATATATATGTTATCATCCCACTTTCTCATACAAATAGTAGCAAATAAATGTTATATTCCTTGTATTTTTAATATACAGTGTCATAGAGATCTCTGCATCTTAGTACACAGCAGTCTAATCTGTCATTCTTTCTTTTTTTTTCCCCCAATGGCTGCATGTTACTACATTCTAAGAATGTATAATACTTTACTCAACCAAATACCTTATTGCTGTCATTTGGGTTTGTAATAGCAACCTTTTGCTATTATAAACAGTGTCACATGAATAATCTTCTCTATATATCATTTTGCACTTATATGGGGGTATCTGTGGCCAAGATTCTTAGCAGTGAGATTTCTGAAGCAAAGAGTAAAGGCATCCGTAATTTTGATAAATCTCACTATATCTCCTTCCTTCAAGGTTATTCAGGTTACTTCAATTTTACAACTCCATCTGCAGTGTATCAGAGTGCCTATTTCTCAACAGTCTCACCAATACAACATGCTTTTTTGGGGGTATTTCCCCCTAAACTTGTAAGCGTAAAATGTGATTGCAGTGTTAATTCGCATTTCTCTTATTACGAGTAAGCATCTTTTCATTTGTTTAGGGCCATTCATATCTCTTCTTCAGTGTGTGTGAACTGTTTATGCCCATTTATATTTATTACCACTGAAAAATTTCACCTTGGTTTCTAGATGCTCTTTGTGTCATGAGAGAGATTACCCCTTCATCTGTGATATGAATTGCAAATACTTTTCCAAGCTTTGTCTTTGCTTATGGCGCTCGTTTTCATGCCGAATTAAAAAAAAAAAAAAAACTTACATGGGTAAATTTACAATTTACAGTCTCTTTCTCTCTCTCTTTTTAAGTGATTCTGGATTTCTAGTTAGCCACATAAACATACTTGATTCCAATTCCAATTTTTATGTGTTAATAAAATTTGAGGGAAGAAAGTTGTTTCATGTTTAATTTTTGCCTGGACCTTTCTTATCAATATTGCTCCACATTTTATGTGGTGATTTAAAAGAATATCATGTGTTAAACAAACGCTTGGAAGGGTAAATCACAGGAGAGGGTTGTGTCCCACAGCAGATGATATGAATAATTCCAGATGCTTGTGGGAAGACCCAGAGGTTGCCTATAGAAGGGATGGCAAAATAGGAAAGAAGGGTGGGGCTAACAGTCAAAACACCACTCCAAATTTAATCAAACTCTTCTCCCTTGATTTCTGCAGCCTCATTCTCTCTTGGTTCCCCCATGCTTTTCTTTCTAGTCTTTCTCCGACTAACATACTAGCCCTTCTCCCTGAATAATCTCACCAATCTAAAAAGTCCCAATATTGTACTTCTAGTCCAGACTTCTTTTCAGAGATCCAGACCTGACTCTACTTGCCTGCACAATGCCCTGTCTGAATGTCCCTGGGTACCTCAAAATTCACATGTAAATAAACTAAATTGATTATTTTTCCACTACACTTCTTGCTTCTTATATATCTTCTAACTTGGGTTACTATTATCACCAACTGTTCTAGTCACCCAAGTCCCAGACCTGGGAGACAGCTGAAATCCTTCATCCCACTGTCATTCAGTTCCATAAATTCCTCTCCTTAATCTCAATCTTCCCTCCCCTCCAACACGCACCCTTTCCTAGTCTATTTCCTTTTCATTCTCCACGCAAATCTTGACAAGACATTGCTTTTCTTAAGATAATTGTGTGGCTTTCCTCTGACTGCAGACTAAAGACCAAATTTCTTCAACTAATATATGAATAACAATAAGTTTACATTAGTTGAGAAGTTATTTTGTGCCAGCCACTGTTTTAATCTTCACATATATTATCATATGTTATTTCGTTTAGTTTTCACAACAACGTTATGATTATGTACCATTATTATCCCCATCTTACTTATGGGGGAACTGAGGAACTTGCCCTAGGTGCCATGGTGAGTAAGCAATGGAACAAGAATAAGAAAGCAACAACAAGGTCCTACTGTATAGCACAGGGAACTATACCCAATCTCCTGGGATAATCCATAATGGAAAAGGATATTTAAAAAAGAATGTCTGTATGTGTGTAACTGAGTCACTTTGCTGTACAGCAGAGATTGGCACAGCATTGTAAATCAACTAGACTTCGATACAAAAGAAAAAAAAGAATAAAAAAGCAGGCTGATTGCAGAGTTATTCTCCCTCCCTGATGACCCCTTGCTAACTTTTCTGGCTTCATCTTCTGCCATCTTCTTTGTTTCATCAGAAACTCCATCTTCGTGGCCCTGTCTTCAGCATTTATCATATTGTTTCATGCCTCTCTACCTTTGTACATATGGGTCCCTCTGCTTTCTCTCCAAATCTCCTACGATTCCCAGGAAACTCTTCTTCTACATCACTATACCTGAGAAGCATTCCACGATCCTTTCATCATCTTACTAGGTAGGTTTGATTTTGACTTCCAAAGAGCTTTTCAAGATGTCCCTCTCATTTATCCCTACTAGTACGGTACCATTCTGTGTTTCTACTATGGCACTCAGCATAGGACCTTGCAACAATTTTGTGTGTATGCACCTTTTTTCATAAACTCTAAGTTCTTGGAGGGTAAGAACTATGTCCCAATAAATGTGTTCAATGCATGTTTACTAAATAACTAAATGAATGATAAATGTTGACCATCATCTCACAGCACTAGATATGAGGTTGAATCTCCCCTCTCAACTTCCAAAGCTATAAATAAAAGTTTTAATAGCACTTGGAAAATTGCAATACTCCCTCCAATTGCCAATGTTATCCCATTGCAATTCTCCCTCCAACTGCCAATGTTATCCCAATCTCCACATTTCATTTGTTTCTACAGCATTCATCTTACTTTTGAGGAAATGGTGTATTTTTTTTCTTTCCTTCATTCCAAGTGAGGTAAACTTACTCCAAAGATCCCTAGATTTGACCATTAATGAAAAGACAGTGCTAATCCATGAGTAGCGGTAAAAGGAAAAGTCAAACTATTCAAGCCCGAGGGCAATTTCCTCTCACAACAAAGTCACTTTTAAATATCATTACTTGATTTACTTTTTACAGAAACACCTTTGAACATACTGCTCTATCCAATACCCTGCCCAATAAATCAACCTATTCTCCAACTTTTCCCCTTTCTAAGCATTCCTTTAGCCTGCCATCATCAGAAACCACTAGTCTGCACAATGTCCCAGTGAGATAGGGGTGGATGGCATCATCTTTGTCACTTTAGGAGTGGACAGACCCAGCACAGAGACTAAGCAGCTTTGCCCAAGGCCACAGGACAAGTCAGTACCAGAGCTGGAAGCTGGAACACTGGCCCTCAGCCCTGGATTCAGACTCGAGGTCATGTTAACCTAGGAATTCTTTTTCCTCAGTGTCATGCTCTACGGAAGATAAGAGGGTGGGGAAACAATACAGCTATTAAAGAAAGGGTCTCTTTCCTTTTTGCCAAAGCCAACACAATTAAGAAAGTTCTCTCTAGTCAAGCTACAAAGAAAACAGATGCGTGTGCCCCACTTTTGGTGTTTTGCTTTTGTTTTTGCTTTCCCCGCAGAATTGACACCTCACGGTTTTGATCATCTAAAAGCCTGCCCCTAAACATAAACCTTCCAGTTTGCCCTTGGGAATGTTTGAATTCGGAGCCTTCAAAGGGGAGATTGTTGGGTTCTGCACCTTTACCCTCCGTCAGAGAAAGGATCCTTGGCCGCTTCCTAAGCCAATGTTCCACCTAGCAGCCGTTTGCACCTTTTTTCTCAGATTCAAGGAAGGTGCAAGCGGCTCTTCTCTGTAGTTGCTCTGGGAACAGGGGCCCCAGCAGCCTGCTGAGGAGGAAAGTATTCTCGAGAGCCATTTCTTGGCAGTCAGCAAAATTTCCATAAAGCTCTTAAATGTAATAAAATGCAATTAAAGTGCCACGTTGAGTTAGCTCTCTTTGAAGTTTCACACTTGCGTCACAAACCAAGTCATAAACCAGGATTCAAATTGGAGATTTTATTCCTTTTTACAGATTAATTCTCATTAATTAACTACTTGACCCCTCCTGGTGCAGACAAGTAAGTATCTGGTACACTATAATTTGCTCTGATAAAAGGTAGTAAAAGATGAACTCACCGCTGAAATGGAACTCTCACACACGGAATGTCACTTTGTAGCCAGAGCAAATTAGAACCTGTGTTTAGAAATCACATTCTCACAGACTCATATAACCTCAGAAATATGAATATATCCTGCATTTTTTGTCTTTTTTAAAATCACTGAGGCTTTCAATTTTTATGCCAAGTGGTCGGTCCTCTGATGAAGAAGGTGGCTCCTTAAAAGCAGGTTTCTTGCTAACCTAAAGTGTACAGATCTCAAAACGATAGGTCCAGCCATGAGACAATGCTATGGGACAGGGTTTTTATTATTTGTTTGTTCGTTTTGTTTTTGCACTAGCAAGGAGAAGTGGGGTTTTAAGGCTTCATTTCACCTTATCATGCAATTTTACAAACCCATTAATAACCACACGGACAAAGAAGGGTTTTCATCAAGACTTGTAAGAATTCATTAACTCACAGGTTATATCACAAAGACTGACGACCTGTGACTCACACTCAATGAAAGCTACTTTCAATGAACTCTCACTGAGTCTCAGGGCTGAAAATAACTTGCTTTGTGTGCAGGGACATTTATCTGTGTCCTGCACCCCCATGTGTGTTTAGGCTGTCTACAAGTAGTTTATGTGTTCTTTCCCCCGGAGCTGTAGAGACTGAGGAAACTGCAAGGACAGGAGCACCTCAATGTAGTGAAAGGATTAGCAGAGGATTGCTCAGAGGACCAGAAATGAATGACTGGTGTAAACAGGCAGTCTAGGAAAGGCCTTGGATTGACCTGAACTGATGTTTAAAAAAGAGGACAGAAGAAAGTATGACAGGTAAGGAAAGCCACAGGTTTCTTTATACAGATTTTTCTTAACTTTGAGGACGTGGTTGGTCTTGAACAGGAAGAAGAGACACAAGAGAATGGATCACAAAATGATGGATCAGCAGTGTTGAAAATTAAGTAGCAGAGTCAACCAAAGAATAATTCGACCCGATCAACATTTTACGGTGCTTTCGTGTCGCACTCCTATTGTGCCAGGTCTCAGTGATGAGAAACCTTGACCACATTCAAGGAGCTACTGGGTTCATTATATGAGCACTGCATCATGAAGGATAATGATCTCTATCTAGTCAGAGAAGACCAGGTGGTCATTGTAGGCAGATCAATGTCAAATTATGTCAAGTAGCTTCACATATGCTATAAGAGGATATCTGGAAGATAGATTAGTTACCCATTCTTTGGGTTGTAAAGAACAGGTGCCAATTCTAGCAAATTTAATCATACAAGGAAACATTATTATTATTATTATACAAGACTAACTCATTGGACCCAAAGGTAAGCATATAGCCAGGCTTTAAAAGGGAGACCTTGGGAATCCCAGGGGCATCCTCTCTCCAACTTTTATCTCATTTATGTTTCTCCCAATCTATCTGCTTGTTTTGTACCTGCAGGCCAGCTTTCTCTCTTTCCCAATGTGGTAGAGAATTCTATTCCTTCCTATAAAACTCAATAGCCAAAAGTTTACAATGCTATATCTCCTTTGTCTAGGAGACCAGCCTGACAGGTTTGAATCTAAATTCTCAAAGGAGAGTTTCTAATTGGTTCAGGTTGAACCAGGTACCCACTCTTGCCCAATCGACAGTGCCTGAGGGTTGGTGTTGGGGATGGGGTGAGGTTGCAGTGAGGTCATGATTCAGCTGTGCCGCTTGTAAGAATGTGAATGTGGTGTTGGAGAAGAAGTAGCAGCTCCCAGAAAACAGGGCCAGAGTGAGTTAGGTTGGTCAGACAAAACCTAGGCATGTACTGCAAAGAAATGAGATAGATAAGAGGACTTAGGACAGATAAAGTAGGCTAAACAGGAAAAAATGATGTCCATCTATGGAGAAACTATGTAAAGAAAATTCCAGAAAGGGCTTGATAAGATTTTTGCGGCAGGTGCATCAAGGCAAACAGTTTCAGAACATCATCATTTGAGTTGGGAGCTTATGTTCTTGCCACATTCATGCTGATGTTATAAACCAAAAACACAGAGCAAGATAATCAATGTCGTAGCAGGATGTCAGAGACAGACTCAATGTTTTCATACGTTTCAGCAGGTAAACCCTGGTTAGTTCATCTTATTTAGGGAAGGGGAAGAGGTGGTAAAAAACAAACGGATGAAGACTATCCTTTCACCCCTATTTTCGCTGACTGCAGAGTCATTTCTCAAAATGTCGCCAGAGCTCAGGCAAAGGAAAGCAATTGTGAAGGCAGATGTGTTTACTGAGAAAGTCAGTCTGCTTTTTCACTCACCATGTATGCAATCTGGCTGAATCAAGTATCGCACACGGCTATGTGGCTATGTAAATGGCTTCCCCACAAAGAATGCCAGCTTACCCTGGGCAAAAGCCTACAAAGCCAATGTTCTCATAAAGAGTCGTAAAAATTAGTGATGGAAGAAATGTATGAGGTCATCCTCCCCTTCCCTCTGCCATCCAGGAAAGAACGTTCCCCAAAATGGTCCCTGATGAATCTTGTCTAGTCATTCTTTGAATAAGAATAAAAAGAACATTTTAAGGCTTTCTCAGATTGTATACAGGAGATGCACAAGGTTGTCTGTTTTTGTAGTCTTAAATTCAACCACTTGCTTGGTTAAATTGAATCTCATTTTTCATTTTTTTTTTTTTTTTTTTTTTTTTTTTTACAGAAATTGAGTTTGGCATTGGCTGTGAGCATAATGTACAACTGGAAAATGAGGGTGAGGGGGAAGGGAGTTGCTGCAGTCCTACACAACAGCAAATGACAGAAAACAGTGAGGAAGTGTAGGTTATGCAGACGTTCCTCTGAAAATCTTGAGAGATCTTGGAAAGCTTGACAGTGCATGGAGATAGAGGTAGGAGTCTCTAGACACATTTTTGTGTGTGATGGGCCTGCACACCAGGAGATCTCACCCTGCCTTATTGACTAGGAGCCTGACAGGGATCATGTTATGTCAAGGAAAAATGTTCTCAGCTCTTTCTTCCATATATTAAATAGAGAAGAACAGGCTTCCCTTTAACCCTCAGCATTCAAATCCCTCTTTTATTTGCTGAACAAGGACTGAAGCTGGAACAAAGAGGCTCCAGGGAACACAGTGATGGAAACTTATTCTCCTTTTAATATATTCTTGATCACTTTTTTAGCTGTTTTTGACAAGAATGGACATGACTACCATTCTACTAGCTGCTCAGCACTCCAGGACCAAAAAGTCATTCTTGACTTTCCCCTTAGTGATAATTGGGCTCTTGTCCATCTGAACTAACATTTTATTCCTTATCCAACATTCTGACACCCTTTTCCCCATGCCCTCACTCTCTTGACCCAAGAAAAACCCTGATATATATTTTAAAAACAAGCCACAAAGCATTAGGAAACAAGACATAGTTGAGCAGAAGGAGAAAAGAGCAGGAAAAACCAAACCAAAACTCAGCATAGGAATCTAAGCCACTTCTTTCCCATCAGGTGAGTGACACATCCCCACAAGCCAAACAAATTGTACGTGACACTCCAGTGTGTACTGACTGCCTCTCCGTACTCACTTTGTTCAGGGAAGGGATGGCCCCCTGTGTGTTCTGGGTTGTTCACCTGGAAGAAAACCAAGCAGGGGACCCTCTGCTCAAAGCCTTTTCTGTGGATCCCATTGTGCACAGAAGCTCCTGATTCTTGGCTCCAGCCTGGGATAGTTACTTGCTGGAGTCATGAGGCAGTAAAGAGTCATAAGGAAACAAGAAGCCTTTAGGGAGCCCCAAATGTCCATTTTACCTTTTCAAAGGAGGTGGCAATGATTTTTCTGAAGCTTTTTTGGGGCCAGTGATTTTGACGGCCTACAGAACATGGCCAAAAGGCTCTCTCTGATGGATGGGTGTCTGAGACAAAGGCAGCAGAAGCATTTTTTATTGCTGTGGTAAAGTATATTACTTACATACCACAGGAAAATAAAGCCCATGCTCATAGAAAAAGGCTAAAAGAAGAGCACAGTTGGAGGCAAAATGATAGTTTACCTACTTCTCCCACTCAAGAAGCCTCTGAGCTAATGGGTTAATTGTGGAAGGAAGCCCTTCTCACATTTGCAAGGATGGGTACTTGCGAGGCAAAAACAGACAAGGGGAGGCTGTTACGGCAACAGTAGACCCCTGCAAGGGTCTACAGTTAAAGAATGCTCAGGGGCTTGTAGGAATCAGCACAATCAACCCAGTTCAAGTTTTTGAGGCTCGCAGGCCTGTATTGGAGGCCAGCTCCACCTAGGATGTCCATTGATCACCCCTCTGGTCCTGTACAGGGAAGAGGCAAGGCTTTGGAAGAGAATGTAAGCCAAGTAAAGGGAGGATGGGCTGGCGCAGAGAGAAAAGAAAGCATTTCTTCTCTCTGCTTGGGGAACACGTGTTCCCTGAGGCTCCGGGAAGATGGCGCTTTGTCCACATCTGTATATACTAATGACAGTGAGCTTGGCCCCATCTTAGGCAAAGAGCAAACGGCTCTGAGAGTGCAAGGGAAGAGTAGGCATACCAAGTCATTGACCACACATGAGAGAGTGGGTGAAGCCAGCTGCATTTCAGACTTGATAAACGTCTTGGAGAACTTTCCAGTGTGTTTGGTTCAGCAAACCCCAAAACACATGTCACCAAGGAACTTATTTATTTGCCTTTATTTTAACCCCCTGTGTATTTTTAGGACAATGGAATCCATATGTTCCTGTTTCATTTCGCTTAACTCATTAAAGTGATGTTCTGTGAGTGCTATTTGATGTCCACAGAGTCTTCTGTTACCATTTTATGAGCATTTTGAAGCATTTGCATTCAGAATCCAGGAGCCAGCTAAACCAGATCTGAACAGGACCCAGTTTGGCTTGAAATTGAAAACTCTTGAGGCTCCGTTGGATCTCATTCTTGGCAACATCTCTTCTCTCATCCCAGATCCGTAGCCAAGAAGGCTGCTTTAGCAAGCCCAGCCCCAGAAGAAGGGTTAAGGGAAGTGTGTCAGAACACTTAATTGAAACGACAAACCCAAGCAATGTTTCAAACAAATGAAATGCCTGAAGGAAAATTTTTATTTTAAAGATAGTCCCTACTGGCTCTCATAAAATTGCATCTAAAAGAGCCACCATGAGATTGAATCAAGACAGGGCGAGCTTGACAACAAATCGTGATTTGTTAGATGTGAAACTCAACGTTTCTTTGCTCATGTAGATTTCCGCAAGCACTTTACATTTTTCATGGAAGTAATCAGAGAAAAATATAAAGTGTTTGATAGGCTCTATATAAGCAATGAAAAACAGAGAAGAGTGTCATTGACAAGCCAAAGCAATAAATAATTTTTTAAAGACGCAGTATGGATTGGGCTGGATAGAGGGAAATAAGGCCCCATCTGTGATTCAGTGCATGCCGTGGAAGGAAGGGGGTCTTTCAGAAAAGTGGCGGAAGGGAAAGAGACAGTGGTCAGCAAATGAAGCATGGTCTCAACCCACAGGGAGCTCACAGTTTAGTGGGGGAGACAGACGTTAAATCAACCATCATAAAAGTAAATATCTGATTTTAAATCATGATTGGTGCATTGAAGGAAAAGAAATTAGGGTAATGAAGAGGGAACCTAATTTAGTGTGAGGGGTGGGTCTGGGCAGGCCTCTCTGAAGAAGGAACATTTGAAAAGGATACATGAAGAATGAGCGAGAATGAGGTAAAAAATGGGCCAACTACCAGGCAAAGGAAACAGGCACAAAGGCCCTGAGCTGGAAGTTGGTCAAGACGGCAGCTGGGAGCTGGAGAGGAAGAGCACAACCAGACACGCTAGCCTCACCTTCTTTGAAGGTGGTGTATTGCATTCATCTGTGCTGGACTCAGTTTCCCCAAGCTACGTTATTTGCCAGGCTATGTTATTCTTATTTTGTTTTGTTGTTCCCCTGAAACTCTGTGCCCTGGGTTTTTTTTTTTTTTTAAAGGGGGCATCCTTGACACTGGAATCATTTGATTTTTTTGACTTGCTACTAAGTACATATCGAATAGCATTTTTATTTTTATTTATTTATTTTTGCGGTACGCGGGCCTCTCACTGTTGTGGCCTCTCCCGTTGCGGAGCACAGGCTCCAGATGCCCAGGCTCAGCGGCCATGGCTCACGGTGTGCCCTGGCTTTTTAAGGCTGTGTTCATGTATTTTTATTATGTGCCTGTTCCAAACACAGGTCTCAGGTTTTTTACCCTCTCAGACAGTGGTGCTCAAAGGCTGGTGGTCTCTGGACCCGTAGTATCACATCACCTGGAACTTGTGAGAAAGGAGAAAAAGAGGAGGGGGTGGTACCTGACACTTGAAAGCTGGCCTCGCACTCACCGTGGGCCATGTTATTCCCCTACTGAACAGAAACACAATCTCACAAAACACTAACCCCATGCAAGGTTACTCTGAGACCAGGATAAAATAAGACAAAACAAGGCCACTTCATAATTTTATCTAAATACAGACAAAACCAAGGTCATTGTGCAGCCCACAAGTTACCAAACATCCCCTCTCTCGGCCAAAATGAGTGGCTGCTATTTCTCTACCAATTATAGCTTATCCTCTTGTGAGTCTCCCCTCCCTAAAGATAAAACTTATTGAGATATCCACTCATAGAATCATCCCTGTTTTCTGACAGCATCCAATCTAGAGCAAACTCCCACCTGTATCCCTCAGATCACACAGCTAAAGCCCATATTTTATAATAGGATCTTCCTAACACATCCATGGTTCCCCAAGGTGTGTGTTTCCCCTCCCTGCAGCAAGTAATAAATCCAACTTATTTAACTACAGGTGTGTTCCTGGTGGTCTTTGGCTGAAGGACATTGATACTTGGCTCCCACCCTAGATCTAATGAATCAGAAACTCTGGGGGTGGGCTCTCCACGTGGTTATGATACACACTCCAGCTTGAGATCCACTGCTCTAAGGCAATGGTTCTCAGTGCTGGCTGCCCATTAGAATACAGATGACTGAATCTCCCAGAGATGCCAATTCAATTGGTCTGGAGGGGGGTCTAGAAATCCGAACATTTTTCAAAGCTCCCCAGACGATTCTGTTGTGCAGCCCAAGTTGAAAGCCACTGCTCTAAAACAGTGATGTTTGTGGGTACACCACTGAAGGATAATGTCTATTTGCAATGCACTCCTATCAGTAAGAGTCACTTGCTACAGTTTACAAGAAATTGCTGGGGAAGCCAGTTGTAATTCTGCCCCTCGCTATCATGACATACCACCGTGTCCTGCGAAAGAGGGTGAGAACTTTGTTCTAGGGGACTTTGCCTTGGCTTTTTGGTCACATGTCAACAAACTTGCCAGTCATGTCATCTGCGCCTGGTTACTTTCCTTCCTTCTTTGATTGTACAGACATTGCTCAGCCATGCACACAGGGTTACTGTATGTACTAATATCTCTATCCATATCTATATATCTATCTGAGAGGCATGCTAATTTTTTTAAGAATAACCACAGCTAATGCTTATCTTGTACTTAACTTTGTGCCAGTCACTAGGTTAACAATCTTACAACCATCCCAATGAGGTAGATACTATTATCATCTGTGTTTCGCAGACGAGAAAACTGAGGTTTGGAGAAGCTAAGCGGCTGCACCCGTCACAGCTGCTGAACAGAGGGAGCCAGGTCTCAGAGGCAAGCGCTCATGTTCCAGAAGCCACACTTCTAACCACCCTGGTTTAATTTTCTCCGTCAGATGGCCCCATCTCCCCTGTCTGCTTTCCCTCTTGCATCTCCTTAATTTTCTTTGTCTTTGTTGATTCTCCTCTCAGCGTGATGTTCCCAAGCTTTTGTGGAGTTGGGATGGAGGTTGGGAGAGAAGGAAAGACTTTTAGCACGCTGAGATATCTGTCCTCTCAGGAACAACAAACTCTTTCTCTAGACCCCCCTCCCCCAGTACCCTCCCCATGTCCCTCTCTGTCCACAGCTGTAGAGCAAAAGGAAAGTGGTCTTGCTTGGTATTCAAATGCTATGACACCCTTTCAAACTGCTGTCCTGGTACAGAAGCCCTTTTCATCACTTAAAAATGTTTTAACTGTTTCATGCCCCACAATCTGTGGGTTATGTTAACATCATGGAATACTTTTGAATGAGATATCCACTTATTTATTCTTCCCCATTTAGATTTCTGGAACATGGTCTTTAGGTTCACCACCACTCATCCTTTCTTAGATACTTTTGATCAGCTTCTGTCCTTATATCTTTCAGGAACAGTTTTCCACCAGAATTACCAAAGGATCTTTCATCATATACGGGGGATTTGGCTTTCCAAGGACTTCATAGCCTGGGATAAATCAAGGCCCCAAACTTAGAGATCATTTTTCCATCTAATAATAAGAGTCCTCATAGGGTAGTGGTAAAATTGAGTTAACTATTCAAATGACTCAAGAGTGCATGACATTAACTATACTTCCAATTCTAATAGTAACTTTTATTTCATATTTAAATATCTGTGCAATTTGCATCTGTCTTAGAAATGATGATTGACATTAAAATTATAATTGACTTTTTTGGTGCATCTTTCAATCTTAAATTGATGAAGTGTTTGTAAATTCTCAATAAATGTTATTCCTCCCCCTCTTTCTCTTCCTCCCACTCCTATTTTATATCCCAAGAGTTCCAGTTCTCACCTGGCATCTGAGGATGAGAAATACACAGAAGGTCCTTTTCCCAGGTTGCATGGTCAAGCTATTACTTCTCCCCAGAAGTTGGGAGAATAATATTCACTGCTCATTTTATCACTTTTCAGAGAGAAGGTAATTCTCATCCATGGGCCTATACAATAGGTATTGAGAGTCTACTATGTGCCGTAAACTCTGCTCTATACTAGGGATACACCAAGCCTTCAAGTGGCAAACAGAGCATGAAGACAACATAAAAAGCAAATAAGAACAGCATGAAGACAACACAAAAAACAAATAAGAACTATACACCCCCTACCCCAGGGACTGTTATCAACATCTTGTCTACCTCAAAGCAGGACCTGGAACTTCCTTTGCAACCTTAAAAAGCAAATCCAACTCTGCAATGATGAAGATTTTTTAGGTAGAATGAGAATGTCAATTTTATACTACATGGCAAAACTCAAAAAGAATCCTGACTAGACCTCTTTAACTTCTTCAAATCACAACTTTAATTGCCAAACGTTATTTTCCTCACAACCCTTTTTTCCATTACTTTCTCTAAGTTCTCTGCCTCCAACCCAAAGCCCCTCTCCAGGACAGATGGCTATCCCCTCCCCTTCGTATTTCCATGCCAACATACACATATGCACAAATACACATCCGTACACATCTCTTCCCCTGGATCTTTCCCTTTTCTTATACACAGACCTTTAGCTTTTCTAAGCTTCTCCAAATTATTTACATCATCACACCCATCAACTCTCTCCCCACCTCTCTACCTCTTAACACTTACCTTCTTCAATGCATCAGAGGTTTCTAAATAAAAATTACTTTTCACCTGAGATAAATGTGTGTGTGTTGGGGAGGAAGAGAGAGAGGAGAGGGAACAGGCAAATAGAAGAAAATATAAGTGCCAGAATGATAAATAGATCCAAGATAACATGAGAACAAAAGCAAGTAAGAGCTGCCCCTTGCACTGATCCCAGAAGAAGGTATACCTGTGGTTCTCTACATTCGGGGATGTCTGGTGACAGTTTGGTTGTCACAATCAGAGGGGTGTGGTGTGTAACTAACATCTAGTACGTAGAGACCAGGGATACTGCTAAACATCCTACAATGCACAGGACAGACTCCACAACAAATAATTTTCTGGCCCTAGATGTCAATAGAAGCTGAGAAACCCTGAATTATACATTTTAGAAGTAAAAGGTAACTGAAGTTTTGAAGAATAAGTGGAAATTTCCAAGCAAATGAGTGGAGAGAAGATTCCAGCAGAAAAACCTGTATGACAGAACTTTAGGAGATCACTTTGATAAGAGTTTGAGAACTATTTCAAATATTTAGAAAAAGTTCATCTCTATTTAGGATGTGAAAAGTCACAAGAAAATGTTACTCCCACTAAAAAGCCAGATAATTTACAAAATCACTATCATTTTAAGTCTGTCAGAAAGCTGAGAATGCAAAGCAATTTGATAAACTAAAGGCCAAAAGTGGACAAATTCCTCCTAAGAGAGATGGGAACCATGGCTATTTTCACCTTTGGTAGAACAGAGAGAAAGAGAAAAGAGTCATAGTTATGGATAAGAAGAAAAACAGCTGAATTTCTAATGAATTTTTGGAGGCTTAATGTGGGCTGAGTATGAGGGCTTAGAATCCCTAAGATTATTTTTGTTTTTTGAGTACTTTATTTTCTTACACCAGAAGTTACTCCAGACTCATCTTGTATATTTCCAGTCTCAACCATTTCTTCAATGATTCCTGCATCCTTTTATTGAAGAATGCCATTAGAAACCAAGATCTGAGCGCTGGGTATTTTTATTTGTTTTCACATTGTCATTATATTTTCCTTTAACTCTTTGAATGTATTCGTAATAGTTGTTATATATAGATAGTTGTTTAACATCTTTGCTGATGTCAACATTTAGCTGCTTTTTTTCTGAGTAACGCTTACACTTTCCTGTTTCTTTTGAATGTCTCATTTTTTTGTTGTTGAAAGTGAATATTTTAGGTAAAATACTGTAGCAAATCTGGATTCAGATTTGTGGGGATTTTTTTTTTTTAACTCACCTTAATTCAGTTTGTGGAATTAGTCTCTCCAACAGTGTGCAGTCACTGATGTTTCTACTTAAATTTTTTATTCTTATTTTTACTTTTTCACTTGGCTTGTTAGAATTGTTCCTGAGTCTGCATAGTGTCTCTGTTGCTGATTGGTCAGCCAGTGATGGAGCAGATGCTGTGCTTAAATGGTGCATCCTAACGCATCTACCCTCTCCTTGTGGATCTGTCTATGGGTTGAGAAGTGCATTCAAAGTTCAGGCTTTGTGAAGTCTGCCTCAGCTCCTACCCTCTGCCAGGACCTCTCAGGTCTCCCCTGCACATGGCAGTGGTTAGAAATGTATAAAGATAGGATGTATGAAGAGCATATACAACTGTTCTATGGTTTTCACTAAAATCTCTTTGTTAAACTTACAGATGATCTACCATTCTCACTCAAATTGCAACCTCAGGCAAGCAGAGCTCTTTTGCTGTCTACCAAGTTTATTACTTTCACTGACAACATTGCTAGGTATGGACTTTATCTGCTCCAAATCATGTCAACCAACCAAGGCTGCTGGTTTTTATGGCTAGCCCCACCCTGATCATACTCTAGCACCGAGTAAGCGAGCTGGAGCCAGGGAGTAGATGGGTGCAGCTTCAGGCATGACAGTTGAACAGTCCCACTGTTCTCACTTAAAGTTCTAGCAGTTTTTCCTAAAGAAACACTTTTCAATTTGTCATTTGCCTTTGCTTTGGTCAATTTCCAGAACACTGAAATGGTTGCATTTTTGACAATTTTGTTCAGTTTTATGCTTTTTGTGGGGGAGAATATTAGCCTACATTTTCACTTCACTATAACCAGAAATCTGCCTCCTCTGGTTTCCCCATAAGTGTTTTTTTTGTTTGTTTGTTTTTTTAAGAAAACAATTATAGTCTCATTTAGCAGAAGAGCTCTGGAAGAAATGGACTCAGTAAATGCACTGCCCTACTAACACTAGACACAGGTGACCTAATTATCTGATATTTTACAGTGTAACTGACTTCTACATGGGAAATGTAGGAAGAGAGATAGTGGCTGTGTGAGAAAGATGTCTTCTATAATTTTTTTTCATAGTCTCAATCTAGTGAGTAATTTCCCTGTTGTATCCCTGATGAATACCTAACAAGAGGAAACTATTCACCTCCCCTGGTTCACCAACAGTCCCTAAACCCCCAATTAATTACTCCTTTTCATAGTTGTGGAAAAGGGCAGCCTCAGTGGGTCTTATATCTGGGTCAAAGAAAAGCCACAGAATGGATAGCTAGGACCCTGACCTCTAATGGGGAAATCTAGTGGTTCCAAGAGTTTTTGAATTTGATAAATGCTTCTTTGGGGTTTTATTTTAGAAAAGCAGGGTATAATTTTTACTTTGCCAAATAAAGATATTTTAAAAAACAAATACACTGGCCTTCAACCATCATTATTATTACATAATAAAGACATTCTATCACCTCCAAAATAGGAAAGTTTTGCTAGCTAATAATGCTTATAATTTTAAATTATTTTTCTATAAGACAGGATTTTTAGCTGTAAATGCATTTACAGGAGGGGCATAAAAACATGTCTGTGTGTTATACAACCAGGGACAATGCCTAAATATACTTCTAGATGATTCCATCAGAGCCCATCCTGCCTCCGAAGTTGGCACAGGTATTGCAGTTCACATTGCAGACCCTGGACATGCGATGCTACAAGCAGGCCATCAGCTACAGATCCCTTTAATACAGGATTTTACTAGCTACCCTTCTGTCTTATTTCAGGTTCCCTAGAAAATAAAGTCTAAGGAAAAGCTTACATTCTAATGCTTTAAGGGTGGGTGCAATCCTGGAAAGCAAGACTAGAGAATAAAAACAGGAAAGCAGTGCATTATTGAACTGGCTAAAACTTCACACAAAAACTCAGTGTTTATTTAAATATGTGGGATGTCTCTAGAGAGGTTATAAGCAAACACTGTATCTTGCAAAATTCCTTGGTGGCAGGGAATATGGGTGATATACCTGCTTATTCCTTTTCTGGTGAAAGACATCCCACAAGACACTGGGGTTGTATTATCTGGACCCTCCATGAAACTGCTAGAGCAGCCAGAGTTTTCATGAGTCTGGTAGGTTTGGACCTGAGTCCTGGAGCTGCTGCAGCCCTCACCAGGGTGGGGGCAATGGAGGCCATGCTGGAGCCCAGCATGCACCACTGGGGAAGGCAGAGAAAATGGAGTACTAGTAGATGAAGCAGGAACAATGTGAGCCATCACTGGGGTTTCTCCAAGCACGAAATAAGCAAGAATCTGAACCTGCAGTAGGCATGAGCTTTCCCACAGCAGTTCTCCAACTCTACCTGGGCATGCTACAATTCAACTCAGGTCTGATGTCAGTGAGCTAGAGTTAGCACAAATCCTACACGCTAAAGGCAAAGTGTCGATTCTAACACTAACTACCAGAATTTAGTAACAGATCTCACAGGTTAAGGACTCAGTCCTATAAGACCGTCCTCACCTCAGACAGCTGAAAGTCCTGGGGTCCACCCATACTTCTGACAAGCTGGCTATAAATTGGGTGTTTCCATGATCTGCTGTCAGGTTTGATAGTTCTCTAGAAAGGCTCACAGAACTCACTGAAAGTGGTATACTTTACAATCACAGGTTTATTATAAAGGATACAACTCAGGATCAGCCAAATGTTAGAGACACAGCCCAAGATCAGGGCAGGGGGGTGGGGGGAGGGGAGTTTTGTCCCCACGGCATAGGGTGTGCCACCCTCCTGGAATGTTAATATATTCACTATCCAAGAAGCTCTTTGAGCCTCACTGTTCAGGGTTTTTAATCTAGCTTTCATTATAGGCGTGATTGATTGAACCATTGGCCATGTGCTTGAACTCAATCTCCAGCCACACTTCCCTCTCTGGGGATCAGGAGGTAGGGCTGAAGTTCCAACCTCCTTATCATGTTGTTAGTTTTTCTGGCAATTAGCCCCCATCCTGAAGAAAGCTAGGGGCTTTGTTAGCGTAAACTCAAATGTGGTCTAAAGGGGCTTACTATGAATAAAAAAAGACCCTCCTATCACTCAGGAAGGTTTTTTGAAGCTCTATGCCAAAAGAATCTGAACCCCTGGAGTAGGTATGAGTCTACTGGGGACAAAGACTAAATAGAGTTTTCTTTATATTACAGCATGGATGAGTGAATCTGGGGAGAGGATACAAACTGGATCCAGTACAGTTGCCAAGTGGCTTTCTGTGCCTCTTGCTTTTTCATTGTTACTGGCTTCCAGATAGAAATTTCAACATGCCTTACTGGTGAGTCCAAGGGCATATGACTGCTTCTAGGCATATAAATACAAGTACTCAAAAGCAAAGAAATCCCCCCAAACATGGGATGTGTTCAAATGTGTCAATTGTCCACTGCAGTGTGGGCCATTGAATTTTTATTATGGAGTGACCCCAATACAGCTTTTCGGGAAAAGGTCATTAGACCATGGAATTTTTTTCTATGAAGCACTTTGCTGGCTCTGTTACAAATGGGAAACATTCTTTTGTTTATGATTATCTAACTGTATTCATAGCTTCAGACAGGTCTACAATGCAGCTGACTTTTCTTAAGATTCAAGGTTCAAATTTAAATCATTTGAAGCAGAAGGTAATGATACTATTAATTTGCTTGGTCTAAGTGTAGATTAACAGTCTCTGCAGTCAATGAAAGGAAGCACAGGCTAAGGAAAAAAAAACCTATTAACTCCACATTCATTGATAATTTAGTATCTAATAGATGTAAATCACTTTCTCTTATGTTAATATGAGTATAATTCTCTTATGTTAATAAATCTCACAGCAATTCTGGGAGATAAGAATTTTTATTCCCATTTTACAGATGAAAGAGCTAAAACCCTGAGATTAAAAAGGTGAGCACATAGATATTTTGTGGAAACAAACAACCCAATTGAAAAATGGGCAGAAGACCTAAATAGACATTTCTCCAAAGAAGACATACAGATGGCCACCAGGCACATGAAAAGATGCTCAACATTGCTAATTATTAGAGAAATGCAAATCAAAACTACAATGAGGTATCACCTCACACCAGTCAGAATAGCCGTCATTAAAAAGTCTACAAATAATAAATGCTGGAGAGGGTGCGGAGAAAAGGGAACCCTGCTACACTGTTGGTGGGAATGTAAATTGGTGCAGCCACTATGAAAAACAGTATGGAGGTTCCTCAAAGAACTAAAAATAGAGTTGCTATATGATCCAGTAATCCTACTTCTGGGCATATATCTGGAGAAAACTATAATTCAAAAAGATACATGCACTCCTATGTCCATAGCAGCACTATTCACAATAGTCAAGACACGGAAACAATCTAAATGTCCACTGACAGATGAATGGATAAAGAAGATGTGGTACATATATAAAATGGAATAGTACTCAGCCATCAAAAAGAATGAAATAATGCCATTTGCAGCAAGATGGATGGACTTAGAGATTGGCATACTAAGTGAAGTAAGTCAGAAAGAGAAAGACAAATACCGTATGATGTCACTTATATGTGGAATCTAAAATATGACACAAATGAACCTATCTATGAAACAGAAACAGACTCAATGACATAGAGAACAAACTTGTGGTTGCCAAAGGGGTTGGGGAAGGGATGGATTGGGAGTTTGGTTAGCAGATGCAAACCATTATATATAGAATGGATAAACAATAAGGTCCTACTGTATAGCACAGGGAACTATATTCAATATCCTGTGATAAACCATAATGGAAAAGAATTTAAAAAAACACTTTGCTATACAGCAGAAATTCACACAACATTGTAAATCAACTATACTTCAATTAAAAAAAAAAAAAAGATACTCTGTGGAAGAAAAAGGATTCAAATCCAGAACAGGTAACTTCAACGTTGGGGCTTTTCAAATCTCTCTCAGCTGCTTTGTGAAATGTAAAATAACCTTTAGATACTCTAGGAATCAAGATCAAACTTTGCAGCTCTGTCTCTTTTATAGTTTTACAGAATCAATTAAGTGCCCTCAAGAGGGAAATAACCCTCTCAAATGCTCTTCCAGGAAGCTAAAGAATTTCTTCTTCCAGTTTAGAACAGAGTGGTCTCAGACACCACTTTCCCTCAGACTCGTACTTGATACACTGTTGTCCTTCTTGTTCTCATCAACATTAATAATGGAAACATTTACTAACCTCAGTCATATTCTAGGCTTTGTGCCAAATAGTTCTCATTGAATCTTTCTTTTCTAGTTCATTTTGGCCCTTGCCCACATGCTACTTTGTGGTAAATTTGAACTGTTTGGGATGTGAATGTTTCATCTTATCAACCAGATGGTATGGCCCCTGAGAGAGGGGCTCTATACCCTGTTGCCACTACAGCATTAACCAATAGCTTGTATTGAATCACTACTTTTTGAATGGAGATTCAGATAATGAATGACAAAAAGCCCTGGCCTCTCACAGGAATCATCTGTTTGTTCCCTTTCCTGTGCAACCTCTCAACTGGAAGATGGAATCACTTGTAATAATGCAAAAAACTAGGGATGGGGGGTGATTAGTAAAAGAAATGGTGCAAACAGGGCCACCAGTAAACACTTTTGACCTGGAATCAGTAAGCATCTTAGGGTTGCAGTAATAGGAGGGTGGTTTGGCACTGCGAACATTGGTTTTTCAGCATAACTGTCACTCTTTGCAGGGGACAGAGGGAGGATCATTGTGATTAATATGTCCTTTCTATGAAAACAAATAAATGTAAAGAAATTATGGTCAGTGCACCTTAGTCTTCTGGTGGTTGCATCTGTGTAAAACAAGGAAGAGGTTTGTGCCCTGGGTGTTGTCAGGGGTGAGCTGCTTTCAGCTTCCTTCTGACCTTCTATAGCACAATGTTGGTTTCACACACTTTGGTTCTTGACCATGCACACTGTCTAATAGCAATCTCTCACTTAATAGCAATCTCTCACTTTTGCAAGGGTCTCATCACCCAAAATGTGCTGTATTGAAAAGTGAAGTGAGAGTTGCTCCCAGGGTAATGTTAATTGGTGGTGTATTGCTTAGAATTGTCCAGTACTAATGTAGAAGTAGGGAGGATAGTATGGAATAGAAGCAATGGCTGCCATTCAGCAGGGCTCAGGCTTTTGGACCAAACACACAGGAAGATGCCTGTTAAGGGAGAAGACCGTGTCAGCTTCTCCATGGAAACAGATCTCAGGTCCACTTGGCCTGCACATCACCTTTAAAGAGCAAAGATGTCAACAAAGCAAGATCAGTGATTTTTATCAATAAATGTGAGGATTTCATCTGTTTGAGAGGTTAAGACAATTCAAGGAGGAAAGAATAGTCTTCACAACAAATGATTCTGTGACAACTAGATATTCGCATGCAAAAGAATACAGCTGGATCCCTCCTTAGAAGAAACAAAGGAGTAAAAATATAGGAGTAAATCTTCATGGATTACATGGATAATTCACAGCAAAAACTAAATAATCAATCTAAACAGGAAATCTTATTTGTTTGTATTTAAAAGGTCATTTGACAAAATTTTTCTTTATCTGATTGAATAATAATAACCTACATAAATAATGTTTCAAATGACAGCCATATTGAAAAACCAGAAAGATACAGGTAAATGCATTTTATTTGATAAAAGGCTGGGAATTTGTCATAGTCTAGAAGAGTCTAAGGTGACATAAGAACTTAATATAATGTGATATCCTGGATGAGACCCTGGAACAGAGAAAGGACATCAGGTAAAAAATGAAGGAAATCTGAATAAAGTGTGGACTTTAGTTAATAATTATGTACCAATATTGGTTTATTAGTTGTGACAAATACATTAACAATAGAGGAAACTGGGTGTGAGGTGTATGTGAACTCTATGATTCTTGAAACTTTGTTAAATCTAAAACTGTTCTAAAATAAAGATATTAAAAATCAAATGAGGAAACTTAACAGAGATATAGAAACTGTAAAAAATGAAGATTCTAGAGTTGAAAAGTATAATAAATTAAAATGTATAGGGGAGATCAATAGAAGATTTAAGATGGTAGAAGAATGAATCTGTGAACTTCAAGATAGAGCAACAGAAATTATTTAATCTGAAGAAAAGGGAAAAAAGATTGAGGAATAATGAAGAGAGCATCAGAGACTTGTGAGACATGAAACATACTGACATATGTGTAAAAGGAATCCCAGCAGAAGAAAAAAAAGTTAGATAAAATATTTCATGAAAAGTGCGAATCTACTGACCCAGGTTCAATGAACTCCAGGTAGGATAAACATGAAGAGATTAACACCTAGATATATCATAGTCAAAATGCTGAAAGACAAAGAGAAAATTTTAAATGACAAGAGAAAAACAACACAACATACAGAGAAACAACAGTATGATTAATATCTTTTGTCTCATTACACCAGAAGTCTATGGAATGATATATTCAAAATGGTGAAAGGAAAGAACTGTCAACTATGAATTCTATATCCAACAAAACTATCCTCCAAAAATGAGGGCCAAAAAAAAAAAGACATTTCTCAAATAAACAAATACTGAGGTAATGTACTGCTAGCAAATTTGCTTTACAAGAAATACCAGAGAAATTTCTTCAAGCTGAAAGAAAATGATATGAGAGACTAACTTGAATTCACAGGGAGAAAGTGGAGAGCACTGGGGATGGTGAGTTATGTGGTAAACTGTAAAAGACTACAGATACATTTTTCTTTTAAGAATGTAAAATTGTACAGAGAAGTAATTATGTCACTGTATTTTTGAGTTTATTATATATATGAATGTAATACATATGATAATAATAATACATAGTGGGAGGTAGAACTGTGCTATACTGGAGCAAGACTGTTATAGTTTACTGTAACACAGGAATTTAAATGGTACTCTAAAAAATATTTAACACAAAAGAGGGCAGAAAAGGAGGAACAGAGGAACAAAAACATATGAAAATATTAAAAAATAGAGCAGAATGGCTGATATAAATCAAAGTGTTTGTGGGTATACTGAAAGACAATTGGAATAAATGCAATTGGAATAAATGCAATTGGAAACCAACTCATACCTTTTAGTAATAGTTTGATCTTTTTATAAACCAAGTTTCCTTTTTCTTGTTGGATAAAGTTTTTTGAAAATGAAATTAAAATGATTTTGATTTCCTAGGACACGTCAAGAATGAAGAATCATAAAAGAAAAATGCTTCAGGATTTTTTTCATTATTTTTGATTACAGATGTAATAAAAAGCTGGAAAAAGGGCCCATTCTCTCTCACTTCACTTCCCATGTATATGTCCTTTACTTATTCCAAAAACATGTCTGTTTCTATTTTCTAAGCTCCGATTTTTCAGAACTCTCTGCTTCCATTTTATTGAATCTTAGTTTTTGTTGTGAACACATTTTTACTATTGTATTAGTCAGGGTTCTCCAAAGAAACAGACCAAGAGGGTGTATATATATATATATATACATGCATATAAAATGCATAAAACACATATGCATTATGAGGAGAAATTGGCTCACATCATTATAGAGGCTGACCACAATCTGCCATCTACAAGCTGGAAACCCAGGAAAGTGGGTAGTGTAATTCTAGTCTCAGTTTGAAGGCCTGAGAACAGGGGAGTTGATGGTATAAATCTCACTCCAAGGGCAGAAGACCAAAGTCCCAGCTCAACCAAGCAGACAGTAAGGGGTGAACCTTCCCTTTCTACAGTTTTGTTTTTTTTCAGGCCCCATTGTATTGAGTGATGCCCAGATACACTGGGTAGGGCAATGCACTCTACTCAGTCTACTGTTCAAATGCCAATTTCTTCCAGAAACACCCTCACAGGCACACCCAGAAACAATGCCTAACAAGATACCTGGGCATCTTGTGACCCAGTCAAGTTGACACATAAAATGAACCATGACCATTGACTTGTATTATACCGGCTTTCATTACAGAAACATTAATTCCAATGGCCACTTTTCACATCTTTTCTTAGGATCTGTTTCAACTGCTCCTTTCTGCTGCCTTTGCGACCACTGTCCCCATTACCAATTTGGTCATTTTCCATTCAGTGTTCTCATTGGTAAAATGATGGAGATATATATATATGTATGTATATATATATATGTATATATATATATATGTATGTATATATATGTCTTAGAATGTTACTTTGAAGTTTGAAAGAGATAAAGTATTTAAAGTACATAGCACATTCTTGGCCCTCAATAAAGATTGACTTCCTTTGCCTTTTCAACAAATTGTACACTGAAAGAATGAATATTGAAGATAGGCCATTTGTAATAAAATCCCTCCATGGAAATAGTATCACACATGAAAATTAATAGATTTTTAGGTCTATCTGTAAAGTCTAGTTTAAATCATAATATTGCTCTGTGGTTCTCAATCTGGGGTTCATATATTGCCAAGTATATGCAATAGCATATAGGATTTATGGAAACCCAGAATAAATGTGGTTCATATTTTGGAAGTGGCTATTTTTAATGCATATACATCATCTAAGAGATTTTCAAATTTAAATAAATATAGCAAGGAGTAAAATGCAAAATGTTCATAAGTTTTTAAGGTAAGTCATACATCTTCAAAACATTTCAGAGAGAGAAGGATTTGGGAAAATGAGGGGATTACACAGCCTCTGCCCTTTGATGGACACTTGGGTGGACAAATCTAGTCATCTTTCACCCAGCTTCAGGGCAGTATGTACACAATGGTACTTCAGAACCAATCTTCTAAGTTCAATATTGTTGCTATGGGACAATATTTCTTTGGACGTTAGTTACACGAAGATCCCATCCCTACCCTACTACCCTTTCACTGGCTATGACACACTTTGACTTGTCTGTCTCAAACAGTGGGGGAGAAAACGAAATTGAGACTCCCAAATAGGGGGAAATGGGAGTTCATGGTTCTTGAGTGAGGATCTTAGGTAGCAGGAAAATGGACTGAGGTAGAGGTCTTGCAAGATTTGGAGGGAGTTCAAGTCTTCTGCAAGTAAGGGTGGAAAGCAAAGTCTTGGAGAATGGTGAAGAAGGGGAAGATCATGTTACTTAGCAGGTCCTCGACAAATGGCAGTGATGGCTAAGGCCTTTAGCTGCAGGAAGACATCCAGGGATGATGGATCTGAAGCTTCAAGGATCGTCTGTTGACTCCATGCCATTACTAGCCATGGATCAATAAGGGGAAAATATACCAGAGGGAAAACCATCTCAAGGAGGATGGAATAGCTGAACTGCTTGATAAGAGAAGGTTCTGGAGGCACTGGAAGAGTCACATAGAAGGAAAATGAGTCCCTAGTGGGGATTCATAGTGGTCACTTGTAAAGAAGGGATATCCATATGTCAGGCATTCTAAAGCTGGGGACTCCCTGTATACATCCTAGGTGATTACCTGTGACAAAACAGTAGTGTGTGATGTGTATGAATAAACAGTAGAGAGCAAAGGTCATGAACTGGAGACCAGGAAGGCAAATCCGTCTCTCAGCTGCTTCTTGTTTGACCTGTCCAGTGCTCTAAAAACAAGAGGGTGTGCCACATACATGTGGAGATTTCTGGATTTTATTGAAAAAAATATCACAAGATCAGGAAAGACATCCATGTCCTGTTGCCTGGCAACAATCAGCTAGAGAATGTACTCTCCAGTTCTCCACAGTCCCTGTCATTCCCTATCGTCTCACACTCAGCTCTTTTCACTCAGGTATGTGAAGGGCCCACATTCTGGAGGCTTTCTAACCCCTGCCAAAGACCAAGTATTTCAGGAGGCTCCGTATTCATCTATTTATTAGAATATAGTTACAGGGAATCCTTCTACTTGGCAATTTAGCCACCTGCCCTAACTTAGCCATTGTTAAATAAAATGAGGTATTATAGATAAATAACACTTATAATGATGTCTGACAGAGCAGATGGTAATAATAATAATAATAGTAACTATTTCTAGGAAATGAAAATTGATATTGAAAAAACTTTTTTCATTCAGATTTTTCACTGATTCAGTCTGGCCAATTCTCAACACCTAAAAATACTAATTCTTTTTTCCCTCAGAAATCTGTTTTACTCAAACTGAATCAAATCTGCACTTACCAATGAGTCAATATGAGCCTGGCTGTTCATACTGAATTCCACAAAGTATAGTGTTGGTACAGTATTACTCATTAACTTGTTTATTAATGATCTGCTAATGGGAGGGGAGCCTGACAACCAATGAATGGTAGTAGCTCTCCTCTGGAGAATGAGATTTAAACACAAAGTGAACCATTTTAAATGGAGCAGGACACCCCTAGGATGGACTTCAAAAGGAGAGGTTTCTTTGTTCTGTATTAAAGGAAAAAATTAAAACAAACTGCACAAATATGAAATGTAGTCAGAGTTGCTTGGAGCAAGCACGGCCCTAAAAGATGTGGTGGTCTCAGAAGATTTCTCCTGGAGCTAAAAGAGATCAGGCAGTTGACCCAATCCTTTTCTTTAGTTGAAGAAGGTGCTGAACTGAAAACAGGGCATGTCTCTGGGGTAAGGGCACTGACCGCAGTGGCTGGTGGCCAAGTTAGGCTGGGGTCAGGTTTGTTCTCACAGCCCAGGGCTCCCTCCCCTCCCCAGAGAGATGCACAGGGAGTCAGATATTTAGATTTGTCAAACATGATGATGGATGCCCTGGGTGCTCCTCCTACCTCAGCACTAGTCAGGCTTTTATCAGAGCCCTCTCTTCAGTGTTGCTCTGTACCCCTGAGCTGTAACTCTGGAAAAGTACAGATAACTGTAAATGAAAAATGTTGCCTGCCATATCAATAAACAAAGGATGTTGTAGCCATCAAACCATCACATTACAGCTGCCGGAGGTGAGCCCTGAGGGAACTGGGGATGGAGGCAGGATGCCCCCCATCAAGCCATCAGCCACTGCAGGCACCCCCCAACGGTGCCCCCCGAGGGGACTCAGGGTACTGGCCCCAGATAGCAGAGGTGTATATCAAAGGAATGTTTTCAGTGAACCCAGACTCTTGCATCTTGCCATACAAAGAAAAGTGCTAAATTCATTAACTTGAGATGTCTGGTTTTCTTTAATTAACAGTAATCCTTTGATGTCCTGACTACCTGGTTTTTCTTACAAAACTCCCATGTATTGTGGTTCCTCCCTTCCCTCTTCAGAACAATCCCTCAGAGCTATCTGAGAGGATGCATTCTGGGCTTAATCCTCAGTTTTGTCTGCCAAATAAAACATAATTCTCAACTTTGAGGTTGTGCATTTTTTCAGTCATCAGAACAGTGAAAGTTACTAAAGTATAGAGAAATAGTCCTTGAGAAGACAGGCAGGAGAATTTGCGTCATATTTCTGGAGGAGGAAAACAACAGAACAGTCTCTACAAAAGAGGGTAAAAGATGTCAGTAAGTAGGCAATGAAGGTGAGGGTTAATAAATCAAAGAATCAGTTCTTTACAACAGCAAAGAAGCTTCATGTTGCACATTCAGATCTTTCGTTTGACTTATGATGAAATGGAGGCTCAGAAAATGTCACTCACCGATTTGCCTAAAGGTCCTGACAAGAAATGGGGAAAGGGCTTCCCTGGTGGCGCAGTGGTTGAGAGTCCGCCTGCCGACACAGGGGACGCGGGTTCGTGCCCCAGTCCGGGAGGATCCCACGTGCCGTGGAGCGGCTGGGCCGGTGAGCATGGCCGCTGGGCCTGCGCGTCCGGAGCCTGTGCTCCGCAGCGGGAGAGGCCACAACGGTGAGAGGCCCGCGTACCGCAAAAAAACAAAAAACAAAACAAAACAAAAAAAAAAAGCTGAAAAAAAAAAAAAAAAAGAAATGGGGAAAGACCCCAGAACTTCTAACCCCTCACCCTCTGCTTTCTCCTCTATGAGCTACTGCAAACCATTTGCCAGGAAAAAAATAACACATACAGACCCGAGAAGGTTAAGAAAATCATCCAAAGGGCATCAGTATAAGACAAACTTCCATGTTCTTGTCAGTATCATTAAATCATTCTTTTGCTCTGAAGTTTTAGTAAAACGTGGACTTTTCCAGACATTTAAAGCCAAAAGCTACCAATCTATCTTGAACAAGATTTCTCTGGCTAGTCGGACTTTTAGCAAAGATGCCCAAGGTCTCTCTTTAGTAGATTTTGCTCAAAACCTACAAACAAAACAAAAATGCCATATTCTACCAAGAGAAGATCGAGTTTATTCTGATGGGATCCTATTTTTCCTTCTTTTTCTTTTTTGGCTAGTAAGAATTCAAGCTTTCTATATGTTCAGCTGTATTCAGCAGTGGCAAGGAAAACAATGACATGGGATTTGACTTTTGTTTCTGCTCCCTGTAACTTGAGTTGACAGGCCCGGGTTACCTTCATTTCCATAGCGCCTTCCGCTAATGCACAAGCCACTCTTGCTCCCAAGACAGTTCTCTGGCTCACACCTGGGACTTTCAGATACAGAGGCCGAGGACAACGGCAGGGTCTTCTGCATCAGGTAATTAGAACATCCTTTCAGCACCCTGGTGTGAGGGCCCCTGGCGTAGAGTTACAGACCAGATATGCATCAGGATGGTGCAAAGCTGTCTTCTTTCATTCTCTTTTCATTTCTCTCCCTGTCTCTGCCACAATCTTCCTCAATAGCGAACATGATCTGAATGTTTTCAGCATGCTATTAAGCTCCAAACCAGACGTAAATGACTCTTCCATTTTCTTCCGGGAAACATGGCCAATATAAGCCAAGGTCCCAGGTTTGTAATTCTGAGGTCAGAGTTAACATCTCAATAGATGGTGAAGAACTTGTCATTTCAGCTGCACTGGGCCCCCAGAGGGAGAAGGGGAGCACGTGTACAATCCCTATCCCAGGCTTGCAGCAAGCCTGCTCACCTCATCACCAAGCCTAAGGCTTTCAGGTGAGGGGTAGCTGGATTCTTCCCCAAGTTCACTTCCAGATTACTCTAACATGTGGATGAAAAATGTTGCATGCCCTATCAGCAAACAGAGGATGCAGATGCTGAGGCCATCAAGTCATCAGCCACTACAGCTGCCCCAGTGGTGAGCCCTGAGGGAACTCAGGATGGAAACAAAAGGGCTGTCTACTGCCAAGCATTCACCCACAACGGTGCACCCTGAGGGGACTCAGGATGGGAAAGAACAGGATTCTGGCCCTAGGTAGCTAAGGTGCATATCAAAGGAATGATTTCAATGGGTCTAGACTCTTGCATCTTCCCATACACAGAAAAGCTCTAAATTCATTATCTTGAGACATCTGGTTTTCTTTAATTAACAGTAATCTTCTGACTACCTGTTTTGTTACAAAAACTCCTATATATCCTGGCTCCTCCCTTCCCTCTTCGGAGCAGTCCCTCTGAGCACTCTGAGAGGCTGCGTACTGGGCTTGAAGTCCTCGAAAGTCCGCCAAATAAAACATGAATTCTCAAATTTCAGGTTGTGCATTTTTTTTCAGTTGACAAACATTACACAACTTGTTGGCTTTTTATTGCTTTTTCTTCTTCTTCTTCTTCTTCTTCATTATTATTCTCTTTGTCAAGCTTGCAGGTGATTTTACCAAGACTACAGGCAATTTACATTAATAAAACTCTGATATTTTCAAGGTTAAAATGAACTTATCATAGAACTGATCACTGGTGGCCAGTGATGACTTCTGTCCACTCTAGGCAAACCCTTAAATTTCTTAAAGGGTTACTAAGCAAAAAAGCCTGATGTTATATGTAATGATTTAACTAAAAATAATAGGTCAAGAGGACCTATTATTTTTAGTTAAATATCAACTACTCTCAACTATTATCAACTACTGTCAACTACTCTCTCCCATGCTCACTCCATTTGATCATTGTCTAGTGTATTTCTTCATTTCTTGGGATAAGAGTCAGGGTACCAGTGAGAGCTTTATTGTTACTATTATTGATCAGTTATGTCAACTGGAGCATTTTTACTTTGTTCATAATTTTAGTAATAGAAGTTTGGAGTTGGAAGAAATTATAATTTCTCTCCAACCACATGCTGAAAGGCAATGAACCAAATTTTGATTTCCTAATTTTAGAGGCAGGGAATGCACCACTTCTGAGGAGCTCTGCATATAAGAGACATCACCTCATATTTCATTCCTATTATTTCCAAGTTTTTTTCAGAAATGCAATAATGTTAGTTACAGAGAAGATTATAGATTGCCTGCTATAGATTATATATTGTCTGCTCTCAAATTTGAGTATCTTGAAAAGAATATATGTTTTAGTATGGGAGATATAATGGTAATTTCTTATTATAACATATGTATGTTTCATATTTTCACATTTTTTTTTACAGTGGAATGCACCTTAGTGATGTGTGCATTTAATGTAGAATTAAGTTTTTCCCTGAAAAGTTATTTAATTGGTGATATGTCCTACATTTGATGGCATCTTGCAAATGAAGACGTGTGGTGATTATAATACCTTACATCACATGATACTGTAAAGCACTTTTAGTTCTGCTCATTTGTACGTATTGTATACATTTTGTATGTATGTGTACCCAAATTCTACAGAAAAATGTATGTTTGACATCTTGCCTTCCAACATCCACTCAAATAGTCAGAATTCTCCAGATAGTCAAAGGGATCATGCCAAAGTAAACTCAGGAAAGATTTCAGAAAAGGACAGACATAGGAGCACGAAGACTCTTTTAAGAAATGCATCTGTACGTGAGACAAGTTCTCCCCTCATTCTAAAGCAACTCTTGGAAGATCACAAGGGACCTCTTGTGATTTCTTTAAGCTCAAGCTCAATGGCAAATAGACAATACTCAAAAATTTTGACTGTTAATACTTCTGTTTTTAAATCAAATTTTAGTATTTGGCCCAATGTTGATGGTTCATGTTTCTTCTCAGTTGTCTACTAATACTGTTTCTATTTTCAGACTTCAGAATGTGCTACATTCTGATCTCTAATGCCAGATAGAATGAAAAATGGATTGTTTGAATAGCAGGAAGGATAGTAGTTCTTTTACGACTCCCTCAATATTCATAAGAATAATGGTGGATAGAGGCAGTTCCAAAAGCAGTTTGAGGAAACTTAAAGAGATGATGTATTGCAAACCCAATATTTCTCTCAGAAATCACACTACAACAGTATTTAATTGATCAGAACTAGACTTGTCAATATTTGGTAGTACTGTGACTCTGGGGACACCAGGAAAGGAGAGATGGAGTCTGTTGTGTGCTGTCAGTTCTTTCCAATTCTGTGTTCCCATGGATCTAAGTCATGCTGTCTGCTTTAATTAATCTCAGTCAAGCAGAGATTATTGCCATGTGTATCAAGGCATTCCTTATAAAAAAAAATGGGGAGTGTTGTGTGCCTATATGGCTAACATGTTTCTCTAGCTTCCTACCACACTTCCTATTCCATGGCACTACTCAAATCTCTGTCTTTGCCTTGAGTAATCATGATTCCCCATTCAAATAAAAAATGCCAATAGCCCACATGGTATATACATGCTCCCAGTTAAATATTTAGCATTCAAATGAAGATTTAAAGAAAAGTGTAAAGACTCTATAATGTACAGGGCATTCATAAATTATGCTTCTGATGAATGCTTAGTCCAGGGTTTTGACATTCCACTGGTTAATAGACTTTCTAAATATCATTCAATATGAGGACGCGTAAGCAGTGGTACACATACAACATTCCAGGTCACCATCCACAGAATATTCCTAAGGCTGGCAATTATCTTGTTAGTAAATCTATGTTGTCCCACGTGTAGCAATTTCCAGAGAAGGCAGCTGAGTTTCCCCTGCATTGTGATCAATATTGTGCTGTGACGGGAACAGCAGAGACTGTGTTAATTCTGTTGATGAGAAGCTGGCTCAGAACAGAGGAATTCACATCAGGGATTTATCAAAATAAAAACTGTGATGCAAAATATTACCTTCCAAGCCCTCTATGTCCCCCAGTAATTCTTTTTGTGAGTCTATGAACGCAGTAGCCTGAAAAAATATATATATTTTCTGATTCCTAGGTCCTTTCATGCTAATAGGGGATTTACCGTGCTGGGAATGGCTTCTTTCTTTTTTAAGAATCCCACCAGCTGAAAGCAGAGCAGCAATGATACAGAAAAAATATTTTGTGTTGCACAGATGTTATGCCCATAAGAACCTGCCTGAAATACCTTTCCTTCAGAAGATCTAGCTATTTCATAACCATTCTAAAGAACTACCCATGGCTCTCCTCCTGCCACACCCTATACCCCCTAAGTCTACTGGATTCGATGGCTGTTTCCTTGGTCACTTCCTACGAGAGAGCATGGAAGGACGCAGAACATCTCAGCAAAGCACTTCAGGCCCTGCCTTTAGAAGCATCTGATTTTCATTTTTCCTTTGGCATTTTCCACACATATCCTTTTACAAACTTGATTCATTTCTTTGTAGCTCTGAAAAAAAAGATTCTCTGGCTGGAAAGGGAATTCATACATTGCGTGCATGTGTGGTTAGTGGTGTGTGCGCCATTTGTACACATCACTGACTGGGGAAGTTAAGTCATTTTTGGATACAGTTTGTGGCAAGAGTATCTAGTGTGCCAACTTCAGGTCTTTGAAGTAACATTCTGGGACAACCTGTTATTGAAGCATTTCTTGCCAGCTTAAAGTAGAGGAAGTACCCATTGAAAGAGGAATATTTTCCTTTTCTTGCCATTCAAGCCACACAGGGACATTCTTTCAATTATATATATATATATAAAATAACTTCTGAATATTTCTTTATTTTCCTTCCATCTGGTGAGGACATACTGATTTACCATATGAATATTTTCTCTTAAATTCTCCTTTAGCCTCACATTGCTTCTAAAATAGGATGTAATAAACAGATGTGTAAATAAGATATGGTTAATGTGGGCAGATAGAGTCGAAAGAGGAGCCCATTTCAGGGGGCCAGTGACCGGCTTAGGGGTAGAAGCTGAGAAGGATAAGCCTGCCCTCTTGCTTGGAGGACTGAGTTCAAGTCCCAAGTCCAAGCAGAGTCTTCAGGAACCCTAGCATACCACTTCCTCCCTTGACACTTTATGGATAAAATGAAGAGAATGACCACTGTGGCATTAACCCTTAGCACAGGGTTGTCCTGAAGCTTTAGCTCATTAAACAGGGAAGGGCACTCTGGGAGCACACACCCCACCATAGCAGCCTTGGCCCCCAGCAGAGCCTTTCCTCCATTTCCCAAGGTTCATGAACTTGTGGACAACTTTTTAACTCTTCATCCTACTGGGTTTAGAATACTCAGGTGAAGCAAAAACCCATGTGCTAAGAGAATTCTGAAAGGCCTGTCAACTCCAGCTGTTTACATCAAGGACATTCGATTTTCACCATGGATACAGTTTTCCAACCAGCAACCCGCTAAAGCAATCATCTGCCTTGTCATAGACAGAGAAGAGTTTTATTACCTCCTCAACTCCTGGGTTTGCACAGTGGCTTTCTGCTTCGCTTCTGCTTCATCTGAGAGAGGCAGAGGGGCACAGCTGACTTAACTGACTGAGGCTAAGCTTTTCCTCAGATCCTCCCCAGGCACACATAGTTCTCTCTCTCTGGCCTCACCTTCCAAGAGACAGAGGAAAAGCTCCTGTCATCCGAGCCTGTAGTAGGCCAAGATGGCCACATGGCAGCCTGGCTGGGTCCCTTCCTTCTAGTCTGGGAAGCTGAGTCCAAAGGGTGCTGACCTGTGCTCTAGGGAAAAGGATAAAGGCGAGGCAGTCAGATCGGGTGTGAGCTAGGTGGTTGTTGGATGAAACAAGAGACCTACATTGTCACTGGCTTCCTCATCAGGTCAAAAAGGTGCTGGAGGAGAAACCTTACCCAGGCACCACCTGGGTAGCTGGCCATTTCTTGGGCGAAACGGAAATGCTTTCTCTGAGTATCACATGTAACAATGCTGTCAAATGACTCCCAAGGGGCACCTGCCCTTCACCTCCTTCCTTTAACATCAATTATCATAGTAAAATCAGTTTTGTTTTTTTTAACTCACCAACCCTGTAACCCCACTCCAACCAGCTATCCCCTGGGATTCAGAAAGATGAGATATCAGCTGTGAGACAGAGGCACAGCCTGGGGTCCACCTGGACCCTTTGTTTCCTTTGCCACTTCTGTCAGTGTAAGGAGAGCTCACAGCATCTGGATGCCATTTCCATTAGAGGCACCTGTGGATGAGGTGTGGGCCCTTGTTTGCAAACCCCCTTTGCACAACCCTGACAGTGACCAATGGATCCCCCTACCCTGAGTCAGGATCTGGAGGCCTCTACAAAGCAAAGTGAACGATGTGCGATAGCCCCAAATAACAGTAATGTTTCTAGGATCCAGGTGCTACTTCTTTCTCCCAACCTGTCCACAATGACAAATTACTGCTAAGATGATAAGGTAGTCCTTATAGAAAAAAACCCCACCCCTTAGCAGCTTTAGGTCTCCTTGAGTTCCTACTCAGGTACCTAAGATGCCTTTTGATTTGGGATTCCTGCTGACAGTGAGAGGGGAACAGGCAGGCAGACATGCCCCTTGTATGCAGGTCTCACATGTGGGAGAAATGCCAGCCCTCCAGTGAGAAATCCCAGTGAGGACAGAGGTGAGCAGAGGGAACATCTTGAAGTCATCTTAGCTGTTCTCCAGCAAGGTTCATGAACTGAGTCTTGTGAAGGGTGGGGTAAGTACAGGTTCAAGAAGCACCAGAGCCAAGGGGGGGCCTCTCTGTGATGTCAGGAGAGTTGATTCCCCTTAAGGGGGTGGGTTTTAGGAACAGTGGGAAGGAAACTCTATTGACTACTTATGACAGAATGTGCTGGACACTTCGCACTTGTCACTTTATTTAAAACTCCTAACTGCTCTGAGAGGTTGGCATTGTCATTCCCATTTTACAGATAAGAAAAATGGAGGTTCAGAGAGAGGCTAAGTAAGTTGTCCGAGACTAGGCTGATAACATTAGCAGTAGCGATGGGATATGAGCCTTGGACTCAGGTTCCAAAGAATATGAATAGTCCACTAACCCAGTTCTTCTCACACTTTTGCTTTGAAATCCTTCTAAGGACAGAGAGAATTTGAACCCTGGCAGTGGAGGGCAAGGATGGAATTTGCAGCTTCTGGTGCTAATTTTTAAGGTCTCATGTTTTATCTTAAAAAAGAATGACAATGTTGCAATTAATCCCCTACTAGAGTTACTTTAAAAATATAATTTCTCTATCAAGCCTTTAAGTACAATCAACCGTCCAGAAGAGAGGGCATGTTTAGACCATGGTTGATTATCTCCTGGGTACAAATGGCTGTTCAGAATATACACGCTTTGGAGGTGCAGGTGTCCAGCTGGAGAAACACCGGGCTACCCGGTGTCGCTCCCTTACTGGAGGCTGCGGTCACAGATGACCCTGTACTGGGTGTGTTATCAAGGGGATTTGTACATTCAATAAAAGGCTGGATTAGAGGAGGCTAAATAACTGCTAATTTTCCATGGGATTAACATGACGCAATGATGAAGGGTGAGGTTACGGAGTCAGACAGGCCTGGGATTTGAATTTGTACTCCAACAACTTCCAGCTGTGTGATTTAAGGCACGCTACTTAACTTCTCTAAGCCTCAGTTTCCTAATCTATAAAAAGCTGTACGTGTGCTATAGAGAGGAGAGGAATAGAGAAGGTTCCATAGCTTTTTACCACTTTTAAGTGGAAGATCATTTGAACCTCAGTCTTCAGCCTCCTGTCTTACTGATTTACAAACTGCTGTCACTGAGGTACACATTTGCCGAGTGAAAGGAAACTGGAATACTCCTTCATAGCTGTTTGTTTTTAAAGCCAGGGTATTAGTGTATTTTTGTGGCAAGAGGGACAAAAAGTGTTAACATGATTTCTAATGAAGTCAGATATTTAAATGAATGACTAATGTGTTTTGTAGAGAAAAATAAACCAATAAATGATTTTTTAAAAGTTAATTAGACCTACTTCATAAGGGGTGTCATAAGGATTAAATTAGATCGGGCACAGAAAGCACATAGCTCACAGATGGGTGCACATCACAGGTTCACGAATGGTGGTTACCGTCATGATAACCAAGGGGGCTCTGGCACCTGTGGAAATGGGTCCCCCAGCAATCTCCTTACACCTCCCCTCCCTAGGTTCCCTGCCCCTCCTGCTCTGTCCTAGGAATAGAAGGTGACTGGAGCTCCTCCTGGCAAAAGATGATGGGCTGATGACGTGCCATTTCCTCTGCAGTCAGTACAAAGTTTGGGCTCCCAATTTCTTGCCTGTGGTTTCGCACACCCTTGGAGAAAGAGCCATCCCCGCTAATGCATTTCTTCATCCCTCCCACCACTCTTAGGTGCCTGGTGATGGGTAAGTGGCTTTGGCTGCAGCAAATGTGTTCACCAGGGGTTTTCTCCTTAGTACCATACAGCAGCACATGTAACACAGAGAAAGAGAAAAGCCAATGAGGAAAGTATACTTTTGCTTTTAAACGAGTTAGACACTGTAACCACATTTCTAGGCTAAACAGTCTTTTGCAATGCGTAGATATTAAGAGTCAGGAAGAGCCTGTCTTCCAACATTAGCAGAGCCAGAATCCATCAACTGTATACGTTGCTGCTCCCACAACTGTGTCATGTCACCAGCCATGACTACAAGCAGGCTTCCTGCCCTGGGCTATATCAGGACTGGGCTGCATGAAACACTCCCCAAGTGCTTCTGAGCCTTCTTGTTTTTATCATCACTCTTATTCTTGTTTCAAAAAAAAAAACACAAAAAAACAACAAAAAAAACCCTACTTTTGCTTTCTGTTTGAAAGAACACTTCAATAGGCAAAATCTGTGAACAGATCCCTGCCTGAAATGAATTTACAATATTAAGGTGACAACAAGAGGTGGGCAACTCTGAATAAAACTGTCCAAATAAACAATGTTACAATGACTTCTTAGGAGGACTTGTTCACCAGGTAAGCAGACCCTTGGTGGGAAAACAGGTAAGTCAGCGAATTACTATCGCATCTCCTTTAGTTTTTGCTGAGCAGTTTGATTCCCACAACTACCAATTCTGTGTAGCGAAACGGGTCAAAAAAGACCTTTCCGAGGGAAGTTCATAAAGAGAGTTAATGTAGGAGTTATCTTGGATAATGGAAGATTTCCTCTTGGTGGGAATCAGCTTGTTCTGCCAAGAGAACCTGAGGGAGTGATGGGGAGTTTGGCCTATTATGTAAGCAAGTTTATTTTGGGAGCTTCGGGTATGGTGTGTTGCCGCCTTTAACCACAGCTGACCTGTCTCCACAATGGCCACTTCATTCCTGGGCTGCGTGGGACACGGCCTACATTAGCGCTGGGTGAGCAGCCATGAGCACGTGGTGAGGCTCCCAAATTAGCGACATGCTCCCATGAAGCTGCTGAGCTCTGCCTAGAAATGAGCTATTGATTTGGGAATTTAAAGACACTATTAGTTCAGTGAATCAACTGCACTTGGATTCCCATCCACAAATGTACCTGAAGTCCCCTTACTTTACTCAGCTTTTCTTTCTGGGTGAAAGTCTCTATATTTTCTACTTTATTCAGTTACTGTAAGTATCGACCAGCCTCCCTTAAATGAATTCATAATGCAAATTTGGTACGCTTCAAACTTAAAAGCCCAAATAGTATGGTTCTGTGTTTGAGAAGTTCATATACCTCCTAAGATTGTCTCAGCCCTGCTGGTGCATACTCCTCTCTCCTTTATGGCTCTGCTGCCTATATTATTCCGAATATATTCCTTCCAAGGTGCTTGATGTGCTCTCTCAATTTCCTCTTTCAATTGGCTTGACAACTGTTAAAGTGTAATCTTCAAAAAGGTAAAAATCACGATTCTCAGGCACATGGAAAACACACACAAGACAAGCATGCTATTTAACTCATCAATTAAAGAGGAGCCAGTAAGATGTTAAAACCAGTCCAAAAAGCACTTGAAATATTACCTTACTGTCAGTTTAACAAAGAAATATTAGGATAGGTTTTCTGGGTTGGATGCAATACTGATTGGCGTCCAAAAGGTCCTTAAACCTGCTTCAAACTGATAGGCCATTCGCTCCAGATAGAAATTAGGTGCATCTCTGCTGGGTAAAAACCTCCATATTCTGCCACTGCAGAACTGTAAATTGTAAAAAAGTGCAGCCTAGCATTCTACTGAAAGTAGCCCCAGTAATTTCCTCTCCAAATACTGAAAAAGTCTGCAGACACCAGCTAGAGTCTCTCACCTTCAAACCAAACCAAACAAGCTCTCTTACTGGATTCCTCATCTCTGGTCATCTTTTCCCTATCTTTCTCATCCCCTTTCATAGCCAAAGTACTGGAAAAAGGCATCTAGTTTCATTAGCTCCATTTTCTCACCTCCCATTTACTCTCTAATCTGCTCCAGTATGAATTCTGGCCCTATATATGTATGTATTTTCCATCTTTTGCTCTGGTTACCAGTGACTACTTGTTTCTAGAGCCAAGGAATATTTTTTATTTCTTATCTTATCTGACCTTTCAGCAGCTTCTGAACTTTTGACAACATGCTCCTTTATACATTTTCTTACTTTGACTTGTGGGATCTAATATTCTCATGGCTTTTCTTTTACTAATGGGATGCTTCTTCTCTGTCGCCTTTGCAGGCTTATTCTCTGCTAACCTGCCATGAAATGTTGGAATTTCTTTAGGTTGTGTACTCGGCTCCCTTCTATTCTTCAATGCTTTCTTCTTCTCAGATATCATCTAAGCTAATAACTTCAGTTATCCCCGTTTGCAAACAAAGCACCAATTTGTATCTCCAAGCTAGATACCTCAGCTCATATATCCATCTGCCTACGTGAAATACTCTCTTGAATTCCTAGAGACATTTCAAGTTCAATATGTATAAACTGGTCTTACGGAGTCCACTCCCAAACACTCCTGATCAAAGCCAGTCTTCTTTCAGAGTTCCAGAATGACAACATTATTATATAAACTATATATATAATGCTGGAGAAGGAGTTCCCATTTCAAAGACAAAATATCCTAACTTGGAGAACTCGTTAATTTTCTTAGCGATGTACCTTTCTAAGGTCTAGATTTCAATGCCAATTTAAGCATACTGGACATCCTTTTGCCTTTCAATATTTCCTTTTCTGCTTGCCATTTTCCTGCCGCCTTCTCTCACTGGGCTCCAGCCAAGAACCACACTCAGCACCCAGAGCACAGGTAAGAAGGACACTTCTGCCCAGAAACCGTTCACAGTCAGAGATGAATATTCACAAGAGGGTTGAAGGTATACTTGAGACACAACAGCCACAAGCTAACAACAAAATTGATTTTCTTATTTATTCTTTCCCCTCATGTACTTAATTGCTTTCATTTGCTGGTGAAGCTAGAAGATGAGATTATAGCAGAAGGAATGGTAGCAGTGGGGGGCAGTGTGGGTGTGGAGGTGTTGGGTGAACGTGGCACAATGGAAGTATTCTCTACCTTGCTAGGAATTTCCACTACACAAATGGGTATGCACCTTAGCATCAGATGATCAAAATTACCATGTAGCAAAAATCTGGTTTCCAACAGAGAAACCGTGAGTCCAGGGAACATTACCACCATCTAGTATTCTGTTTTTCACTTGTTCTCTCTTCTGTTGACCCTCTGATTACAAATAGAAGTTACACTTCTTAAAGAGTTTAAATTAAAAATAATTAAAAATTAATAACCCAGAATAAATATGTCTCCCAGAATTATTTGATGAAAAACTTATTTATATATTTATTTCTGTTGATGTGGGAAAACATGTTAGAAAGAAGCTCCTACACTTCAGGATTACTGGCATTGCTATAGTGACTGCCAATACTTCAGAGTTCATTCTTCCAGCTCCTCGTTGGTATTAATGGAACCATAGTGTGGTCATTAAAAAAAAAAAAAACACAATGTAGGAGTCACAATATCAAATTAAGTATTTGAATTCTCTTCAAGGAAATATATGTTAAACAGGGGTTGATTTCTTGAAAGTGGCCTAACTATCCTTAGGCAGTAGTCTGAGGAGGAGAAAGTCGAGGAATTAGTCACTTGGAATCACTGCTAGAGAGCTGCCCACATGCTCAGAGACTGACTTTACTTCTTACATGAGGGTCCAGGATAACCACGTCTTGCATTTGACAAATGTGGTAAGGACTGGCAAAGTATTCATCAAACCCACATCCTCTTTCTCCTGGGCACATAGCTAGACTATATACTCCAGGTTTCCTTGCAGCTAAGTGTGACCTTGGGAACGAATTCTTGCCTATAGAATGCGGGCAGAATTGACACAGATCTGTTCAGTTTGGGACAGGCCCAATCACACCTCCTCTCTTCCCCTCTCTCCCTTTCCCAGTTGGCTGGATGGAAGCAAAGGACTCTGAACTGCGGAACTGAAGGAGCTGCAAGGTGGAAGGCGGCTGGGTCCCTGCCTCACATCTTGAGAGACTATCTGCTAAATACCTTCATTTATCAGCCAGAGGAAAACACTTCAAATCTCAAAAGCTACTAAGATGTTGGGCATTTAGCAGGTAAGGTTACCTTAACTTACACAATCATCAGAGTAACATATGTAATAGTTTTTCAGTACCTGGGCAGTCCAGCATTACCTCCCATAAAATGACACAAGGTCATTCCTGATGGGGCCAGCCTTTTTGTCTATCTCTAACTTTCCCTCCTCCACCACTTCCTCTTCACTAGGCAAGGATGTGTTGTTCCCTGAACTCAATATGTATTGAAATTCTCTACCTTTGTAAATTCTTTTGCCTCTGCCTGGGGTGCCTTGCCTACCCATTCTGAAAGAAAAAAATCCTTTTCCTCTCTCCAGAAACAATTTAAGTGTCACTTCATCTGTGAAGCCACTCAAATGGCTCTGCCCTCCTTCTTTACCTCTCCCTTCACCCATCCATTTATCCACCTGGCCATTCAAGCATGTACTGAACATGATAATGTGAGAGGCTCCCAGCAGCGGAGACTCCAAGATGAACGACGCATTCTCCCCAGGAAAGGCAAGGTCCAGCTTCGCAGGAGAGACCCATAAGCCGAGAGTTACAACAGATAAAGGCAAAACTACAGAGTAATACTGGGAACTGCAAGAGCAAGCAGAGGGCTTTGTGCACGTTGCTCCCTCCCCCAAAGAACACTCTTTCCTGATCTGTGCATGACCACACCCTCCTCTATCTCCAAGTCAGCAGTTCTCTCAGAACCCCAGGCCTATTTTCTTCATACCAATGATAACAGACTGTCTCTCTTTTACTTGATGGCTTGTTTGTTTTTGTTCATCGCCTGTCTCCCTCGTTAGGATGTAAGAACTCCCAGCACAGGATGCAACTTTTCTTTTCATCACTGCCTTTCTAGATCTGGCACAGAGACTAGTGCATCGTAGGTGCTCAATAAATGCTTGTTGAGTGAATGCATAGAACCTGCCTGCCTGGGGAGGGGCTGTTAGGAAGAGTTTCCTGAAGGAGCTGATGCCTGATCCAAACTCTAAAGGTTAAGTAGGAATTTGCCTGGAAAATGGAAAAGGAGATTCCTGGTAGAGAGTACAAGTATAAATAAGAACATAATACATGGCCTGATGTTTGTGGAAAAATATAAGAAATAGAATGTGGCTAGAGCAAAAATGCTAAGAGTGGTGGAAAAGGCTGAAAAATAAACAGTAGGGAGATTATTGCCTCATCGTCATTTTTCCATCAAGCACCTTCTCTGAATTCTGAAAGTCTTTCACACATAACACTTATGACACCATGTTGTTACTGTATTTTTTAAACATGTCTATGGGCTTGAAGGGCAGAGCTGACTCTTACACAGTGTCCCCAGCTCCCAACTTTATCATTCATGTAAATTGTAAGCAGCCGAAATGGAAAGGGATTAATTATAGTATTTCTGGCTATTCTTCAAACAAAGATAGGCGATACCCAGCTTCAGAATATAATAGGGTCAAGATGTATGCTGACAAAAACTGCCGTGGTGGAGGAGAAAAAGGCCCTATGATGTCCTTTTCCTCGCACCAGGTCAGAGTGGTACATATGGTGTCCTTTCTTCCCACAAAACAAGGAACAAGACTAAGTTGATAAAGTATCAAATCTAGAACAGACTTGAGCTGACTTCCAGCATAACCTTACTCAAACTTTGTGTGTAGAAAAAGAGATACTAATGTTGTTAAAGAAAACATACTGAGCCTGAAAATGGCCTATTTTTGCTTTCAAGAAAAGTAGAAACAAATATAAAGCTGAGTCCTTAGGAAGAAAGACAAAATGAAGCTTTACCTGTAATATGCACCTTGAACCTTAGGAAACAAATACCCTAGAATTTTAAAAGATGTTTCTTTCCACTCGTCTGATTATAAAAATTTGTGCTCAGTATAAAACATTAGGATAAAAGAAAAATTTTGTAAAATCCTACTAACTAGCAATAAACAGTTAACTTTTATCGTATATCCTTCCAGATAGTTTTAAACGAACACGCATATAATGAACACACTCAAGCCCACATATATTTTACAATGGGGGTCATATTACACATGCTATTTTAAAATCTACTTTTCTACCTTAATATCTCATGATATTATTTTTCATATTAATGACTGAATATAATTATTTCAAAAGTTTGCATAGGATACAGTCTACTGTGTGAATACTTATATTTATACATTCTTTAATACATAATTTGTCAGTCAATCAACAAATTTTGATTGTCTCACTCAATGCCAGTGACAGTTCTATACAAAGAAGCACAGCTTGTGTCTGGCCCCTTAGACCAGTTGGCCACCCTGACACCTCCAGCAACTGTTCACACTGACCACACACCAGTGGACAAAGCCGACTCCCAGGCATCAAATTACTCCCATTTAACTAGGAGATGAGGAACAGAAAATAAACACATAGATAAATAAAATAAATTCAGGTACTGATGAGTACTATAGAGAAGATAAAAGACAATCATATGCTGAAGACTGACTAGGGTTACTTCACTTTCTGGTAATATGGTTGACTACTCTGAAAACAGCCTTTTTTTTTTTTTAATAACCCAATACATAACACAGTTTGGAAAGAATACCATTTTTTTTCGTCTGTAACATATAGCCAAACTAGCAAGAAAGTAAGGAAACTCCCTAGAGACCAAATATAAAAGTAAGCGATTATTTAAAATAACACTTCGCACTGAATCTCCGAAGCCATCTACCAATATGGCGTTTTCACGGCTTCGGGGTTAGAGGAGACAGCGGAGCATGAGAACTGAAAAGTCAGCAAATTCAAGGCCTCTGACACTCAGTGAAAGGGTGGGATGAAAAACATTCCACCTACCTTCCGAAGGGGATGAGGAGAGAACTCTTGCCTTGGTTTTCAATCCGGGAGGAAGCAAATAATGGTCTCTCGCGAGAATTTATCAACATAGCCCTGCCCTTGCGTGGGTTTGAGGTTTAAATTTGTACCACCTGCGTGATCTGGAAAACCCCTAAATGGAGAAATTAACACAGGATGGTGATTGCCCGGGGCACCTGGCCAAAGCCAAAGAAAACCCTCTGCTCAGTGTGAACTGAGGTCCTTGTGAATTCCAACAGATTTAAGTTGCTCAAGGAGCTCAAAGATATTGAAAGACGCGTTGGAAGCCAACCACCATGAGAGTGAGATATGTGAAATTCAAGAGACATTTACAGCTTTAAATGTTTACAGAAGAAATGGAAAGGCACTGATAAAGATCTAAACATCCAATGAAGGTGAAAAAAAAACATAGAAATAAATGGAAAACAAAGATAATACCAAAAAGTTTCTTTTTTTAAAGGACTAATTAAATAGACAAAACTCAGCAAGAATGATCAACAAAAATGCAGAGAAGGTGGGTGCAAAAAATTTTAGACGTGAAAGGGGTACAACACTGAGGGGTGGAGATTAAAAATATATTAACATCGTGGGCTTCCCTGGTGGCGCAGTGGTTGAGAGTCCGCCTGCCAATGCAGGGGACACAGGTTCGTGCTCCGGTCTGGGAAGATCCCACATGCCGTGGAGCGGCTGGGCCCGTGAGCCATGGACGCTGAGCCTGCGCATCCGGAGCCTGTGCTCCACAACGGGAGAGGCCACAACAGTGAGAGGCCCGCGTACGGCAAAAAAAAAAAAAAAAAAAAATATATATATATATATATATATATTAACATCGTATAATGAATTTGTTTATGCCAATAAATTTGAAAACTTAGGAAAGGTGGATCACTATCTTAAAAGCCAAAACTTAAAACTGTCGAAAAAATAGAAAGCCTGAACAGTTCTGTAATCATGCTAGAAATTAGATCACTACTTAAAAATCTACTGCCAAACAAACAATGCTCACTGTGCTTGGAGGCTCCCTCATCTAGGCTCCAAGCCTCTGAGGTGGTCCATTTCAGATGAAACCCGAACGGTGAGGCGTGAGCCATGCAAAAACCTGGAAAACAGCATTTCAAATCTAAGGAACATCAAGTGCAAAGTGTCTAAGACAGTGAGAGAGAAACAGCAAAAAGGCAGAAACAGACTAAAAGGGCTCACTTATGATACTTATGAACAGCTAGCATTTACTGAGTTTTTCTCTGGACCAGGTGTAGAGCTCCGAGCTTTATATACATGATTTGCAGTCCTCAAAAATCCCCATTTTATAGAAGAGGTGATGGAGGCTTGGGGAGGCTAAATCTGGCGGCCCACAGACACAGGCACACTTCCAGGATATGAAACCAGTCTGACATCTGAGTTTTGAACCGCGTGTGCTGTGGCCATGGAGAAAGGGCTCCAAAGAACGCCGCCTGGAGCGACGACTCCCAGCGCGGTCCGCATTAGCAGCATCAACATCACCTGGGATCCTGTTAGAAATGCAAATTCTCAAATTTGCAACCTCACCGCAGATTTAGGAATTCCGAAACTCTGGGGGTGGGGCTCAGCAATCTGTGTTTCAACAAGCCCTCGAGGTGATTCTGAACCGCTAGTCTAGAGCAACTAGAAAGGTAGGAGGCTGTCATGGAAATGGTGTGGACTTTGGAGTCAGGTGAATCTGGTTTCCAGCCCCAGTTCTGCCACTTCCTAGTGATGGGATCTATACATCACATACAATTTCTCCTACCTGTAAAATAAAGATAATTATACTACCTACGTTTAGGTTTTTGTGAGGATTAAGTAAGGTCATGTAAATATTAATAAATCAGTGCCTGGCACATAGGAAGTGCTCAATAAATGTTCTCAAAAAATGTTTGCTCTTAGCATTCTCTCTTCCATGCCAGGAGTCTGTCTTCCCTTAACCTTCCCACAGATACTCTGCACCCTCCCTGTTCCCTGGAGAAGAGGGGTTGGAAGGACGAAAATATCTGGAGGCTAGAAAAGCAGTTGGGGTGAAGTCCAGGTGAAAGACAACAGAGGTTATACTACAACAACGGCAAAGGAGAGAAGCGGAGGGTCCAAGAGCTGCTTCTCTGGAACGGGGGGTAGACCTTGGTGCCTGATCAGATGTGGGGAAGAGCAAAGCAAAGAGTCAAAGATGAGTCTGTGCCTCTAGTTTGGCTGATGGGTCAAGAGTGGTTCTAGTGGAAAAATGGATTCAGGAGCAAGAAAAGGTTTGGGGTTATGATAATGTGTTCATATTTAGGCAAGTGAGTTGGAAGTACCTGAGGTAATGCAGAAGTACCATTCCAGGGAAAAAGAGTGTGTGTGTGTGTGTGTGTGAGAGAGAGAGAGACTAGAACTCTAAGTGTCAGTGTCACAAGCCCACGCTCTTAGTCCTTTGTCATCGAAACTGCTGTTTCCTGTGGGTATCAATGTGACAGAGGAGGGTGTTACTTGCAGCCAGCAGGCCCTGCTGGTAATGCCACGTTCCACTGATACCCAGCAATCGTGGTCAGTGCTAATGACACAAAGAAGTGTCACTCAGGAGACTGAATATGTGGGGAGGGAATGAAGCCGTCACTAATGAGTAGGCTAATGGAACTTGATGAGCAGTGAAAATCAATGAGGCAAAAACTGCCTGCCTCAAAAAAATAAATGAGGTTGGAATGGACGAGTGCCAAACCACAGCTTATCTCAAGGCTGTGCTCCAGACTTTGTCACCCAGTGGGACAAAATTCAATCGCACATCCTCCCCAGCACGGTCATGGGTCAAGGCCATCAGTGCATTCAATCCTATAATGTTAATAACAGCACATCCCTGCAGGGCCAGGTACAGAGCAAGACACTGAGCATGAAGTGAGGAAAAAGACACACCCCGTCTCTGCCCTCACAGAGTCATCCATTCCTAGGCCAAAAATAAATTTTAGCTTCTTTAACCCATTATGTATAAATTAGACACTGCATGTCTCCTCCTTCTTCTAATCAAAACTACTACTCTGGGCTTCCCTGGTGGTGCAGTGGTTGAGAGTCCGCCTGCCGATGCAGGGGACATGGGTTCGTGCCCTGGTCTGGGAAGATCCCACGTGCCGCGGAGCGGCTGGGCCCGTGAGCCATGGCCGCTGAGCCTGCGCGTCCGGAGCCTGTGCTCCACAACGGGAGAGGCCACAACAGTGAGAGGCCCGTGTACCGCAAAAAAAAAGAAAAAAAACTACTACTCTCATATCATAAAACTACTACATTCATATTATTTCATCACTCAATATCACCCACAACTACCTCTAGATCTCTTTAGCTGCACATAACTGACTATCTTGAAAGATCATAATCACTTTCACAACTACGAAAGTTTATCTGTTATTCCTATCAGTAGTCCGGATGGCACATGCTGTGCCTGGGACACTTTCTACCACTTTCTCTAATAGTGGAGCACCCATGACATCTGGAGCTCAAACTGTCTTGAGCACAACTCGTAGGATCTCTATGCCAGCCTTCCTGCTATAGGCCTAGGAACGCCCTAAAGTGTGCTTGGATCCATGGGAATGAGGGCGTTGGTGATGGGGATCTCCCACCCTGGCTTCCCACCAAGTGAAAAATAAACCCTTCAGAGATAAACTGAAAACCTTCCGACCAGAGGAGAACCCTTCTTTAGACACAGATCCTAAAGGATTCTGGGTTCACAGAATTAACCTAGCGACTCAAGCCTTAAGTAGTGCCAAATAATGGAGTAATCAGTGGATTCCAAGCCGTATATTCTGTTCCTGACTCAGCCTCCTTGGGTAAGTCAGTGCATTTATCTGGTCTCAGCTTTTCTCACCTGAAAAAAGGGCCGCATTCAAAGCAAGCCACGATATTTTAGTATTTAGATTTCTCCATAATTTAGTTACTAAGTTCATTAAACAAAGAGAGCACGAATTGGTGCTTTACATTTTCAGGAAGGCATTTCTCCACCCAATACTATAACCCACATCAGTGATCCCATTTGCTTGTCTGCACCTGAAGGCTCTAGGCAAGCTGCACGAGGCTAATGCTTCTCTGTTTAACAGAAGCAGCATATGAACGTCCTCTGGCTGCAGAGAAGTGGCTTCTCACATAGAAGCTAAGCCTCTCTCATGTTGCATTTGCTGGCTTCTATCTGTTGGCTACCCCGGGTCCCCATATTCAGCAGTCTTGTCTGTTGGCACTTGTGCCTCCTGGTTTAAAGGCCACCACTTCTCTTGATGACTGGGCACATGCCCAGACCTCTGTGTCCCTGCCTGGGTTTCTGACTCCATGTTTTGATTAAGCCATCGACTTAATGGTCCCTGGCTCCTGGCGACTCCTCACACCTGCCCCAGATCTGGGAGACTGCATCCATCCTCAGACGCTTCGTTATCTCAGGCCCCATACCCTGACCTGTGTCCGTGACTCATGATGACCCGCTGTCCAAATAGCATCGCGCAGATACGACTGTACGAAACGGTGCTTCACTGGCTTTACGGAGGTTGTTTACTCAGTTGGACACTGAGGAGAAAAGACGTCAATGATAATCACTAAAGCTGTATTCATTTCTTGCTATTTTCTGCCTTCTAAAAACCCTGCTAAGGATAAAGGAAAGGGAAGGGTTTGAACTTGCTCTGCCTTTCTGTTTAAGGACTTGCTCAGAGAACTTGCTCTGGTTTAGAACTCTGCACAAGGTCTAGCAGCTGCTGCCTTTACCGTACGAGGCAACTTGAGCTAAACAAAATGAATCGGAACTAAACAGTGTAAGCGAGGGATATTATTTCCGTCATTTTTGGCTGCCAACAAAATGCCAAGAAAATTACAAAGTAATAGCTACCACTGTGAAAGAGAATAAGAAAGAAAATAAACTTTTTATGCCTCAGGAAAAGCTTTCTGTTCTCTCTACTTTTTTTTTTTTTGGCGGTACACAGGCCTCTAACTGTTGTGGCCTCTCCCGTTGTGGAGCACAGGCTCCGGACGCGCAGGCTCGGCGGCCATGGCTCACGGGCCCAGCTGCTCCGCGGCATGTGAGATCTTCCCGGACCGGGGCACGAACCCGTGTCCCCTGCATCGGCAGGCGGACTCTCAACCACTGCGCCACCAGGGAAGCCCTGTTCTCTCTACTTTTACAGGGCAGCACAAGAGCTTTCTGTGGGTCTTGACATTGGGTCCAATGTCCCATAAACAAGCATTTGCACACACTAGGAACCCAAATGTGTGTTGTTCCTGGGGTCTGTATCCTTCACCTTGACAGGAAAAGAGAAGGAGTTTTAATCAGATTTATTTTATATACAGCAATTGCCTCTTTTGTCAGCAAGAAAGAAATCCAGTTAAATGGATATTCTTATAAAAAGCAGCCTAAGCATTTTAAAAATTAAATCACACCTTATGATACTTGGCCTTTCTTCCCCTTCTCCCACTTACCCCTAAATCACCACACAAACTTGGCAATGAACTGCCTTCTTGTTGCTCAAAGCACTGGCAGGATCCTACAGAGAGAGAAAAGTTATTGTCCAATTAAGCTCTAACTGTATATTCAAGCCCCGTTGAAAATTTAAAAAAAAGAAAACGCCACAGGTGGCAGTGCCACATTTAACATGTCTCCATGGCTTTTCCTACTTTGTTTCAGGGTTGAAATCTGTAGGGCCTAGACAGGGCATTGATGGGGGAGGGGGTACCTGGAGTTTCCTGGAGTTGTCTGTCTGGAGCCAGGAAGGGACTACAGACTGGGAAAAAGACCAAACCTGGGGCAAAGGGGAGCAGTAATGTAAGAACTGATTCACATGCATTGCTTCAGTTCAGTTTAGGACCTGATGATTCACAGATGAGAAAACATACTCTGAGAGTGGTGTGGCTTGCTGGACGCTGTTTACCCCTGCAGAGCCCGTCACGGGCCAGCATTTCAGACAACTGCAGAGGGAGTTTGCTTCATTAGGCCCCCAAACAATGAGAAGATTAGACTGTAAGTTCCTCTCAGAAAAATAAGACGTCCTGTACTTTATTTGTGGCATTTGTGAAGGCCCTGTAGAAAAGGGTGAATCTCCTAATTTCCAAATCTCCAGCTCTGAGCTTTCTGCATTATGTCATGTCTAGTGGTCAGCAAGGTGACCTCCTTTCCATTTTGGAAAGGAGGAGGAAGATGAGAGGTTGAGAATAAAATGTAAGTATCTTTAAGTGGCATTTGCCATGAGAAACTCGGGCAGTTCCTAGGGGAATGATGGTGGTCGTTTGCATTGGGTAGATGAAAAGTGTCTTAACTCTATGCAAAAAATAGAGAAGTTTGAACAGAAAATCTAGAGCCAAGTTCTGGTTCTGCCTTTTCCTAGTAGCAAGATTTTGAGCATGTCCCTTAACTTTTTGAAGGTAAATTTTATTCATCCATTGGATAAGGATAATACTTGCTTGTCTTCCCTTCTCATATGGTATTCGAGAAGGTCAAAAAAGAAATGAAAGGGGATTGTAAGTACAGTGTAAAGTGTATCAAGCAAACATTACTTGATCAAGATCGTTTAAGCAGTCTCAACTCTCAAAAATCAAATAATGTAATCTAATCATCAGGTACTGGTCTCTGGGGGAAAGCACAGCCATTGAAGTCTAGGGACCAGGAGTACCTGGTAAATGATGCCAGAGAAGCAATTTTTGAAGAAAGAGCAATAAAACGTGTCTCCACACCATGTCAGGTATGTTAAACTCATCTTAGATGTGGTGCCACAAACCAAGTGTAGGAGTTGAGTGGAGTGTTGGGATGGCATCTACCAGAAGCAAAGTGGTACCCCCTCTGGCCATCTCCATCTAACTCAGATGAGAGACTGAGACCTTGGCTCTCATGCTTCTGGTCTACTTTCTGAACATCAGCTTTCCTTCTCTCGTTATCGCTTTCTAGGAAGTCCAATAAGGAAACAAATTGAAGGTGAGATTAGAAAATCACTTGTTTTCAAAGGGAAATGAGATGGCCTGATAGGGTTCACCTATCTAATGATTCTCGGTTCAAATATGAATATACAGATGTATTTAAAATTGTCTGAAATGTGACCACTTTTTTAATGTTACTATACCAATGTGTATGGTGGTTCTAAACTCCCACCTGCTGAAGTGTGAGAAGGCCAGTCTAAATATTTCCAGGAATTCATGGGGATGAGCACGTGCCCCCGAATCAGACTCTGCTATCTCTTGCCAATGCTGGCTAGCCAAACCAGTGCTTTGGAGTCTCTGAAGTTAAAACTTGTTCTTAAAACTGTATTCACACTGTGACGGCCCCTTTCACAGAGCTGTAAATCCATGGTTCCCATTCATGGTGCCCATGGTGGAGAAACTGGATGATGGTTGTGCCTTAGGGCTCACAAAGTGACAAGGGAGCACTTCAGTTTTAAGCCTAGCATGGTGCTAGGGAGGGGTTCCCAGTAAGGATATCTGAGTCCCAATAGCCACAGTTGTACTTAATGCTGCATTTCTTTCAGTGGACACTCACACCTTTCTTCCAGGGGAGCAAACACAACACAAGGGTACCTGGGTCAAGATGGCTTATGGGGTCCTTTATCATATTTAACCTGGAACCGTGAGTCTCCTACAGTGCTCTGGCTCGCTACTGGTTTGGGTCCACTTTTTAAAGATTTTCTTCCTTCGTTGGGGCCGCTTCAATAAGCTGACACATTTGGTGACTGAATCCCAATAGGCAAACAGGTTTCAGTTCCAGGATGTTCCTCAGGCCCAATGTCAATCAATGGATGAAAACAGAATTGAGGGAGATGGGACGTTGCCTTCCTCTACTCACCAGAACTAGGTGAGCCCTGGCTCCAGCCTGGCCAATGCCCCTGTTACTGTTCTCAAACCACCACAGCTTTCGTTTTGTTTCTTGCATGTGGTGAGTTCCTTCTTGCTTCAGGGACTTTGCACTTACTTTTCCTCTTCTGGGTACTCTGTCCCCTGCTCACCACTGATTCCTCAAGCCTCAGCTTAACTGTCACCACCTCAGAGAGCCATTTTCTCAGCTAGTCTGTAGTATATTGCCCTCAATAACACTTTTCACAATCTACGTTTTTGTTGTTTATTTACTTGGTTTTTGGTTTCACGGAAAAACCATCAGAGCAGCGGCCTGACCTGTCACTGCTGTATCCCTGGGCCTGGCAGGGTGAATGGCAGAAAAATCAACAATAACAGTCAACACTGATGGAACAGTTAAGATTTGCCAAGTACTGTGCTAAGTCCTTTTACATGTACGAACGGATCTAATCTTAACTACAAGCCCAGGAGGTAAGTACTAGTACGCTATCCCTTTCTGTAGTAAGGAAAATTGAGGCTGGGTACGTGTAGTGACTTGTCCAAGGCACAGAGCTAATAATTGCTGGTATTGGGAAGAAAACCTGGGCAATCTGACAGCAGAGTTCATGCACTTAACAACTGTGCCATATGGCCTCCTAAATTACTATAAGTTGATGGTCATTTTGCCCTATTCCAGGGATACAGCAAAAGAGCAACATCCTCTGCTCACACTTACATGTGAAAACACGGCCACCTCGGCACACATTCAGAGGGGACGTCTACAGAACACTGATTCTAGTGGAAAATATACATGGGCAATAAACACCTCTGAGGCGCTGTATAAAAACCTACTACTTCTTATACATATATAACTTCATGAGCCCCAATCCCTTCGTTAACACATCCTAGGTTAGAAGATGAATGGGAAAGCTACTGCCTGGGTTCAACTTCTGGCTCTGACACTTACTAGATGTGCAAACTTGAGTAATTTACTAAACCTCTCTGTGTCTTTCACAGGATTACTGTGAGAATTAAATGGATTAATACATAGAAGCCATTTAAAACATTCAATAATTATTAGCTATTTTTGTTAGTATTTTCAAGTCTCCATGTGAGTAATTTTCAAACACTATTGCATTTGACTCCATTGAATCTCACAAAAGCCCTTTGAGGTAGGTACGATAATTACCTAAGCTGGAGATTAGAAGGGATTTAAGAACCTGGCCACATGTCAAGCACTTAGTAAGAGATGAGAGTACGGGTTAGGTCCCATCAGTGGACTACACAGTTCAAGCTTTCAGCTTTACAGTATTCTGCCTCTCCTCATTTGTTTCTGAAGATGGTCATGCTAGTAGCATAGACCAAGGTCATAATACGGTCCCAGCACCTTTTATCATTTCAAAAGTTACCTCTGTATTCATTCGCCTGTGGGAAAAAAAAAAAAAAAAAGCCCAGCTACTATTTTCCCCTCTCTCTAGCACGACATCTTACTTTGGGGGAGAAGGTCCTGGGTCATCAGAAGCATCAAAAGAGTTTTCAGCCCCAGCCTTTAAGACCTGTGTGCACATATTCTCTCTAGAACAACTGGTCCCTGGTAGCAGGGGGACTGTCCTGCAGTAAGCTCTCCTGCCCATCCTCCAGAGCACAGATGACACCCAGAAGCTTTTCCCCTCCCCATGAGTAAGCCTTCTTAGTTCTCCTGTATGGGTGGCGTCTGTTCTGATATTAAAACTGATTTCTTTCTCTCATTCTGTGTGTGTGTATTATGCATGGTGCTTCTTCAATACCCACTGCCACACTGCTACCAGCTCTCTCTGCACTCAGTGCCTCTTTCTTGTTCCTCACTCGACAGGGCAGCAGCCTGCCCAGACTTGGGAGGGACTGGGGAGAGATTATTTTTTGCCTGTGATACATTATTTCCTTTCCTCATAAAGTGATTCCTCCAATGCTGTCTCCTGGGGACACGTTGCTGCTCTTGCCTGGAGCTGCCCTGGTTACTTGGTCTGGGCTCATGTACAGCTCTAATTCAATTTATAATGCAGTTACATAACTGTTCCCAGTCTCCAGTTGACCTTGATGTCAAGCAGCGGTCAAGTTGTACCAGCCCGGGGAGAGGAGGAGAAATCTCTGGTCAGACCTTGAGAACATTTGAGCTGGGCTTCTGGAATGGAATGTGGCACATAGAGGCCAAACCAGACCAGTAAATTCTTTGGAAAGGGGAAAAGCAAGGGTTGTTGATTTTTGTAAGATAGATGCTGTGGACTCTAAGGGCAATCCTGTGTCACTCAGTATCATCAGAACTGTCCTCTCACCAAAGATAAGTGGGCTGTCTTCTTTCCCTGTGAATCGCTGATAGTAAATGAGACTTTTGGCCTCAGGGGAAGTGCTCCTAGGAGTGTCATCAGCTTGGAAACCACTCAAAGACAAACTTTCAGCACATTCTTTTCCAGAGAGTCCTGGTTCTACTCAGTTCTAAACAGTGACAAGAATAACCAAGTTTTGATACGTTTGCTTCCGGTCTGAATAGAGGCAGGAAAGCCAGGGGTTTCAACATGAAAGCAAAACTACAAAGTAAAGACTGAGCAAATCAGTCAAAATTTCCAAAATTCAATAGTATGAAAGCTCTCTGAGAGCAGGGACTCTGTTTATTCTGTTCTCTGTTACATCCTCACACCGCAAAAAAGTATCTGGCATAGAACAGAGACTCAGAGAATATTTGTTGAATGATATCTCACACGATGCATAACATGATTTATGGATGGTGACAAGTGACCTTCTTCTAGTTTATTCACCCAAGGCTATCACATCAGAGTTTTTCAGAATTATATTTTACATATTTTAATCATATATATATATTTATATATGTATATTTGTTAAAATATGTTAACTTATGTTATAAATATGTATTTACACATATATACATGTATGTATATATATATGACCGTTAACTGGTTGCTCATCTATGATCAGCACACTAGTTGACTGTGCCTTGATGTAGAGGTTTTACCTTAATCATAGTTCATTTACACTGATTTGGCTTTCCCCATCAGCAGGACTAGCTTCATGAGTGTGTGTCTTGTATGGTTGTACAGGACCACTTACTTAGAAGGGCCCCATACTTAGGTTTCGTGCTCTGTTGTAACCATCTTGAAATTCTTCATTTTTGAACAGAAGGACCCCGTTTTCATTTTGCACTGGACCCTACAAATTATGTAGCCTGTCAAAAGTACAGAGAGAGCTACTGTACAGAAATACCAGCTACACATGCTAACAGCCCTTGGTGAGAAAAAGCAGCTGCTTATTAAGCAAGCCAACCACTAGGATAATATACATATTGAGACGGGAATAGTCTACTATTTACAAGTCATTAAGACATATTAACTGATCCATTAACCTGACTAGTAGCAGATGCATGATACAGGTATGCTTTGAAAAATGATAATCAGGGAAATAACTCATGAATTCACTGGTGCTTCTTCTCTGCCATGATCTGGCTAACTCTTTTTTTTTTTTTTTTGCAGTACTCGGGCCTCTTACTGTTGTGACCTCTCCCGTTGTGGAGCACAGGCTCCGGACGCGCAGGCTCAGCGGCCATGGCTTACGGGCCTAGCCGCTCCGCGGCACAATCCCGTGTCCCCTGTATCAGCAGGCAGACTGTCAACCACTGCGCCACCAGGAAAGCCCTGGCTAACTCTTCCTTAACTATCTTTACCAACCAAAATTCTAACAATTATTCTACCAAATATTCTTAAGTCATCTTTACTGTCGACCTTTATCTTTTCTTATAACACAAACTTCTCAGGTCCCAACTATCCCTACTGCTTAGTCTCTGCCACACATTAGTACTTGATCAAAATCAATATGGGACTTTAATACATGCTGTCTATCCAGTGCTTTGAGAAAAGTGTTTCCACACCAAATTATTTCCAATATCTTGCTTCCCAGGAAGCATAGATAGGACAACACACATAATGTTAATTTTTCTAATAGCGCATAACCTGGACTAGGCACATATAGCCACTGAGTAAACATCTAATTAGTTAAATTGAACTAACTACCAATTAGTAATTTCCTGGGTATCACACATTAACATACACAGAATAACTTTTACATATCTTTTTTTTTTTTTGGCTGCGTTGGGTCTTTGTTGCTGCAAGCGAGGTTTCTCTAGTTGCGGCAATTGGGGGCTACCCTTCGTTACAGTGCACAGGCTTCTCATTGCGGTGGGTTCTCTTGTTGCGGAACACAGGCTCTAGGCGCAGTAGTTGTGGCTGACGGGCTTAGTTGCTCCGTGGCATGAGGGATCTTCCTGGACCAGGGATCGAACCCGTGTTCCCTGCGTTGGCAGGCGGATTCTCAACCACTGTACCACCAGGGAAGTCCTACGTATCTTTTTAAAGTAAAAGTTAAACTTTCTAAATAGTTGTTTTCGCTTAAATGAGTTTTTTAAGTTACCATAATATTAAAGGGTAGCCTACGCATGCTGGTTGTATAAACATGAAATTCACAGAACAAGCAAACAAACAAAACACAACAGAAATAGACTCATAGATACAGAGAACAAACGGGTGGATGCCAGGGGGGTGCAGGCAGGGGGACAAAGGAAATTATCTCATAATGTGTAAAATAGTGAATCACTATATTTTATACTTGAAACAAATATAGTATTGTATGTTAATCATGAGTCAATTGAAAAAAATAAATTCAAATCTCTTTGTATTTCCAAACTAGGGGGCTAAATTTAGAAATTTTAAGAAACAGAAGCCTTTGATATAAATAAAGATGGTCTTTTGGTAGATTTAATTTTCCCAAAAACTTCCCCCAATTTTCCCAATATTAAATCTCCCAGTTTCAAATCTTCCAATTTCAAAGCCCACCAACTGCTCAGCCCTTGCTTTGCTGGACCATTTAACACCCACTTGCATCTCATAAAGTTTCCCATGTTTATAATTTCAAAGGATACTTTATGACGGTTTGAATACTTATTTATTTATTACAATGTCAAGTCACTCAGCGTGTTGGCTGATCAGAGCAGCCTAATTCTCATGCACATCTTGATGCAAAGCAATGAAGCTGTTGCTTGAAGTCAAGCTGGGGCCAGATCCTCACAGCCAGATAATTCTTAATTCCTTTATTTTCGAGATAGGGATTTGCTGGGGCCAGATCCTCACAGCCAGATAATTCTTAATTCCTTTATTTTCGAGATAGGGATTTTCTGAAATCTATTTTCTTTGCAGTGGAGAAAAGTTTTAAAACTTTGCTTTCACTTCACACTGAGAATAAGAAATAGGCAGACGGAAAATAACGAGTTTCCCTCAATACTGTCTTGGCGGGAGAATTATTTTTTTTAAGACTCCACCTTTTTCTACATAGTCCAGCAACCAAACTCCTGTTTTTCATTAGTTTGATTCTCTTTAGCTACACTTCAATTCTCTCTGGGTAGAGGAGATCACAGATGGGGGTCCATCCTACCATGATGCCCAGAGAGGAAACATGTTCTCAAACCTGGATGTTGATAGAAAATCTAACATTTAAACTCACACCATCACATACAACCTAACGAAGGGAGCCCTCACTTATGCTGTTCTTTTCTAAAGAGGCCCAAGCCTTTTATTGTTTCTTTGATTAAAAAAAAAAAAAAGTCCCTAGTCCAAAAAACAAAACAAAACTAAAGAACACAACGAAATAACGAGTTACAATATACAAATGGGCTAAGTTAGAGTAAATAATCTCTGAAGATAATCATTTTAAAGTGTTTAAATAGCTATAAATTTAGTCACCAAGATAATTCAAACCCACATACCTGGGCTAAATGAAACAAAAAGATTAGGCCTAAATGGAAATCAAGAGACATCTTAAAAGTGCCTACATCTCCCATCATTTTTCACAAGGTTTGCTTTTTATAAAACTTGTTGTCTTTGGGAAAATTCAATCCTTCCTTTGCTGGAGGAAAATGATTCTCTTTTCTTGTCAACATTTTCAAATTGGAATTCAGGGAGCACAGGTGGTTTCTCTCAGGTCTTTCAGGTTTGCCTGATTTTCAAATCACAGTTTCTCCGTAACTGTTCACCTACATTCAAAACATAAAACACTTTCAGGAAATCTACAATAATGATTAGCTGATTAGGCACTCCTTCCAAAAAACAAGAGGAACAAACAAACAAACAAACAAACAAAATGGGGAGCTTGAAGGGATTGTTTAAAGAAGGTGACCCACTAGGACAATGGGACCAAATGATTTCCCAGACTCAAAACCTTGAAAAACACATCCTTCTTTTCATGTGAGCTAGGAGGCCTGACTGACACAGGGTGAGCTGAGGAGGGTGGCACGGAGAGGAAGCAAGTTACTCAATCAAGTGAGCAGGGGTACAAATCCAGTAGCTTCCCTGACTTTCTGCTTATCAGGTACCTCTAAGCAACCACTTGGAAGGGCTGATGACTCATCCTTTGAGCTAATGTAAGTTTTCAGACACTGGTGTCACCATGGAAAAATACAAATTCGACATTGACTTACACTCTGAGATTTAGAGAAATTAAATGGATTATTAACGTGAATTTATGAAATTCTCAAGACACAACTTTAATTCATTTTAACTGAGAGAGGTTCTACCATGTATTGTATGGGGTGAGTGGGAGAAGTCAAGACTGTCAAAAAGTCAAACAATGATACACTGAGCTAATGAATTTGAATACGGTGAATATTACTAGCCAATATTCGATCTACTGATAATGTTTTCAAAACCTTAAAACTATGACTTCAGTTTTAAGGGAATATCTGGCCGTGGAGGCTTGGTCAGTCAGCTTTGGTCCAACCTGGCCTGCAGTCCCAAGATTGCTCAGACAAGTTAGGGCTTGTCAATAAATGAAAACCAAAGTTAGATTTAAGCAGTAATTGAGAATATTTGTAGATTCAGATGAGTATCTAGTCGTATTCATATCATATGTTCATTATTATAAAAGATTATAACTCAGGAGCAGCCAGATGGAGAGATGTATAGAGCAAGGTGTGTTGGAAAAGACACAGATCTTCCATGCCCTCTGTGAGCACTTTGCTCTCCCAGCACTGCCATGTAGTCACCAACCTGGAAGCTCTCCAAACCCCATCTTTCTGGGGTTTTAGGGAGGCTTCATTACATAGGCATAATTGATTAAATCATTGGCCATTGTTTGATTGATTGAACCTCCAACTTCCCTCCCCTCCCTAAAGGTCGCCGGGTGGGGCTAAGTTGTAACTCTCTACTCCTGGTTGTTTCCCCCCCAGGAACTAGTCCTCAGGCCTAGAGGATCTCCAAAAGTCACTGAGTCAACATAAACTCAGGTGTGGTTGAAAGGGGCTTGTTAGGTATAACAAGATACTCCTCTCACCTTTATGCTCTGAAGTAATTTCAGGAACTGAAGACAAAATACCAAATAGTATAACAAACGATGCTCCCATTGCTTATACTTAGGAAATTCCAAGAGTTTTAGGAGTTCCCAGAAATGGGATTAAAATCAAACATATAAATTTATTTTATTATATATAACCTATTTTAGAGGCTAGATCTACCAATTACTCATGCTAAAGAAAATCTTTTAAGCCAAAGTGATATCAAGCATCTATTAACCATACTTGCAGAAATATCTGTATAACTGAATTGGGCTGATAAGCTAAAAGCATCCCAGGGATGTTGGGGAAAGAGGGAGGCAGAACATCTCGGGAGGCAGGGAATCCACTCTGGCTTGTGGAATGGCTAACGAGCTCTGCCTGACCTGGGCAGGGAGTTCCTGCTGAGAAGCAGCAGCTCACCCCATGGTTCCCGAAGGTCAGAATAAAGAGAGCACACTCGTATAATGTTGGGACAGTCCTCTCTCTATTGTATGCTATTTTTCATATCCTGGGACTATTTCATAGGTTAATTTTAAAATTCTTTCCTATTGAGATTTATGTTTGCAAGTACCTACACATCATGAAGTGTCCTATTTTTAAGAAAAAAAAAAAAAAACTTACAAAGCTCTTATGAGTGCTTTGGTCCCTAAAATAGAATAAGTATATTGTGTTTTATAATCAAAAGAGGGCATCTGCAACTCCCACCTTACACAAGGACGAGTCATTGAACTTATGTTTTTAAAAGGAAGAAAAAGAGCTTGGAAGAAATTCTTTAAAAGGAGTAAAGCCACTTACAAAGAAAACCAAATAGTAAAAAACTGACCAAATTACATGCACTAACTCTGTGCTTAGTAACCAATTAATCATGGTATTCAGGGGAGCCTGTCTAGCACTTGGTTTTCTGGGGTCTTAAAAACAGACAAATAGAATCTTGGAGAACAGAGGGCCTGTCAGGTGTTTTTGTTGTTGTTGTTTAAGAAAGGCATTGATGTACTCAGAAGTCCCTAATTGAATTCGCAGAGCCAGACAATATGTTGAAATGTTTGTTACTATAAAGCTATGTTAAGTATCAGAGCAGATTTTTGAAGCAAAGGTGTTTAAATAAAAAACATATAATTTAAAGAGGATTGTGGTCCAGTGGTTGAAAACCAGGGCTTTTCCTTAATCCACTATTTAGTGCAGCAAAAGTTATGATAATCACCAGATTGACAGGTGATTCTGAATTTCTACTAGCTATCAGTGGCATGTCATAAAGATGCTGGTAGTGGATTGTGGGTAAAATGAGCCTTCAGAGAGATACGGAACGACAGTTAAACCTTCTAAGAGTCCATCTGTGGGACTTCCCTGGTGGCGCAGTTCCCTGCGGGACTTCCCTGGTGGGTTCGATCCCTGGTCAGGGAACTAGCTCCCACATGCGTGCAGCAACTAAGAGTTCGCATGCCACAACTAAGGAGCCCATGTGCCACAACTGAGGAGCCCACCTGCCTCAGCTGAGGAGCCCGCCTGCCACAACTAAGACCTGGCTCAACCAAATAAATAAATAAATATTAAAGATGATCAAACCAAAAAAAAAAAAGAGTCAATCTGCAAAGACAAATCTCTTATGCATGGGAATTTTTTTTTAACTTCTCCTCCTTGCACTCTACCTCCATTATAAATTTTCCTGAACTGAACTGGCAACTAAATCTGGACAGAGGAAAATCCTACATATAGGCATGAGAGCTAGAAAAGCCTCACCTCAAATCTAGACTCTGCCACTTAACAACCCCTTTCCTTCCTCTGTAGGAGTGACAGTGGTGATGCCTCCAGGCACTGTTGTTTCTAGAATTAGACATGATGAAGAATGTAAAACGCTTAGTAAAATGTTTAGAACAGATTCAACTGCCTTCGCAGATCTGATTCCCCTTCCCTTTCACTTTCTATCCTCCAGCCAGGACTTGCTTCGGAAGGACCCCAGGAGAATCTTCCTCTAAATCCTTCCATTCCCATCTCCCCTGCTAAGGAAACCCTCCTTATCAGTGCAGGTTGGGCTGCTTTTGCTGCTTCCCTGCTTGACTTGTATGTGGGGAGAGGAGGAACACAGAGAGCAGCACAGGAGGAAGGAAGGAGGGGGAAGGCTGAAGCCGACAGAGGTGGAGGGGAACAGAGCCTCTGTCCTGCTCTGGTGGAACTGGGTAGACTGCAGAGCTTGCACTGGGCCTCACTCACCAGTTGGACGGGTTGCTTTGGCTACCCCAGTGCCTTCACTGCCTGCCTCCTGGAAGACGGTAAGAGAGACCATAGACATTCTTCTCTTTCCTGCCATTGTGAAAGTCATACACCCGGGTTCAGGTCCAAGGCCTGCCTCTCAGAGGCAGAGCCGATCTGGCCAGGCAGGGCTGACTTATTCATTAGGTACAGTTGCCATGGTCCTCTGGCTCAAAATACTTGCAGGGACCCACAAAAATGTTTTAACTGCTGTTAAAATCAAAAGAAAAAATGAACACATCACAAGCAATGTTTTAATAGATACTATAAATATATTAATCTTTATACCAACACTGTCAAAAAATATAATTTTTTATTGTTGTTTCTTTTGGAGGAAGGCGCTTACATAATATACCTAAGGCTCGTGAAAGTCACAGTGTGGTCCAGCAGCCAAGCTCTCACGCTCTTCTTGCTGTGGCCGACGTGGCAGAAGGGAGTCTGCGCCCCGCATCTTGACAGAGTCTGCTCAGCAGCGCCAACCTCTCCCCCACGTGGGAAGGGAGATTAAGAGACTTTAACCCAACCTATAGTTTCCACTCGATTCTTCTTAGACATCCCTATTGGTCATTGCGTGTTTGCCCATTAACAAAGCTGACTGTTTAGCTTTTCTTTTTTGTCTTAATTTTCTTTTTAATTTCATCTGACTATCAACTTCTTGTGTCTGTTTTGCATCAAGTCCAAGCTGCTAGGGAGTAGAGATAGATTAGGTCCCCATAATCTCTAAAAGATTTCCCCAGCTGACCGTGACCAACTTTTTCTACATTTCCCCTTGGAGTTAGTTGGTCCCACTTTATTTCCATTAGATACTAAAGACTTATTTGGAATCTGAAGACTTTAGTGGAATGAGAGTTGTGCAAATACAAGGCCTTAGCTTCAAAAAGGAAACTTTGGGGCTTCCCTGGTGGCGCAGTGGTTGAGAGTCCGTCTGCCGATGCAGGGAACACGGGTTCGTGACCCAGTCTGGGAAGACCCCACATGCCGCGGAGCGGCTGGGCCCGTGAGCCATGGCCGCTGAGCCTGCGCGTCCGGAGCCTGCGCTCCATAGTGGGAGAGGCCACAACAGTGAGAGGCCCGCGTACCGCAAGGAAAAAAAAAAAAAAAAAAAGGAAACTTTGTTATCAAGGACACTCCTCATAATACTGCTCCTCACACTATTTATTGGCTCTAGGTCATAGGGATCTGTTGAAGTGATTCTGCACCACAATTCTAAGGCATTCACGATTAACTGAATGCTTACTAAGTTTAAGTCCTTATGCCTGACCCCAGGGTTCATAAGACACAGACCCTGCCCTTCAGAATGCTGCTGTGCAGAATTTGGTGACTGTTATGGTTTGAATTGTATCTCCCCCCAATTCTTATGTTGACCAGTAACATAAGAATTATGTTACTGGGTAACACCCAGTACCTCTAAATGTGACCTTATTTGGAAATAGGATCACTGCAGATGTAATTAGTTCCGATGAGATCATTAGGGTGGGCACTAATGCAATGTAAGTGGTGTCTTATCAATAGGGGAGATTTGGACACAGAGACGAGCCCATAGGGGGAAATGCCATGTGAAGCTGAAGTTCAGGGTGATGCTTCTATAAGCCAATCAATGCCAGAGGTCGTCAGCAAATCCCAGAAGCCGAGCAGGAGCATGGAAGAGATTCTCTCTCGCAGCCCTTAGAAGGAATCAACCCTGCCGATACCTTGTTCTTGGACTTCTAGCCTCCAGAACAAATTTCTGTTATTTAAGCCACTCAGTGCATGGTACATTGCTATGGCAGCCCTAGGAAACTATTATAATAATTAACTAAACCTCTCACATAAAACAACAGAAACACATAATTATTACTAAGCAAGCATGAGCTTTTCAAAAGACATTTATCCTACAGAAAGAAATATGGAAAAAGACATAAAGATGCAAAAGCTTAGTAAATGCTTTCATTCTAAAAAAATGAAAGCTGCTTTTAAAACTCACCAGGGAGTGCTCCATTTTGGTTTTACTCATCATCTTTGGAAGAGGGGGAAGTTGGATTTTTCCGTTAACACCTCACGCTGCTTTCCTCTCTGGCCTGGGTGGTGACCACGCGGCTGTCAGCCCTCTTCACACCACTCAGCTGTGGTCAGGGTTGGCCCATGATGCTGGATTTGGTGTGGCCCTTTCAACAGACTCATTTACTGGCAGATATCCTGCTGCCACAGAGAAAATTTTTTGACCAGGTTGCAGCAATTTGCAATGAAAGGATAAACATAAATGGAACTCTCTGTACTTTTTCGTTATAGAAATAGTCAATATTTTGTACTTAAGTGATACATTGTACTCTTCTCTGAATTGCTCTGCAGGAAGCATTGTAAAATATGATATCTAGGTCTCCAAATAGATAGAATGTAATAGTTTTAGATCCACTCTGAAGCTGAGACACTATAAAGTCTTGTACAGCATCACAAGTGGTGTGGTACAGTCCCCCATCCCAAAACATTAATGATGATAGAACCTAGAGTGTCCACTCTGAAAAGTTTCTGAAAGCAAACCTTCTTCTATCTTAATAGGATTTTCACAAACATCCTATGTGGATGTTCATCTTATATGGATGCCCAATGTAGGCAGAAAAAAAGTAGAGTAATGAAATAAAGAGGACGCTCTGATTAGGGATGAAATATGCAGAAACCCAGATGTAGAACCAACAACCTGAAAAATTATTTGGGGCCAAAAGCCAATCTGAGACTAACCTAGAAGACAGGCTGAAGTTAGAGAAACTGTGTGTTTCAAGGGAAGAGTCAACCAAGGGCCAGATCCTCAGGATTGATTGACTCAGTCATTCATTCATTCTTTCACTCACCCATTCAAAAGCACCAAAACCACAAAAGTGGTGAACAGGGTACTTGGGCCTTGTCTTCATGTAGTTCTCACAGGACGTGGGAGAACAAGCCACGCACAATGAAGCCAGTACAGTACAATGTGGGGAAGTAGAGGCCGTTACAGGAACTGGTATCATCTGAGTGATGGAAATGCCCTAGATTTCTCCTAGACCTTCAGGAACCAACTCTCTGCCTTCATCACTCTCATTTCTACCATATTAGATTCAATGGGATACAAGGTACATGCAATAGAAATTTCCAGATACCTGGCATATGATAAAGTGTTTCCTAAACTAAAACACACTCAACATAATCAAATCTTTCCTTGGTGATTTAGAGAGCCAAGACTAGGAGAGTACTGCTAAACAGTGGGCTCAATGTTTTTGCTACCTGTTTCTCAACAGGACTTAGTGATTCAATGAAAAGAAAAAGGGATGTTCTTAGGTTTAAGTACCCAGGAAAATTTAGAGTTTAATGTGTATTTTCCCTTGTTCTTTTCATTCATGCTCATCCACTCTCAGTTAATTCATTAAGAGGTCTTTTTTTTTTCCACATCTTTATTGGAGTATAACAATATTGTGTTAGTTTCTGCTGTACAACACAGTGAATCAGCTGTATGTATACATATATCCCCATATCCCCTCCCTCTTGAGCCTCCCTCCCACCCTCGCTATCCCACCCCTCTAGCTCATCACAAAGCATCTAGTTAATCTCCCTGTGCTATGCTGCAGCTTCCCACTAGCCATGCACTTTCCATTTGGTAGTCTATGTATGTCCATGCAACTCTCTCACTTCATCCCAGCTTACCTTTCCCCCACGGTGTCCTCAAGTCTGTTCTCTACGTCTGCGTCTTTATTCCTGTCCTGCCACTAGGTTCATCAGTACTGTTTTTTTTTACTTTCTCTATATATGTGTTAGCATACAGTATTCACCAAGAGGTCTTAAGGATTATCCCTGTGAAGCATATCCCAGATTGCAAATGCTTCTCCACCTAACTAGCCCTTAGCATTATCTATTATCTTTCTTAATCACTTTTTTCTGCCCTTTTTCAAGAGACTGTAAGTTCCATGACTATTTGGTCACTGATGTGTCCCTAATACTTTGCACATCCCTCGCACCCAAGTGCCATTTGTTGACTGACTAAATGTGTTCCTCTTTTACTATTTGCTAAGGCTGTTGAGTCAGTTCCTTTCAGGTTGCAAGGAACATAAGTTGTGCTTAAGTTACTTTACTTATTAAGGGCATCAAGGGAGAATAGGACACAGCCTAAGAACCGCCCAGAAGATGTCACAGCCCTAGCAGCCCCATGACCTGGACTCTCCCTTAGGAGAAGGTGTCTGTTGCTCTCGCCTCCAGTGCCTAGAGGCTTATCCACCCACTTTGTTTCGAGAGATCTAGCCACTCCTGAGTGAGGACCTGATTAGGACACCACTGTTGGCGGAGGTGCTGATTCAGAAGGCTTCACAGGCCACTGGCTCACCTCACCCAGGCGTGAGGTTGGTGCTCATCCTCCATGAAAACAGCTGAGGCCAAGATGACAGCGGTTGTATGGGGAGGGAATCCCTCCACCTCACCCTCACAAAGAGGGTTGCTGGCAATATAGCCATTCTGAGCCTTCTCAAAATGGGAAAACATTTGTCAAGTAACTCTCCTAGTCTGCAGAATAATAGTGGAAGTTCTAAAATATATAAACATAAAAATGGATGAGGCCAGGGATTGGCTAAGCACAAAATTATGGGGGGCAAATATATTCTGAGGATTAATCGTAACTGATTAGGATTAATTTCTGACCATTTCCTTAAAATGTGTGATCAAAATGTCTATGTTTGGACAATATTTTGTTTTTTAAAATAAAATAGTTTGTAAGAATGTTTAAGTATCAATTATAAATTGTCCACATGCAAAAATATGGTTGGCTACAAATTTGAAGAAAATGGGTATAGATTGTTTGTAGATTTAAGCAACATTGCTTAATTTTAAGTGTTTTCAGTTTAAGAGAATGGTGCACTTGTTTTTAAAGATTTATTTCAATATAACCACAATAGAAGGCAGTTTGGCTCAGCATTTCTCAATAAATTTGCATTTGTGAGCAAAATTGTACCCACAAGGATATTCATTGCATAATGGTTTGTAGTAGCAAAAGTCTAGAAATAACCTAATTCCTATACATAAGGGACAGACAAGGTAAATTACAGCACACCCTTAAAACAGAATACTCTGTATCTACTAAAAAGAAGGTTAACCTACATATGTTGATATTAAAAACAAATCTCAAAATATATTAAGTGGAAAAGCAAGGTATAGAAATATGGATGCCATATACTTATTTATGTGGGGGAAGAAAGGTGGCCTCCAAAGAGAGGACTAGCTATCTAGGATGGGAATGAGGCCTACTTTTCAGTCTATAAGCTTTTTTACTCTTTGATTTTTTTAAATCCCATTCATAAATTGCTTAAAATATAGAAAAAACAGAACCTCATTTTCATATTAAGCAAAATATATATAGTACTAGTTTTCCACTGAGTTTAGAAAAAATAGAGAAGAAATCTGAATATTCAGTACCTCACATTAAGAAAACTAAGTCTATCAGTACATAAAGAATTTACTCAATCTTTGCCATTTTCCCTACTTTCTTTATATAATTTGTAACAGGAAGAGCTTATAAATAGAAAATCCCTAAACACAGTATAAGGATTAAAAGCATTTGCAATATAAGAAAGTACTTAGTACCAAAGTGAATGTTTCCCTGAGGAAGAACCAGTTAGACATGGACTCTCATTACGTCACTGGGTTCTCCCGGGCATTTAGTATGACACACAAATTACATAAATCTATAATTAATATAAAGAATGCTATGCAGTTCTTTTCTACTTCAGTTATTATGAGAGAGTAGAGATAGAATAAAAATTACTTTGATGTTAGACTTTATGATGCTTGCATGACCTTTATCTTTTCTCTCTGCTTTAATATTTGCTTGTGTTATTTTTGGTGTTACTTAATGAATTAAGACAAAGAATTAAAGATAAGTTTATATTTCTAGTCAGGATAGCATTATAAATTCATAATTTTAGACACTCCAAATGCTCCAGACATATAACAGTAATAGATTTTAAAAAGAGAAAAAATTGTAAAAATAGATATGATAAAAAAAGTAGAAACTTTCATGGACCAGAAGAGGAATATAAATTATAGAGTGAAAAGGTGGACTGAAGTTGAGAGACATTAGGCTGGAGAACCTTCAGGCTCTAGGTCTGGAAACTAGCAGAGGATACTAAGGATGTTGATGCTTGTGGGATAATGGGAACTAAAATTGCCTGATGTAAGACTGGAGGTTGGAAGAGAAGAAGAAGAAAAACGATACTGCTACCCAAGATTAACCTTCAACTAGAAATCCCACACATAAGAGGGATGCAAATGCCAACAAAATCAGCAATCAGTAGGGGAGTTTACCTAAAGACAAGAACAATACAACAATCCGAACATTAGTTTAAAAGTAGTGTATTAAGGATGCTCAAAGTGATAAGAAAGGAAGAACACTTTCTCCCTAAAATACTAAACAAAAACAGTTAAACAGAGAATTGGTAAATTAAAAGACAGTTTTAAGGAACTGATCCAGGACACAGTACAGAGAGAAAAGTGATTTGAAAATATAAAGGAGCAGTTGAGAGACATGGAGGATATAATGTATTCAACAGGAGCCCCAGGAAAAGAGAATAGAGCGAACGAGAGAGAGGCAATATTCAAAGGAAGAATGGCAAAAAATATTGTCTAGGATTAATAAAATACTTGATTTTTCAGATTTAAAGTGCACATATAGTAATGAGCAAAATAAATCAATCAGTCTAGACCTAGAAATTGAATTGATATTTTATATATCAAATATAAAGATAAAACAAAGTATAAGCTAATAGATATAGAAGATAGATGACAATTAGAAGGAAAGTGGGCTTATATCAACAGCAATCGATGTCAAAAAGCAATGGGATAGGAGATTTCTGGGAAGATTGCACACAGCATAAATCTGTCTCCCCACCTAGACAACATTTACACTGGCAGAATCTGTCTATTCAACTATTTTGGAGCTCTGGAGCCTGTTGAAGGCTTGCAACTTCCAGGGGAAGCCTTCCTGCTCTTGGTGGGAACATAAAATGGACAGAAAAAAGCATTATGGCAGTTCCTGAAAAACTAAAAATAGAATTACCATATGATCTAGCAATTCCACTTCTGAGTATATATTCAAGGAATTGAAAGCAAGGCCTCAAAGAGATAGCTGTACTTGCATGTTCATAGCAGCATTATTTACAATATCTAAAACATGGAAGCAACCCAAGTGTCCATTGATGGATAAATAAAATGTGGTGTATACACACAGTGGAGTATTATTAAGTCTTAAAAAGGAAGAAATTTTTTTTAATTAATTTTTTTAAATTAATTTTTATTGGAGTATATTTGCTTTACAATGTTGTGTTAGTTTCTGCTGTACAGCAAAGTGAATCAGCTATACATATACCTATATCCCCTCTTTTTTGGATTTCCTTCCCATTTAGGTCACCACAGAGCACTGAGTAGAGTTCCCTGTGCTATACAGTATGTTCTCGTTAGTTATCTATTTTATACATAGTACTAATAGTGTATATATGTCAATCCCAATCTCCCAATTCATCCCACCCCCTCCCCTTTCCCTCTTGGTATCCATGCGTTTGTTGTCTATGTCTGTGTCTCTATTTCGGCTTTGCAAATAAGATCAGCTATGCCATTTTTCTAGATTCCACATATATGCGTTAATATTAGATATTTGTTTTTCTCTTTCTCACTTATTTCACTTTCTGTGACAGTCTCTAGGTCCATCCACGTCTCTGCAAATGACCCAATTTCGTTTAAAAAGGAAGGAAATTTTGAAACATGCTACAAAATGGATCAATCTTTTTGTTTGTTTTTATTGTTTTTAACTTTTTATTTTATATTGGAATATAGTTGATTAAAAATGGGAACACTGTTCAATATTATGTAACGAAATGGATGGATCTTGAGAACATTATACTGAGTGAAATAAGCCAGTTACAAAAAAGAAAAATACTGTATGATTCCACTTATATGAGGTACTTAGAGGAGTCAAAATCATAGAGACAGAAAGTAGAACGGTGGTTGCCCAGGGCTAGGGGAAGGGGAAGAGAAATGGGAAGTTTTTATTTAACGGGTACAGTGTTTCAGATTTATAACATGAGAAGAGTTATAGAGGTGGATGGTGGTTATGGTTATATAATAATATTAATGCACTTAATTCCCTAACCTGTACACTTAAAAATGATTAAGATAGTAAATTTTATTAAGGCTATTTTACCATAATAAATGTATGAAAAAGAAAAAGAAAAAGCAATGGGATAATATTTTCAAAGTGCTGATAAAAAATAACTGCCAATATAAATTCCACAATCAGCTAATCTATTATTAAAGAGTAAGGTATAAGATCTAAAATATTCATAACTATTGCTAATAAACCACTAGTTGATGTACTTCACAAAGAAAAGTAAACCCAGAGGAAAGACATGAGATAAAAAGAATGGGGGTGACTGTGGAAATTGGTAAAATATGTTAATGTGACAGGCTGCATTTTCCAAGAATGGTCACAGCAACATTTTCAGTCCTTCCTATTATAGAACCCTGCCACACCACCATCAAGAGATTGAGTCTATTTTCCCTGCCCTTGAACCTGAGGTAGGTTTGTGGCTGCCTTATAATGAGTAGGATACAGTGAGGGAGCCACTGTGTGACTTTCAAGGGTAGGTGATATGGCTTCCACTTGGCCATTTCTTTCTTGGGACACTTCCCCTGGGAACCCAGCCATCATACTCTGAGGAAGCCCAAACTAGCCTACACAAAGAGACCACCTGGAAGGGGACACAAGCAGAGAGACTGAGGCCCCCAGCCAACAGCCAGATTCCAATAAAGGCCTTACATGGTGTGAAAAAATGACAAGCCATCCTTAATTTGCCCTGCTCAAATTCATGACCATAGTAATGATTTTCTTTTTTTTTTTTTAATGCCACTAAGTTTTGGAGCAATTTGTTACAGAGCTACATGGAAGAATAAGTATATTTAACTGTTGACTGTTGAAAAGATTTTCCTAACTAATAATAATAAAAACAAGGAAAATAAAAGGTAGTAAATAGAAGTTGTTTAGGAGATAAATTTCTTGCTTGATTTGAGAGAAAGGTAAAGATGTATAATAAATTTAGGCTTTGACAACATTTTACAGTTGTTTGTGTGCTAAAAATTTGAAGATAAACATTAAAAAGAATAGAGATGGAATCTAATTCAGCAAAGAGAAAAAGTGGGATGGGTAATAATGAAAATTTTATAAATGTATACAATCAGAGCCAAACAACAACATAATAATAATCAATTGACTGGTTCACATTGCTTTTCAAATTCTCAGAATTCTACTTGATTTAGGCTACATTAAATGAAAACCCAAAGAGTGGTAGGAATAAGCCCCACGTGTCTCAGATTTTCAGATAGTGTAAAGTTCAGAAAGTTTTGGTCTTTTCGGTTATTTTCAGTATAAACCTCTATACTTTTGAAAGAATGCCTATAGACAGAGTCAAAGAACAGAAACCAAGTGGTTTTTATTAGGCCACGTATTGTGGTATTTTAGTTAGAATATATGGTCACCATGCGATTGTTAAAATTAGCTTTCTCAAATCTCTCTTGGAAGAACATGGAAGAGAATCATCCTAAATAGTTGATTCTAAACCACACTGGATGAGAGAACTGATTCATTAAGGAAGAAAATGGCAGTAGTTTTCCCTCAGCTATTTTTATTCCCACCTTATTTTTATTTAAACAGCACACACAAAAATAGTAATCATTCATGACAGTGAGTATTTGGTTCAATTTGCTAACACATCTTACCACGTTTTGTGTTCACCATTGTTCTCTGCATCTCAGTCCCCACCCCCAACCCACCCCTGGCCTGTGATTCTAAAGGGCATACTGACAAACACCCTGAAAAATGCTCTAAGGTGGGGAAAAGAGGCACAGACATCACAGCTCTGTGCTTTTAAGCTGTGCCCTTTATTCCACTGTTCTCATTTCCATGCCAGTGGGATCCAGTCCATGGAGCCAAAGATGGCAGCCAAAACAAAGGGAAATGGAAGAGGATAGCAGAGAGCAGCTATGATGACTTTATTTGCAGGACAAAAGAACTTCCTCTTTGCCTCTGAAGAGTTTAATAGTACTTATTGAAATGACCACTTATTTGTGTCTTCGTTCATAGGTTGCTTTATACTGATAATTTAACTGTATGTGTCTTATCTCTTTAATCAGGCTGTGCACCTTTTAAGGGGTAGTGTTTCATTAATCTAAGTATCTCCAGCACTTAAAGTAGTGCTGGCACATAGGGAATACAATAATGTTTGCCAGATAAATAAATGCGACAGATGAGAAATGAATTTTCTCCATAATAAATTTTCTCTATAAAATGAAATTAAGAAGTCTGCCCAAGAAATTTAGTGACAGAAGGAGGACAAGAAACCAAAGACCGTCCTGTCCTCCCACCCCTCAGGGTCAGTGTCATACCCTCTAAATACAGAGAGCTCATCCTCAAAGGCCTCCAGATTCCTTAGGCTCCCATGAGACGATGTCTATGGTCTCTGCTGGTTATAAAATACCGTAACAATGATCCAGTGCCTTTAATGATAACCAACAATTGTAACTAAAGAAAGCAGTTTAAAGGCACATGCATACTGTAACCATAATCTTAGGTGGACTCCTTTTGTGCTCTATTATTTTTATATATAAAAGAAATATTTCACCCCTTCTGCAGATATCTCCTTCTTTGAAATAGTCCCAAATATTGACCCTAAGAGATGACCTCCTACTTGCCCTTATAATGAGTATTCATTTATTTATTTAATATCACATGTCCTTCCTTTATAGTTTCTGTGTTAATAATCCAATAATCCTGGGTTCACAACCTTCCTGGAGCCCAAGGGTGAAAGGCAATAATTTTCCTCCTTCTCAGCATATTCCTTCCCTATTTTATACACTTTCCACGTATAGTATAAGGATTTGGGGAGAACACTAAAAATCAGTTGGCAATTACTTTATAAGGTATGAATAATATAAAAATTCTCCAGTTATTTTCTCTGGGTAGCTTAGACTTTTTTTTTTCCATTAGAAAGGACCTATGGGTTCATCGATCAGGACATATTTTTCTTCCTTTTAACCTTATCTTTGAAAGGCTTGTGAAGTTCTGCCTTACATTTATTGCCTAATAGACTTGAAAGACAGCAGAAAAGTGGCGGCAAGAACAGCTGAATGGAATTGTTGATTATGATTGACAAAGAGCTGCAGTGTGTGAGAGAGAAACAAAGGGGCCTCTGTGCGGTGGGAAGCATGTGACCAGCTGCCCCAGTTAGGCCAGAGCAATTCCATTTGTTAGTCTACTTTTCTGGATTTTCTTCAAGATTCTGATTGAACCTGCTCCTTTCCACAGCCCTTCTCACTTTCCCCCAGTCCTCATAAGGGATAGAAAAAGAGGGATTAATAAAAATAGCTTTATGAATTGTTTTAGTCTCTTGGCTTTGTCCTCCAAATGTTCTCTAAAGCATACTCTCCAAATATTTTTGATCAAGGATTTAATCAGTAAAAAATATGGCCCCATTTATAAATTATATTCATGAACTATAATACTTACGTTGATACTTTGTGCTAATATATTACATGTCATAAAACACTCAAAAACAAAGGAAAGGAGTGATGCAAAATAAATAGAATTTTTCTTAATATTTTCCCCCTAATGCGTCGTTTGTGCCCTCCCAGGGTGTTTGCACCCTATGTTGGAGGCTCCTGACTAAAAGACAATTGTGAGTTGACCAAAGGAAAGTATAGTCCAATCTGAGAAGCTGCATCCTCCTTCTGATATCATTTGGGGATGTGACAACTCAGGCAGCTTCCCCATGTTTCTGGACGCTTCTGGGAAGACCATGTCAAAAGCACAGGCAAGTGTCCAAACTCAGGGTTCTGGAGACCTGAAATCTAGTTCCAGCCCCATCATTTGCAGCCCCCATTAGCTAGCTCTGAAAAAAATCATTTAAACTTTCTGAATTTAATGTCACTGGTAAAAATAGTAATTTTCCTGCCTATTTCTCCTAATTGCTGTAAATATCCAACGAGGCAATAGACTGGTAAGTTCCTGCTTATTTCTCCTATTATAAATAACAAACAAAGCAATGGATTTGTAATTGTTTTGTAAATAACATGGAATAGAACTTTAGGGCAATATTGTTATTATTTTTTTTAAAGACCATGATAGGTAGGGTTATTTCCCCCCATTGTTTACTATATCAGCAAAACTAATTCACTATAGACTCACCTCCCTTTTGCCCTCCCCTACCAATATAAATGATCACTGGTGAAAATCCAAGCCTTTTATTTTAGATTTTAGTGAATAATTTCCCAACTCATCCTCTCAAGGTTTTAAGAATATGAAAGGTAAGAAGAAGAGAAAAATTCTAGGGGTGAAGGAATGTAAAAGATTATCTCAGCTCAGGTTGTTATTTTATGGATGAAGATACTGAAGCTCAGAGGGCTGAGGGATTTTCCCAGAATCACACAGCTGGGAAAGGAGCCACGTTAGGACCCAGGCTTCCTATTTTGCAATCGATCCTGCCTTTCAGGGCTGATTCACAGCATCATGGTTCTCTAGTAAATCATTTAGTCCTTACTGGCTGTTTGTTTCTCTCAGTAGCAAATCATGTCCTGATGAAATCTAGTCCATATCTATTCTCTCTCACAAAAGATTCTCTCCCTCTTCATATCTTTAAATCTTACAAATCAGTCCCACTCACCCCCCAAAACTGTCTCCAATTCTTTCTTACTTTTATTCTACTCCTACTCTGATGGCCTTGTTAGCTACCAGTAATATTTTCTTGTCAGGAAAGGTCTGTGGATTTGATGTCCAGAGATGGCCACTTAAATTGTCACAGAGGTCTCTGCCCCTTTCAAAGCCCTGACGGCTGTTGTGTAAGTCACTCAAGGTAAAATAACCTTCTCACAGAGGGTAAAAATAAGAAGGTAGAAATAACCTTCAAACAAGTCTCACACCAGAAGTGGGTGTCCCTGTTTTGGAGAGGAGAATTTATAAATTAGTGATAGAGATCACAAGAGCAAAAGCTGGTTACCTGGCTGTGTGGCCCTCCTAGAGGCTGTTTCTTCCCTAGAGCTGTTTTCTCTGGTCAGGAGGGCCTTCCACTTTCTTCTTCCCTCCTTTTCTTCCTTCGGCTCCAGCCTCCCCACCTCCTAACCTACCCACCCCAAACAGTCTCTGATCTGATTTGAAATTGTGCTCATGTTGCCTTTTCATTGGGTTCCATTTCCCCTATTTAGGTTGTTTCTGGGTAGTTCATGGAAAAATATTCTCTATGAGTAAGATATATGAAACCTCAGGGCCCATGTTTCTATTGGGATAAAAATAAATTAGTGGATTCATTTAGTAAGATGTCTATGAATGAAGCCTTGACCCAAGTTGTCACTGTAAGATGAAGCAGAGATCCAAAGCAGAGCTAGCAAGATTTTGTGTGTGTGTGATTTCCATTCTTTCTTCGCTTTGTTCTCATAAAATATCCAGTTGGTGTGCAATCAGTAAGATCAGAATGCAAATAATCAGACCACTACTACAACTTTTGAGAGCAAAGAATAAGTTATGTATACTCTGTTACTGATTTGTCTTTTGGGAAACACCTGGCCATTTAAGTATTCATATCACCCCTGTTTGTGCATGGAAGAAAGTCCAGCATTTTCTAGTTTATCCCTGCCCCCGCCTGAGTGTATACTATATAGTTATACAGTACGTTTGACACCAAAGTACTTAGCAAGGCCCCTAGTGCAGAGCAGGTGTTCCATAAATGATTACTATGTTTAACTGACTGGTGTTCAAACCCAGGAAAACCAGAGTCAAGAAGCTGAAATGTTTGTCTTTCACTAAATGCTAATGTTAAACACAACGTGAGCTCAAACTTGAAAAATAAGAAATTAGAAAGTGATGAGTTAGAGGAGGGGCAGATAGGACAGCAGACATCAGACTCTGAGAGCTAGCCTGACACATTTCAAAAAGTGAAAGAGATGAGAGCTCAGGGTTTCTTGGAATGTGTCCTAAGACTCTTAAGACAAGAGGTCTGTTAAATAATCACTAATAGTGAACTCTGAGCACAGAAGATGGAGGAGGAAGAGGGGTAGGACAGGAGGTGCCTGTAGGATCCTGGAATTGCCTGCCCATCTCCTCTTCCTTCTCACCCATTCCAGACCCCGTACATTGGCTCGCAGTGAAGGGGGTGTTCAGGCTCAACTCTTGCCAGGTTCATCTCACTTGAGTTCACTGGGAGAGAAGAAGGAATGAATGACTCCTTGCTTCTCTGCCTCTCACTCCTCCACCCCTGCCAAAAATTAAATATATATGATGGAAAGAAACAATCTCTCTGACCGCTAAGCTCTGATGTAGCATACAATATGGTCCAAACATGTCTGCTGGCCTTTCTTAGGGAAGTTTTTTGCTCTAAAGCCACACATGTCCTTTAGTATATGTGTGTGTGCATGTATGTGTGTATGTGCCTCTGTGTGTGTGTGTGTGTGTGTGTGTGTGTGTGTTAGTACAGAGGGGATCAGCTTTAACCTTAGGCTAGATTCACCATACTAATAAATATTTTTAACTTCTGAGGGTCACTAGGTTCACATTGGAGTGTTTTTCATAGTACAAATGGAAATTTGTGAACTTTTTAAGATCATATATTAGAAGGTAAAACAACCAAACAGCCAGCCAGCAAACCTCACAACAACAACAACAAAACCTACCCTAAAGTTTTAACTTACTCTCAAGACTACTTTCATATTATAAAAAATGTTATAATCAGTGTTTAAAAATGGACACAAATTTATTTTACAGGACACGTACCAGATATCTTCTTGATCAAATGCTTTTGCTTTCTGTTATTTCTCCATCTTAAGACCTTTACTCTCCTCTAAAGCCCTTCGGAAGCCTGACTGAGCTAGTTTGAAAACTCCATCAACTAGAACTTACAGATGAGATCTCAAAGGCTTGGGTGATTTGGAAAACTTTCAGAAATATCTTTCAGAAATGTTCAGTTGCCTCAAGTTCATTGACAGCATTCGGAGATTTGGATGAGAGGAAGGGTAAAGGTCTACAGCTGCTCTGTCCAACACAAAAGCCACAGGTGGCCATGAGCACTTCACGTGCAGAGAGTGCAACTAAGGAAATTTTAAGTATGATTGGTACAACTTGGATACATGTATATACTTTTTAAAAATTAAGTTTATGAAATCTAAGTACACGTCATGGGTTTCAGGTGAAAACTTGGTATCTGAAATGAGATGTGCTCTAAGTGAAAAATACACACCAGATTCTGAACACTTCCTATGAAAAAAGTCATTAATGTATTTTTGTATTGATTAAATGTGAAAATGATAATATGCTGAAGATATTGGGTTGAATAAAGGATATTATTAAAGTTGTTTTACCTCTTTCTTTTTACTTGTTTAATGTAATTACTAGAAAATTTAAGATTACGAATATGGCTCACATTTTATTTTCATTTGTTAGTGCTGGTCCAAAGGGCAGTTTTGACTTAAGTATAACTATTGTAGTTCATCCACCTGCCTTATCATATCTCCGGCAGTAAGCTTTAATATTTATTTGTCAAACATGCTTTTCGTGTTCAAATAGAATTACTTAAATCTTCAAAGGGAAATTGAGGTCAGGAAGGAAGAGAACCAAAAGAGACAAAAGGCTACAGGCAATGAGCTTTCTTCTCCATGAACAAGCAAATGCAACTGCTTCTTATTACAGTCACAAAAATTTGTAAGTGTCTAATTCTTGAGTGAAATATATATATACAAACATATATTTGTATGTATATACATACATATATATATGCTTATACAAGTATATGTATGTATATATACAGGCATACCTTGGAGAGAGTGCGGGTTCAGTTCCAGAACACCCCAATAAAGTAAATATTGCTTTATTCACGCAATTTTTTGGTTTCCCAGTGCATATAAAAGTTATATTTACACTATACTCCAGTCTATTAAGTGTGCAGTAGCATTATGTCTAAAAAAACAATGTACATACCTTAATTTAAAAATACTTTAGGGGGCTTCCCTGGTGGCACAGTGGTTGAGAGTCCGCCTGCCGATGCAGGGGACACGAGTTTGTGCCCCGGTCCAGGAAGATCCCACATGCCGCGGAGCGGCTGGGCCCGTAAGCCATGGCCACTGAGCCTGCGTGTCCGGAGCCTGTGCTCCGCAATGGGAGAGGCCACGACAGTGAGAGGCCCGCGGACCGCAAAAAAAAAACCCAAAAACTTTAGGGGACTTCCCTGGTGGCACAGTGGTTAAGAATCTGCCTGCCAATGCAGGGGACATGGGTTGAACCCTGGTCCAGGAAGATGCCACGTAGCAACTAAGCCAGTGCGCCATAACTACTGAGCCTGCACGCCACAACTACTTAAGCCCAAGCACCTAGAGCCCGTGCTCCTCAACAAGAGAAGCCACTGCAATGAGAAGCCCACTCACCGCAACGAAGAGTAGCCCCCGCTCACCACAACTAGAGAAAGCCCGCATGCAGCAACGAAGACCCAACTCAGCCAAAAAAGAAAATATGTTAATGCGAAAAACTGCTAACCATCATCTGAGCCTTCAGCGAGTCTTAATCCTTTTGCAATAGTAACATCAAAGATCACTGATCACAGATCACCATAACAAATATAATAATAATGAAAAAAATTGAAATATTGCAAGAATTACCAAAATGTGACACAGAGACATGAAGTGAGCAAATGCTGTTGGAAAAATTGTGGCAATAGACTTGCTCAATATAGGGTTGCCACAAACATTCAGTCTGTAAAAAAAAATGTAATATCTTTGAAGCACATAAAGTGAAGTGCAATAAAATGAAGTACACTTTTATGTATACATATATGGTCACTGATAGAATCACAGAGAGATTTAAAGAAGTGAAAGTTACAACAAGGTGGAAGGTGGAAAGGAAATTTCATTCTGACCAGTTTTCCGTGACACTATATGGACAAAAATTGGGAATAGGAAAGGGGTGCTTTAAGAATAAATTTTCGTGGCATTGTCAACGGAACTTTGGACTTACAGGAAACACATTTCTAATGATACAGTAACTACAAAATGTCAAGGGCTGGTGGTGGGAGAGTAGGCGTCAAGGGAAGAAAATTCATGACATTTCCAAATCAGAGGAATTTTCTTTGGACATTTTTACATTTTCCTCTCCAGAAGGTTTATCCCAGCTCCAGGCTGAGCTGCTTCTGCACCTTAAAAATCCTGCCCTTGAAATCTCTAATACTAGTCCTGCAAATCACTACTGGATACAGTATCCATGATTCTGGCACCTTGGATTCTCTCTGCACCACTGCTTCTTAGATGGTAATTGCACCTCCAAACATCTATAGAGCTTAATCCAATCGGTAGTTCCATTATCCACACCATCACAATGTAGAAACCTGAGTTTGTCCCAACTTCTTCTTCTTCCTTACCTCCCCAACACCTAATCAACCAATCACCATGTCCAGAATCTCTCAACTTTATCCTCTCTCTCTATACCCACTCATCAACTCTCTAGTGGACCCAAAGCCTCATAAGTTATCTCCCAGTGTTCAGTATTATCCCCTTACATCCACACTTCAAAACCTTTAAAAAATTATCTATCTAAAATTTAAATCTGACAACATCATTCCCCATTTAAATACATTCGAAGACTACACATCATCTACAGAATTCAGGTTCTTTTGCCTGTCCCACAGGCCCTTGGTGCCTGGCACCTACTCACCAACCTCTACAACTTCATCATTTGTTATTTCTTGACTCATAATTAATGCTTAAATCATATCAACTGTTTATGATTCCCTGTGGATCCTATGCTATTTTATGACTTTCTGCCTTTGCTTATACTTATCCCTCCATCTGGAACACCTTTTCCACTTATCTTACTGTTGCTTATCCTTCCAGGCCCAATTCAGTTATAATTTGTCACAGGAAGTCTTCCCTGAACCCCAAGCTGAGCTGTGGGTACTCTTCTCTGTATGCTCATGGCACAGGAGGCAGATTTCTACTTCAGTATTTAACATGTTATATTGAAATCATTAAAATTATCTGCTAAGTGTCTGTCTCTTCTTCCAGACCCTAAGACCTACTAAAGTGGGACAAAAACTTAGTTATCTTTACAGTCCCACTGTTAATGTCAGCTGACTTTTCGCAACTGATTGTTGGAATGACTTGAACAGCGGGAATTGTCTAAAGGGGTTGAGGTGGAAAACTCTACACCTGTGAAGTCAGAGCTTGTACTCTTGGTGGTCTCACCATTGACCAAGGGACTGAAATTGCAGGAAAGTAATAACATAGTGGCAGAATGAGAGTGAGAGAAGAAGGTAACCACAAGCTGTTGACATAAAAATAATCCTAGAGGGAAGGACTTATATAATCAGTGAACACATGGGGCTGCCCTCATCGGTAGCCTGAAATCTGGAACCTGTCCTCCAGGATGCATGTGGTCTTGTTAGAATATTGCCCATCTCTGGACCTTTAATTCTACCTTTACAAATTGTTTAATCAGATTTCACCTGTATAAAACAATTGTGGATTCAGGGAGTGTAATTTTCCAAAGTACACATAAATCTGATTATGTTTGTGATTAAAACAAGATCTAGTGGATTTAAGAGCCAGCCCTTGAGAAACGAACACATCAACTCTCAGTATGAAGAACAGAGCTGAAAGCAATATCCAAATGACTTACCCAATCACTTTTTCAAGAAAGTTTTCTGAGGACTTTCCCAATTGGCAACCAATACCTAGTGGTCCACAGTGCGACAGCTATCCATTTCCAATCTGGGAAGATCACTGGGACCTGCAAGATTGAATTGGCACTCTTAATTTCTGGCTCAGCACCAAGGCTTTGCCTAGATGAGTGACTAATGGAGAGGTTGGCTTTCTTTTATGTTCAGTTAAATGTATTAGGCAGAGTGTGCTTGGAGTGTCGAGGGATGGTGACTAACATTTCAACTCCCACTTTACTGAGATACCACTTTATATGTTACCTAAGTGATGGAAACTCAACAGATCCCCATAATGAAGAACTCCTGTGCAGAGGGCAGCCAGTGGAAAGGAGAGTTGCCTCTCACTGCCTCTTCTCCCACGTTTGCATTTGGCTTTATTACAGCGGCAAACCAGTCACCCTAAGAAGAGCTGATCCTGTGGCTTGAGATTTTCCAAGCCAGATGTGCAGATGAATGTGCAGATTAACAACAGGAAAGCATATTTGAAAAGCTTTCAAGCCCATTTGAACTTGCGTAGGTTTCACATACACTCTGTGAGCCCAAAGCTTATGAAAGGGTGTGTTCTTGGACCGTGGTGCCTGGAGGCCGGCACCTAGGCAGGTATTTCCACACCAAGACACTGAGACAACTGTAGCCCTGGAAAATGAGCACAGCCGCCTCTCCCTCCTTTTCCCACACTTCTGGGCAGAGAATTGGCCCCAGGAAAGTATAGTGTGAGCTGGGAACAGCAGGAAGAGGTAGGCAGAGGAGCAATGACAGCAGAAAGAGCAACGAGGTCAACACTAATAGCAGAGTAGCAGGAGGGAGGTGATGATCTGGGAAGAGCGGCCAGTCTGACAACCCTGCATTATGTTGTCAAAGGCTAAACCGAGCAGTCTTGCTCCCTTTTCGACTGTGGGAAAGGGATATTATGACTAAGCCTGGTTTCCCACATCATTCTCTAGTGATCGTACCTCTCCAAATGTTAAGCAGATGAGAGACGACGTTGTATGCAAGACCTGCAGTTGAGCCCAGATGGAAAGGGCATGGTAAAGATAAAATGATGTATTGCCCATGCACCATTACATACATTTAGAAATAAAACTTTCCTTATACTATGCCACGCATTATGAAAATTTCCCTCCCAGTTTCTTGTGTTATCAGATAGTTGTTCTTGTACATGACATCCCAAGCATGAATAGCAGAAGTGCACACTCACGTGTCAAATGCCTACTGCATGAAGGGACCAACTGTTGGTCCTGACCAGCTGCTAACCCAGGTGGGTTCTGCACAGGAAGTGAATACCTTGTATGAAACACAATGTGGCCTCTTCTGAGCCCCAGATGGACTGGTGCTGTCAAGTCCTCCCAAGGAAAAGGTCAGTGGCCAAATTCTCTTCTGTCCAAACACAGAACTCTTACTGCGTGGTCAGGACACATGGATATGGACCATGACAAGGACACCAGAGCTCCATTTCCTAATATTTGCTATCTCCTAACATTTGTAGAGTGAGTCGTCGGGTACCCTGTGGCTGTCCTACACACTGTTCATCTCTGTGATGTCTCCGGTGGTAAGGTCGATGTTACTGCTTGGACCTCATCTCCTGCCAGCTTCCCACTTTGCTCACCCACTCTAGCACCACTGACCTTGATGTTCTCACCTCAGCCCTGGGCCTTTGCAATCGTACTTCACATCCTTTCCTCCTGGGGCTAACTCCCTTGGGTTCAGTTTCTGCTTGAACATCACAACCTTAGAAAGGCTTTCCCTGACCATCTTATCAACCTCCTCCTCCAATTCATTCCCCTCTATCTCTACACATTCTACCACCCTAACCCTGTCTATTTCTCTGCAGGCACTTTTAACTAAAAATTATATGAACCTTTATTTCGTCATTTTGATATTGTTGTCTATGCAACTAAAATGTAGGATCTATAGAGGCATGGGCTTTTGCTCTCTTCTTTACTGATTTCTAGTGCCAAGATAGTGCTTGATACGTAGTAGGGGGGGCAACAAATACTGGTAGACTGAATGAATGAGTGAATGATGCGAGGAGAATGTACCATTAACTGGCTTGTTCTCCACCACTCCATTAGGCAGAGTGCGGGCTGTGACTCAAATCAGGTCTTTGGATTTTGAATTCCATGCTATTTCCTGTACACAAGGTTGCCTCTATTGCAAAACTTACATTTAGTTTCAATGTTTATTCTGGGGAAAATAAACTAATCTAGACAGGAATCCTAAGGCCACTGTCACCACTCATGATTTAGAAACACTCTGATGAATTATTATCAGGCATTTCATTTTTAACCCTCCTAAAACTAAAAGCAGCACTTTCCCTAAGAGATTGCAAAGCTAGACACCCAAGACAATAGTTTCTAGAAGAGTGGGAGCTAACAAGCCTCGATGAATTTGGGCTGTTTTCAATTAGCTCCTAATAATGAGTGATACAAAAGGACCCCCAGAGAGCAGAAGAGTCGCCATCTTGATTTCAAGTAAACAGATTATACTGCAGATTATAATGTGTTGCTCAAATGGTCACCTTACATATGGGTAATAGCAACTTTCCTGAATCCCCAGGTCCTCTGACAGAAAAATCTCTCCCTTTGAGATCTGTGGCACTTGCCTGATACCACATGTAAGATCCACATATGTAAAAGACTACACATATTCTAAAATTCTTATTATGTACTTAAATATGTATTAAGCATTTATATCATTATCAAGTATTTTTCAGATATAGAAGTGACGTATGCTCTCATATAAAATCTGGAAAATTAAACTCCTAAATGAGAAAATCATTCAGAATCCCACATAATTTTACAGATGAACTGCAGAATCATTTAGCCAAGCTCAAAGAAGAAAAATTCTGCTGGAATTGTATTTGATTTTTTTTTATGTTTATATTTCATGAAACATAAATTAACACAAGTAATTGGCATTTTTATAATATTCAGTCCAATTCTGTAAGCATGACATATATTTCCATTTGTTTAGTTTTAAAAATATAATCTCAGTATATATAAATGCATTATAGATATAATATATGTATTATATATACCTGCATTATACACACACCAAAATTAATCAAATATATCCAGGACTTATATGAAGAAAAATGCAAACTTTACTGAGGTATATAAATAAGACCTGAGTATGTATCTGAATAACGTATCTATTATATATGTATAGAAATATATATATTTTTGAATAATGTATGGATAATTGTGTACATAGTTTTACAATGTTTTTTGAAATTGAAAATAATTTTTCATAGTTCTGTTACATTTCATCATGTGATTGTCACATACACTATTTAACTGTTGTCCTACCATTGGCTATTTAGGTAGATTCCAAGTTTTTACTCTAAGCAATGTTGAAATGAACATCCTAATGCACAGATCATTGTACACATCACTGATTATTTCCCTTAGGTTTTCAGTAGTGGAATTATGAGATTGAAATATATGAAATTCTCAAAAAATCTTGATACATAGTACCAAATACTTTTCTAGAAAGGTTGAACTAACTTACATGCTTTGGTATCTCAATTTAGTTTACCATTGCTTTCTTCTAATATTTGCTAATTTGTAGGCAAACATGGTAGCTAGCTCTCATTTTAGTTCACATTTCTTTGAGCAATGAAGTTGACATTTAGGAAAACAGTTCAGCAGTATTACTTGTGCTTTGATAAAGTTCCTTTGTTCAGGTTCTGAAATCCGATTCCAGTTGTTTTAGGGAGATAGTAAATGGTGGGTTGAGAACTATTTAATAATTAGCTTTGCGGGGGGGTTATTTGGAGCACATGCTGATTTCTGTGGTGTAAATACTCCCCTCATAGCTTATTTCAAGCTACCAACACGACATGACTGAACATGTAGTTGGGAAGAGGTATATGCAGTGGACTCTAGCAAACGGGAATGAGCTGGCACCAGCACATCACTGGAGTGTGGCTTTATGTTTAAATACTGAGTTTGGAGTTGTGGTCAGGCTTGGGTTCCCAGTCTGTGTACTAGCTTTGTGATCTTGGGCATGCATATCATACACAATTTTTTTTGAAGATTTAATAAGATAAAGTATTTAGCACAGTTTCTAGCCCAGAGTAATAAGTAAATAATAGCTGTTATTATTTTTTTTTATATAGCACTAGTAATGTTTGTTTTCTCCTTTGTTGAATTGTCTATTCCTATTCTTTGACCATTTATCTTTCAGGTTATTACTCTTTTTCTTATTGATTTACAAATACTTTACATATTGTGGGTATTAACCATTAGGGATATTTCTGGCTTCTTTTTCTCAGATTTTTGCTTCTTAATTGAATATATGTTTTTATACAATTAGAAGTTTAAAATAGCTATTTAGATATGTTTGTGATTTCTTCTACTATATTTATGCCTAGAAAACATCACATAATCAGACATGCCATGAATATTTAAAAAAAAATTCTCCTCTAGGTACTTTTTTCATTTCACTTAGTGCATTTAACTGTTTAAATCTCTTAGAATTTATTTTGGTATATGATATGGGTGAGAAACTAATTTTTAAGTATATAACCTGCTAGCTATGTATGTACTGTGAATTATGTACTATGAACATATCTCTCATTAACTCAGCTTCCTCATTTGTAAATTAAAGATGATAATATTACCAAATTCATACATTTGCTAGAGAACTATTCTGAGTCATAACATGTAAAGCACAGAGAACACTGCCTGATACATTGTGAGTGCTAGATGGGGTTAGCTATCTCCTCTTCCCCATCATTGTCATCATTATTAATAGCATCATCGCCATCTTCACTTTTATGTATCCCATCCTTTCCTTATTGGTTTTTTTACATTTAAAGAAGACACTAGATTAGCAAAGCAAGGCAAATAAGATACCACCACTGACAACAAATAAATTCTGACACACTTCTACCTGAGGCCAGAGCCCAGCTTTCACAACTGAAAACACAGCTGTGAGGGGCACTGTGGGATTAAGTTGTTTCCCTTAGGGAAGCTGTTAGGGAGGCAGTCTTGAGACTGCTTTCAGCCTGCAATTCTTTATACACAGAAATAAGGTGCTCCAGGATGCTGTCATTCCCCGAGTCTATACCTGAAGTTGGAGCTTGGACCCGTTTGTCGTGGACACTGTACAGGTGATTCAATCCTAAAAAGAACAAACAGCACTGGAGGGCTACAGCCTGGTCCTTTTCAGAAACCTGGAACTTTGGGAAATTTGTTCCAGATAGAGAGAGGACATTCATTGCCTTACAGACACCAAAGCACTGATTGTCATGACCAGGCCAAGCTGTGACTTCAGGGGCCCACGGAAAGACTTCTGCCTCTACCCCAAGTTTTCCATCTGCAAACTGGAAACAAAACATGCTGTTCCACCTTCAGTACAAGCATTGGAGGGGCACTCAGTCAGTTTTTGCTGTGAATAAATGAATACCTTGTCTGATTATTTGCACTACGTTGTACACGGCTGATCTAAAATTTTGGCTGAAAGTTGGAAGAACAGACAGTGTTGTCCACTGCACGCTTAAAGAAGTAGGGGGGTGGGGAGTCAGTAAAGATTAAGGCAAAGGGACAGAATGGCTAACAGGGAATAGCAAGAAAGCCTGGCACTGCTTAGGACAGTCGTATCTCATCCCCAATACAACTTCCTGGTTCTGTACAAGGGAACTTTCCACCACGATGTGACATAAGTTACTATGTCAAAGAGATTGTGTGTGTGTGTACTTCCCACGACACAACTCTGAACAGTCCACCAAACTTGGTGCCATAATCTGTTGAATATTGCTTTAATTTATCATTTTATTTCCCTCTTTAGAGCCCTTTAGTCAAATGGTTATCAGTGGGTTGCCCCTCCTTCCAGGGAGGGTTTTCTAGGAGGACTTGCTTTATTACATGGTTAGTGGACATATAAGCAGAAGAGAAGCTGTCACAGGGAGCTGTGGTCCCTGCTGTGGGGAGTTAAGTGGGCTGCTCCTATAATATGGCTCAATTTTAACTTTTCTGAGAAAGTCTTTATTTCTCCTTCACTTTGGAAGGACAATTTCTCAGGATATAGAATTCTACGTTGGTAGGTTTTTTTTTCCTCAACACTTTAAGTATTTTACACTACTCTCCTATGCTTACAGGGTTTCTGGGTAGAAGCAGATGTAATTCTTATCTTCACTCTTCTACAGGTAACATGTTTTTTCCTTCTCTGGCTTCTTTCAATAGTTTCTTCCATCTTTCAATATTTTCTTCTATCTTTAGTTTCTTGCAGTTTGAATATGAGATGACTAGATGTCCTTTTTTTTTTTTTGCTTGTATCCTATTTGAGTTTCTATGAGCTTCCTGGATCTGTGGTTTGGTGTCTGACATGAATTTGGAAAACTTCTCAAAAAATAAGATACAAGCGTGGTTGCTTTTTTTTTTTCTTTCAGCAAACATTTATTGTATTCCCACTATAAAGAAAGTTTGCATTTGTATTTTTCTCCTTCTCAAGAAAAGGAAAAAATAGGGATTTTATATGCAGGTTTGCAAAGTCTACTCTAGCTTCTGACGTTTCTATCTTATTACAAAAAACAGGTTATTTTTTGTTTTTAATCACTACCAAATTGGCAAGTAGAAAATAATAACCCTACACTGAACTATAGATGCTGTGATAGCTAGGTTTACACACTATCTTTATACTCCCATACATAGTCTCACCTCAGTAAGGCTTTTAGGGTTTCTTGAGTTATGGAAATTAATGAAAATAAATTTGTGAATGCTAATGATTTACTATATTAGGATCTTATTAGGCTTTTCTGATATTTGAAATATAAGCCTAGTTACTGAAATTTTTATACAACTTTAGGGAGAGGATGGATCTGCTTCCTTCCGTTTTGCTCAAGGTAGCTGAAATTGGGAAGAGAGAATCTGAAGGGGCCTGTTCTGTGCTGACTCCTTTCTCATCTTCTCATCCCTTCCTGTGGTTATCTTTTAAAGCACAGAAATGCGTGGGTTCCAGTTTCTTGATCAGGATATTCCTACTTGTCTCATTACCTTTCACTGTCGACAGGTTCATGTGTGTGTCCAGACCTTTTACTTTCTCTTATGCTGTTGAAGATGTCCATTTGTTAGAAACTTGCTTAAGATGTGGCATGCTCCTTCTTGTTTCTGCCAGTGCTGGTCTCTTAGGCTGCAGTTCCTTTTTTGTCACTTGACTTCATCTAGTTCTACAAGGTTATAATCCTCCCACTCGCCATTTTCCTTTCACTAAGAGATAAAATTTTAAAAAATAAATTTATTTACTTAAATTTTATTAACTTTAAAGAAGTAAAACCTTGTTATTTGCATAAAAAGAAAATATAATCTTTTCTGTCTTTGAGGAAAAGTTTTTACAAGAAGTGCTTCGTATTACATTCGTAACTGAAAATTACGATCTCATTCAGAACTTTATTTGGGAAGATTCATTCACCCAGGAAGAGGGGGAAGAATTTCTTTCCTTACTTCTTTCCCTCAGTGCACCTGGACTGTTATTCAAGCTAAAACTAGGAGGTCAGCTACTGTGCGTGATAATTGGGATGTTTATTTTTTTACTTGAATCACCATTTATAATAGTTTTCAGAGGGAAGATGTATACAGGATTTCAAAGTTATTTACAAATGAACTTTTGAGGATTTCTTGTATTCTAAAAAGCAGGATATTTGTTTTTGCTTTGGGACTGATAAGACTAGAGGGTATATTTGGCAGTGACCATTATTTGGATTGATTTACCTTTCATTTTTTTTTGTTTGTTTGTTAGTTTCTGCTTTACAACAAACTGAATCAGTTATACATATACATATATCCACATATCTCTTCCCTGTTGCGTCTCCCTCCCTCCCACCCTCCCTATCCCACCCCTCTAGGCGGTCACAAAGCACCGAGCTGATCTACCTGTGCTCTGCGGCTGCTTCCCGCTAGTTATCTATTTTACATTTGGTAGTGTATATATGTCCATGCCACTCTCTCACTTTCTCCCAGCTTACCCTTGCCCCTCCCTGTGTCCTCAAGTCCATTCTCTAGTAGGTCTGCGTCTTTATTCCAGTCTTCCCCCTAGGTTCTTCATGACCATTTTTTTTTTTTTCAGATTCCATATATATGTGTTAGCATACGGTATTTGTTTTTCTCTCTCTTACTTCACCCTGTATGACAGACTCTAGGTCCATCCACCTCACTACAGATAACTCAATTTCGTTTCTTTTTATGGCTGAGTAATATTCCATTGTATATATGTGCCACATCTTCTTTATCCATTCATCTGTCGATGGACACTTAGGTTACTTCCATGTCCTGGCTATTGTAAATACAGCTGCAATGAACATTTTGGTACATGACTCTTCTTGAATTATGGTTTTCTCAGGGTATATGCCCAGTAGTGGGATTGCTGGGTTGTATGGTAGTTCTATTTTTAGTTTTTTAAGGAACCTCCATACTGTTCTCCATAGTGGCTATATCAATTTACATTCCCACCAAGAGTGCAAGAGGGTTCCCTTTTCTCCACACCCTCTCCAGTATTTACTGTTTCTAGATTTTATTTATTTATTTATTTATTTTTTTGCGGTACGCGGGCCTCTCACTGTTGTGGCCTCTCCCGTTGTGGAGCACAGGCTCCGGACGTGCAGGCTCAGAGGCCATGGCTCATGGGCCCAGCCGCTCTGCGGCATGTGGGATCCTCCCGGACAGGGGCACGAACCTGTGTCCCCTGCATTGGCAGGCGGACTCTCAACCACTGCGCCACCAGGGAAGCCCCTGTTTCTAGATTTTTTGATGAGGGTCATTCTGACTGGTGTAAGATGGTATCTTATTGTACTTTTGATTTGCATTTCTCTAATTAATGATGTTGAGCATTCTTTCATGTGTTCCTTGGCAATCTGTATATCTTCTTTGGAGAAATGTCTATTTAGGTCTTCTGCCCATTTTTGGACTGGGTTCTTTGTTTTTTTGACATTGAGCTGCACGAGCAGCTTATAAATTTTGGAGATTAATCGTTTGTCAGTTGCTTCATTTGCAAATATTTTCTACCATTCTGAGGGTTGTCTTTTCATCTTGTTTATGGTTTCCTTTGTGTGCAAAAGCTTTTAAGTTTCATTAGATCCCATTTGTTTATTTTTGTTTTTATTTCCATTTCGCTAGGAGATGGGTCAAAAAGGATCTTGCTGTGATTTATGTCACAGAGTGTTCTGCCTAGGTTTTCTTCTAAGAGTTTGATAGTGCCTGGCCTTACATTTAGGTATTTAATCCATTTTGAGTTTATTTTTCTGTATGGAGTTAGGAAGTGTTCTAATTTCATTCTTTTATATATAGCTGTCCAGTTTTTCCTGCACCACTTATTGAAGAGGCTGTCTTTTCTGCACTGTATATTCTTGCCTCCTTTATAAAAGATAAGGTGACCATATGAGCGTGGGTTTATCTCTGGGTTTTCTATCCTGTTCCATTGATAAATATTTCTGTTTTTGTGCCAGTACCATACTGTCTTGATTACTGAAGCTTTGTAGTATAGTCTGAATTCAGGGAGCTTGATTCCTCCAGCTCCATTTTTCTTTCTAAACATTACTTTGGCTATTTGGGGTCTTTTGTGTTTCCATACAAATTGTGAAATTTTTTGTTCTAGTTCTGTGAAAAATGCCAGTGGTAGTATGATAGGGGTTGTATTCAATCTGTAGATTGCTTTGGGTAGGATAGTCATTTTCACAACGTTCATTTTTCCAATCCAAGAACATGGTATATCTCTCCATCTATTTGTATCATCTTTAATTTCTTTCATCAGTGTCTTATAATTTTCTGCATACAGGTCTTTTGTCTCCTTAGGTAGGTTTATTCCTAGATATTTTATTCTTTTTGTTGCTATGGTAAATGGGAGTGTTTTCTTAATTTCACTTTCAGATTCTTCATCATTAATGTATAGGAATGCAAGAGATTTCTGTGCATTAACTTTGTATCCTGCTACTTTACCAAATTAATTGATTAGCTCTAGTAGTTTTCTGGTAGCATCTTTAGGATTCTCTATGTATAGTATCATGTCATCTGCAAACAGTGACAGCTTTACTTCTTTTCCGATATGGATTCCTTTTCTTCTCTGATTGCTGTGGCTAAAACTTCCAAACTATGTTGAATAAGAGTGGTGAGAGTGGGCAACCTTTTCTTTTCCTGATCTTAGTGGAAATGGTTTCAGTTTTTCACCATTGAGGATGAAGTTGGCTGTGGGTTTGTCATATATGTCCTTTATTATGTTGAGATAAGCTCCCTCTATGCCTACTCTCTGGAGGATTTTTACCATAAATGGGTGTTGAATTTTGTCAAAAGCTTTTTATGCATCTATTGAGATGATCATGTGGTTTTTCTCCTTCAATTTGTTAATATGGTGTATCACATTGATTGATTTGCGTATATTGAAGAATCCTTGCATTCCTGGAATAAATCCCACTTGATCATGGTGTATGATCCTTTTAATGTGCTGTTGGATTCTGTTTGCTAGTATTTTGTTAAGGAGTTTTGCATCTATGTTCATCAGGGATATTGGCCTGTAGTTTTCTTTCTTTGTGACATCTTTGTCTAGTTTTGGTATCAGGGTGATGGTGGCCACATAGAATGAGTTTGGGAGTGTTCCTCCCTCTGCTATATTTTGGAAGAGTTTGAGAAGGATAGGTGTTAGCTCTTCTCTAAATGTTTGATAGAATTCACCTGTGAAGCCATCTGGTCCTGGACTTTTGTTTGTTGGAAGATTTTTAATCACAGTCTCAATTTCAGGGCTTGTGTTTGGTCTGTTCATATTTTCTATTTCTTCCTGGTTCAGTCTCAGAAGGTTGTGCCTTTCTAAGAATTTGTCCATTTCTTCCAGGTTGTCCTTTTTATTGGCATATAGTTGCTTGTGGTAATCTCTCATGATCCTTTGTATTTCTGCAGTGTCAGTTGTTACTTCTCCTTTTTCATTTCTACTTCTATTGATTTAAGTCTTCTCCCTTTTCTTCTTGATGAGTCTGGCTAATGGTTTATCAATTTTGTTTACCTTCTCAAAGTACCAGCTTTTAGTTTTACTGATATTTGCTATCGTTTCTTTCATTTCTTTTTCATTTACTTCTGATCTGATCTTTATGACTTTTTCCCTTCTGCTAACGGTGTTTTTTTATTCTTTTGCTCATTGCTTTAGGTGTAAGTTTAAATTTTTTATTTGAGATGTTTCTTCTTTCTTAAAGTAGCTTTGTATTGCTGTAAACTACCCTCTTGGAACTGCTTTTGCTGCACTGCATAGGTTTTGGGTCATGGTGTTTTCATTGTCATTTGTTTCTAGGTATTTTTTTTACTTCCTCTTTGTTTTCTTCAACAATCTCTTGGTTATTAAGTAGTGTATTGTTTAGCCTCCATGTGTTTGTATTTTTCACAGATTTTTTCCTGTAATTGGTATCTAGTCGCATAACATTGTGGTCAGAAAAGACAGTTGATACGATTTCAATTTTCTTAAATTTACCAAGGCATGATTTGTGACACAAGATATGATCTATCCTGGAGAAAGTTCCATGAGCACTTGAGAAGAAAGTTTATTCTGAAGATGGCCGAGTAGAATGATGTGCTCTCACTCCCTCTTGCGAGAATACCAGAATCACTACTAGCTGCTGGACAATCACTGACAGGACACTGGAACTCACCAAAAAAGATACCCCACATCCAAAGACAAAGGAGAAGCCACAATGAGACGGTAGGATGGGCGCAATCAGAGTAAAATCAAATCCCATAACTGGTGTGTGGGTGACTCACAGACTGGAGAACACTTATACCACAGAAGTCCACCCACTGGAATGAAGGTTCTGAGCCCCACATCTGGCTTCCCAACCTGGGGGTACGGCAATGGGAAGAGGAACTCCTAGAGAATCAGACTTTGAAGCCTAGTTGGAATTGATTGCAGGACTTGGACAGTACTGAGGGAAACAGAGACTCCACTCTTGGAGGGCACACACAAAATAGTGTGCACACCAGGACCCAGGGGAAGGAGCAGTGACCTCAGGGGAGACTGAACCAGACCTACCTGCTGGTGTTGGAGGGTCTCCTGGAGAGGTGGGGTGGGGGGGGTCTGTGGCTAACTGTGGGGACAAGCACACTGGCAGCAAAAGTTCTGGGAAGTACTCCTTGGCGTGAGCCCTCCCAGAGTCTGTCATTAGCCCATCATAGAGCCCAGGTAGATTCCAGAGTTGGGTGGTCTCAGGCCAAACAACAAACAGGGAGGGAACCCAGCCCCACCATCAACAGTCAAGTGGATTAAAGTTTTACTGAGCTCTGCCCACGAGAGAAACAGTCAACTCTACACAACACCAGTCCCTCCCATCAAGACTCTTAGATAGCCTCATCCACCAGAGGGCAGACAGCAGAAACAAGAAGAACTACAATCCTGCAGACTGGAACAAAAACCACAGTCACAGAAAGATAGACAAGATGAAAAGGCAGAGGGCTATGTACCAGATGAAGGAAAAAGATAAAACCCCAGAAAAACAACTAAATGAAGTGGAGATAGGCAGTCTTCCAGAAAAACAATTCAGAATAATGATAGTGAAGATGATCCAGGACCCCAGAAAAAGAATGGAGGCAAAGATCAAGAAGATGCAAGAAATGTTTAACAAAGACCTAGAAGAATTAAAGATCAAACAAACAGAGATGAACAATACAATAACTGATACGAAAACTATATGAGAAGGAATCAATAGCAGAATAACTGAGACAGAAGAGTGGATAAGTGACCTGGAAGACAAAATGGAGGAATCCACTGCTGCGAAAGAGAATAAAGAAAAAAGAATGAAAAGAAATGAAGACATCTTAAGAGACCTCTGGAACAACATTACATGCAACAACATTCACATTATAGGGGACCCAGAAGGAGAAGAGAGAGAGAAAGGACGTGAGAAAATATTTGAAGAGATTATAGTGGAAAAATTCCCTAACATGGGAAAGGAAATAGCCACCCAAGTCCAGGAAGCACAGCGAGTCCCATACAGGATAAACCCAAGGAGAAACACACTGAGACACATAGTAATCAAATTGGCAAAAATTAAAGACAAAGAAAAATTATTGAAATCAACAAGAGAAAAACGAAAAATAACATACAAGTGGACTCCCATAAAGTTAACAGCTGATTTCTCAGCAGAAACTCTACAAACCAGAAGGGGGTGGCATGATACAGTTAAAGTGATGAAAGGGAAGAACCTACAACCAAGATTACTCTACCTGACATGATCTCATTCAGATTAGATGGAGAAATCAAAAACTTTACAGACAAGCAAAAGCTAAGAGAATTCAGCACCACCAAACCAGCTCTACAACAAATGCTCAAGGAACTTCTCTAAGTGGGAAACACAGGAGAAGAAAAGGACCTACAAAAACAAAAACAAAACAATTAAGAAAATGGTCACAGGAACATGCATATCGATAATTACCTTAAACGTGAATGGATTAACTGCTCTAACCAAAAGACACAGGCGTGCTGAATGGATACAAAAACAAGACCCATATATATGCTGTCTACAAGAGACCCACTTCAGACCTAGGGAAACATATATTCTGAAAGTGAGGGGATGGAAAAAGATATTCCACGCAAATGGAAATCAAAAGAAAGCTGGAGTAGCAATACTCGTATCAGATAAAGTAGACTTTAAAACAAAGAATGTTACAAGAGACAAGGAAGGACACTACATAATGATCAAGGGATCAATCCAAGAAGAAGAAATAACAACTATAAATATATATGCACCCAACATACGAGAACCTCAATACATAAGGCAACTGCTAACAGCTATAAAAGAGGAACTCGGGGCTTCCCTGGTGGCGCAGTGGTTGAGAGTCCGCCTGCCAATGCAGGGGACGCAGGTTCGTGCCCCGGTCCGGGAAGATCCCACATGCCGCGTAGCGGCTGGGCCCGTGAGCCATGGCTGCTGAGCCTGCGTGTCTGGAGCCCGTGCTCTGTGACGGGAGAGGCCACAACAGTGAGAGGCCCGCGTACCACAAAAAAAAAAAAAAAAAAGGAAATTGACAATAACACAAAAATAGTGGGGGGCTTTAACACCTCACTTACAGCAATGGACAGATCATCCAAAATGAAAATGAATAAGGAAACAGAAGCTTTAAATGACACAATAGACCAGATAGATTTAATTGATATTTATAGGACATTCCATCCAAAAACAGCAGATTACACGTTCTTTTCAAGTATACACGGAACATTCTCCAGGACATATCACATCCTGGGGCACAAATCAAGCCTCAGTAAATTTAAGAAAATTGAAATCATATCAAGCATCTTTTCTGGCTACAATGCTATGAGGTTAGAAATGAATTACAGGGCAAAAAACGTAAAAACACAAACACATGGAGGCTAAACAATACATTACTAAATAAGCAAGAGATCACTGAAGAAATCAAAGAGGAAATCAAGAAATGCCTAGAGACAAATGACAATGAAAACACGACGATCAAAAACCTATGGGATGCAGCAAAAGCAGTTCTAAGAGGGAAGTTTATAGCTATACAAGCCTAACTCAAGAAACAAGAAAAATCTCAAGTAAACAATCTAACCTTACACCTGAAGGAACTAAATAAAGGAGAACAAACAAAACCCAAAGTTATCAGAAGGAAAGAAATCATAAAGACTAGAGCAGAAATAAATGAAATAGAAACAAAGTAAACAATAGCAAAGATCAATAAAACTAAAAGCTGGTTCTTTGAGAAGATAAACAAAATTGATAAATCATTAGCCAGACTCATCAAGAAAAAGAGGGAGAGGACTCAAATGAATAAAATTACAAATGAAAAAGGAGAAGTTACAACAGACACCGCAGAAATACAAAGCATCCTAAGAGACTACTACAAGCAACTCTATGCCAATAAAATGGACAACTTGGAAGACATGGACACATTCTTAGAAAGGTATAATCTTCCAAGACTGAACCAGGAAGAAAGAGAAAATATGAACAGAACAATCACAAATAATGAAATCGAAACTGTGATTAAAAATCTTCCAACAAACGAAAGTCCAGGACCAGATGGCTTCACAGGTGAATTCTATCAAACATTTAGAGAAGAGCTAACACCCATCCTTCTCAAACTCTTCCAAACTATTGCAGAGGAAGGAACACTCCCAAACTCATTTTATGAGGCCACCATCACCCTGATATCAAAACCAGACAAAGATAGTACAAAAAGGAAAATTACAGAGTGATATCACTGATGAATATAGATGCAAAAATCCTCAACAAAATACTAACAAACATAATCCAACAACATATTAAAAGGATCGTACACCATGATCAAGTGGGATGTTTCCCAGGGATGCAAGGATTCTTCAATATACACAAATAAATCAATGTGATACACCATATTAGCAAATTGAAGAATAAAAAGCATATGATCATCTCAATAGATGCAGAAAAAGCTTTTGACAAAATTCAACACCCATTTATGATAAAAACTATCCAGAAAGTGGGCATACAGGGAACGTACCTCACAATAATAAAGGCCATATACAAGAAACCCACAGGAAACATCATTGTGAATGGTGAAAAACTGAGAGCATTTCCTCTAAGATCAGGAACGAGACAAGGATGTCCACTCTCACCACCCTTTTTCAACATAGTTTTGGAAGTCCTAGCCATGGCAATCAGAGAAGAAAAAGAAATAAAAGGAATACAAAGCGGAAAAGAAGAAGTAAAACTGTCACTGTTTGTTGATGACATGATACTATACATAGAGAATCCTAAAAATGCCACCAGAAAACAACTAGAGCTAATCAGTGAATTTGGTAAAGTTGCAGGATACAAAATTAATGCACAGAAATCTCTTGCATTCTTATACACTAATGATCAAAAATCTGAAAGCGAAATTATGGAAACACTCCCATTTACCATTGCAATAAAAAGATAAAACACCTAGGAATAAACCTACCTAGGGAGACAAAAGACCTGTATGCAGAAAACTAAAAGACACTGATGAAAGAAATTAAAGATGATACCAACAGATGGAGAGATATACCATGTTCTTGGATTGGAAGAATCAATATTGTGAAAATGACTATAATACCCAAAGGAATCAACAGACTTAATGCAATCCCTATCAAATTACCAATGGCGTTTTTTATGGAACTAGAACAAATCATCTTAGAATTTGTATGGAGACACAAAAGACCCTGAATAGACAAAGCAGTCTTGAAGGAAAAAAATGGAGCTGGAGGAATCAGACTCCCTGACTTCAGACTATAGTACAAAGCTACAGTAATCAAGACAATATGGCACTGGCACAAAAACAAAAACATTGATCAATGGAACAAGATAGAAAGCCCAGAGATAAACCCACACACCTATGGTCAACTAATCTATGACAAAGGAGGCAAGGATATACAATGGAGAAAAGACAGTCTCTTCAATAAGTGGTGCTGGGAAAACTGGACAGCTACATGTAAAAGAATGAAATTAGAACACTCCCTAACACCATACACAAAAATAAACTCAAAATGGATTAGAGACCTAAATGTAAGACTGGACACTATAAAACTCTTAGAGGAAAACATAGGAAGAACACTCTTTGACATAAATCACAGCACGATCTTTTTTGACCCACCTCCTAGAGTAATGGAAATAAAAACAAAAATAAACAAATAAGACCCAATGAAACTTCAAAGCTTTTGCACAGCAAAGGAAACCAACAACAAGATGAAAAGACAACCCTCAGAATGGGAGAAAACATTTGCAAACAAATCAACGGACAAAGGATTAATCTCCAAAATATATAAAAAGCTCATGAAGCTCAATATTAAAGAAACAGACAACCCATTCCAAAAATGGGCAGAAGACCTAAATAGACATTTCTCCAAAGAAGACATACAGATGGCCAGGAAGCACATGAAAAGCTGCTCAACATCACTAATTATTAGAGAAATGCAAATCAGAACTACAATGAGGTATTACCTCACACCAGTTAAAATGGGCATAATCAGGGAATCTACAAACAACACATGGTGGTGAGGGTGTGGATAAAAGGGAACCCTCTTGCACTGTTGGTGGGAATGTAAATTGATAGCGTCACTATGGAGAACAGTATGGAGGTTCCTTAAAAAACTAAAAATAGAATTACCATATGATCCAGCAATCCCACTACTGGGCATATACCCAGAGAAAACCATAATTCATAAAGACGTATGCTCCCAATGTTCATTGTAGCACTATTTACAATAGCCAGGTCATGGAAGCAACCTAAATGCCCATCGACAGACAAATGGATAAAGAAGTTGTGATACATATATACAATGGAATTATTACTCAGCCATAAAAAGGAACAAAATTGAGTCATTTGTTGAGACGTGGATGGATCTAAAGACTGTCATACAGAGTGAAGTAAGTCAGAAAGAGAAAAATAAATGTCGTATATTAACGCATGTATGTGGAACCTAGAAAAATGATACAGATGAACCGGTTTGCAGGGCAGAAGTTGAGACACAGATGTAGAGAACAAACGTGTGGACACCAAGGGGGGGAAAACGCAGTTGGGTGGGGATGGTGGTGTGCTGAATTGGGCGATTGGGATTGCCATGTATACACTGATGTGTATGAATTGATGACTAATAAGAACCTGCAGTATAAAGAAACAACCAACAAACAAAGAAACAACTAATACTAAACTTTCTTTGGGTTATTTGTATGGAAATATGTTAATATAAATGTTTCAGACATTACATGAAATTTCTAAAAATGTTATATGTTCTGGTATAATGTTATAAGTCATAATTCTAATTATTACTTTAAAATGTATAGCTCAGAAATAAAGTTCCTTGTCAACTGCATTATTATGAACTTTCATCAAATCTTTAACCGTGGTCATTTTTAAGTCTTTTGTCATTTACACACAGTTCTGGGTATACTTTGATGCTTTCGCAAAAATGTTCCTATAAAAGTGTTTCATCTTCAAAGACTTCATGGAAAAGACTCTGACAAATACAGGTTTCTGGTAACTGACTATACTGATGAACTGAATGAATAGCATTTTCAGAACTCTAACGGAAAACTGATGAATTCATAAAAGTGCTAACAAAAGATCAAGATGAAAAAAATTAATTACATGGGACTGAGTGAACTGATGAGGATGATTATAATTGTTGTGACTTTCGGTTTGAATTTAAAAAATCCCACAAGGACTCGGGGCAAAAAATATACAAATCAATTTTCACTGCAAATAAAGGAGCTATTACAGTGGAGGATTACTGGACTGAATGTCAATATTATGACATAGTATGAGTGTGTTTCGTGTTTGGTAATTGCAATCATTGCTGCTTTTGTTGTGGTCATCCATTTACAATGCTTGGTGTCAGTTTATTTGTCTCTTGTAAAAATAAAATACAGTGTGTGTGTGTGTGTGTGTGTGTGTGTGTGTGTGTGAAAAAAGAAATGAAAGTGTATTCTGTTGTTTTTGGATGGAATGTCCTATAAATATCAATTAAGTACATCTTGTTTAATGCATCATTTAAAGCTTGTGTTTATTGTGTTTATTTATTTTCGTTTTGTATGATATGTCCATTGGTGAAAGTGGGGTGTTAATGTCCCCTACTATGATTGTTACTGTCGACTTCCCCTTTTATGGCTGTTAGCATTTGCCTTATGTATTGAGGTGCTCCTGTGTTGGGTGCATAAATATTTACAATTGTTCTATCTTCTTCTTGGATAGATTCCTTGATCATTATGTAGTGTCCTTCTTTGTCTCTTCTAATAGTCTTTGTTTTAAAGCCTATTTTGTCTGATATGAGAATTGCTACTCCAGCTTTCTTTTGATTTCTATTTGCATGGAATATCTTTTTCCATCCCCTCACTTTCAGTCTGTATGTGTCCCTAGGTCTGAAGTGGGTCCCTTATAGACAGCGTATATACAGGTCTTATTTTTGTATCCATTCAGCCAGTCTATGTCTTTTCCTTGGAGCATTTAATCCATTTACCTTTAAGGTGATTATCGATATGTATGTCCCTATTCCCATTTTCTTAATTGTTTTGGGTTTGTTATTGTAGGTCTTTTCCTTCTCTTGTGTTTCCTGCCTAGAGAAGTTCTTTTAGCATTTGTTGTAAAGCTGGTTTGGTGGTGCTGAATTCTCTTAGCTTTTGCTTGTCTGTAAAGGTTTTAATTTCTCCATCAAATCTGAATGAGATCCTTGCTGTGTAATCTTGGTTGTAGGTTTTTCTCCTTCATCACTTTAAATATGTCCTGCCAGTCCCTTCTGGCTTGCAGAGTTTCTGCTGAAAGATCAGCTGTTAACCTTATGGGGTTTCCCTTGTGTCTTATTTGTTGTTTTTCCCTTGCTGCTTTTAATATGTTTTCTTTTTATTTAATTTTTGACAGTTTGATTAATATGTGTCTTGGTGTGTTTCTCCTTGGATTTATCCTGTATGGGACTCTCTGTGCTTCCTGGACTTGATTAACTATTTCCTTTCCCATATTAGGGAAGTTTTCAACTACAATCTCTTCAAATATTTTCTCAGTCCCTTTCTTTTTCTCTTCTTCTTCTGGGACCCCTATAATTCGAATGTTGGTGCATTTAATGTTGTCCCAGAGGCCTCTGAGACTGTCCTCAGTTCTTTTCTTTCTTTTTTCTTTATTCTGCTCTGCAGTAGTTATTTCCACTATTTTATCTTCCAGGTCACTTATCCGTTCTTCTGCCTCAGTTATTCTGCTATTGATCCCTTCTATAGTACTTTTAATTTCATTCATTGTGTTGTTCATCATTGCTTGTTTCCTCTTTAGTTCTTCTAGGTCCTTGTTAAATGTTTCTTGTATTTTCTCCATTCTATTTCCATGAATTTGGATAATCTTTACTATCATTATTCTGATTTTTTTTTCAGGTCGACTCCCTATTTCCTCTTCATTTGATAGGTCTGGTGGGTCTTTACCTTGCTCCTTCATCTGCTGTGTGCTTCTCTGTCTTCTCATTTTGCTTAACTCACTGTGTTTGGTGTCTCCTTTTCACAGGCTGCATGTTCGTATTTCCCGTTGTTTTTGGTGTCTGCCCACAGTGGTTAAGGTTGGTTCAGTGGGTTGTGTAGGCTTTCTGGTGGAGGGACTGGTGCCTGTGTTCCGGTGGATGAGGCTGGATCTTGTCTTTCTTGTGGGCAGGTCCATGTATGGTGGTGTGTTTTGGGGTGTCTGTGGCCTTATGATTTTTAGCCGCCTCTCTACTAATGGGTGGGGTTGTGTTCCTGTCTTGCTAGTTGTTTAGCATAGTGTGTCCAGCACTGTAGCTTGCTGGTCGTTGAGTGGAGCTGGGTCTTGGCGTTGAGATGGAGACCTCTGGGAGATTTTTGCTGTTTGATATTACATGGAGCTGGGAGGTCTCTTGTGGACCAACGTCCTGAACTTGGCTCTCCCACCTTAGAGGCAGAGCCCTGACGCCTGTCTGGAGCACCAAGAGCCTGTCATCCACACAGCTCACAATAAAAGGGAGAAAAGAAAGAAAGAAGAAGATAAAATAAAATAAAATTAAATTAAAAAGTTATTAAAATAAAAAATAATTATTGAAAAAAATTTTTTATGTAATTTTTTTAAAAAAAGAAAGAAGAGAGCAACTAAACCAAAAAACAAATCCACCAATGATAACAAGTGCTAAAAACTATACTTAAAACAAAACAAAACAAAACAAAACAAAAAAAAAAACGGACAGACAGTACCCTAGGACATATGGTAAAAGCAAAGCTATACAGACAAAATCACACACAGAAGCATACAAATACACACTCACAAAAAGAGAAAAAGGGAAGAAATATATATATATCATTGCTCCTAAAGTCCACCTCCTCAATTTGGGATGATTCGTTGTCTATTCAGGTATTCCACAGACGTAGGATACATCAAGTTGACTGTGGAGATTTAATCCGCTGCTCCTGAGGCTGCTGGGAGAGATTTCCCTTTCCGTTGTTTGTTCGCACAGCTCCTGAGGTTCAGCTTTGGATTTGGCCCCGCCTCTGCCTGTAGGTCACCTGAGGGCGTCTGTTCTTTGCTCAGACAGGATGGGGTTAATGGAGCAGCTGATTCGGGGGTCTGGCTCACTCAGGCCGGGGTGGGGAGGGAGGGGTACGCATGCGGGATGAGTCTGCAGCGGCAGAGGCTGGCATGACGTTGCACCAGCCTGAGGCACGTCATGCGTTCTCCTGGGGAAGTAGTCCCTGGATCACGGGACCTTGGCTGAAGAAGCTCCCGGGAGGGGTGGTGTGGATAGTGACCTGTGCTCACACACAGGCTTCTTGGTGGCAGCAGCAGCAGCCTTAGCATCTCATGCCTGTCTCTGGGGTCTGTGCTGATAGCCGCGGCTCGCGCGCATCTCTGGAGCTCCTTTAAGCAGCGCTCTTAAACCCTCCTCCTCGCGCACCAGGAAACAAAGAGGGAAGAAAAAGTCTCTTGCCTCTTCGGCAGCTCCAGACTTTTTCCCGTACTCCCTCCCGGCTAGCTGTGGCGCACTAGCTCCCTTCAGGCTGTGTTCACGCCGCCAACCCCAGCCCTCTCCCTGGAATCCGACCTCTGAAGCCCGAGTCTCAGCTCCCAGCCCCCACCCGCCCCGGAGGGTGAGCAGACGAGCCTCTAGGGTTGGTGAATGCTGGTCAGCACCAATCCTCTCTGCGGGAATCTTTCCCCTTTGCCCTCCGCACCCCTGTGGCTGTGCTCTCCTCCGCGGCTCCGAAGCTTTCCCCCCTCTGCCACCCGCAGTCTCCGCCCACAAAGGCGCTTCCTGGTGTGTGGAAACCTTTCCTCCTTCACAGCTCCCTCCCACCGGTGCAGGTTTCATCCCTATTCTTTTGTCTCTGTTTTTTCTTTTTTCTTTTGCCCTACCCAGGTACATGGGGAGTTTCTTGCATTTTGGGAGGTCTGAGGTCTTCTGCCAGTGTTCAGTAGGTGTTCTGTAGGAGTTGTTCCACATATAGATGTATTTGTGGGGAGGAAGGTGATCTCCGTGTCTTACTCTTCCACCATCTTCAATTTACGACAAGCGTGGTTCTGAAACAGCTAATAGAATATGTCTCCACTTAAATTTTAATGCTTTTCAAAAAGTTTTTTAGTTAATCTTGAATGTTTTGTTTCACTTTCAGGTGAAGTTAGAATAATCTTATATTTAAAAAAGAACAGCCTCTGAATTTTAAATGAAATATTAACTTGTTAAGATTGAAAATATTATATCTTGGAAAAAAGGGTGCGTGTCTGCGTTTATGTGTGTGTATGTATGTATGTATATATACCAATTGATGTTTTATAATATGTCTATCTATCTCCTAATTAATATAAATATACAAAAAGACTTTATATAAAGAATATGTATATATATATATATATATATATATATAATATATATATGCAACTTTTTGTGCTTTCCTCATCTCTAGACTGCAAGTTCCTAGAAAATAGAAACCCTATTTCTTTTGTAATACCTTGGCCCTGGCCAAGTACCTTCCATATTTTGAGCAAATGAATCCAGGTTCACTTTTTACATGGAGGCAACAGGCTAGCACCATGTTAGGCAATGCCTCCCATACTCTTTCCAAGAGGCAGTTGGAAAATAATTACACCTGAATGTTAATTTTTTCTTTTCTCCTTTATATCCTGCTTTGAAGGGATGTTGCTGATGAGGTGGGGGTAGCGTATAAGGGAAATGTTGTAGGACATCTTTTGTCTCATGCACACAAAGATAGCAGATTCCACAAATTAAGAATTATATCTCAGGCTTCCCTGGTGGCGCAGTGGTTGAGTCCGCCTGTCGATGCAGGGGACACGGGTTCGTGCCCCGGTCCAGGAAGATCCCACATGCCGTTGAGCGGCTGGGCCCGTGAGCCATGGCTGCTGAGCCTGTGCGTTCAGAACTTGTGCTCCGCAATGGGTGAGGCCACAACAGTGAGAGGCCCGCGTACTCCAAAAAAAAAAAAAAAAAAAAAAGAATTATGTCTCAACATCTTAAGAAAAGTGTCTTCACCCTTGGTACATGATAGAATTCTTGTTCACCAGGAAGGGATATAAAGAAATGGAGAGATCAGTAATTTAACTGTGGTCAGATAGTTGCTCACTGCAACAAGGGGGATAGTAAACAAAAGATGGAATTCTCCAGTTGATTTCCTTAATGTGAGAGGTTTAAATTCAGTCTCTGGCTATAGAATTAAGGTGAAGAATAAATTATACAATTGTCCAGTGGATTTGATCAATGTAGACTATGAATATGGATTATTCAGTCCAAAGAATCCTTTTCAATAACAGTGATTTTTTATTTACGTAGAAAATTATTTCAACTTGCTAATAAATTTTTCCTGATTATAAATAATCTTAATTCTATTTTTCAGTTCACAACTTTGTAAAATATGTGTATTCTTTACACCATCTTGAATATGTTTTTCAAACATATGCTTTTTTAATATTTATGATATTTAAATAATATATGTTATTATAATTATTGAAGTCACATTATTTCTATATATGTATTTAAGGTTTTTACTTTAAAACCAATATAAATGTTTTAATTAAAAATCTAATTAGAAAAATAAATTAATATAAAAATGAGGTAGCTATTTATATCTGTATGCAAAAGAGTCATATCTTTGTCTATTCATGAATAGGTCAAATATATATCAACAAATGTGTTCATTTAAATTTTCTCAGGTACATTAATTACATAAACATTTCTGGGAAGAGGATATAAAAGATATGAATATATGATGGCATTGAATGCTTTTGTTTTAATTTAATTTAATTTTTTTTCTTTTTTTTTGCGGTACGTGGGCCTCTCACTGTTGTGGCCTCTTCCGTTGCGGAGCACAGGCTCCGGACGCGCAGGCTCAGCGGCCATGGCTCACGGGCCCAGCCGCTCCACGGCATGTGGGATCTTCCCGGACCAGGGCACGAACCCATGTCCCCTGCATCGGCAGGCGGACTCTCAACCACTGCGCCACCAGGGAAGGCCTAATTTTATTTTTAATTGTGTGGAGAACTCATCACAGTTTACCATCTTAACCATTTCTAAATGTACAGTTCAGTAGTGGTAAGTATATTCACATCGTTGTGCAACCAATTTCCAGAATTTTTTCATCGTGTAAAACTGAAGTGCCATACCCATTAAATAACAACATCTCATTTTCCCTTCCCTCCAGCTTCTGGCACTCACCAGTCTATGTTCTCCTTCTATGAATCTGACTACTCTAAGACTTTGTACAAGTGGAATTATACAGTATTTGTCATTTTGTAACTGGCCTATATCACAGCATAATGTCCTCAAGATTCATCCATGTTGGAGCATGTGCCAAAATTTCCTTACTTTTAATGATGAATCATATTCCACTGTAAATATATACCACATTTCATTTATCCATTTATCTGTCCATAGGCACTTGGAGGGCTTCTACCTCTCGGCTATTGTGAATAGTGCTGCTATGAACACAGGTATACGGGTATCTCTCTGAGGTCTGGCTTTCAATCCCTTTGGATATACACCCAGAATTGGAATTGCTGAGTCATATGATAATTCATTTTTAATTTTTTAAGGAACCACCATACTGTTTTCCAAAGCAGCTATACCAGTTTACAATTCCACTAGCAATGCACAAGGGTTCCAATATCTCCTCATTCTCACCAACACTTGTGACTTTCTGGTTTGTTTGTTTACTTTATGTAATAGCCATCCTAATGAGTATGAGGTAGTATCTCATGGCGGTTTTGATTTACATTTCCCTAATGATTAGTCATGAACATCTTTTCATGTGCTTATTGACCATTTGTATATCTTCTTTGCAGAAACGTCTATTCGGGTCCTTTGCTCATTTTCTAATCAGATTGTTTTATTATCATTGTTGAATTGTAGGAGGTTTTTATATATTCTGGATATTAACACCTTATTAGTTAAATGATTTGCAAATATTTTCCCATTTCCTAGGTTGCCTTTTTGCTCTGTTGACCGTGTCCTTTGATGCATAGAAGTTTTTAATTTTGATGTAGTCCAATTTGTCTTTTTACTTTTGTTGCTTGTGCTTTTTGTGTCATATCCAAGAAATCCTTGCCAAATCCAATGTCATGAAGATTTTCCCCTATGTTTTATTGTAAGAGTTTTATAGTTTAGGTTTTACATTTAGGTTTTTGATTAATTTTGAGTTAATTTTTTTTTTAAATTTTGAGTTAATTTTTGTATATGGTGTAAGATAAAGGTATATCACTTCATTATTTTGCATGTGGATATCCAGTTTTCCCAACACCATTTGTTGAAGAGACTGTCCTTTCCTCCACTGAATGGTCCTCACACCCTTGTTAAAGATCACTTGGCCACATATGTGAGGATTTGTTTCTGGGCCCTCTATTCTATTCCATTAGTCTAAATGTCTGTCTTTATGCCTGTATCACAGTATATTGATTACTGTAGCTTTGTAATAAGTTTTGAAGCCAGGAAGTCTGAGAGTTCCAACTTCGTTCTTTTTCAAGATTATTTTGGCAATGCTTTTTCTTTTAGTTTCTTATTTCTCATTCTTCTCTTTCTTCCTTTAAATTTGTTTCTCTGATTATGGTACCTTTTCTTTTATAGTTTATACTACTGCATCTTTCACATCTGGAAGAAAACTGGACCAAGACAGCCTAAATGAGTGACCAAAAAGTAGTTGTCTAAAGTAGGCAGGCCTTAACACCGTGTGGAATAAATCTCTAACTCCTTTCTAGGAAAGGAACTGTGGGGCTGGAATAGAGACCTGAAGCAGGAGTTAACAAACCTATGTTCTTGCCCTGTCTGCAGTTCTCATTAAGTATCTAATTTTGAGCAAGCCACTTTACTTCTTTGGACATCAGTTTTCTCAAGAATCAAAAGGAGGGGGAAGGTTTCTAAACTCTAGAATTCTACCATTCTTCAGGAAGACCAGACTTAGGAACTGAATCTTAGCCCAGGCAATTCAAACCCTCAGGAGCTGGCAGTCTGCTTTTGTCCTCTCTCTATTCTTTTCTCTTTTCAATTATATTTCCTTTCTGACTCCCACTACTTTCCTTTCCTTCCTGGAAAACTCTTTTTCCTTCATTTTGTCATCATTGTTTCTAGTTTCTCAATTTTAACTTTAAAAATTTTCATTCTATTTTCAGAAGGGGAAAAAAAGTACCAATGTTCTGATCCTCATGCAATTAAACACCGTGCCACACTCTATCCCTTCTTGTGGAAAGTTCAGTTACTTATAGAGATTGCACCCAAAGAGGTTGAGTAGCTGAACATCTACATAAGATGATAAGAGAGAACTGGGCAGATACACACTTCCATCCTCCGCTACTTGTCCCCATTTCTGAAATCTGCCATTGGGGATACGGAGAACAGTGAAAGGTGGGGCATTCAAGCCTCCTATTTCTTCCTTCAGAATATTAATGGATCCTTTCTGTCTCTTTTATTTTTTCCTCAAATCCCTGACATAGTCCTCCTAACTTGAATGACTCCACTAGGCTCGAGCTGGTCCCCCTCACTTCATATTCTCTGTCATCCACCTTGCGCATCACTGCCAGGCTAATCATAAAACTGTACTTAAAGCTGTCGTTTGCTCAAAAATCTACAGTGGCTTAATGTTATTTTTGGCATTAGTTACAAATTCTTCTGTTTGTCTTTCCAGGCCACTCGTCATCTGATAGTACTTTATTTCCCAGCCCTCCCCTTCAGGATTCTTTAACAGCTCACCTCCTTTCATGTATGCTGCTCTTATTTCCAACCCCTTGCCTTTGCCCATGCTGTTTTTCATCATTTATAAGAATGTCTCTCTTCACCCCGTCTACCCAGCAATTTTCGTCTCCTTCATAAAGCTTCCCTCAATTACTCTAGATAATACAGATTTTCCTCCTAATTTTGTATGCCTATATAATCAGTACCATACAGTTCAGCATTTAATTTTTCTTTATATTTTTGTTTTGTTTCCCCAGCTGGATTGTAAACTCCTTTAGGAATGTGAACTTAGACGTTTTCAAATTTATAATACCACGTGTAAATGAAAGATGCCATGATTATTTTTAGAACCAAAAATGTTTCTATGTGTTCACTGACCTATGTATTCAAGTCCCTGGAATTAATTCAGCACACAGAACTATCTCACATCTTATGCAGCATGCCACTGCTCTGAAAAATGATTCCTAGTGTTGATGGAGCCATTGGGTTTTACTCCAGTGAGTTCCAAATTGAGTTACTTATCTTCTCTGCACTTGAAAGTCTAGCAGGTTCGTGTATTTCTCTTTTAGGAAATTACTAAAGTGAATCCTTCTGATCAATGCATCCAAGAGCAGCTCAGTGTCTTCCAAAATGATGACAATGTACAAAATAAAAGAACACACAATTAAGCCAAACCAAGAAGAAATCTCTCAGCTTGTCAATGAGATGAAACAGCTTTACAGGCAGATTCCCCAAGTGGCAAGCCTCCAAACCCCTTGCAGATATAAATTACAGCATTTGAGAAGTCACACAGCAAGGAAGGAGCCTAATTCAGTCATTTCCCAAACTGGTTTCAGTTCCTCCTCATGTACTGTGCAAGGCATATTAAATTTTTTTCATATGAAAAAGGAATGCCTTTAATGCTGCCTTTCTAAAGAGGTCACATCTGTGGTAACCTCATGAATATGTTGACAGTTCACAACTCTATTAGTTATGTATAGCTTCTACCCTCCTAGGTTCCCTAAATCTTGCTCATTTCTCACAGATATTAAAGGCTACCAAGTAAATAATCAAAAGGAGAAAGACCACTGGTTTAGTCGCTACTTCATTTTAAGCCAGCCATGTGATTAACAGAGAATTTACACAAAATATCTATTAAAAGGACTCCTAAATGTGTTCAAACTTTTGAATAAACATGAGTTAAATACAATGTGAGGGTTTTTAGGAAAAATATAAACTTTCATAGATTTCAGTAAAACAATAAAAGCTAGGGTTAGAAAGAAGAAGTGAGACTGTTTAGTGAAATTTTACTTTGGCCTTTGCTGGCAGAGGCTAAGGGACCAAGACTATTTTGCCACAAATATGCTTTTGCATATAATTCTGAATGTCTGCATAGAAGCATCGCTTTATCTGAAATCTAGAGAAAGAGCTGTGGTCTCCCAGTCACTGTAGAAAAAGAAGCTCTGTGTTATGTTGCAGATGGTCAATTTCCTCTGGTCACATTCACTCGTTATACACTGGGAAGGCAAAGAGAAGTGTGAAGTGATTTGATGGGACGATGCTTTTTATATAGGCATAGTGGATTATTTATTTTTAAAAGGTCAGTTAGGAAAGGGTTTCATGCTTGTAGAGTAATACATATGAAAATTAAAGTCACGAACTCCTGCAGGGGGACTCGTATTGAAAGTCATCCAAAGACCTACAGTAAATACTCTGTTAGCTGGCATGGTTAGAGAATGAGGTCCTCTGATTAAAAATATGTTGCAGTTAAGTATCCACTGTAATTGCTTCATCATGCCTAGATTTTAAATATTCAGGAATTAGGGTAATGTAAAGTAGTGAAGAAACACAAAGGCTCTGAATTCAGATAACCTGATTCCAATCCTAGTTATAGTCCTTGACAGAGGTGTGATGTTGATTAAGTTATCTATCCTCTCTAAACCTTAATTTTCATATCTGGAAAATGGAGACAAACCTGGATTAAAAACCACGCTAGGACTTCCACTTCTGGCCAATATGGAGTTTTGGGAACTGGATTTTCCCTTTTGCCTCACACATAATAATAAAGTAGACACAATATATGAAGCATTGGTTTCCAAGACACTGGATATTAGGCAATGAAGAACATAGACCCTGAGATATGAGAAATGAATGAGGTGAGAACTCTGGCTGCCCAAGCTTACAACCTTGAGAAAGTTTCTTGGTCATGGAGCAGAGAGGGAAAACCAGGTGTAGTCCAGCAGAATCAGAGTTAAAGAGACAGAGCTGGGTACCTAGGGACATCAGGGCAGCTGTAATTCATAAGGCAGAGTTCAGAGAAGAAAGAGTCACAAAGAAAGAACTCCAGAGAACTGCACAGTCGATCCTTCAGTTCAGCAGAGTATTGATCACCACATACATGTGATGAAAGTAATTGAGACTGGGAAGAGAATCACCAACAGGATTAGAGGGACCAGTACCCATTGCTCACACAGAGTCAGGAAGTACCTATTCCCAACAGTTAGAGTGGAAAACTTTGTAAGTCACATGGACTTGGGAGAGTACTAAGAATAGCCCTGGCCTCAGTAGTAGAGAATAATTAGCTCTAAACTAAACATGGCTCTGGTACTACATAACAAGTCTTATAGAAAGATATGAAAATGTTTCCAAATAACTATGTCTCAGAATACAACACAAGAATATTTATAGAAATACAAAAATATCCAACACCTAGAAAGGTAAAATTCACAATCCCTAACATCCAATAAAAAAATGACCAGGTATGGAAAAAGAAGGAAAAAATATGACTCATAATGAGAAGAAAACTCAATCAAAACCAACCCATAACTGACACTGATGTTAGAATTAGCAGCCAAGGACAATCAAACAGTTGCTATAACTATATTCCATATATTCAGAAAGTTGAGACATGGAAATATAAAAAAGGTGTGGATCAAAGTTTTAAAGATGAAAACTAGAATGTCTGAAATGAAAACGTAACTACATGGGATAAGTTTCAGATTAGATATGGCAGAAGAAAAGCTAGTGAACCTGATTATAGAGTAATGGAAACTGTTCAAAATTAAACACACAGAGATAAAATAATTGAAAAAAGTGAAAAGAATACCAGTGAGCTGTGGCACAACTTCAAGTGGCTTAATATATGTGTAACTGGAGTCCCTGAAAGAGAGGGGATGATAGAAAAAATATTTGAAGAAATAATGGTAAAATATTTTTTCCAAAGTTGATGAAAACTATAAACCCACAGATCCAAGAAACTACGCAAAACCCAGCACACACACACACACACACACACACACACACTACATTAAAGCACAGTATAATAAAATTGCTCAAAAATAGTGATAAAGAGAAAATCTTAAAAGCAACCAGAGAAAATAGATGTGCTATATACAGAGGAATAAAGCCAAGGAACAGCAGATTTATATATATATACATATGAAACAATGAGAAAAGATAGTGGCCAATATCCGGAAGAAAAAATGTCAACCTAAAATTCTATGCCCCAGGAAAATACCTTTCAAACACAAAGGCAAAAAAGACTTTTTCCACCATACAAGACCTGGAAAACTTTATCACTAGCAGAAACACACCACAAGAAGCATGAAGGAACTTCTCCAGGCAAAAGGAAAATGACATCACCTAGAATTCTGGATCTACACATATAAATGAAGAGCACTGGAATGAAAACAATGTAAGTATACAAGATTGTTTTCTTGTGATTTAAATAACTTCAATAGAAAATTGGCTATTTGAACAAAAATAATAATGTAGTATAGGGTTTATAACAGATAAAGGATATTGAAATGCACCAATAGTACCAAGGTTAGGTAGGAGGAATTTGAAGTATACTATTGTAAATTTCTCAAAATAAACATGAAGTGACATGTCACTTAAAGATAGACTGTGATAAGTTAACAATGTACACTATAAACCCTAAAGCAACACTAAAAGAACGAAACAAAGAGAGCTAATAAGCCAACAAACAAGATAAAATGGAATCATTAAAAAAAATTCAGTTGATCCAAAAAAGGGGGAAAAAGAGGAAAAGGAGGACAAAGAATGAATGGAATAAATATAAAACAAACAACACAATGATGGAATTATACCTAACCACATTGAATGGGAATGCTATAAACACCCTAATTATAAGGCAACAATTGTTAGATGGGACGTAAAAGAAAGATCCAACTATTCAATATTTTCAGGCTTTTTGAATAGAAATTGGCAAGCTGATTCTAAAATTCATATGAAAATGTAAAGGATCTATAATAGCCAAAACAACTGTGAATAAGAATAACAAAGCTGGAGAATAACACTACCTGATTTTAATATTTATTATAAAACTTCATTAATCAAGACAGGATGGCACTGACAAAGATCAATAATTAGGGCTACACTGGTGGCGCAGTGGTTGAGAGTCCGCCTGCCGATGCAGGGGACACGGGTTCGTGCCCCAGTCCGGGAAGATCCCACATGCCACGGAGCGGCTGGGCCTGTGAGCCATGGCCGCTGAGCCTGCGCGTCCGGAGCCTGTGGTCTGCAACGGGAGAGGCCACAACAGTGAGAGGCCCGCGTACCGCAAAAAAAAAAAAAAAAAAAAGATCGATAATTATATCAACGGAACAGAATAGAATCCAGAAATAAACCCACATATATATTGACCACTAATTTTCAACAAAAGTACAAAGATAATTCAATGGAGAAAGGATATCTTTAAATAAGTGGTGCTAGAAAAATTGCATATCCATATGCAGTGAATAAATTTTGAATCATACCTTGTATCACATACAAAAATTGACTAAAAATGAGTCATAGACTAAATGTAAAAGTAAATAACAAAAAAGACATCATTTAGAAAAAAACATAGAAAATCTTTGTGACCTTGGTTTGGTCAAAGATTTTTTAAACTATAACACCAAAAATGTGATCATAATATTAAAAATTGATAAATTAGACTTCAGGAAATTTAAAAATTTGAGCTTTTTGATAGAAACTCTTAAGAAAATAAAAATAAAAGAAAGATTGAAAGAAAGTATGGCAAATCATGTACTTGATAAAGGATTTGCATCTAGATTATATAAGGAACTCTAAAAACTCAATAATAAGAAAACAGATAATCCAGTTTTTTAAAAAACTGGCAACAAATTTAATCAGATACTAACCAAAGAAGATATACAGATGGGAAATAAGCACATGAAAACATATTCAGCATCATTAGTCATAAGAACAATGCAAGTCAAAACTACAATGAAATACTACTACATACATATTAGAATGGCTAAAATTAAAATATCTGACCATACCACATGTTGGTGAGAATTTCAAGAAACTGGGAACTCACATACATGCCGTTGGGAATGTAAAATGGTGCAACCATAGTTCGGCAATTTCTTAAAGATTAAACATATATCATTCCGCTCCTCGGCAGTTATAAGATAAATGTAAACATATGTCATACAAAGACATACAGAAATGTTCATAGCTCCAAACTGGAAACAAAGCAAATGTTTATCAACAGGTAATTGATAAACAAATGGCGATATACTGCTAGGAAAGAACACTGCATCAAAGCCCTGAAAGAGGAATGTTGGTTGTAGAAAGAGCTGGCCTGGGAATCAGGAGTCCAGAGTTGTAACCCTGATTCTTCCACTAAAAAGCTGTGTGAACTCATTCAAACAACTTCATTTCTCTGGACCTCAGTTTCTTTATCTGCTCAATAAAGCAGAAACATTTACTTTTACTCTGAATTGTTTTTAATTCCCTTATTCACACAGGCACATAAGACTAAAGAAAATGAGGCAGGGGATCTTATTAAAAGGATAATGGAGTCTGATCAATTTCTGTTATTATTTGATTGGCTATTGTAGAGAAGCTGTGCTTGCAATGGAGTAAGAGAGGTCAGATATGGTTGGAAAAGGACTTTCACTCCAAAAGGAATAAGGAGCCAATAGTGCACTCCTGGCCTCTGAAGCACAGAATTCAAGGTGTGAGCCCAGAGTATAATTCTCTAGTTTCTTGGTAGCTCCAAAAGAGTTCTTTAGCCAAAAGTTTTCTGGATGTTTGCTTTTTCCCCTCCTCTACCCTACCCCTCCCCAGTGTTTCAAAATTATCTATTTTATAGCATTGAAAAACAAAATTACATAACTAAATAAAAGCTTATTTGCTGTTTAGTCTATTCAATTACAATGACACCTATATGGAAAGAATCTCAGCAAAAATACAAATCCTCAAAGTCACAGGAAGTCATCTTTATAGTCAAGCTTTCTTAGTTCCACAGCTGGGCTATAATAAAACCGATCTTGACATGTGATCGAAGGATAATTGGTCATCTAGAAAGTTATATTCCCACTGAATATTTTGTACGTTGACCAAAATTTGTAGTGGTGTCAAATTATTTAAGATATATCCAGAAGTGTTTTAAGCCAAGAAAATTTGTTTTCTAGTGCAAGAGATAAAAGTGAGTAATTTTAGCTATGTCTGAGGGAGTGGGCTACATTTGGAATTTTCATTTAAATGAGTATATATATATATATATATACACCTATCCATATATAAACACATATATAAGGATCTTATTGCTTATTCTTGTCCTGGTAATGAGAATAAGCACTATTCTGATTTACTCCATGCCTTATCCCTCTGAAATCTTACATGGTGTTATTTGAAATGTCTTCACATTGAAGAAATTCTACATTTTCCTTTTGCTGTCAAAAATAAACTACTTTAACATGGACATAATCCCCTGCAAACATTCATACTTATAATCACATTCATGCACATCCTGGGTCTTTTCTGACAGCTTGCAAATATCCCCATTCTCCTTTGCATGCAGCCTTCGCAGTTATAAAACTGAAATTTCTTTGGCCACTTTCTCTCTCTTTTTTTTTTTTTTTTAGCCTTTCAGATTGTTTTTATTTTTTTTGTTTTGTTTGTTTGTTTTGTGTTTTTTAGCATCTTTATTGGAGTATAATTGCTTTACAGTGGTGTGTTAGTTTCTGCTGTATAAAAAAGTGAATCAGCTATACATATACATATATCCCCATATCCCCTCCCTCTTGCGTCTCCCTGCCACCCTCCCTATCCCACCCCTCTAGGTGGTCACAAAGCACCAAGCTGATCTCCCTGTGCTATGGGGCTGCTTCCCACTAGCTATCTATTTTACATTTGGTAGTGTATATATGTCCATGCCACTCTCTCACTTTGTCCCAGCTTACTCTTCCCCCTCCCCGTATCCTCAAGTCCATTCTCTATGTCTGTGTCTTTATTCCTGTCCTGCCCCTAGGTTCATCAGAACCTTTTTTTTTTTTTTTTAGATTCCATATATATGTGTTAGCATATGGTATTTTTTCTCTTTCTGACTTGCTTCACTCTGTATGACAGACTCTAGGTCCATCCACCTCACTACAAATAACTCAATTTCTCTCATGTTTATAGAGCTCAGCTTTTCAAATGGTGTTTAAAAATGGCTTAGACACACCTAAGAAAAATATACATTTCTTTTCATTACCTGGCTACAGGTCAAAATTTTTTAACCCCCATTTGCCAAGAAAGCAGTGTTCCCAAGTGTGCTGTGTATCAGCAAATCGAAGATGCTCTTGATAGAGAGTCACTTTTCTACCTCAGAAAGCTCCTATCATCTTACCATTTTCTTCTACCCTTGTTGCACACGGTCAGTTGTTACCCACAGATGAGCTATGCATGTATCTCTATTCTGTTGATAAATCTCTGGCTCCTATGTAGTATCTAACTGAACCCCATAAACTTAATCTTTATAAGCCTTGGAAGGACATAGTAAGTGAACAAAGATTCTCTATTTTCAGGGACAGTTTGTTTCTAAAAACAGTTTACATGATGTCTTAGGTTGGGTTCCCCAGAAGCAGACCTTTGTCAAGGATTTGTGTGCAACTGATTTAGTGAAGATATGCAGAGAAACGTGCAAGGGAATGCAGGCAGCAGAGGAGGGAAGGAGAAGGAGTCCAGCCGTGGGTGATATCAGGCAAAGTCTTGTGGGGCTTCAAGTTCATCCCATAGAGAGACTTGGGAGTATGATTTACACCTCAAAGTTTGTCTCCTTTGAGGTCAGGGGCTATGCCACTGGCTAAGGAAGGGTCTGGGAGATATAAAACCCCAGGCCCTTCCAGCTCTTGGAACATCCTGATAATGAGGCCCTAGATGTCTGAGGGGAGTCCCTCAAAGCAAGTCAAGGTGCAGGCCACTAGAAGCGAAGGCACACAGAAGTCAGGGGAGGGACACACACCAACACTGAAAGGATCCTAGGGGATGTGGTCAACACCAGCAGCGTTGCGGCACTTAGCAAACATTCACTGAGCACTTGCTCTGTGCTGGGTACTATACTCGATGCTGGGGACAAGTTGGTAGCAAGTGGATCCGTTGCCCATTCCAGCTAAGTTTAAAGTGGGATTGAAAAATAATGGATGACTCAAGCCAAAAACCACACAAATGAGTGGAACATTACAACCTGTGCAGTACTTTGAAAAAAAGTCATGAGAGCATTTTTTTAGAGGGACCTGATTTAGTCTTGGGCTCCACAAATGCTTTTCCAAGGAAACGACTGAATATGTAGCAATTTGGTTTCTTGGCTCTATGAAGAAAACCCACATTGTAGTTACTAGTGTTTTAGTGGTTTTGCTAGGTAAAAACAATTTGCACACTTCTAGATGTCCTAAAGCAATTCCCAAATTCAGGATAAACCCTGTGAAAAGGTTTGAAATAGTGAGTCAGTGGAAAGGAGATAATAGGAGGGTGTTCAGATTGAATGAACTAGGAAATATTCTACAGTCTAAACTTTATATAGGCAACACAACATAACAAAAAACAGCCTGAATAAGAAGTTACACACACATAAACAATCAATGGTCAGGTTTTGACAGCAAGGATGATTTTCTGACCAGGGATAATGAATGATAGGGATTTCCCATGGTGAGACAACATGACTGCCAGGCACCAGGCTAGGTGCTCTATTCATTATTTGGTTAAGCCCTGACCAACGAACCATGAGTTAGGTACTCCCTTTACCTCTACTTTGCAGAAAGGAAAATAGGAGAAGAGGGTAAGAAATTTGCCCAAGGTCACACAGATGCAAAGCGACTGAGTTAGATTGAAACGGAAGTTTGACTTCAAAGCTGAGCCATGACCAGTTTGTTAGACTGGCCAGGAAAGCAGTACCCACTTTTGTGAAAACTCTCACTGGAGAAAGAAGTAGAAACTGTGGCAGGTTAAAACTAGAAGGGTACTAGCTAATTATCCACTTTAGCTAGAAGACTGGCTAGCTAGCTAATATGCCCCTTTTCAAACAGCGTGGGTCCACAAAGGAGTCAGCTGTGCACATAGCAGTCACATTCCCTGTTTCCTTGCAGGCGAGCATGCTGCGAAGCCTTCTCTGTGGCCTCAAACACATCATACCTTAGACTTTTAGTTCCAACATTTTTATCAAGGGATGCACAGGGTCAATGCCTGAGAGTAGGTTCCTGATGGCCACGAGATCTTGACAACTAGAGTCACGATCAGCAAAAGAAGGTGCCTTTTACCACAGCACAAGGCATGGCTTAGGAGACAACACACGCACTGCCTTTTGAGCATAACAGCTCAAAAATGGGAATTTCACATCATGAGGCTATCACCCATAAATTACACTGGGACGATAGATTGGTTTTGTCCTCTCTCGTATGGCGACTCTGAGAGATTGGTAGGGACTGCCTGGAGCACTGCTGCAGAGAATGCAGGCTCAGCAGGAGGGAGCACCAAGACCAATGGGTGAGGTCCTTGCTGGGCACTAGATGGGGGAGAATGTACAACTTTTTGGCTACACTTGGTGAAGACTCACAGAGGACTCTGGACAAAAACACAGGTTCCCAGGTCCAGGGCAAAGCCACTAACCCTGCAGGCTAGGTGCCTGGGAAGTGGTATTTTTAGCACAGGATTCTTATGATTAGGTAAGTTTGGGAAACATTGAGATAGCTATGTTTTTCATCCATATGCACTTCCAGGTTTTGCGGAGTCAAAAAATTTCTCACAGTTAAATTGTATTTGAGTTGAACAGCCCTTTCTGTAGCCGTATGTACTTGCACACATGTGTGTGCACGTACCTGTGTAAATGTGCAGGCATAGGTAAGACGGATGGGCTTTTCTACCCGTTAGCCAACCCAACAGAGACTAGTGATGGGATCTTCCCTTCTGTATCACCTCCCCTCCTCCAGGGATCCAGAACTCACACCTTCTTTTGAGTGTGGCAGGGAGTTAAAAAGTGTCCCGAGTAGTTCACAGAGTCTCAGCTAGTTCTCAAGTGAGAGGCAAACAGCTTTCAGTTGTATGATCACAGCAGGATGCAGGCGAGAAGCTGCCTAGGGAGTGCCCTTTCATCACCTCCTCTGCAGGGCCAGCAGGCGCTCCCAGTCCAAAGGCCAGAGGTCTGCAGCTTCCACGGTGGCCCCTGTTTCTGACCCCAGGCAGTTACTGGCATTCTCTTTTTGTAAATAGCTTCCTTTCTCCTTGACTTTCCCCAGTTCCCTGACTGACCTCCTCCAAGGTACCACCTCACACTTCTCTTTCTCTTTTCAGCACAGATATACCTCATCTATACCCTATTTTCTTTCCTCTGCGTGCGCATGTGTGTGTGTACATGTCACAGACTTTTATACTCCACTCTCCTCCAGTCTGTCCTCTGATTTTCCTGGCTTGGAAGAAATAAAAAAAAAAAAACAGCAAATATTTACTGTTTATTTTCTTCTCTTCCTGCCATAACAGTCCTAAGTCTTTCTTTAGGCGATATGAACATTTCTGGCTCTATCTGACTTTATGATCAGGAAATCCAGGAAAGAAAGAAAAGGCCAAAGTTAAATACTTCTCACTCTTATCTTGTATTTCTTCACTAGAACATAAGCTCCCTGAGGGCAGACACTTTGCCCGTTTTTGTTGTGACAGCTTCAGTCCTTGGTATATACTATGGCACGTGCTAATAAATCTCATGGAATCAATGCATGAATGACCATATTTCCGGCCTTGACTCCTCTAGTGCCCTTTTTCTATCCATAACTCATCCAGGGTTTCAAGGCACAGCTCAGGTCTCCCTCTTCTAAGAAGCCTCCCCCGTGTATCCCTGTTTTTCTCTAACCCCTTTGGCACTTTTATCTGTATATCACACTACCCCCTTGTTTGTTATTTCAACAACTTTTAGCTAATTTATTTACTGAAGGCAAATGACGTTTTCAACAAATTTACAATAAATACTGTAGTGAATTTCATTCAAGTTGTTTCTTAGAAATCCTTAAAGCAGACCGATGGCAACATTCCAGAGTCTAATTCAAGAAAAGTAAGTTGGGTCAAAACAGTGCTCTCTGGGTACACAGCTCTTTGACTCTTTGACTTGTCATTCTTCTTTTATTTTTAATATGTGTCATATTTCCTCCTCACTTCCTTCATGAACAAAGGATTGTGTGTTTTCCCCTACAGAGATGAGCGTGGCTCAAGGCACGTAGTAAATTCCTACTGATCACTTGATTGATTTTAAAGACAGGAGGGTTATTTCAGACTCTGAGATTCTTCACATGGATGGCTGTGGAAAATGTGTCCTTCCTAATTCACAGGAAGGCCTCCCTAGTCTTGTGTCGTGGTTATAATGCTCTGTGGACAATAAAAGAAAATGTGTATGACTGTAAACACATGTGCTCTCCCATCCTCCATCAGAATATAAATGAGAATTAAAGTCCATGAAAAGGATTAATTAAACCTTAAGGGGGTGTTTCTATTTATTCTGAAATGTGGCCTATGACTAAAAGAAAATACAATTCTAGGATGCTTGGGCTCTTGAATGTTCTTTTCCTTTTCAAAACTTTGTCTCAGTTCAGAGCTGCCTTAGCAAGTTTTGGCCAGCAACTGAAGGGAAGGGAAAATTTTTGCCACAGCATTTGTCTCCATTTCAGCAATGAAAACAAATGGCCAGAAGGTACTGGCTGCACAACTCAAATGCGAGGAGGTGATTTTTCTTACACATCAATCATTAACATCAAAAAAAAAGAAGCAATAGTATTGATGGGATTTCATACTAAACTCTAGTAAACTAAAGAATCTCTTAATGAAAAGAAGCAAAAGATAAAGAAAGAAAAATGAAAGAGGACATCATTAAAAGTGAAGCCTGGACCAATGAGAGAACAAGGCTTTGATTCTTTGCCCCAAGATCTAGCAGGGCTGGTTGGGAAGGAAATGATAAGGGTTTGTATAATAAGTAGCCCAAGCCCAGTCTCCTTTTACCACAAATCCCTCATCTCAGTATTTTCTATTCTTGAGCTCTAATGCTCTTCCCTGGTAAAGCAAACACATGTATGTTGTTAGTGGTTTCTCTATAATTATAAGAGTTGTGGAGCACTATTCTAATTGAGGATGTTTATACATGTACTTCAACAAAGATTAAAAAAGAATCACAGACATTTACAGGGCACTGGCTTTTTTTTTTTAACATCTTTATTGGAGTATAATTGCTTTACAATGGTGTGTTAGTTTCTGCTGTATAACAAAGTGAATCAGCTATACATATACATATATCCCCATATCCCCTCCCTCTTGCGTCTCCCTGCCACCCTCCCTATCCCACCCCTCTAGGTGGACACAAAACACTGAGCTGATCTCCCTGTGCTATGTGGCTGCTTCCCACTAGCTAGCTATTTTACATTTGGTAGTGTATATATGTCAGTGCCACTCTCTCACTTCGTCCCAGCTTACTCTTCCCCTTCCCTGTGTCCTCAAGTCCATTCTCTATGTCTGCGTCTTTATTCCTGTCCTGCCCCTAGGTTCTTCAGATTTTTTTTTTTTTAGATTCCATATAGATGTGTTAGCATATGGTATTTGTTTTCCTCTTTCTGACTTACTTCACTCTGTATGACAGTCTCTAGGTCCATCCACCTCGCTACAAATAACTCAATTTCGTTTCTCTTTATGGCTGAGTAATATTCCATTGTATATATGTGCCACATCTTCTTTATCCACTCATCTGTTGATGGACACTTAGGTTGCTTCCATGTCCTGGCTATTGTAAATAGAGCTGCAATGAACATTGTGGTACATGACTCTTTTTGAATTATGGTTTTCTCAGGGTATGGGGGCAGTGGCTTTTAAGCATGAGAATTTTCTCAATTTATTGATGGTTTCTTTTGACTTGCTTACAAAAGTAATCTAGTTCTTGGTTTGATAATAATTTATAGGAAAAAATCATTTCGTAGGTATGTTCTAGCATGAAAAACTTCATGCACGTGGTAAATGGGTCACCTCAACCCAAATGAATTTTACAAGGGTTTTGAGTCTCCTGAGATTTGGACAATTTCTAGGTGCCTGAACTCTAGATGAGTGCATTAGACTAGATAGAAAGCATCTTCCATGACAATATGTGCTCTTCACTTTGGGACTGATCTTTTGATTCTTTTGCCTACAGGGGACTCTAGCCAGATCTTAATTGCATAGTGTTTTCCATATCCTCAACTCCTCAGTCAACTGACAAAAATAATCCAGGACTGCTAGCAAAAAAAAAATCATTATCTTTTGATTAATCTGGATAAAGTGAAAAATGAGAAACAGGAGCCAATAACAGACCATGAATTTTGCAAACTGTAGTTAAAGAAGCCCCTCTTCAGACTTAGAATCTCACAGAAAATTACAGAAAAAATGCTGTAGAAAGGATTCCTTGTTTTCATTCACAGGGAAAAAAGTTACTGTAGTGCTTTTTCTGGTAAAAAGGATGTATCTGGGGAAAAAATATTGCCAAACCAACCAAAGCCAAGTCATAATATCCAGTACCTTGGGAAAAATAGATTCTAGTTTCTTCATTGTATCATACCTGGGCAAAAAAAAAAAAAAAAAAAAAAAAAAAAATCTAAGATTGACTAGAAAAAAGGAAAACACTTAAAAGTAGATTTCCAATGTCCTTATCATTCAAATGTTAAAAATGGAAATAATTATATTGGCAATGAAAATAAGCACTGAACAGGGACAGGCCACAGGGACAAGATCCTCAGAACATCAGTGTAAAATGAGAGAAAACTAAGGAGTCGGTCTAATGGGTGTTGACCTAAAATATATTTGGTAATTGTGTCCTGTTCCTTATCTCTATTTTTGTTTGACAGTCACCTTCACATATTTCTTTCACCAGCTTATCTGGTGTCGTATTAGAGAAGTGTGGACAATTTGAATAGTGTATTACTATCCAAGCTTACAAGCCTGTCTTCTGTAACAAAGATCCCAAAATAACAATGGCTTAAACAGAAAGAAGTGAATTTCTCTTTCGCTAACAGTCTGAATATAATGGTGATGGTGTCAGGGACTCTGACTCCTAATTGTTTGCTCTGCCAACCTCAACCCTCATCTTCCATTTGACTCTAAATCAGCTACTCCACCTCCTGCCTTCACCTGAGAAGGGGCCTTTTCCTTAAAGGGCAGGTTTCAGAATCTTTGCATAATCACTTTGATTCACATTCATTTGGCTGGAGCTTTGTCATGTTGTCATGTGACCACATCTTGGCTGAAACGGTGACTGGAAATGTAGTCTTTGAACTGGACATTATGTGTCCCTGGTAAAACTGAGTGAGTCTCTTATTTTTCATGCTCAATTTGCTAATGGTCCTTTGGCATTTCACCTGGCTTTCAGGATTCTTATTATTTTAGAGACAACACTTACTTCCAGACACATTTTATGTGCTTTGGTAAGAATTCAGCGTGCTTCCCATCTATTTATTTGTCAATCACAAACAGCAAGCACCTTACACTAATGATATTATTTGCTCATGCTTTCCAGTTCCTCCCTGATGGATACCTCTGACGTTACGCTAAAATTTTAGTTTATTTTTGCTTGTGATAATATTTATCATAGTACTCAAGTCCCACTAAATTTCGACTCTAAAATGCCCTTTAGTGTCTTTAGTTATTGGATTTGTTGTGTGTGTGTCCGTGTGTGTGAATAAAAGTTTTGTTTTATTGGTGAGTGGGGGATGGCCTTGGTTGGGCTGAGGGGTGAGCTTGGTAATCTGAAAGAACAACTGGAAAATCTGGACAAGATTTTTTAAATATTTGGAGACATCTCAGAGAAAACAGCCAGTGGAGGGTCTTCCCTGGTGGCGCAGTGGTTAAGAATCCGCCTGCCAATGCAGGGGACACAGGTTTGAGCCCTGGTCTGGGAAGATCCCACGTGCCGCAGAGCAACTAAACCCATGAGCCATAACTATTGAGCCCATGTGCCACAACTACTGAAGCCCGCGCGCACCTAGAGCACGTGCTCCGCAACAAGAGAAGCCACCACAATGAGAAGCTCATGCACCGCAACGAAGAATAGAATAGCCCCTGCTCACCGCAACTAGAGAAAGCCCATGCAGCAACAAAGACCAACGCAGCCTAAAAGAAAGAAATAAAATAAATTTTTTTAAAAAAATTAAAAAAAAAGGAAACAGACAGTGGAAAATATTGGGGCTATATTCTAAGAGAAGAACAAAGCTGAGAGGTCAGGCATTTGGGTTCACTTTGCTCCTAAGGGCTTCTATGAATTCTGCAAAGAACCTGAGCAGGGTGTTCCTCAGATGCACAGGTGTGTTCCCTTTATAATAATTCATCAAGCTATAAAATTAAAATTTGTATAATTTCAATGTGCGATATACTTAAAAAAATTTAAAAGGAAGCATGTTTGAAATAAAACAAAGAAATTATATAGAAAATAATATACAAACACCTACAGGCCCAAGATTAAAAGGATTCTATCATTTTAAAAATTTTATTTTCTATATTTGTAATAAATGTTTATAGTAAATATTTTGGATATAGCCAGAGCTCTACCCCCGCCTGTGTTTCCCCCATCCTTAGAGGAAACACCATACTGAATTTGGTACACCATTCTTAATGCATGGATTTGTACTTTTTCTATACATATAGTAAACATAAAGAATCTAGTCTAATCCTTTGGGTTTTAAGTTTCGTATGGAATATCACTATCTTTTGCTATTTGGACTTATCACTCCATATTGTTTTTGAGATTTATCCACGTTGAAATGCATAGATCAAATTTATTCATTTAGACACCTATATATAACTTTAGTGTATAGATAAGCCAATTTATTATTCATTCCCCTATACATTTGCTATTACAAACATTGCTGCAATGAACATCACCGTACATGTCTCTTTGTTCTCATGCTTGAGAGCTCCCCTTTAGGTGACATCTAGAAAGGAAAAGACAGGGTCCTAGGGCATACATATCTTCAACCTGAACACATATTGTCAAATTGCTCTCCAGAAGGGTATCATAATGAAACTCCCAAGAGCAACGTGGAAGACCTCCTGTTTCCCCACATTCTTGCCAGTACTTGGTATTATCAGGCTAGTTATTATGTTATGTTTTGGGGAGTTTAAAATGCTATCTCAATGTTGTTTTACTTTATCTGCTCCTGACTACTGGTGAGGTTGATCACATTTTCCTTATGTTCACTGGCCATTATTTTTTTCTCTTTGTGAATTGCATGCTAAAAATGGACCATTTTTTTCTATTGGGTTCATCGCATTTTTCTTACTGATTTTTAGAAGATTTTAAAATGTATTCTGTGGGAAGAAGTGAGAGAGTGGCATTGACATATATACACTACCAAATGTAAAATAGATAGCTAGTGGGAAGCAGCTGCATAGTACAGAGAGATCAGCTCGGTGCTCTGTGACCACCTAGAGGGGTGGGATAGGGAGGGTGGGAGGGAGATGCAAGTGGGAGGGGATATGGGGATATATGTATACATATATTTGATTCACTTTGTTGTACAGCAGAAACTAACACAACATTGTAAAGCAATTATACTCCAATAAAGATGTTAAAAATAAAGATATGTAAAAAGCAAATAAAAATAAACATTATATTTGTTTTCCAAAAAAATGAAATAAAATGTATTCTGAAACTTTATTCTTTGCCTGATAAATGAGTTGCCAGTATCTTCTCCCAATATGTGACACATCTTTTTGTCACAATGAAGCTTTTATTATTATTAAAAGTTTTTATTTATTATTAATGACAATGTAGTTCAAATTTGTCATTCTTAAATTTTTGTTTGTGTTTTTTTCTATCTTAATTAAGAAACAACTACTTATTCCAATGACATTAGTTTTTATTCTAATAATTTAAAAGTTTTGTTTTTCAAATTTGAGTCTTCAATCCATCTGGAGTTGTTTATGTATAATATGAGGCACGTATGTAACTTAGTATTATATATAGAACATCACAGTAGTAGCAGAAGTTCCATCCTTTCCCCAGCTAACTGAAATGTCATCTCTGTTACAGGCCTATCTCAAATATGTATGTGTGTCTTTTTAGAATACGCACTGTGTTCATCCCTGAATGAAGGTCTCAGTGTCCATCTGGTATCATTTCTCACCAGCTTTATGGAATTCCTTTAATGTTTCATGTAGTGAAGCTGAAGCTGTGCCACTGACACATTCTTTCGCTCTTTTTTATACTAAAATGTCTTTATTTGCCTTTTTCTTAAAGGATATTTTCACTGGATATAGAATTCTAGGTTGATAGGTATTTTGTTTTATGTTTTTGTTTTTCCTTTCAGCACTTTTAAATGTTGTTCTTTTATCTTCTCTACATTATTTCTCTTGAGATGGTAGCAGGTTTTTTTTTAAGATTATTTTTCTCTTCATTTTCCCTCTGCCTGCTTTTAAGATATTCTATTAATCTTTGCTTTTCAGCCACTTGATTATGATGTGCCTAGGTGTGGTTTTCTTTGTGTTTATTCTGCTAGAAATTTTAAAGACTTTCAGAAATGTGAGTTTAAAATTTTCATTGAATTTGGAAATTTTTTCTTTATTATTTCTTTTTTTAAAAAGAGATTTATTTATTTATTTTTGGCTGTGTTGGGTCTTCGTTGCTCTGTGCAAGCTTTCTCTAGTTGCAGTGAGCAGGGGCTACTCTTTGTTGTGGTGTGCCGGCTTCTCATTGCGGTGGCTTCTCTTATTGTGGAACACGGGCTCTAGGTGCAGGGGCTTCAGCAGTTGTGGCTCATGGGCTCTAGAGTGCAGGCTCAGTAGTTGTGGCACACAGGCTTAGTTGCTCTGCAGCATGTGGGATCTTCCCGGACCAGGGCTCACACCTCTGTGCCCTGCATTGGCAGGCGGATTCTTGACCACTGTGCCACCAGAGAAACGCCCGTTATTATTTCTTCAAAAATTTTTTTTCCACCCCACTCTCTCCTTTTTTTTTCTGTGTATCTAATGATACATATATTTTCTTCTTGTCCCATAGGTCACTAAAGCCTTGTTTATTATTTTCACTTTTTTCCCTCTGTATGTCTAAATTTGAATCGTTTCTATTGACCTATTTTCAGATTCACTAATATTTTCTTCCGTAGTTCTCAAGCTACTTTTAAGCCCAGCTAAGAATTTTTTAACACTTTAGAGACTATTATTTTAGTTTTAGAATTTCTGTGTGGCTCTTTTCTGTAGTCTTTGCTTTTCTGCTGAGCCTGCCTGCCCACCCTCTCATTATGGCCAGCTTTTCCTTTAAGTCCTTGAACATACTTCTAATCATTGTTTTAATGCCTTTGTGTGCTAATTGCAACAACTGCCTCATCTATGGCTGCTTTTATTGACTGTTTTCTATCCAAGTTTGGGTCACATTTTCTAGCTTCTTGATATATATGTCTAACAAATTTTTATCATATGGTCAACTTTATGGAGGCTCCATTGTGAGAGTTTGGCTTATATTGTCTTTCTTTAAGGAGTGTAGAATTTTATGGTGGATCAGCTTGATCCTACTGAAGCTTGATTTTAGACATTTTAGGAAGAGTCTAGATAGCCCTTACTGTGGGGCCAGAGCAGCTCTGCTAAAGGCAAAGTATTTTTGAAGCTTCAGTTGAATGCCTGGGTTGTTCATGAGGTCTCTCCACTCTGGCTTGTCAGAACACTAATGTTTTAATGTGTCACTCTTGGAATCCCTGATCTCTTCACTGTCTCCTAGAAACTGTTCTCTGCAGGCATCCTTGAGTCTTGCTTTGTGCATTCACAGCTTACTGTTCGGCTTAAGAGTCCAGAGGACCCTTATAGAGATTTTGGGGGTTCTTCCTCTGCACAACTCTATCCTCCTGGTACCCTACTCCCATAAATTCCAGCTCTCTCAGCAGCCCCAAACTCCATATTGCATTCTCCATCCAGGCCTATCATTGCTGTCTAACAGGTTTCTACTTCCTGTTTGAATGGAAAGTGTCCTAGTCTGGTAAGTGCCCTCAGGCAGAGAGCTGGGTGAATGTGGGCCTCACAGCATCCCTTCACTAGAGGATCAGAGCCCAGTGCTGCTTGTTATCCAATGTCTGGGAACAGCTTCTTCATATATTTTGTTTTATATGTATTTACAGTGGGAAGATGATTGTGATCCTCATTACTCCATTACTGCCAGAATCAAAGGTGTCTACTTATGAATTTTTACATCTATTATATCTAAATTCCAGTCCCTTCTTTTATTCTCAGCATTATAATTTGTGCTACCTCACCTTTTTTCTTCAGCAATTTAAGCAGAGTCTGCCCTTCAGACTCAGACTGGAGCTATACCATTGGCTCTCCTGGTCTCTAGCTGAAGATCCTGGGACATCTCAGTCTTCATAGCCCCATGAGCCAATTCCTTATAATAAGTCTATCTATCTATCTATCTATCTATCTATCTATCTACCTACCTACCTACCTACCTACCTATCTATCTGTCGTGGTTTGTCTTTTCATTCTCTTAACCATGTCTTACAGCAGAAGTGTTTTAATCATAATAAAATTCTGCTCATCAATTTTTTTTCTTTTATCAGTCATGGTTTTAGTGTTGTAATTAAAAGTTCATCTCTAAAACAAAGTTCACAGATTTTTCTTCCATGTTTTCTTCTAGAAGCTTTATAGCTTTGCATTTTACATTTATCTCTATGACCCATCTTGAGTTATCTTTTGAGGAAGGTGTAAGGTCTTACCCAGGTTTTTACCGTGCATGTCAATATCCAGTTGTTGACACCATTTGTTGAGAAGACTATGCTTTCTCCACTGAATTGCCTTTTCTCCTTGGTCAAAGATCCATTGGATATATTTGTGTGGATCTCTTTCTGGGCTCTCTATTTTGGTTCATTAGCCTGTTTGTCTATTCTTTTATCAAGACCACATTACCTTGATTACTGTAGCTTTATAGTAAATCTCGAAATCAGGTATTGTGGGTCTTCCACCTGCGTTCTTTTTCATCAATGCTTTACTTCCTTTTTTTCCTCTCACCCTCCTGCTCTGTTCGTCCCCTACCACATTCCAATTAGTATCGGAATCTTCGCCTTGTGTTCTACTTATGGAAGACCAATGTTATGGACTGAATGTTTTTGTCCTCACAAAAGTCATATATTGAAGCCCTAACCCCAGTGTGTCTGTATTTGGAGATAAGGCCTCTAAGGAAGTAATTAAGTTTAAATGAGGTCATGAGGGTAGAACCCTGATCCAACAGGATTAGTGTCCTTATGAGAAGAGACACCAGAGCCTTCTCTCTCTCTCCCTCTCCATGCATGCACCAATAAAAGTCCATGTGAAGATATAGCAAGAAGGCAGCCATCTACAACCCAGGAAGAAAGGTCTTAAAAGAAACAAAACCTGACAGCTTTTTAACCTTGGAGTTTCAGCCTCCAGAACTGTGAGAAAAGATATTTCTGTTGTTTAAGCCACCCAGTCTGCTATTTTGTTATGGCAGCCAGAACAGACTAATACAACAAGAATAAGACAAAGTACAACTTTTATAAATATCAAGTAGCTGGATTCTATTTCCTTAATCCAATCTGGTAATCCTTGTCTTTTAACTGATGAGGTTAATTCATTTAAAGTTATTCTATCCCTGACAGTTTTCATTTCTATCACTTTATTTTATGCTTTCTATATCACATATTTTTTCCCCCTTTTCAAAACAAGTATTAGACTGATATATTCCTTAATTCATTCTTTCCTTTCATCGGTTAGGGAATTATACACTTAATCTTTATGATGTTATGGTTTATGGTTTGATTTTCAAAATGCATGCCTTCTGAACAAAGTTCAAAGTGGATCAAGAATTTTACCACATTTCCAAATATTACAAAGACTTTAGAAACTTTAACTCTGATGGCCCCCCTTCTCTTACGTGTCATTTTCTCAGATTTTTATTTTGACTTTGTTTTTATGAATCTCACATTGTTCATAATTATTTTCATTTTTATATTGTTAACATGTGTTTAGGTTTACCCTATGTTTGCCAATTATTTTGCCCACTATTGCTTTTGGAAACCTCTCTTCCTTCTGGGTCCAATTTTCTTTTATCTGAGGTAAATACTTTAATAATTGCTTTAGCAAGGGTATGTGGGTGGTAAAGTCTCTATGTCATTTTGTTTAAAATTGCCTTTATTATGCTTTCACTCTTGATTGATAGTTTGTCTGATTTATAATTCTAGGTTGACAGCTATTTTTTTCAGCAATATGAAGATATTAGCCAATTGTACTCTGGCTCTATTGTTACCACAAGGGGGTCTATTGTCAGTAGTTTTTCCTTTATTTATCTTACTTAAAACTTTTTATTCTGGGACCTAAATATTCACGCTTTTCATCAATTTTATAAAATTCTCAGCCATCCTCTTGTTACTATTTGACTCTTCATTATTCTTTTTCTTTTCCCTCTTGAACTTTTAGTAGACATATATTAGACCTTCTCATTCTCTCTTCATGTCACTGAATCTCACTTTCATATTTTTAATTTATCTTCCTCAATTGAGCTTTACTTAATTTCCTTAGATCTATCTTCTAGTTCAATATTTTTGCTTCAGCTGTTTCTAATATGCTCCATAAGCCAGTTGGTTATTGCTTAATTTTAAAAGTTCCATTTAATTTATTTTAATCTTCTTGATATTTGTTTCTTGTGTATTTCTTACAGTTTTGATTCTTTTCATTACCTTTAATTATTTGAACTCAATAATTTTATATTCTCCATTAGAATATGCTGTAACGTGAAAATATTGATCTTCTAATGCTGCTACCTGTTCCATCTTTAGTTTCTTACCCATCTTGGATTGTTTACTTGTGAAAGTTGAACTTGAGAAGCACTTCATCGGTGGGAGTCATGGCGCATGTATGCTTTGGAGTGGTGGGGTCTCTGTGTCTGGCAAGTGCCCCAGAATTATCATTGGTACAGGGGCACATGGGCGTTCATTTCTCATTGTGAGGATTCCTAAACCTTGAGGACCTTGAGGGTAGTGTAAACTCAAACCCCACATCTATGCCTGCAGCAGACCCAAAATATAAATTGCCCAGGAACTCAGGCAGAGACAGATAAACTTTCCTGTTGCCTTCCTGTGTCACTGCGCACAGCATTTTCAGTCCTGTATTTTACTCAGGAACAGCCCTTTAAAGTTTCTAGTTCTCTCTTCATGGGCTTAAGGATTTATTCTGCAACCCTGAGGATCTTAAAATAAAAGCTCTTAGGGCGCTTGAACCAGCAAAGTCCTAACATCCTATTTCCCCCACACTCACTTCCACCTGGGGTTAACGGCCAAGGGAAACCTCAGCTGTGCCTCATGGGATTGTGCTCTGCTTTTCAGATTACCTGCCACCTGAGAATTGTTCTTACTTTTCCTGTTATCTCAACTACACATTTTGAATAATGTTATACTTTGTGTACTTGGGGGAAGGGGTTCAGGTAAACGAATTCACATTATTTAGGGAAAAAGAAGCCCTGAATTTGCTTCTTTAAATGTCTCAAATTTTGAAGTTTGATGAAAATTATATGCCAGATCTGAAGTTACTTTATATTTTGCCCACCTAAATGACACTCAAGGAAAAGTAACATACATTTAGTTACTTATTATTCTGCTGTATTGTAATGATCACAGAGTCAGGGCTTGATGTTTCCCTAGAGTCTATTTTGTAGGAAGTATTTTCCTATATTCAGTAACCCTGTTAGTAGCTTGAATCACTGCACAAACTCTCATGTTTCATTGAAAACTCAAGTTTTCATGCATATAAAGAAACTACATCCCAAATGAGGGCTCAAATTAACATGTGGAATACATTAATTAAGTATATTTTATGTTCACTAACTGTATCATACATTAATTTGAATTCGTGCTTTTTACCCTGAGAATGTGAAACAAGATGGGGTTTCACAGCTGTTTAAATCTCCTTTAAAGAAGCAGAATTGTATTAATGAAACAAAAAGGAATATATTGGCAAGAGAAGACTCACCTTGAGTTGATAACACATGGATCAGATGCCTCTCTTTGTTGGTTTATGAGCATCTTTAAGGCAGGCAAAGTGATGTACAAATTATCTTAGAACCTCTGAAGTAGAGCATCAAGCTTGCCACATGATAGGTGGTAAATAGCTGTGGAAAGAAGAGAGGAGAGAGAGTGTGAGGATGGCAGGAAAGGAGGAAAAGATGTAAGGAAGAAAAGAAGAAAGGGAGGAAGGGAGGAAGGGAGGGAGGAAGGAGGCAGCTTTTGCCCATGATACCTATACCATGATACTATGATACCTATAAAGAAAGAGGAAACCTAACCCACTTCTAGAACCTGGGTGTCTGGGGCATAAACGCAGATGTCCTTAAGTGTTACTTCAAATGTCTCAGTTCAGTGAAATCTTACATATTCCATCAACATGATTAAAGATTTTAGCTCCTTGCAGCACAGGTTACACAAGAATCTCTTAGGCTACATGCCTGAACCGGAATTTGTGTTTTCAGTGGCGTATGGCACTTGAAAGTCTCTGTGAAGTTGAGGAGCACGCAGCCCATGTCAGCAAGTCTTATCACTCCGATGAGTCAAATATTTCTGAGCTGCACCCATGTTTTGAGAGGACTGTTTCTTCCTTTCTTAATGACCTAAACTTCATTTTTATCCTGATCCATTTCTTAAAAACTCCCATGTCTTTTCTTTCAGCAAAAACTAAATTTCATAGACAGGATAGGATGGTAGAAAGCTCTTGTATCCTTCCTGCTCTTGCAGAGACCTCATCAACTCTGTAAATGTTTCTCTTCAAGGGGAGGAGGTATTGTGACTGAACTGTACCTTCAATAAACCTCTTTCCAGCTCAGAGGGGAAGTTTCCTTGGCTTGGTCAGGGCAGTTTAGCCACACCCAGATGAAATAATGAATGTGAAAGCATGTTGAAAGTCAAGTATCTTGTCAAGCTGAATTAACGTGGCGAGTGTTATACTCTGCACTAGGATATGGGGTGAGGATGGCCAGCCATGGGTAGACACACAGCCAAAAGCTAGTGCAGCACAAAAAGGTAGTATCCATTCTGCTCCAATTGCTCCCTCCCTTAGTCCAGGCTGCCATAGAAAAATATCATAGATTGCATGGCTTATAAACAACAGAAATTTATTTCTCACAGTTCTGGTGGCTGGAAGTCTAAGATCAAGGCTCCAGCAGTTTTGGTGCCTGGTGAGAAATCACTTCCTGGTTCATAGATGGCTATCTTCTTGCTGTGTCCTCACATGGTAGAAGGGGGCAGGGAGCTCTCTAGGGTCTCTTTTATAAGGTAACTAATACCATTCGTGAGGACTCTACCCTCATGACCTAATCACCCAAAAGGCCCCATTTCCAAACACCATCACATTGGGGATTGGATTTCAACATATGAATTTGGGGGAGACAATCTCTAGCCCTCCCAAATGTGCAAATCACTGCCCAAGAATTTCAATATGGGAGAACTACCAACAATAGAAAAGAAGAGGAATGTACCGTGTTCTGAGAGGAATCTCAAACAAGGAAAGATTGGGGTCATAGACCTGAGTGGACTTGGTTCTCCATTTCTTATGTTCCCTCTGGAGGAGAGGGTGGGAGGAGTAGGGTCCCCTGGTCATAGGACTCTGGTTGCTGTTGATGTCACTTCCTGCCTTGGCAAATTTGACTGGGAGAATGAGTGTATAAAAGAACATGCTCTCTATTTCCCTCCTCCCACCATTACTCTTTCTTTCCTCATTTGCCCTACTCATATTTCCTTTAAATATATTTAAAAAAATAATCTTTAATACAATTTTATTGGCTCCCCATCGAGGTAACAGTGTTTCTTCAAGTGTGATCCATAAACCTCTGGTGATTCCAGGGAATGTAGAGACAATTTGACAGTTTCAGAAGCTACAGCATTGATAATAAAATACTAATAATATAACAGCATAAAACGTTTAAGAGCTTATATAGTTGATAGCATATATTTTGCTTCATATTTGGCTAAAACCACTGATGTATAGAATTTGAATAATTTCTCAGCATAAGTGGAGCATATATGAAGAAGAAATGATCAACATATTTTTATTATGTTAATATTGAAACGTCATGGTATAGAAAGAACATTTTAAAATAGTTAGCAAAGAGTTAAATACAAAAAAAAGAGTTAAATACAATTCATGAGATAGGTGTATGGGATCAGTACTAAAGGACACCATTTATATATGCTGCTGTGAACATTAAAGGAGACTAAAGTACTTGAGCATTAGAACCCTACTGTTTGCAAAGAGAACAGTTGGCAGAATATTTCCTGATCTTGATCTAATATTGAAATAAATGAGGAAAACTGAATACTACTATGTTCTAGCCAATAAGCATATATCTTTTCGGTTCATGAGCAAATACATAGGCATCTTGTATCAAAACCTTGCTTTTTTCCATTAAAGTATGAGGAAGCCAAGGGGAAATTTGTCATAAGAGTTTTTGAAATGAGGAAAGTGAAAACAATCATTTCTCCATGACACTAATGATGTCAATAAACACCATTTCAATGATTTCAAGGGCTTTTCTCAAGAGGAATATCTCAAAATACAGTCAATATCTTGAATAGCTGAAATTCATTACTTGTGAACTGAAATAGTATAATTTGTAAGGCTAAGTAAATGATACCAGGATTTCTGATACAGATCAAATTGAGCTAAATGTTTGACTCTCTACTGATACTTTTTTTTTTCAAGATAGGCCTGGTGTTGACTATATTATTATAATTATATTATAACATATAAATATATAATATATACAAATTATATATATAATATATAATATTTATATTATGGTAGACTGTTAGGGTCTTGATGATAACGTGATATTTTAGTTAAGACTTGAAGGAAGTCCAAGAGAAGAGCAAGCCATTTGGATGTCTGGGGAAGAAAAATACACTCAGAGGGAACAGCAAGTACAAACTTTCTGAAGCAGAAACATGCTTGGTGTCCTCAGGGGATATCAAGGAGGTCACTATAGATGAAGTACAGTGAGGAAGGGAGAGAGTAAGAGTGATAAAATCAGAGGTAGCAAAAGATCTGGATAAAGGGAGGACTTTAGATTTTACTCTGAGATGAGACGTTATTGGAGAATTTTGAGCAGAGAAGTGTTTATCTCCTTTTTAATGAGTTCACTCTGACTGCTGTGTTGGGAATAGACTGAGGGAGGCAAAAGCAGAAGTAGGGAAATCAATTAGGAGGCTATTTCAGTAACTGAGGCAAGAGAACACAGTGGCTTATACCAGAGCAGAAGCAGTTGAGGTGGTAGGAAATGGCTGGATTCTGGGCATATTTCCAGTCACTTATTCAATAAATGCTATGGAACATTTACATACCTGGTGCTATCCTGAGTACTGGAAATGCCATGCTGAGCCAAACAAACAAGCAAAAACGAACACAAACCACCATGGTCTCTATTCTCTTGAGTTATGGTCTATTTGGTGATGGGAGGTTGGGAGTAAAAACAGGCAATATAGATGTAAACAAATCAGCAAGAATACATACTGTGAAACAAGTAAACCAGTATAACGCGAAAGAGTGTCTGGGTGGCTGGGCGGACTTTGCTACTTTGAATTGTGTGTCCGGAAAAGGCCACTGAGGAAGCAGTGACCTATCCACTTGGACCTGCGTGAGGAGAAGGAGGAAATCAAGTGAAGATCTGATGGATGACCACCCAGGTAAAATGAACTACAAGTTCACAATCAGAGAGCTTGCTCAACCAACAGACATAAATGTGGTAGTGTGGCTGGAGCACAGTGAAAGAACGGGAAAATGATAGGAAGTGAGATTAGGGAGGAAAATTATGTAGAACCTTGAGGGCCATAAAAAGGAATTTGGATTTTTTTTTAAATTTATTAATTAATTTATTTATTTCTGGCTGTGTTGGGTCTTCGTTTCTGTGCGAGGGCTTTCTCCAGTTGCAGCAAGTGGGGGCCACCCTTCATCGCGTTGCGCGGGCCTCTCACTATCGCGGCCTCTCTTGTTGCGGAGCACAGGCTCCAGATGCGCAGGCTCAGTAGTTGTGGCTCATGGGCCTAGTTGCTCCCCGGCATGTGGGATCTTCCCAGACCAGGGCTCGAACCCATGTCCCCTGCATCGGCAGGCAGATTCTCAGCCACTGCGCCACCAGGGAAGCCCAGGAATTTGGATTTTATTCTAAGTATTTTAGAAAGCCATTGGAAGCCTTTAAGTAAGAAAATGGCATGATCTACTTTACAGTTTTAGAAGATCCCTCTGGCAACTTTGCAGGGGATGGATTCTGTTGGAGACATACAAATGCAGAGCTCAAGTAAGCAGTCGGAAGCATGAGTCTGAGGCTTAGGAGAGAAGTCAGGTTTGAAGGTACAAGTTGAGGAGTAATCAGTGTGGATGGCATTGAAAGGGAAGGATATAAGTGAAATGACTTCAAAGTGAGTGTGGGCGGTGAAGAGTCAGGACCCTGAGGACTGCCCGGTCTCTTTCAGAGACCACTCGTTCAACCGCTTCCTGTCACAGAAAGACTCTCTAGTTCTTACCTCCCACCCCCTCCTCAGCCCACTCGGACATCTCTCCCCACTGCTTTACTGCATCTGCCCCCGTGACGATCACCTTTCCCTCCCTGAAACACACAGCAGAAGGGTTTTAGTGAATGAATAACAAGCAGGAGAATTGGGGAGAATGAGAGCATTAGAGTGACAGGACGCCAACAGAGAAAGAGCAACGCCTCCAAAAACTGAGGAGTGACAAATTAAAGTGTTGAGGAGGGTCTCCACCATATCTGACAGAAGATTCCTACCAGAAGCATTGTGGCTTGGGTCTGACCTCTCAAATTTCAACTGCTTGCCTGTGTTTCTGATCACCATCTGCTCCCGAATTTCCCAAGGCCAAGATTTACCACCCATCTCTGTGACTCCAAGGTGGGCCTCTCCAGGGCTGCGCCAGCCTGGCATGCCACCTGCTATCTGTTATCAGGCCTCTCAGACTCTACATTATTCTGCCTGCTAGACTGAACCTCTCTCTCACACCTACTAATACATGTCCCCTTCCCACCAACTCTTGTGTGGCTCTAGTCCTAATCCCTGATTTTGGTAGTCTGTGCATCTTGCAACAATGAATGAGGTCCTGATCAGCCATGTCTCTCAATGTGACATTTCCTATAACTATTCCAACTTAGTATCCTTTTGCAGTATTCTTTAGGGTCTGGAAGATAGCTTACGATGCTGAGTTGTAAGTTCCTAACTTATTACGCCGTAAGAATTTGCAAACCTTAAAAGGTCTCTGGGCTCAGTTTAATACCTACGCCGTGATTAAGCTTGACTCCCAGTGAAGGCTGCCCCTTCCCTTTACAAAGCATGTACTCTCATATGTTTATCAAAATTAATAGAAACACTGAGGGCAACAGTGACTGAAATGAGGAGCACTTGGTAATAAGGTCTTTTTAATATCTTGTAATGGGAAAGGCTGGACCGAACTTCGGTGGACAGTAAGGGCTTTGCTGCAAATTATAACTCTTCTTTCTGCTGCTTGGTAAAGGGAGACACAAGAGTCCTGAGGGAGTTACTAGAAATTGAAAAGCAAATGTCACACTAATCTTGAAGAATCAACTTACAATTTAATATCTGTTCATTGAATTACATAGTCTATTATTTATTTGAAGCTTGTTATGGGTTGAATTGTATCCCCTACAAATTCATATGTTGAAATCCTAACCCTCAGGATCTCAGAATGGGAAAACAGGTTTGTTGCAGTTGTAATTAGTTAAGATGAGGTCATACTGGAGTAGGGTGGGCTCCTAATCCAATATGACTGGTACCTTAAAGGAGAAATTTGGACACACACACAGAGAGGGTGTCATGTGAAGATGAAGGTGGAGATCTTCAAGCCAAGGAACACCAAAGATTGCCAGCAAACCACCTGAAGCCAGGAGAGAAGAATGGAAAAGATTCTCCTTCAGAGCCCTCAGAAGGAGCCAACCTTGCCAACACCTTGATCTCAGACTTCCAGCCTCCAGAACTGTGAGACAATAAGCTTCTGTTGTTGAAGGCACCCAGTTTGAGGTACTTTGTTACGGCAACCCCAGCAAACTAATACAAAGCTTGAGCAGACATAAATTAGATTTTCTACAATATTTTGGTCACATTTTCCATCTTGCATTAATAAAAGTGCAGCACAGTTTGTCCGCACTCCAGAATTTTGCTAGCACAAACACTCACCTCATCACGATCACCACAGGGAGGAAGAAAAAACAAGCCAAGCCGAGGTGTGTGTGCAAACACGTGCTTGCTCTTCTGAAGAAACTGAAGGCACGTTTCTTAATTTAGGCATATTTCCAAAGAGGCTGAAGAAAGGAAATCACATTTAAAACAAACATTTACCCCTGTTGCTAAGTAAATGCCTCACAACATTACTATAGTATCAGACATGAAAAATAAACCAGAATTATGCAGCTGGGTCTAATGCTGTCTGTTCAGGCGCTAGTGACTGACAAAGAGAAATAGTTGCATTTTGTATGATAATTGGTTGGGGATGTGCAGCATGCATTTAAAAACTGTGTCAGAACACTTTTGCATATCAGAAAACAATCTCATTAACACATCTCATGAGACGCTTGTGTAGTCAAGGAATTTTAATAATTCCCGAGGCCTTGGACAAGGAATACAATTCAAACCATTTCAGTAATAGAAAAAAAAAATCGATAATCTTTATATTGCCATTGGTAATGTCAAACTCATAATTCCACCTTTATTAATATTTCATCGTTTTATCGGAATAATTACTACTTTGTAGTATAAGTAATATTATGTGCTTATGGAAACATGGACATGAGCCGCATATTTCTTCCATTCAGCTGACACAGTAGAATCTACTGAAATCGAGACTAGGATGACAGAGCGTATGCAAGAAAAATGCTCACGTCTTATTTGTTGTTTTCAAATTTATACAAAACCCAAAGGGTAAAAACCAGCCCGAACAACAGGTAACCTCCCCAAGCCTGATCTGGTGGTTTGACTTCATGAAACTTGCACTAAACGAGACATTAGGCTTCGCACAGCTGACCAAGGACTTAGGAAATCACTGCTTCTATTCTGATGCCACACTCTTGATCTGCCCCACTCCCATCCCGCCTAGACACACAGGGCTCGAGACTCCTTCTGAGCAATTCAGACAGGACGGAGCAGCACATGGAATCCACCTAGCAGACCCTAACCAGCCTGCTTTCCAAAGCCTGTCTGTTAGAACTATGGTAAGGGTGAGTCATGGGGCCCATGTTCACCACCCAACCTGTTTGGGAGCATTGCTCTGTCATTTTCACAGCTAGACCTGCAGGCAACATGTGCTCTGTTATGATAGGGCAAGGAATGCTCAACTTATCAGGGACCTGATTGGGAGAGCAGCCTTAGTACTTTATAATAGTTGTTAGAACTGTTTACAGAACACTGTTTTTTGCACCTCAGGGTAAATCATGTGGCGTGAAGCCATGCCCCATCCCATGTGGAGCTGGGGGCCAGTGGGAAACTTCAGTTTTCCCAGGGAGGGGGAGCCTCTCTCTTTACTCTAAGCACTACAGAGGAGGCACTAAATTTAAATGGAAACAAGAGAGATGTAGATGAGATCTGAAGAGCTTAGGCTCCTACAGGAAGAAGAATGGTTTGTCTTTCTAACAGAATTCAGAGTCTCCTTGGAGGGGTTTTAAACAATGACAAGGAAGATTTCTCTTTCACCCATTTTGGAATACCTATATTCCATGTACCTTGGAAGATATCGAAGAAATATGTCAGACAAAGTGGTGCCTCATGGTTTTAAAGGACTAGGACTCTGTTCTCCTCTGTTGCTATGAAATCCCTTGGAACTATAGGAAAGAAATTAGTTTTTCCAACTCTTAATCAATGAACACCTCCCATTCCACCCACGGGTGCTCTTCTTTTAGGTGTCTTTGCTGCTAATCCTCTTTAATCTCCTCTTTCTTCTCTATGTTTGGTCTTCCAAAACTGGCCCTGCATTATACATTCAGAGAGTCCTCCTGCGGAAAAAGAACTAAAATAAAAAATACAACGTGCTCTCAAAAACGGTTTAACGCTTTGTGCCTTCAAGCTTAGTATACTCACATACAGAGAAGGATCTAAGAACCCACTCATTGCTATACTTTATCTTGGTTTGTTGGACTTGTCAATTAAAGGAAGTATTTTCATGTTCAGACATACTCAGGGAATAGTGAAGGAAAAAGAAATGAGGATTTAAATAAAGGCTCACTAAGAAGGAAACGTTAATGGATGGATGGAAAAATCAGCTTAGTATAGAAATAATGTTAATCTCAAGTCCAAATTCAGATGGGTGATACAATGCTCTAATGATCTGGAAGTTAAGCTTTGAAATGCCTGAAGTCTCATGTTCCCAATAAGTTTCAGATTATTTCAGCTTGACTAAAAGTAGGGAGAAAGGGAAATGACATTTCTGCTCTCATTTTTCCCCTCTTTGTGAGTGTCAGTGATGAATCGTGGGTGAATGAGAGCAACTGGGGGTTTTGACCAATGGAAGAAAATTTGGAAACCTTGCTGCCATCTATATCCAGTTTTTAAATTATTTCACTCAATGGGCAAGATTCGGTGATGAGAGTTCAGAGAGACAATGCTTTTCCATCCCAGCTGTGCCAGTAGCTCCCACAAGCATAGTTTCCTTTATTTAAGTGCAATTATTAAATCATTCTTTCATTGGTTCAACAAAAATTTATTGAGCACATGCTATGTGCCAGATATCATTCTAGATCCAGGGTTACAGCCATGAAATATCTGATAGATGTTCCTACCTTCAGTGAGATGGAGGAAGTGGACATTAGACAAGTAAGTGAAACTGTAGGGTATCCGATGGCTGAAAAGGCTATGGAGGAAAATAAAGCAAGGAAGGGCAATGGGGACTAACGGGGATTGAGTTGAGTACTCAAGTTCAAAGTAGGGAAGGCAGGCAAGACTTGGCTGAGAAGAAAATATCTGAGCAAAGATCTGAAGAAGTGGGAGGACCACATGTGGATATTTGTAGGAAGAGCATTCCAGGCAGAGAGAATAGCAAATACAAAAGCCTGAACATGCACCAGACAGAACATTTGTCAAAGCATGCCATATCCCTTTTCCTACCAAAGTAAATGTCACATAGAATGTAACTCTGCTCTAACAAAGGTAGCCAACAGCATGTGAATTCTGCATTCATAGTACAGTGTATTCTGATCAGTAAGATTATTACATCAATTTGATGAAGTGCCTTGGGACTTGGTCCATGTGTTACATCCATCTTATGTAGCTTTCTATTTGTTTTTGTCTTATACTGGGAATACATAAATACTAAATTATTGAAAAGATAGAAACAAAACAGACCTTTATACAGTGAAATGTGACAGTTCCCTCATCCCACTTCCTCTGTTCTAGTACCCATCCACCTACTGACCTCCTCATCCCAGAAGAAACTACTGTTAATAGTTTGATATATGTTCATATAGTAACTTCATGGTTAACCTTTTAAGAAACTATCAGACTGTTTTCCAAAGTGGCTGTGCCATTTTAAAATCCTACCAGCAGGGCTTCCCTGGTGGTGCAGTGGTTGAGAGTCCGCCTGCCGATGCAGGGGACATGGGTTCGTGCCCCGGCCCGGGAGGATCCCACATGCCGCAGAGCGGCTGGGCCCGTGGGCCATGGCCGCTGAGCCTGCACGTCCAGAGCCTGTCCTCCGCGCGGGAGAGGCCACAGCAGTGAGAGGCCTGCATACCGCAAAAAAAAAAAAAAAAAAAAAAAAAAAAAAAAAATCCTACCAGCAGTGTCTGAGGTATCCATTCTTTCTACCTCCTTACCAACACTTTTTATTATCTTTTTGATTAGAGTCATCCTAGTGGGTGTCAAGTGGCATCTCATAATATGATTTGCATTTCCCTAAAGAAAATGATGTTAAGCACCCTTTCCTGTGTTTGTTAGACATTTGTATATATTCTTTGGGTAAATTTCTATTCAGATCCTTTGCCTATTTTTAATCATTATATTATTGATTTGTGAGAGTTCTTTATATATTTTAGATATAAATTCCTTGTTAGATACATGATTTAAAATATCTTCTCCCATTCAGTCTTTCCACTTTCTCTGTGGTGACCTTGAAGCAAAAAAGTTTTTAATTTTGATGAAATCTAGTTTAACTATTTTCTCTTTCACTTTTGCTTTTAATATTATATATAAGAAGCCATTGCCAAAGCCAAGGTCATGAAAATTTACCTCCATGTTTTCCTCTAACATTTTATAATTTTGACTTACATTTAGATTTCTGATCCATTTTGAGTTAATTTTTGTATATAGGGTAAGGTAGAGGTCCAACTTCATTCTTTTGCATGTGAATTTCCAGTTGTCCTAGCACCATTTGCTGAAAAGACTCTTCATTCTCCATTCAATTGTTTTGGCACCCTCTTCAAAAATCAATTTACTGTAAATGTGGGGATTTGTTTCTGGATTCTATATTCTAGTCCACTGATCTATCCTTAATCACTATGACATGGTATTGCTTACATTTGCTTAGCAGTAAGTCTTGCAGTCAGGAAGTGTAAATCCTTCAACTTAGTTCCTTTCCAATACAGTTTTGCAATTTTGGGTCCCTTGTATATTCATACAAATTTTAGGATCAGCTTGTCATTTTCTGCAAAGAAGCCAGCTGGGATTTTGACAGAGATTGTACTGAGTATGTAGATCAATGGGGAGAGTATTGCTATCTTAATAATACTGCCTTCTAATCCATGGACATAGGATGTCTTTTCATTTACTTACATCCTTTAAATTCTATTCCAACAATATGTTTTCAATGTACAAGTCTTGTACTTCTTTTGTTATAGTTATTCATAAGTATTATTCTTTTTTGATGTTATTGTAAATGAAGTTGTTTTCTTAATTTTATTTTTGGATTGTAAGTATATAGAAAAACAATTGATTTTGTATATTGATCTTGTATCCTGAAAAATTGCTGAACTTGTTTATTACCTCTAAGTATTTTGGGGGATTCTTTTATATTTTCTAGCTACAAGATCATGTCAACTATAAATAAGTATAATGTTAGTTGTAGGGATTTTTGTAAATAGCATTTATCAGGATGAGGAAGTGACCTTCTATTCCTAGTTTTTTGAATATTTTTACATGAAGCGGTGTTGGATTTTTGTCAAATGCCTCTTCTGCATCTATCGAGAAGACCACGTTGTTTTTGTCCTTTATTCTATTGATATAGTATATTACATTAATTGATTTCAGGTGTTAAACTGACCTTCTATTCCTGAGATAAATCCCACTTGGCCATGGTGTATATCCTTTTAATATGTTGGTAGATTCAGTTTGCTACTATTTTTTGCGTGTGTGGGGAATTTTGTGTTTATATTTATGAGAGATACTGGGCTGTAGAATCCTGGGTTTTTGTTGGGTTTTTTTTGGTGATGTCTTTGGTTTTGACATCAGAGTAATACTGGATTCAGAGAATGATTTGGAAAGTGTTCCCTCCTCTTCCATTTTTTGGAAGAATCTGTGAATAATTACTAATAATTCTTTAAATATTTGGTAGAATTCATCAGTAAAGCTGTTTTGGCCTGGGTTTTTCCTTGTGAGGAGTTTTTTGATTACTCATTCAATCTCTTTTGTTATGATCTATTTAGATTGTCTATTTCTTCTTGATTATTTAGCTGGTTGTGTTTTTCTGGGAATTCATCCATTACATTTAAGTTTTCCAATTTATAGTATAGTATTTATGGTATTTTCATAGTATTCTTTTAGGACCCTTTTTATTTCTGTAAAGTTGGTAATAATATCATCTCATTTATTTCTGACTTTAGTAATTTGAGTTTTCTCTCTGCTGTTTTTTTGGTCAGTCTAGGTATAGGTTTGTCAATTTTGTTGATCTTTACAAAGAATCAAACTTTTATTTTGTTGATTTTCTCTATTGTTTGTAATTCTCTATTTCATAATTTCCACTCTACTCTTTATTATTTCCTTCATTCCACTTGTTTTAGGTTTAGTTTGTTCTTCTTTTTCCATTGTCTTATGGTAGGTGTTTAGGTTATTGATTTGAGATATTTCTTATTTTTTAATATAGGTATTTACAGCTATAAATTCCCCTCTTAAGTATTTTTTTAACAGCATTTTATAAATTTTTGTTTTGTGTCTTCATTTTCATTCTTTTCAGTCTATTTTCTATTACTTTTTCTGATTTCTTCATTGATTAATTTGTTATTTAGGAATATGTTGTTTAATTTCCACATGGTCATGAATTTCTCACATTCCTTTCTGTGTTTTGATTTCTACTTTCATTCTATTGTGGCTGGGGAGAATACTTTGTATAATTTCAATCCTTTTAAATTTTTTGAGGCTTTATATGAGATTTTTAGAAATATTTTTAATAGATATTGTCAAATAGTCCTCCCAAACCAGTACATATCTTCCCACTATGTGATTGATTAAAATATTCAAAGGATTTGTCAAAAACCAGAGTGAAAATAAAATCTTTTGTAATTCCCTTTCTGAATTTATTTAGTTAATCACTAAAATTAGCTGAAATTATGTTACTCTTCAGGAGATAACAGAATGATAATTAAAGTGCCCACTTAACACTATCGTTCGCGCTAATGCTGCATATTTAAAATACATTATCTGTAATCTTCACTATAAAATAGGTATTAATATTCCCATATTACAAATGAAGAAACTGAGTGCCAGATCATTTAAGTAACTTGTCCAAAATCACATAGAAAATGAAGAAGTATTGGAATTAAGACTCAAATTTATTTCTACCATCATACTCTTCTTCTAAGGCCAAGGAAAAATGATCACACAGAGATCATGCTTTTCCCTCATCTTTCCTTGTTTCTGAAATACCCTAAGACCTATCAGGAGTCATGTTCCGACTATTCTCAGCAGCCACAAATTTACATTTTCCATTTTTACTTTTACCTTTTTCCTATTCCGGAGGTCAACTGCATCTTATAATTGCACAACATGCTTATTGGCTTCTTCCCAACTGAATTAGATCTGCATAGTGGATTTTGCATTTTAAAATACTGAATCATTCATAACTTTAGATGGGGCATGAGCTCTCCAGTAATCTACTGTGCTCACAGCCTTATTCTAACTGGTGTTGGCCTAAGCAAAAATGTGTGTTATCTGCCTGGTCCTTGCAGATCTCTGAATATGTGAGTATTGATGTAGAACCTTGGTTTTTATTTTTTTTTTAACTCAATCTATGGTAGGAAATGTATTTTACATTTTGATCCAGTACACACTCATTTCCTACATATGTATGTAAAAGAACACACCCTTACTACTGATACATTCTATTATTTAAAAAACTCTGGTCATGATTCAATAAGTTTATTTCATGAGATAATAATGGGCTATAACCTATAACTTAAAAATAACTTATAGTTTGAGAACCCAGAGAAAAGGCTAAACTAGGCCAGTTGTTCATTGTGCACTAAATAATAATTACTCATCATTAAGAATAAAGACACATCTTTCTTCCCACCCCACCTCCCAAATTCCAAGGTCATACCTTCTATAATTATTGTCCTCGACAGCCAAGTCCCCAAATGCTTGACTACTTTGACCCCTAGAAAGCCACAGTAAATGATAAGCAGAGACTAGACAAATTACACTACTCAACTGCACATAACCTTTTTGAAGGCTCCTTTGACTGGATTTCCAGCACTCCCACATTCGTATTGCAAGACCAAGTTTAGAAGAAGGTAAAATAAGGAAAATGGAAGGCTTGGCAGGAGGGGAGGAACCATACAATGAGCTACTTGGTTGGGGCTTTGGGCCAGCAGGCCCTGCCCAGTAAAGGAGTTCATTCTATAGCTTCTAAAAGGACCAGCCTGAGCTTCCCTGGAAGCTGAAGTAGAGGCAAAGGCATGGATAGTGACATGAGTGAGGTGGGTCTAAAGTCCAGAGACAAAGACTTTGTGAGAGGCGACAGGGCCCAGATGTCCATCAAGGGTTACTTTCAGGCAATGCCAAGGCAAAAATCAGCCTGTGATTCCCTCTTTGGGAGAGGCCATAATGATCGACTTCCACTATGAGGATGTGGACACCTTTTTCATATATCTGCCCCCCTGCATTCTCCTGCCACCCCACCCACCCCGCTATGATTGCATTATTTAATGGGATTAAGAAGGTTGATCTAACAATGAGGCATCATTCAACATACTCTACTCTGAATAAAAATTTAAAAGAACAATATTTGGAAGGGACACTTTCTGGGCAGCTTTAAACAAACAAAATTACTTAATAACCCTTGTGGAAAAAATTACAGTAGGTTACAAGAGGGGAGGAAGCCATGGTAATTTGAAAAAATGTGTGCTCCTTTGGAACGACTTAACTAATAGAAGACACTTGGTTTTGTTAGTAATAATTGCAACAGATTTCTATGATGAAGTAGGTGAAATGCTCCCATGCTTGGAATTTAGTAGAGAATTGTTTTAACATGTTGCCTTTTCCTTTGCTGGCATTCTAGAGTCAAAACACAGAGCTTCTCTATAACCCTAGCAATACTTGTATGGAATTCGGGATTGTTGAGGCTAACTTAGATCTTTTCCCAAAGAGTCAGTTACTGCAAGTATCAGAAGGATCTTGATACACAGTCACATCCATGGCACAGCAATACATCCTCCAGAAAAAATGGTTTCTATCAGTTTCTGCTTAGCTGACTATACACACACATACACACACACACGCACACACAATCTCAGAGTTTTCCCTGGAACATGCATGAGTTCCTACTTGACCTATTTATATGGCTATAGCAATCTGTTCAATTAGGCTCTCTGGAAGCTTTCCTTGGTTTTCTGAAGTTAAGTCCATCTGTTTTCCTGCAATTTAGTGCATTAGTATGACTTGGAAATATAAGTTCAAAACCCAGTCTAGTTGTCCCACTTATATCCAGGGGCACATACCCTTTTTGTGGCTTTGTCATAACCCTCCTATAGGTGATGTGCTTTGCTGAATACAGCTTGAGACTTACCCATCATTGTTCTCAGGCAATTTCTGTGCCTCATTAGTCAGGATAATTGAGAATCAGCTGGATTTGTCAAACAAAGTCCACTGGCTTAGCTTCAAATTCTTCTTGCTTTTGTCCTACACTAGATGACATTAGGAAAATAGTGTTGGTAGCAGATCAACTCTTGTACCCAATCTTGTACCTAATGGCTTAGCTGCTTGACATAATAATATATATGACTCTGCAGTGATGTCTACTGGCATGGGGTGAGACAAAATGCTGTCTGGCTGGGACAGATAGGGTCCCCATTCCTGGAAAATAAACATATTTGCTGGGTTATTCTTGGAAGAGCTGTTTGAAAATTCTTAAAGCAAGGGGTAGAGAGTGGTGATGAATTCCAGACATAATGCCAAATGAGTCCCCACCTCCCCAGCTCATAATTCCCACAATTGGCTACAGATGAAAGTCCATAGGGATAGAAGCAGAGATTAAAAGTGCTGGCAGCTTGGACCACCCCTTCCTGTGAGCTCATTCTATGCATAAAGTGAGAGAAAACCTTATGTAAACCCCAGACTTTGAGAACCTCAGCAACCTGGACATTCAGAGTCAAGGATGACCTGCACCTAGGACCACAGCTGTACTTCACAAACCTCCCATTCATTCCCCCAACCTTCTCAGCCACAGAATAGAACATCCTATAGAGAGCAGTAGCTAGAGATGTGAAGCCAGAACCCATGAGAGACCATGACTACTGACAGGCAGATTCTTCATGTCCAAAGTCAGAGGGCGAGCACCTATGCCAGGTCCAGCACAGCCATCTTACTAAGCCTCTGCCTGGCTGCACCCCCCCCCCCTCCTGCACTTCTAGGTCTCTAGCCCTTGTTTAGACTCTCCTTGTTGAGCCTGCTCAGCTACTCTCTTTCTCTCTCTTATTGCACATTAATACTACTCTTTGAGTGGCTGCTGCTGACTTATAACTTCAATCTTTCTTCAGCTTCTAGCACAAACCATGAGTATAGAATTCATGGGTTTTGTAATGAGGCATATCTGGATTTGATTTTTAGCTTTTTTTTTTTTTTTTGGCCTATTTGCAGTGGCACCTTGAGCAAGATGCTTAACTTCCCATCTGTAATCCCTGCAGGATGGCTGGAAGAATTAACTCGCCCTTTCATTCAGCAAATGTTCATTAAACATCCTAAAATAGGAAAAGCAGAAAGCACAGCGCCTGGCATATAATAAGTTCATGATAAAGAATAATTATGCTTAGTGTGATGAAAATAATGATAGAGACAGAAGTAATATTAAGCACCAATCTGACCTCGTCCCACATCCTTAGCTACTTCAATCTGAGATCAGTAAATATTGATCCATTGCCCATAGTTTCTATGGCTTTGGTTGGGCCTCTAACTTCTAGTTCATTCCCACTATACATAGCATTTCTTTCTTGGCTTGGCTCTTGCAAAGTTCTCAGGTTGTAGTCTTGCCTTTTTATCTGGATAATATAATCATCTACGAGAATTTGAACTCCTTCACAAGCTTCGTGTATCAAGTGACGCTCACTAGAAGAGTTCCTGTGCGGAGGAGCCGTTGGATGGCATCCTGAGATATCTCCACCTGCCATATGGTGTGGCAAATGTCATGATGTAATTGCTTCCTTCATTCCAGGCCAGCTTGCCAGGAACCTGATGCTACCCCTGTAACACATGATACCAGTGGCTTAACTGTTCTAAGGCCTTCAAAAGCAACTACTTTGCATGTTCTAACCCCATGGATTCCCTGAAGTCTCCACCATCCTACAGAGCTGCGTTTTCTGAGTTCCTCCTCCTAAGTACAGCTCTCTAGTTTTATGCTAATTGTGCTTGTTCCTACTACTCATTCCTGGAATTGGTCTAAGTTACTAAGAGTGTTCTAAATACAATTACCAAGTGACTGCTCCCTTAGAATTGATGGTTCATACGCCCCAGCTAATAATCTCGTAACTTGAAAGAACTTGTTTGTAATTGTTCATGAATGTTCTATTTTATTTTATTTACTTAGAACAAAATACTAATTTTGTTTTTTTCTTGTTTTAAAGCTTGTTTATGTCATTATATGACAACATCTACAACATGGGTGTCTAGAGGGCATTGTCTTTCTTTAGGTGAACATATTGTCTAATTTATCAAACACATGTAATGGATAATGATCAAATTAGTGACTTTACATAAGAGGCCTTGTACAACAAGGTTTTTATTTAGTTATTTCTCTTGGTCACATCCTTAGGCTTCGGTAAGCAACAACATAATTCATCCTTAACTTCTTGCAACCTGTGTTTACTAATTGCCTTGTTAGCTGTTTTGATATTTTTTCTTAGGGTTGCATTCAAGTCTCTCAATAGAGTGAAAAGGGCACATGGGAGAGAGCTGGAAAGAAATGGGGAAGCCATGGTTCATATAGGCAAGCTCAGTGTTGCTGAGGTTTCTGATTTTTCAGAATATTAATAGATACTAGAAACCAAAAGAAAAATCAGTGGATCAGACTTCATTGATGGAATGGCAGTTTACAACCCCTGATTTACTATCCTTGGGTTCTTGCTTCCTTGAGTATTCTTCACATAATAAAGGCCAAGGTACTTAACAATGAGATCTATGCTGTCAGAGGCTGAGGACATTACATTATGCTAAGAATAGTAATTATTCTTAGGATTTAAAACATATTTTAGAGGTTTTTGGCTGTCAGTGGTTGATCTGTCAACTTTTCAATTGATTCTGGAGAATATGTGTATGTATGTTTGTGTGTGTGTGTGTGTGTGTGTGTGTGTAAAAGAAATGACCCTCCTCAGTTCTACATCTAGGTATTTTCTTATTAGCATAATGTACATGTATCTGTAGGACTTTGTTTCTACATTCATATAATGTCTCAGAGGGTTTTCTCCCACCGTAAAGTCATGGAGATACAATTCAGATTTTTCTCTCAAATCTTCAAGAATTTGGCAAAAGAAGCATCTAACCAACATTTTGGTTGATAGACCCAGAGGTGAGTTGCTGAGTGTTCGATAGGGCTTTCTCCTATGGTTGGCATATCATGTTCCCTGGACTTTCGCAGAGTGTGAAAATGTTAGTAAAATCTAATTTCTCAACTTCCTTAATCATCTGTTTAAGGAACTACTTAAAGCCCACGCCACAACTACTGAAGCCTGCATGCCTAGAGCCTGTGCTCCACAACAAGAGAAGCCACCGCAATGAGAAGGCTGCGCACCACAACAAAGAGTAGCCCCGGCTCGCTGCAACTAGAGAAAGCCCACGCACAGCAACCAAGACCCAATGCAGCCAAAAATTTTAAAAAATAAATAAAGTAAATTTAAATAAGTAAATAAATAAATAAAGTTTATTTATTTATTTAAATAAATAAATTTAAAGTTTATTATTTATTCCTTATAGTTTCTTGATAGGCTCTTAATTTTTCTGTGTCCACCCTAGAAAGCATCTTAATAGACTCACACAGAGATAAATGCTGATGGAGCAGGGAGAACTGAAGGGGAAGGCAGAAGCGAAGGGAAAAGAAGATTTCATCATTCAAAGAAACTTTATACCTTTGACAAGTACAACTGGAACTTCTGTTGAAGAATAACTAGAGGAGTGCACAATTAACCCCCCAAAAATCTCTAGCACTTTCTAGTAGCCTTTACCCTCACAGCCTGCAGATAGTTTATTTAATATTTCAAACACATGCTTCCCTTTTCAAAAGCCTGGGATAATTCTTAGATAAAACAGAAGAAATGTGACTTATCCCTAAACAAAGATTTTGCTTATATTGCCCCAGCAGGATATTTTCTTGTTCCATTAGATTTCTGGTTCTTTGTCTTTCACTGATTTTTTTTTTTTTTTTTTTTTTTTTTTGCGGTATGCAGGCCTCTCACTGCTGTGGCCTCTCCCGTTGTGGAGCACAGGCTCTGGACACGCAGGCTCAGCGGCCATGGCTCACGGGCCCAGCCACTCTGCGGCACGCGGGATCCTCCTGGACCGGGGCACAAACCTGTGTCCCCTGCATCGGCAGGCGGACTCTCAACCACTGCGCCACCAGGGAAGCCCTGTCTTTCGCTGATTTTTAAAATAAATTTTGCAATCTTAAAATGCAACAGAAGACTAAAATTGCAGTAGCATTCATTGGGATCTTTATAGTTGGATCACAATGTAGTGTATACTGTCCTGTACCATTCAGATGCCCTCTTCAGGACCAAGGCACTCATCCCCTCAGTTGCCAGAAATGTTGGCTGCTGATGGCTCGCAGCTGTCTCAGCTCCATACAGTATTTGCTTGTGGACAAAGGGACCTGACTCACCCAAGTTAACATACCTTCCCTGGAGGCGGCCAGAATCCAGTGACTGGTTCTGGCGACCTCCTAGCCTGAATTTGGGAAATCCCTGACATATCATCACAGTGCCATAGATCCCAGAGAGACCTGCTAAGGCCTCTATTGCAACTACATTGGAGTTCAATTTCTCCTTCTCACAGTCTTACTTCTCTCATTTCCCCTGCAAACTTCTTGCATACAAATCTTTATCTCAGAGTCTATTTTCTGGGGAATTGACAAAAGAGAGTTGATACCAAAAGTGGTCCTAGGAAGCAGCCTCTAAACTGGAATTTTTGAGCTAGATTATTTGCCAGCCAGCTGCCAATGAGAACCCCATCACTAGTGACAGGCTGAGGACTCAGAGCCCCCAGTGTGTGTGGGTAGTACTGGTGCAGTTATTAATGCTATTACCAGTGGCAAATTGGAATGAGATACCAGCTAAAAAGAGTGCACTGGTTGGTGCAAGATCTGAGGAGAGTTTGAGGAGTATGGGGGAAGTAGAAATCATGGAGATTATGAAATTGGATGGCTGCTCTTGTGCTATGTATTAGGATAAAGACAGCAAATTGCTGAGGAAGATTAATCCCCAACATAAGACAAAATGTGAAAGTCAGAGGGTCTTACTGGCAGCATAGAAAGAGACTCATTTCTAATAACTGAGGACAGAAAAATCCGAGAACCAGGCTCAGAACTTAATTATCAGGATAGTAGAGCTGAGAGAAGGTTGAATACTCAATCCCAATCAGTCTGCTTCACCAACATCAATTTCTAAACTTGGGCCTATATCTCAGATTTGAACTCACTGACAGAAAGGGAAGCCATGTTCTGATCAGAAAGGACCCTGCAGTATCAATAGCAAGAGTGTACAGGAATGAGTCTCCCAATTGGTATGGAACAACATCTACCTTGGATAACAACACACTGAGGAAAGGGGATAACCAGACATTCTAAGAACTCCTTGGGAAATGTTCTGTGTTACTGTTGCTAGCCTAGGACTTAAAGCATCATCATAGTCCCTGTTAGAGAGCTGGCATCTGACTGCCAGGTAATAAACGGGATCATGTCCCATGTTTGGCTCAGAGGGTCCAGTTGGTGGACCCTTCAGCATGGATGGTCATGCTTAGAAGTTGGCAGAAACCCTACATTGGCCCCTGTGGTGAAATAGCTATTATAGTGGGTAAGGCAAAGTAGAAGTTTATGAAACTGCCCCTTCCTCTATCCAAGAGAGTGAATCAAAAAGAGTTTTGCATCCTGAGTAGATTGTCAGAGGTTAGTGTTACCCTTAAAGACCTAGAGGATGGTCACCTTCGCTTCTCCATTGAATTTACCAGTCTGGCCCCTACAAAAAGCAGATGGATCCCCACTGATGATACTGGACTTCCACTAACTCAGCCAAGCATTAGCCCTAACTGTAGATGCTATGTCAGTTGTGGTATTTCTACTCAAACAGATCGACATATCCTCAGGAACATAATTGGGCAGATGACTTCTTTTCCAACCTTATCAAAGAAGGAGGATCAGAAGCAATTCCCATTCATGCAGGAACGACAATATTTAAGATCTTGCCTCAGGGCTCCATCAATTCTCTAACCCTCTGTCATAGTGTGGTATGAAGGGACCAGAACCATCTGGATATTCCACAGAATATCACGTTGGTTCACAGAATACATGGCATGTTAATTGGACTTGAAGGCTATTGCAAAATACCTTTGTTCCTGAGGGTGCGAGGTAAACTCTATAAAGATTTGAATTTCCTCTACATCAGTGAGGTTTTTAAGTGTCCGGAGGTCCAGGGCATGCTTAGACATTCCTCCAAGGGACAGATTGTTGCATCTTGCTTCTTCTGTCACTATGAAGGAAACACAGGTTCTAGAGGCAGCATATTTCACACCTGGAAATACTGCTCCAATCCATTTACTAAGTAACACTAAGGCTGAGAGCATTAAGTGGAAAATAAAGTAGCAAATGCAGTCCATGGGATAATCATCCCTGTACCCTGGACCACAAAATCCAGCAGATGCTATGGTACTAGAGGCACTGGTATCAAAAAGAAATATTCTGTGGAGCTCATCGCCAGCCCTTACAGGGAAATCACAATGTAGACCATTACGGTTCTGGAGCAAGGCCCTGCCATCTAAAGTCTAGAACCACATACACCATTCAAAATACAGCTCCTGCTATGCTACCGGGCCCTGGTAAAGACTGAGCTTCTAACCAGACCATGAAGTGACTATGAAGCCACAGCTGTCCATTATAGATAGGTTTTGTTTACCAAGCCATAGATCATGCAGTCTCAAAAGCAATCGTAAGATGGAAATGGTACATCTAGGATCAGAGATGAGCAAGGCCACAGACACAAGTAAGCTGTACAATCAACTGGTCAAGATTGCCATGTCATCAACCACTATTTAACTGGCTTCTCTCTCTCAGCTCACATCTATGACCACATGGGAGTCCTTCAGACCAGCTGAAGGAGGAAGAAAAAGACTGAGATTATTCAGAGATGAGTCAGTTCAAATGTGGGCACACATGAAAATGGACTGTTATTGTAGTACAGTGTTACTCAGGGATGATCCAGGGAAAGGACAGTGAGGAAAAATCCTGCTAGTGGGCAGAGTTTGGGGCAATGCATCTGGTCATCCACTTTGTGTGGAAAGGGAAATGGCTGAGGGAAAAATAGACATGGATACTTGGGCAGTAGTGAATGGTTTCACTGGTGGTTCAGGGGTCGCGAGGAATAATATTGAAAGATAAAGAAGACAGAGGGCAAAACGTGGTGATGGGCACAGAGGGTGAAGACCTTTATTTTGCCTGTCAACACTCCCCAGAGAGCATCCACCCAGGAGAGTGCTTGCCAGGGTTCTAGGCAGAGAATAAGTTCTCAACAAAGATGTATTAACTGGGAAATAACAGGTAATGGTAGTTGTCCCCAGGAGAATGCAATGGATAAAACTAAATGTTTGCATCATACAGAGGAACAAAAACCCAACAAATTCTCGGTTGAGATAGGTTTTTAAATATGAATAACTAGAAGCAAAAAATGAATAACAAAGCAACATCAAGTGACACTTAAATCTTACATTGTTCTGATGAAGAGGATGTTTTAACTTGGAGTCAATGAATGGGCCTCAGCATTTCAAGGGAGATTTTTGTGAAGCTGAGTGGATGTTTGTGTGTAGGTATATTAAATGGGAAGTGTTTCACTACCTTAAACACTGGCTAGTTCAAAGAGCAGTGGTTGAAGAGTCAAAGGACCTGCACTCAAGCCTCCTCTTTCTACAAACAAGCTTTAAGACTTGAATCTTTCTAGACCTTGATTTCTGCATCTATAAATAAGGGGGGGGGGGCAGCCTAGATCAGAAGCTTTTTTAATTTTTCCTGCTCTAGCATGTACGTGTCTTTGTGCAACCCAGGATCATACGTGATACCTAGACACGTACACTCAGACTTTGACCATAGGCAGCAGCCCCGATAAACTGACCACTTTAGAAATGCCCATGCCTCAACCACTACAAATAGGAGAAATCTTGGTCAATAATGTATTTAAATTACTGTTCAATTATGAAGTTCTACCTTTTTTATATAGCTTCTAGAAATAGAAATTGTTATGTAAGAGGCAAACACTAGGCTTTTTTTTGGGGGGGGGGAGTCTCTTTTCTTGAGCTTCTAGAATACTCCAGGACCCACACATTTGTTTTTCAATTGCCAGTCACCTTTTAGTAAGTGTGTCTTCATCTTGCCCCAAAAACACAAATAGGAATTTAAAAAAGAAATTTATAATGTTCTAATGCCACTTTTATGCACTCTATGCTTTTCCTGTGAACACATGAAACATTTCCTATGTGACTACAAGTCTACAGAAAAACAAAAAGAGCAAATAAAAGTGAATTTGAAAATATTCATTCCATAGGGAGGGTGTTAAGTAATTAAGAAGACGTCTCAAGTGGCTTAAATACATGAATTAGATTAGAATAAACTGCAAAATATGACCCCACCCCATAAAAGGGCATTTCGGCCCATAAAAGTATTTTTCTAAAAAAAATTACTTCTGGATACACTTTAGCAAAATTAAACAGTAATAAAAGATTAGCCATCAGGAAAATGCAAATCAAAATAACAATGTAATACCACTGTATACCTACTGGGATGGCTATAATAAAAAAGATAGATCATAGGTTTTGATGAGGATGTGGAGAAACTGGAAATCTTATACACTGCTGGTGGGATTTTTACATAATATAGCCACTTTGCAAAACAGTGACAGTTCCTTAAAGATTAAACATAGATATACCCAGACTTACCATATGCTCCACCAATCCTACTCCTAGGTATATACCCAAGAAAAATGAAAATATATGTTCATACAAAAGCTTGTACATGAATATTCATAGTAACATTATCCATAATAGGCAAAAAAGTGGAAACAACTCAAATTTCTATCAACCGATGAACGGATAAATAAAATGTGGTATATCTATATAATAGGATATTATTTGGCAATAAAAAATTGTGAAGTATTGATACATGCTACAACATGGATGAACCTTGAAAACATTGTCAAGTGAAAGATACCAGATGCAAAAAGTCACAAAGTGTATGATTCTATTCAAATCAAATATGCAAAATAAGCAAATATATAGAGACAAAATACAGATTAGTGGTTACCTAGGGCTGGGGTGGGGGGTGGGTGGGAAGAAATGGGGAATGACTACTAATGGGTATGAAGTTTCTTTTGTGGTGATGAAAATCTTCTAAAATTGATTGTGGTGATGGTTGTATCATGTGACCATATGACCATAATATGTGACCATATATGTGACCATAATAAACATCATTGAATGGGTGAATTGTATGATATGTGAATTATATATCAATGAAACTGTTGTAAAACATGATAGAAGAAAGACAGACATTCAGAACATAAGATATAGCACACAGTGCAATGAAGAAGTGAATGCAAGAAATCCTACTATGACAGCTAGGCAGCTGACTCACAGAAGTTGATACATATTAGAGCAAACAAGGCTACAGGAAGAATATCTTCAATAAGAAAACAAGTGTCATTACACACTTATACAATTTAGAAGTACAATAGAGTATTGATAAAGTAAAGACATACATGTCTTCTGATAAATAAGAACAAAGAAAGGCAATTAGAAGAAATACATACACAAAAATCATCACCCAAACACAGCATGAGATTTAGCAAATGATGTCCAAGGAAAAGTACTGTCTGAAACACTAAGCTACAACCCCGCAGGCTGAGTAATTCAGGAGTGAGGAGATGACCAATGTCACTCAGAATTCATAGGTAATGTACTTGGGCCAATAGCAAAACAGCTAGAATTATTTTGTTGTGATGAATTTGTATTTTTCCTGAAAGTGAGTTGTCACTTTGACAGCATATTTGTTCACAGAACACTCTTTCCCTTTTAATCATTTATGGAAAATCATTCAAAAATATGTTTGCATCTTAAAATTTGTTTTTCTTTTATAAAAATAAAAGGGCTTACATAAAGGATATTTTCGGATTTTTACTTGTGAATATTTTTTAGAAACAACTGACTAAATTTTATCTTCTGGAAAATTTAAACTTATTCCCATGTAAGAAACATGTAGCTTAAAAAAATAACCCCAATATCTTAAAGATTTCATAACCTCTTTTTAATTTATAATGAATTTTTAGGAACCAACAGCTCTAGTTTTGCTCTAGCTTCAGAGAACTTTTGGCTGAAGTTTAGCAGCTTTTAAAATTTCAACTCAATTTCTTTTCTTTCTATGTAATTCAAATATAACTACCAGATTATTCCTATTTAAAAAGTGAAATAATTACTTATAGCTTATGTAATTTATAATAATTATAATTTTCTACTTTTTTTGTTTTTTCAAAGTCTTTCTAACATGGCCATATGTTACTTTTAAAATAAGAAAAGTGTTATTTAAAAATTTAAGCTTGTCTAGTTCTAGTTCTAGTTCTAGTTCTAGTTCTTCCTGGTTCAATCTTGGGAGATTGTACCTTTCTAAGAATTTGTCCATTTCTTCTAGGTTGTCCATTTTATTGGCATATAGTTTCCTGTAGTAGTCTCTTATTATGGTCCTTTGTATTTCTGTGGTGTTGGGTGTAACTTTTTCATTTCTAATTATGTTGATTTGAACCCTCTCCCTTTCATTCTTGATGAGTTTGGCTAAAGGCTTATCAATTTTGTTTATCTTTTCAAAGAACAAGCTTTTAGTTTCATTGATCTTTTCAATTGTTTCCTTAGTCTTTATTTTATTTATTTCTGCTCTGATCTTTATGATTTCTTTCCTTCTACTAACTGTGGGCTTTGTTCTTTTTTCTCTAGTTGATTTAGGTGTAATATTATGTTGTTTATTTGAGATTTTCCTTGTTTCCTGAGGTAAGCTTGTATCGCTATAAACTTCCCTCTTAGAACTGCTTTTGCTGTGTCCCATAGGTTTTGGATTGTTGTGTTTTCCTGTTAATTTGTCTCTAGGTATTTTCTGATTTCCTCTTTGATTTCTTCAGTGATCCATTGGTTGTTTAATAGCATACTGTTTAGCCATATTGTTTGTATTTTTTGCAGCTGTTTTCTTGGGTTGATTTCTAATCTCATAGTGTTGTGGTTGGAAAAGATGCTTGATATGATTTCAATTTTCTTTTCTTTTTTTAAAAATTTTAATTTTTTTTAAAGTCTTTATTGAATTTGTTACAATATTGCTTCTGTTTTACGTTTTGGTTTTTTGGCCGCAAGGCATGTGGGATCTTAGCTCCCCTACAGGGACTGAACCCACACCACCTGCATTGGAAGGCAAAGTCTTAACCACTGGACCCCCAGGGAAGCCCCAATTTCAATTTTTTTAAATTTACCAAGTCTTGCTTTGTGGCACAGCATGAGATCTATCCTGGATAGATAGATGTTTCATGTGCACTTGAAAAGAATGTGTATTCTGCTGCTTTCAGATGGAATGCTCTATAAATAGCAATTAAGTCCATCTGATCTAATGTGTCATTTAAGGCCTGCATTTCCATATGATTCTATGATTCCTTATGATCTATGACTTTCTGTCTGGATGATCCGTCCGTTGATGTAAGTGGAGTGTTAAAGTCCCCCACTATTACTGTGTTACTGTCAATTTCTCCTTTATGTCTGTTAACATTTGCCTTATGTATTGAGGTGCTCCTATGTTGGGTGCATATATATTTACAATTGTTCTATCTTATTCTTGGATTGATCCCTTGATCATTATATAGTGTCCTTCTTTGTCTCTTATAATAGTCTTTATTTTAAAGTCTATTTTGTCTGATATGAGTATTGCTATTCCAGCTTTCTTTTGATTTCCATGTGCATTGAATACCTTGTTGCAGCCCTTTACTTTCAGTCTGTATGTGTCTCTAGATCGGAAGTGGGTCTCTTGTAAACAGCATATATACAGGTCTTGTTTTGGTATCCATTCAGTCAGTCTCTGTATTTTGGTTGCAGCATTTAATCTGTTTACATTTAGGGTAATTATCGATATATATATGTTCTTATTGCCATTTTGTTAATTGTTTTGGATTTGTTTTTATAGGTCTTTTTTTCCCTTTTTTTTTCTTTTGTTCTCGTCTCAAGTAATTTGATGACTATCTTTAGTGTTATGTTTAGATTCTCTTTTCTTTTTTTGTGAATATTTATATAGATATTTGGTTTGCAGTTACCATGACATTTTGATATGGCAGTTTATATAGACAGGTAATTGTTTTAAGTTGATGATCACTTAATTTCAAATACATTTCAAATATCCTTACTCTCCTCCTCTTATGATTATTGGTTTAGAGGTCATATTTGTGTGTGGATGATTTCTTGCCTTTAGAAATATGAACAGACTAATTACAAGTACTGAAATTGAATGTGTGATTTAAAAACACCCAACAAACAAAAGTCCAGGACCAGATGGCTTCATAGGTGAATTCTACCAAACATTTAGAGAAGATTTAACACCTATCTTTCTGAAACTATTACAAAAAATTGCAGAGGAAGGAACACTTCTAAATTCATTCTATGAAACCATCATCACCCTGATACCAAAACTGGACAAAGATACCACAAAAAAGGAAAATTACAGGCCAATATTGCTGATGAACATAGATGCAAAAGTCCTCAACAAAATATTAGCAAACCAAATCCAACAATACATTGAAAGGATTATACACCATGATCAAGTGGGATTTATCCCAGGGATGCAAGGAATTTTCAAATAGCCACAAATCAATCAGTGTGATACACCACATTAACAAACTGGAGAATAAAAACCATATGATCATCTCAACAGATGCAGGAAAAGCTTTTGATAAAATTCAACATCCATATATGGGAAGAACTCTCTAGAAAGTGGGCATAGAGGGGACGTACCTCAACATAATAAAGGCCACATATGACAAACCTACAGCTAACATACTCAATGGTGAAAAAAGCTGAAAGCATTTCCTCTAAGGTCAGGAACAGGACAAGGATGTCCACTTTTACCACTTCTATACAACATAGTTTTGGAAGTCCTAGCCACAGCAATCAGAGAAGAAAAAATAAAAGTTAAAGGGATCCAAATTGGAAAAGAAGAAGTAAAACTATCACTTTTTGCAGATAACATGATACTATACATAGAAAATCCTAAAGATGCTACCAGGAAACTACTGGAGATCATTAATGAACTTGGTAAAGTTTCAGGATACAAAATTAATACACAGAAATCAGTCACATTTCTACACACTAACAATGACAGATCAGGAAGAGAATTAAGGAAACAATCCCACTTACCGTCACATCAAAAAGAATAAAATATCTAGGAATAAATGTACCTAAGGAGGCCAAAGAACTGTACTCTAAAAACTATAAGAAAGACACTGATGAAAGAAATCAAAGATGATACAAACAGATGGAGAGATATACCATGTTCTTATATTGGAAGAATCAGTATTGACAAAATGACTATACTACCCAAGGCAATTTATAGATTCAATGCAATCCCTATCAAACTACCACTGGCATTTTTCACAGTATTAGAACAATTTTTTTTTCAATTTGTATGGAAACACAAAAGACCCTGAATAGCCAAAGCAATCTTGAGAAAGAAAAACGGAGCTGGAGGAATCAGGCTCCCTGACCTCAGACTATATTACAAAGCTATGGTCATCAAAAGAGTACGGTACTGACACAAAAACAGAAATAAAGATCAATGGAACAGGATAGAAAGCCCAGAAATAAACCCACACAACTATGGTCAATTAATCTATGACAAAGCAGGCAAGAATATACAATGGAGGAAAAACAGTCTCTTCAATAAGTGGTGCTGGGAAAACTGGACAGCTACATGTAAAAGAGTGAAATTTGAACATTCCCTAACACGATACACAAAAATAAACTCAAAATGTATTAAAGACCTAAATGTAAGACCAGATATCATAAAACTAGAGGAAAACAAAGGCAGAACATTCTTTGACATAAATCGCAGCAATACTTTTTGAGTAATGGAAATAAAAACAAAAATAAACAAATGGGACTTAATTAAACTTAAAAGCTTTTGCACAGCAAAGGAAACCATAAATCAACATAAAGACAACATACAGAATGGGAGAAAATATTTGCAAATGATGCAACCAACAGGGGATTAATCTCCAAATATATAAACAGCCAATACAGCTCAATATCAAAAAAACAAACAACCCAATCCAAAAACGGGCAGAAGATCTAAATAGACATTTCTCCAAAGAAGACATACAAATGGTCAAAAGGCACATAAAAAGATGCTCAACATCGCTAATTATTAGAGCAATGCAAATCAAAACTACAATGAGGTATCACCTCACACCAGTCAGAACGGCCATCATTGAAAAAATCTACAGGCAATGCTGGAGAGGGTGTGGAGAAAAAGCGACCCTCTTACACTGTTGGTGGGAATGCAAACTGGTACAGCCACTATAGAGAACAGTATGGAGGTTCCTTAAAAAAACTAAAAATAGAGTTACCATATGATCCTGCAATCCTACTGCTAGGCATATATCTGGAGAAAGCTACAATTTGAAAAGATACATGCACTCCAATGTTCACTGCAGGACTATTTACAATAGCCAAGACATGGAGACAACCTAGATGTCCATCAACAGATGAATGGTTAAAGAAGATGTGGTGTATTTATACAATGGAGTATTAGTCATAAAAAAGAATGAAATAATGCCATTTACAGCAACATGGATGGACCTAGAGATTATCATACTAAGTGAATTAAACTAGACAGAGAAAGGCAAATATCATATGATACTGCTTATATGTGGAACATTAAAAAAAATTAATACAAATGAATTTATATACCAGAAAAAAACAGACCCACAGACATAGAAAACTTACGGTTACCAACGGGGAAAGGAGGTGGGTGGAAGGGAAAAATTAGGAGTTGTTTGGGATTAACATAAACACATTACTATATATAACGTAGATAACCAACGAGAACCTACTATATGGCACAGGGAACTATAATCAATATTTTGTAATAACCTATAAGGGAAAAGAATCTGAAAGATATACATAAATATGTATAACTGAATCACTTTGCTGTATGCCTGAAACTAACACAACATTGTAAATCGACTACAATTAAACAAAGAAACAAAAATTAAACTCATCAAAATTATCTTTGAAAATATTAACTTATAATGTTATATTATTCAATAAATACTATCAGGCTGACTGGCTAATTAAAAAAATAATAATTTTCTCTTCATCATACCATACCTCAAAATATATTAACGATAGATTAAAAGCACACGTCAAAAAAAACCCTTACAGTAAGAAAAAAAAAAAAACACAAACACTTGTTTATTATATACTAGTATATACTGGAAGAGGGAAGTTTTTAAAAGCCTCACATTCAAGGCAAAGCCAAAGAAGGAAAAATAATAGATTGGCCAACATAAAAATTATGTTTGTACATAAAGGCATACCTCAGAGATACTGCAAACTCAGTTCCAAACCACTGCAGTAAAGCAGATATCAGGAAAAAGTCACAGGAATTTTTTGGTTTCATAGTGTATATATAATTTATGTTTACAGTATGCTGTAGTCCATTCTGTGCAATAGCATTCTGTCTTTAAATTGTACATACCTTAATTAAAAAATACTTTCGTTGGGGGCTTCCCTGGTGGTGCAGTGGTTGAGAGTCCGCCTGCCGATGCAGGGGACACGGGTTGGTGCCCCAGTCCGGGAAGATCCCACATGCCGCAGAGCGGCTGGATCCGTGAGCCATGGCCGCTGAGCCTGCACATCCAGAGCCTGTGCTCCACAACGGAGGAGGACACAGCAGTGAGAGGCCCGCGTACCGCAAAAAAAAAAAAAAAACAAAAGACTTTCATGCTATAACAAATGCTAACCATCATCTGACAATGCAGGGTTGCCACAAACCTTCAATTTGTAAAAAATGCAGTATCTGTGAAGCATGAGAAAACAAAGTCCAATAAAACAAGGTATGCCTGTACATGCGAAATGACGTTAGGATAAATGAAAGACAAAAAGAAAACAAAAAGGGCATATTTATAACATGTAACATACAATGAAGTTATTTTTTTACTTAAAAAATGAGATGTCGGGCTTCCCTGGTGGCAAAGTGGTTAAGAATCTGCCTGGCAATGCAGGGACACGGGTTTGATCCCTGGTCCAGGAAGAGCCTACATGCCATGGAACTAAGCCCACGAGCCACAACTACTGAGCCTGCGTGCCACAACTACTGAAGCCTGCGCATCTAGAGCCTGTGCTCCACAGTAAGAGAAGCCACTGCAGAGAGAAGCCCGTGCACCACAATGAAGAGTAGCCCCCGCTCGCCGTAACTAGAGAAAACCCGCATGCAGCAACAAAGACCCAACGGAGCCAAAAGAAAAAAAAAAAAAGAGAGATGGCAATAAAAATTAAAGGGCAAAAAACCCAATAAATTCAAAAAAGAAGAATTACAAAGGGACAATAAAATATTAACTCTCACTAGTAACCAAGGAATGCAAAGTAAATCACAAATGAGATACTTTTTCCTGAGCAAAGGAATGAAGATATTTTATAACAGTAGAAGTTTTATATATAATGTAACAATATATGACATAATATAAAATTTTGTATATTAGCAGGCCATGAATTTGCTGAAAGAAAAGATCTTTGTATGAAAATAAAGAATGAAAAGCTCTTACCTCTTTTTCTAAATTAAAAATTCTTTTTAGAATATGTTCTGGGGATGTAATGTACGGCATGATGATTATAGTTAATAATACCATATTACATACTTGAAAGTTGCTAAGAGAATAGATCTTAAATGTTCCCATCAGAAAAAAGAAATGATAGTTTTGTGATGTGATGGTGGTAATCATTTTGCAATATATAACTGTATCAAATCAACCTGTGTACACCTTAAACTTACACAGTGTTATATATCAATTATAAACTCAATAAAGCTAGAGAATAAATAAACTTTTTAATTAGGGACTTTCTTTCATGTATCATTGAAAAACTATCCATCTTACTGTCACTGAACTTAAAAATCTAACACAGTGGCTGGCAACTAAATAGTTAATATTTATCTGAATGAATTCATAATGATATATCAGTTTAATGAAACAGTTTTCCCAGAGTTCTTTTTTGTGCATGGCTGAGTCTTCACCCACAGAGCCTCCTGAGGCTGCTGATCCTGCAGAAGCGGTGGGTGGAGCTCTTTTGACAGCCTACAGGGCCCCAAGGAAATAAGGCTCCATTGTGTCCATCGTGTCCAGTCCAGGAAGGAGCAGCAATTCCTTGGGCAGGCAGGTCTCAGCAAGCCCAACCACAGGGAAACCATTCAGGTCAGCTATCTACAGGCTCATCTGTTGAGCATGTCACCCATGAATAATTAAAAACTAATGTGAAAAGATTTTCCATTTTTACATTCTAACAAAAAACAATGTTGGAAGCTAAATTTAAGCTCCTATATTATACTTTACTTTTGTCAGTCAGCTTATTTAAAGCCTACAGGTTTCCACTTATTTAAAAATGAGGTTGCATTTGTTTAGGGGCCTGGTCCCCTAAACAGGATTGTCCCAGAGACTGCTACCAAAACATCTAAGAAATTAATATTTAATAAGAGTTAACATTTATTAAGCACGTACTAAATTCCAAGTGTTGTTCTAAGTATTCTACATATTTTAATTCATTTAATCCAATGAGAACAGTTGAGGAAAATGAGGCTCACACAAAAGATAACTGACTTGCCCAAGGTCACACAACTACAAATGGCAAGGCCAGAATTTAAACTCTGGTGACAGCGTGCCTGAGACTCTGTTCTTAACTACCAAGATATTTGACAAAGATAAAAGAGAAAAAAGGACTGACTATGGGAGAATAGTTGGCTCTTTTTCTAATTATAAATTGTTCTAGCAAATATAGAGTTGGAAATTTATGATGTGACTAAAGAAACAAAATTACTACCTCAAAATTTAAAGGAGAACAAAAAGGTTTCAAAGGCAGGTAGCGCTGGCTGGGATGGTGGGTTAAACATGGAATTGTGGTTGCCAGCGATTTGCGTCTTTTAACGTGTACCAAGCCAACACATTAAGCCTCATTACCTCAGTCATATTGAATTACATTTTATAGTTTAATAAAATGTGAAGTTAGACCATGAAATGCAGTCATCAGCTCAAAGTGCTGATGTGTTCTCTGGCAAAGGATCAACTGGACAGACCTGATTCCCAATCTTCCCCACTGATGCAGGTGATCAGATCATGATACTTCGGCCAAAGCGCCAAATGCTTCTTTCTGCATCTTTTCTCAAGGTGGTTATGTTAGAATTAAAATAGACAAATTATATTTTTACCTTTTATCATTATTTCTCTTTTCCTTTTGATAAGAAGGCCATGAGTAGAGAGACTGCTGGAAAAGTGTAGCCCAAGATTGTGAAGAGACACAGCCTTGCTTAGATTGACTCCAGTGTCAATAGAGTAGAGACCATTAAGCGTGCTCTTGGGGATTTTAGAAAGATCCTGGTACTTTGGTAATTAGATCCTATTAGCTGAGCTGCAGGAAGAACTTGCCTCATGCCCAAGTTGTTTTGTTTGTTTTGTTTTTTAATCTTTATTTTTATACAGGAAGAGGAGGGTGTTACAGTGAGGTTTCAGAGCACGTATGTTGAACTGATGTTGTAAAGGTCCCTCAAAGTAAAATAAAGATAGAATGTCAGAAGAGAGGAGGAGGTAAGAATGGCTTATGCCCTCGAGTCTCTTTCTATTTTGTCTCTAGTCAGTTACTCCATGAATAAACAGAAAGAGTCAGCAGGCTTCTCTTACAGCAGTGGTTCACAGAATGTGGTCCTTGGTCTATCAACATCAGCAACACCTGGAAGTTTGTCAGAACTGCAAATTCTCAGGTCTACTAAATCAGAAACTCTGGGGGTGGGTCCCAGCAATCTGTGGTTCAACAAGCCCTCCAGGTGATTCTGATGCACACGCTAATTTGAGAGCCAGTAGCTCAGGTTACTCCTAAGTGTTTCCCATCTGTTGAAAATTAATAGTCAACAATTAGTATTTTGGAAGCAAATAACTGATGTTAACCCAAATGCACAAAAATAGAAGATTTTGTCATTATGAGTTGTCTCCTGATTCATGGAGCTGTGTCAGATCCTCACCTTAAGTCCAATTTAATGACCTAACTCAGGTATCACATCCAGAGTTGGGAGTGACAGGAAATAAAAGCCAATATTTCCTCACCTAAAAAGACCATTTGAAAAATAAATATTTTTACAGATGGTATTTGTACCCTTGTCCAATTATTTACTTAAAACATACTCTTAGAAATGGACTTTCTGAGATGAAGACCACAATTATTTAAAATTGTAATCTGTTTTGCTAAATCCCCCTTGAGAATATTGTGATAATCTACACCCTCATCTCATGGGTGCAACATCATTGCTTGGTACAATTTTTCCTATTTTTCCCAATTTTATTGGCAAAAAAAATACAGTATTTTAAATTTGTTTCCGTCTGATTATCAGTGAGATTAATTTATCAGATGGATTTACTTGTCACCCGTATTTCTTCTCTGAATAGCTTTTCTTTATTCTTTTTTTTTGCTTTCTCACTTAGCGTCTTAGAATACATTGATACTGATAGATTTCCTATTGTATCCCAGGGATAAATACCAGCTAGGCATGATACATATGCACGCGAACACACACATTCACACACTCACATGCACACGCTGGATTCAATTGACTAGTGTTTTTAGTATTTTTTATCTACCTTCATAAGAGTAATGGGACTAGGTATTTTTTTCTTAAATTTGTCTCATCTGATTTTGAAAGCAAGATTATACTACCCTTACAAAATTATTTGGGCATTTTTCCTTTTTTTTTAATGCTCTTAACAACTTTTATAGTATTTGGATTATCTATTTCTTTACGTTTTGTAAAAGTTGCCTGAAAATTTGTCTGGGTAGGTGGGTGTTTTTTGTGAGAAAACTATTTTTGCTATAATTTCAAACTGAGATTGTCTACTTATTCTTGAGTCAATTTTGATAATTCATATTTTCTAGAAGAATATTTTATAAATATAGATGCAAACACATGAATAAAATCTGATTAACTAATTACAATAGAGAAATTCAAAGGCTACTGAGGTCTCCACAACTTAATAGTCTGATTTTTAAAAAATCTTTTTATTTTGAAATAATTTTAGACTTATAGAATAGTTGCAAAAATAGTACAGAATTCCCATCTTTCTCTAGTGTTAACATCCTATGTAACCACAGTAACATTACAAAAACCAGGAAATTAACACTGCTGTAATACTATTAACTAAACTATAGACTTCATTCAGAGTTCACCAGTTTTTTCACTAATCCTGTTCCAGGATCCAATTCAGGATCCTGTTCATTGTACTTAATTGTCATGTTTCTTCCAGTTTGTGATAGTTCCTTGGTTTCTCCTTGTCTTGTATGAACTTGACACTTTTGCAGAGTACTGGACAGGTATCTTATAGAATAGCCTTCAGTTTGGCTTTCTCTGACATTTTCTCAGAATGGATTAAGGTTATGTATTGGGTTGGCCAAAAAGGTCATTTGGGTTTATCATAAGATGTTATGGAAAAACCTGAATGACCTTTTTGGGCAACCCAACATATTGGGAAGAACACCCGAGAGATTTGCCCTTCACAGGGTATCCTATCAGGATTTAAATGATGTCAGTAAGTCTTACTATTGATGATGTTAACTGTTCTCATTTGGTTAAGGTATTATTTGCCAGGTTTCTCCACTGTATCTTGAGGGAGGTGATACTTTGAGGTTATACAATGTCCTGTTACTCTTAAACTTTTACTCACTAATTTTAGCAATCATTGGTGGATCGTACCTGTAACAATTACTATGGTATTCTATGGTGATTTTCTGTTTTCCTCATTTCTTCTATATTTATTAATTGGACTTCTTTGGCAAGGAAGAGTAGTCCTTTCTTCATCCTTATTCATTCAATTATTTATTTATACCATCACAAACTTACAGATATTTAATTATCCTTTCCTAATTCTGAAATCAATCACTTCTCCAAGTAGCCTTGGTTACTTTTATTGGAAATGGTATTTTGAAACTAAGATCTGAGCATGGATATTTTAATCTTATTTTATATTATCTGTCTTTTAGAAAGTGAGTTAAATTCATTTATATTTTGTTATGGAGACTGACATATTTAGAGTAACTTCTATCACCTTTTTAAAAATAAGTTTCTGTTTACTATGCATTTTCTTTCATTTTTTTACATCTGTCCTACCTTCTATTAACTTGATGAAATTTACTTTATTCTCTATGTTTTTTCTTCCACTGACTTGGAAGCTGCAGAGTGTATTATGTATTTAGTTATGACCATTAAATTTTTATTGTAAGTATTTATCTAAACATTTTTCTAGCAAAGTCCAATGTTATTCAGTATTCCTAGGCCCCTCCTATACAAGGCATCTATCCATGGCATCTATACACTGAATCCTCTTCATCTCTAATAACTGCTCTAATTTTACTTCAACATTTAAAAAACTTTTTATGAGTATACATATAACATGTGTACAATTGGATTAATTTTCCTAAAATGGACAATTAAACACACTGTATAAAATGCATGCAGATCAAGAAACAGAATATTATCAGTACTCACAGAAGTCCTCACTAATCCGCTCATCCTGGAATCACAGCCTCCCCCAACCCCTTCTGCATAACCATTACTTGACTTTTAGCAGTATAGATTTGTTTTACCTTATTTTGTACTTTTATGTAAATGAGTTTTTGTAGCATTTACTCTTTCATTTTTAGCTTCTTTCATTCAATATTATTTTTGTGAGATTATATTTTTGCATATAGTAAGTAGTTTAGTCTTACTGCTATATACTATTTTGTTGTGTGAATATAAAACTTATTTATACATTCTCCAGTTAATAGGCATTTGAATAGTTTCCAGTCTTGGGCTACTTCTGCTGCCTTTGCATGAACATGTACAGAAGTCTGAAGCCTGCATGACTTTTTCTCCCATTTTAGGTGATCTGTGACTTCTGTCTCAATCCTTTTAGAACTATTTGCCTTTGAATTTCAAAATGTCATAAGAAATTGTTGACAGCATTCCAATAATTTCACCTAGTAATTATTTTTACTCTGCATAGTTTAATTCAATTACAGTTTTTTCTTTTGTATTTTTAACTTATTTTTAAGTACTTCATTCACACTTATTATTCATATGCAGGATCTCTGTTTTTGCATTTTATGTCTATTACTTTCTCTTTTATTATTTCCAGCTTTCTGCCCTTCCCCTCTGCATGCTTTAGAATTTCCTCTTATTCATCTTTCAGGCTACGGATTTATCTTTCTGCATTTTTGATTCTCTTCTCTATATCTAGATCTCTGTCTCTTTGACTTACACTACCATTAAAAATTTGAAATAACTTATTTGTTTTTATAACAAAGCTGGTACTTTTTAATTTCCAGTCTCTTATTTCATCTCTTCTCTTTTTTTCTTAGTTCATGTTTTTCTCTTTTTTTATATTTCCTTTAAAATGAAAATATTTATTACCTACTTTTTTTTCAGTTTCCCAGAATAAATATTTTCTAAAACGATGTTCTTTCTCGGAATGTAGTATTTATTTTCCTTTTTTATTACAGATGTTTTTCAGAAGTCTCGTTTATCCCTTTGCTTGAGTTAAAGAGACAAGGCTATCTATAACAGTCATTTTTAAATAAACAAACAATAAATAGTATAGATGGAGTCTTGTATTTCCTCTCATTGTACTTGGGTGAATTTCCTGTCTCTCCTTTGAATCTAGGCTGAATGCCTGACTGGACAAACTAATGTCATCTGTTCAGCCATTTAAGTCATTCAGAAGTCTTCTGTTGAGCAGATAGTTGGGATTATGAATGCTTACAATTAAAAAAATGTTTAATTACAAGCTTTTCCTACATATGTTTGAAACTAGTTCATCAAGTTCCAGTTCCACTGACTTGGGAGAATATTCTGGTTTATTCAGTAGGCTCTAGTTACTAGCCATACTGGTTCAAATTCAACATCAAGAAATTCCCACTACTATGTCCTTTTTGTTTGGTGAAAGGGCATATGTTTTTTTCTTCATCACCAGTTTCCTCCCTTCACATACTATCATCCACTTTATATGTACAGCAGAAATAGCTCCAAGTGAGGTGAGTTCCATCTCTTCAATGATCCATATTCTAGACACTACTTCTCCAGATTACCACTGCTAATAAACTTCTGAGTCAAAGAAGCCCCAGGGAAAAGATCCCTTGCTTTCCTCAAGGGATCTATGACTTCTAAACACAGCACACAGATGGTTTCCAACTTCAGTGGTTTCTCCCAACTCTTTCAGTCTTTGTCCTTTCAAACTAAGGGATATTTAGAAGAATGTTCCAGAAAGATCTATTCTTATTTGTTGCAATTCATACTCCCCCATCATTCTCTCAGTTGTGTGGTAGCTCACTGAATCATTTTCTGCTATGTTTCAAAGGTCATTTTTTTCTCTTAGAAATGTCAGAAATTTTAGAGTACCAGATTGATGCTATTACAAAGATTAAATGCTGGTATAATTTTTTTATATTTCCCTCTTCGTAGTCTTTGAGTCAGTTTTGATGATTAGAAGGGAAGGCCTGTTAAAATTGCTTTCACTTCCATCTTCTACTAAACCCTTGTATTTTCAGTATTAGATGTTGTATATCTTTTCTGTTTTTCTTAATGAATCCTGTATGGACCTAAGCCTTATAGGGTATAATATCTTGGGACAATTCACCACTTTCTTTATCTGTTTAATAAGTGTGGCTTTTCATAAATTAGGTTTAATACATATGGAGCTTAACTGTGGTTATGGCAACATACTTCCCAATTTGCTCACTTTTTTCTTTCCCTCTTTGATTTTTAATGAGGCAATTATACTCTTTTTCACATATGCAGAATTCTTCTGCTGGGAATAATATTGCGACTTACTTTGCCAATAAAATTTCTGTTGCAGCAATATGGCAGGAAGTAAAGTGTTTTTTCCATAAGAATTCAGTTTTAGTTCATTTCTTGAAGGTTTCCACTGCATAAATCGAATACACTGTAATCTATATATGAATAAGAAAGCTTCTGAAATCCAATCGCAAAAGATGATGAGAGCTACTTTAACAGTGCTTTCATACAATCACTTTGTTTTAAAAATTCCTTTGCATGGTAGAGTGGTATGGGGCTAGGGGAAATGCACAGGTGAAGTAAGTTATTAAAAATAGCATTTGTGATCTATAAACCTCTCGTTTCCACCCCTTCCACTTTCTTTTAAGATCAGATATGAATTGAGGGCTCTCAGTGCTCAGCATCATAAAGAAAAGAAAAGAATACAGAAGCAGTGGGGCTGCTCTACAGTATGTCCTTCTGCAAGGGTATCATCTCTTTGAATTACTAAATCTCTTATAAAAGTTTGTGAATATGGTCTTATAAAAGAATCTATGGTGTAGTAAGTCAAGACTGGATTAGGAATCAGGTGATATGGGTCTAGTACTGCCCTTGCCCTAAGCCAGTTGTGTGACCTTGGGTGAGTCACTTTACTTCTCCAAGCATCTGCTCTTCAATCTGTAAAATAAGGGGGTAACATTAGGGGTCCCCAAGCTTCCTTCCTATTCTCAGACTCTGAAACACAAAGAGCCTCAGGTGTGCAATTACAAATGAGGGGTCTGCTGAAGCTCCTGAGCAGTCAAGCAGGCAGGGAGATAGAAATAGTTTCAGTAGCCGCTAGGATATGCTTAGATATTGCCCAACTAAATATTGTGGGAAAACACTTTGATCACTATGCAAATCACTAGAAACTCATTTAGTTAAATACGAGAATAGGCTTGACAATTTAAAATCAATTGTGACGGCAGTACTGCTGCCTCAGACACATGGCAGATATCACTCATCATGTCTGAGCACTGGCACTGAGCCCGTTCCTCCTACTCCCCCTCTCAACAGAGCATTCCAGAAACTGCCCCTGTCAGTGAGGGTCAGCATGTAAGATGTCACTGCTCTGCCATCCTAAACCCTAAAGAGTTACTCAATATCCACAGTAAGTTCCATTTTCAGAAACCTGAGGGAACTTGCAGTGCCCTACACTGCTTGCCAATTATTTACTGAGAAATGCCCTGCCATCTTCCTTGAAGAAACTTCACAACTGAAAATACTTGGAGAAAAACTTTGAGAAGAAATTTCTATGAAATATTCTTGGCTTATGGAATTTAATTTATCTCTACTTTAGTTTCAGTTATAATTGATCCATTGTAAGAACATGATATTAATTCCTTCTCATGCGGATAAAGCTTGAAAAAAGTGAGCAAAGAGCTTTAGAATCTTGCCCTCTGGTAGAAGCGCCGCTAGAAACTTTCTACAGAGGTTTCCTGACCTGGAGCATCTCATTACAGTGAGAACATACAGAATGACCTAATTTCAGGACTCACTAGCATACTCCCAGCAAAAGTACACTACGAGATCCTTAGAGAAAGAGTGCATTCTTAATTGCCATTTTCCATTTATATAACAAACAAATATTCAATGTCAAAAACTAAGAGAGGGAGGGAGGGAGGGAGGGAGGGAGGGAGAGAGAAGTCTAAAGAGAAAGTTAAAATTGCCTATTATCCCACTATTTTTGAAAAACTGCCATTAAAAGCATTGATATGTAGGTATTTTTTAAACAAATCAATAATCGGAACATCTACCTGCTAAAAAGGTCCATTTTTTCTTAGCATTTCTCTGCTCTCAAGCACATTTCATGTGTTGGCTAAAGTTTTTTGAGGTAGAGAAGATTCTTTCTCACCTAACTGAATCCCTCAAACCATAAAACTGAGACACAGCTTTTAACACTCAGGTTTGTGTCCTTTGAATTGTCCATTAGAAACAAAGATATATTTTTTATTGGGAATGGGACCCAGAAACTCGAACCAGAACTAAGGAAGCGTCCAGATTCATCAGTCTCCAGTTTCCTTTTTAAGCATTGCCATCTGATTCTCTCCCTTCTCCACCCATCGCTTTGTATAGGATGAACACTGTTTCAGTATTTCTCTGAAGCAGAATTATGCCATTGCCTGGAGCCCAGTGACAGTGACCTGATGTTTAAATCAGCGTTGTTATAACAGTGAGCATGGAAGTGGAGGAGAATGAAGAAATAGACTGCACTTTACTACGTTTTCTAGTGCTTTTTAGCCTATTGGCCCACCTGCAGGAAGGATGGAACTTGAGGAATTATGCTTGTTTACGTTAAGCAACTTTTCTAACTCATCAGCGGAGGAACATTTGGAAAGGTTCTCCTTTCCTTTGGAATGTTGGCCAGTCCTGCATCCTTCCCTCCACATGGTACGAAATGTGAACTGCTCACTAACTAGGATTTTTAGTATCCATGTGTTTTCTGAGGAGTGGCAATGTTCTTCTTACCTGTCAGGGATCTAAAACCATGTGACTGATATTCAAAGAGAACCAGAGGAAATTCCTCTTTTAGGAGAACACAACTGTCAGTGAGATAGTTAAAGAAGAAGGAACAGGGTGAGTAACATCCACTAATGGATGACCACATGCAGCCAGGACACATGTCCCATGTGAATGGGCAGAAGACTGCAGCAAGGTGCTTCTTTTCTCGCTTAAAACCCAATGACAAGGATGATGGGAGGACAGTTCTGGCAATGTTTCTACAAGAGCACGTGAAACCCCGAAACACCAGACCCAAATAAAAGAACTGCCAAACCCTAGAAAAAACCATAAGCACAGGGACTCCTAAAGCTTTCAGCAGGGCCAAAAAAGAAAAAGACTAAATCCACCAACTTGATTAAATGAGCTATTCATCTTATGGACTGTGGTTCATAATTGTCATCCTATTACTTGGGAATCAAGGATGGATCCTGGTAGTGACCCAGTTAAAGTTGAGGGGATAGAAAATTAAATTGTTGTGTCTGGTTTATCTTTTTTTTAAGTGAACACTGAAACAACTGCAAGTCATATACTGCATACTTCATGTCTTGGATCAACAAGGGAGCTATGCCAAATGTCAGATTAAATATTCCACAGCTGAAGTGTTTGCATAACTTTTTGGTGGCTACCATTTAAAGAAAGAAAAACAGTGATGGGCCTTTAAAAAAAAATATTCCCTTAACTTGACATGCTCATGGTGTCCTGCCAGCAATTGCTCTCAACTTGGAAGGCGAGGCCACGCATATCTTGTCCCTCGAGGGACAGTGCCAGCTGGCAAGTGTGTCCCTGGGTTTCCATTTGCCCCAGGAGCGTGAAGCCCCACTGTGCGCCCTGAAGGCCACAGCTGCACTGCTGTACTGTTTAACCATCTCTGTTTTGGCTAAGAAGCAAGGCATTTCCAGAAAGAATCTCCTGGTTCCTGAAGTGTCCGTCATGTTTCAACAATGCGTTTGCAATGGCCACGTGCGTTTTCAGTCTGGGCTGGCTCTGTGGACCTGCCCAGGAAAGTGGAGGCAGGTCTCCTATTGAAACAAAATAATAAGTCTGGACAAATCAGCTTTATTGTCATTGGCTCTGGCATGGCCTGGATTAATTTTAGCTTTAAGTTTCTAAAGGATCGCTCAAGAGGTGACACTCTTCAATCTCAGGTTATTTGAGGGAAGAGAGGGAACTGACATATTTTAAGTGCCTACTAAGTGTCAAGGGCTTTGCATGTATGATCTCAATGACTTTTCCTAACCACCTAAGGAAGTAGTTGTTCCTCTATTCATTTTACCAATGAGGAAATGGAGGCACTGAGAGGGTCATTCCCTTGCCCAAGGTCACGTAGTTAAGAGCACAGGCTGTGAAGTCCAATTGCTTTGTTTTATTCCAGACCTGCCACTTACTCTCTGTGACCTGGGGCAAATCACTTCACCTCTATTCTCCAACTTTCTCCTCTGGAAAATGAGAATACTAATAGGAATCCTCCATCGAGGACTAAATAATGTGTGTAAAGTGATCAATACCTAAGCTGGTCAATACATTCAGCCCTTGTTACATGACAGTGCAGAGATTTCAACTCGCTGCAGCTCCCTTCCATGCTGGTGCTAATGCCACCTGCTCACCAGTTCTGCTGACCAATGCCACTCTTCTCCATGGGGAAGGCTTAAGTCAACACTGATATTCAAGACCCAAAGCTGAAGGCAGATTTAACGTCCTTGTTTTAAAATTATTTTCTCTATTGAGGCAAACAAGGTCTGCAGCTCTGGCTCAGGCTCAGGCTCCTATAAGAGAAGCTCTTTCTGAAAAGGAACCAGAAAGAGAGGAGAAATGGTGGGAAGTATAGAGGCTGGAGGGCTCTATTGTCTCATCATCCAGGCCAGGGGCTTGGATTCAGAACTAAAAGCTGAAAAATTACCATGTGATATGTTTTCTCATGACAGCTGATGTCTAGAGTATTCACTGCAGCCAAAATCAGAGCTAAACTGGAGATGCTAACTGATATCAACCATCACAGGGCCTGTCAGCCTGGCCCTCAAGCCCTGCCTGGGAGCTTCCTGGGTGCCAGGCTCTTTGCTGGGCCTTGGGATGCAAAGATGGGTAAGACATAGTCCCTGTCCTTGCAGAGCTCAGACAAGTGATCAAACGAGCCTAAACAACACAGGGACCTTGCTTTCAAGCAAGGCTATTTAAAATCTAGATTCTCTGAAATCCATTCAGAAAGAAACACATACTTCATTAGCTGTCTGTAACCAGAAATTTCTGGAGCTTTGTGAAGAAGCTTCGGTAACTTTCTTTAATAATCCTCAGTGAAAAATCAAAATTCACAAGTAGGAGGGAGGCCCATAATGCAACCAACTCAGTTAATCACTTGGAAGTTTTTCCAGTCTTGCGAGAATTTCTTGGGCACCAGTTGCCCCAATAACTACCCCCAGGGACTTGGAATCAGAAGACCTAAATATAAGTTCCGGTCTCACCACTCACAAGCTGTATGATTTTAGCCAAAATCACTCAACCTATCTGAGTCATATATTTTTATCTGTAAAATGGGGAAGATAAATAATATTCAGACTACAGGTTTATTATCAGAGAGTAAATAGATTAATGTCTTTCAAAGCCTTCTTATGCAGTAAAAACTTGTAAATACTTGTTCTTGTTACTTCCATTCATACTTTCTCTTGCATTCATCTTGGAATCATTTGTATCGTATGACTTTTAGATTCTAAGTTTCTTGCTTTATAGTTTGATGTTTGTGAATATTTCAATAAAGAAAAGGTGGGAAAGAATAGCATCAGTGAGCAATTTTTCAATACCACCTCCATGAAGGACAATAGGTAAAAAGAGGGCATCTCCCACTATTTTATTTTTAAACAATTATTTGTGAATTATTTACTTTATGTCAGGTATTGTGTTAAATACTGTGTGTGTGTATGTGTATGTAAAATCCCACAACATTCTCATTCTCACAACAAACTCCTCAGGATATCATCATTTCCATTTTACAAATAAAGAAACTATGGTTTCAAAAGCCTAAGCAATATCCTTAAGGTCAGAAATCTAGAACCAATTGAACTGGGATGTGAATTTCTATCTGCCTAACTCCAAAGTATGGGTTCTAAACTATCCTATATCTGAAGTGATGATAATAATAATCTGAAATGGGAAAGGGGTGACTAATAACGATGTCCACTTATTATGTTTATAGGAAACTGAAATGTGATCATTTACGACTATCTTTGTGGGTTGGATAATGATTATAAATATGTACCCGTGGATAGAAATTTATGAGTTATGATCTAAGCAAAAGATGGGTGAAAAATATAAAAGACTATGTAAATATGTGGTGCTTTTATACAAGCTTCTTCTTTAGCAGGACCTCTATTTTCCCTGAACTGATCTTGAGGGTCTTATATCATTATCGACTCTCTTAGCTAGAAATAATCTCATCAACTCTGAATTCCCAGAGCCTGTTAGAATATTTTTTATGACTAACATTCCTGCCTCTGGACATCTGCGCTTGCTGTTTTCCCTGCCTTCAACATTATCCTCCAAGAAACCTGTTAAGCTCATCTCCTCACTTCATGGAAGTGTCTGTTCAAATGAGACTGACCCTCCAGTCACATGACTTGACTAGGTCTTTTCTCATCACATTGTACAAAATAGCCAAGTCTCCCTCACCACAATTTTTCCATTGCCTTACTTTATTTTTCTTCAAAGCACTTCCTACCACTGAATATATTATTTAATATTTATGTATTTGTTTATTGACTGCTTCCATGACTCACATAAAAGCTCTGTAAGAACAGGGAATTTTTTGTTTGTTTATTGCTGCCCCAAATCTAGCACTTGGCACATAGCAGATGCTGAATATATGTCTGTTAAACAAATGAATGAATGACTGAAGAATGAATGAATATGGCCCTTTCTCTTTTGTATCATAGTTGGTAATACATGAGTCTTAACCTCACCTAGGAAACTGAACTTTTTGAGGTCAAGGTCAGTACCTGGCTCATTTTTACATCTCTCTAGTTCCTAACACAGTACTCATAATTTGTTTAGTGATCGAAAATTTGCAGAGATTTTATATATGTCTCATTTGTGATCTAAGGACTCTATAATATAGGTTGGTATTTTTATCCCCATCTGTTTTAGTCAGCTTGGCCTGCTTTAACAAAATACCACAGACTAGGTGGCTTAAAAAATATACATTTATATCTCACAGTTCTGGAGGCTGGGAAGTCCAAGAATAAGATGGCAGCTGATTTGGTTTCTGCTTAGACCCCTTTTCCTGGCTTGCAGACAGCCACCTTCTCACTGAGTTCTTACATGGTGGGGTGGGGGGAGGGAGGGAGAGAGGGAGGGGGAGAGAGAGAGAGAGAAAGAGAGAGAGAGAGAGTGCCCTTGTCTCTTCTTCTTATAAGGGCACTAATCCCATTCATGAGGGCTCCACCCTTATCACCTCATCTAAACTTACCTACCAAATCCCCACCTCCAAATATCATCATATTGGGGTTAGAGCTTCAACATATGAATTTGGGGAGGACACCAACATTTGGTCTAAAACACCATCTTACAGATGAAAAACCGTAAGTCAGAGAAATGTAATGATTTTTCCAAGGTCGGAGATAATGGATAAGTCAGATCTCAAGCCCAGTTCTTTTCTCTACAAGTCTAGGACTCTCTCTTTGAAGGGCCACTGCCTCTCCCTGTGTTAGGCTCATAAGCAACTACTGAACCAGGAAAGAATAAATGGATACTGAAGCAGTAGTCCCTTAGAGGTACAGAGGAGACAGGAATTGTAAAAACATTTCATACAGTCAATGTAAACGTAGATTTCTATTTTCAGGTTTTCTTGAATATTATTTTTTAATCAAACATGGCTTTAAATTTTTATTTTGTGATAGGAAATTTATCCTCACACTGTTACCCCCTCTGCTTTCAGGTTGAAGGAATAGAGGCTCTGTGAGGTAGAATAATTTGAATAGGCCACATAGCAACTAAGTTGAGAGAGACAGGATTTGAACTCAAGCCAGGCTGTCTCTTTTTATACCTACAAGGGAGCTCAGTTCTTAATATGGCCATTGAGAAAACACTGTGTGTCCTATTTGGTTTGCTTGCTCTGGTGGGCATGGTTTAGAATAGAGTTCTCTTCTCCCACAGAAGTAGAAAAGACATAAGCCTCTGAAAACTTGAAGCTTTGGTTATTAATTCTTCCCTAAGTGTGTGTGCGCGTGTGTGTGTGTGTGTATACACACAAACACATATATTTGGGGGGACATCCTTAAAGGACATGCATTTTTTTCCTGGATTTGATGAGCTCTTTAATCTCCAAATACTTGTGTAATCTGTCACTAAGCCCCAGAATTCCTGGAACCCTTATATAAAGTCAACCCAGATTCCAAACTTAATGAGATTTATCCACCACTAATCTCCATATCTATTTTTAACAGAAATATCTTACTTATTTTCAAGACAGAACATGTCTCTATAACATGCCATTGCAGCAAATTCTACATCCTTGTAGATCAGAGTGTAAGACAGAATACAGGGTTAGATCTCAACCCAGAGAATGCTTTATCTTTTATGTTTTAGGTTGCACTACAGATAGAAGGAAGAACTGTGAGATTTAGACATTAAGCAGACTAATTCAAACTCAAAGCAACATTTAAATTTGTTTGCCTGGGAATGCCTGATTATGTAATTCCATTCTCTGTTCTACCCTACCATGGGCCAAAACAAACCAAAACAAAATCCTGCCTTGTTTGATGCCAATAATAAATTCACATGAAAAGCTGCCTTTCCCCGGTACCCACTACACATAAAAAATTGTGACCTAAGCCAAGAACCTTCAGAGGAGCCACTTCAGAAGGTCTCCATCTCTGAAGCCAACAATGCCACTCCTTCTTCGGAACTGTTCATTGGAAGTGGATCCATCTTTTAAGGTTAGCTTGGGAAGAGAAACAGAAATGCTTGGAAGGCAAAACAAAGATGCCCATTCTACTTTTTGCACCTACAGTATGAAGGATTTTGCCTGATTAAGAGGGTGCTAAGGACCATTAAAGCTCCAATATTCTCTGGTGATCTGATTTTCCCCATATAACACGCTGTTCTGCCAATCCCTTATTTTCTTTCTTCACAGAAATCCAAACAACTTGACATGGAGTAGGCAGTTTAATATGATTTCCCTGTGAGTAAAATAAAATGAATTTTCTGAGGATGGAAACTGATTCACAGCAAATCAGTGCTGGAACAATCATTTTCTTCTTTGGCCTCTTATTCTGGATTCACAAGCCACACGGCACATGACACAGACAATTAGCTGTTTATCCTACTTCTGGCTGGCTTCAGAAAGTGTCAAAGCCTGTGCTAGAATAATGAAGAGAACACAGGTGTGCAGCATTTCCAGCAAATCCAGAGTTCCTGGGAAATAAATGTTTTCAAACTTTAAAATCTACTAAAACAGCTTCTTATTTAAAGTGTTGACACGGTAAAGGATCCTTTTCTTTAGCAGTCACTTTGCCAGCTTTTCTATTTGGCAAGTCTAAATTTTTGTAAGTGGGATTTATTTAAAGTGAGCACACCTGTGAGTAAACAGACCATTAGCCTCAGGACAGTGACATAATTCCTGGTGGACGGGCTGGAGCTGGTGTTTGGAGCCTGTGGCAGCAAGGCCATGAGGGTTCCTCACTGTCATTGCATTTAGAAGCTAAGAATCTTGGACGTGACATTTCTTAAAAGCACACATTTATTGCCCCCATCTGTATATGACTACTTCCAGAGTACTTTCATCATGATACCTAAGCAAGGTAAATAGAAAATACTTTTAAAATGAAGTCTTCCCAAGAGTCATTCTTGAATGTAAGTAAAAATAAAGTGTCAAAATAGCAATTCACAAAAAGAGGATGGCTGCAAAATGTTAAGATGCAGGCATGTACTCCGAATATTTTCTGAAGTAGACAGAGACCTTTCTCTCTTCTCCATGTGCACTCTGTATTTCCAAGCCTTCATTTAACTAAGCAGGGAATGGTTGAAATAAGCTGCTTTGAATATGAAACTAATTTGGGGAGGCTACAAAAGAGTCATTTTATAATAGCACTGGATCTGATAAAATTTTAACCTCCAAGTTTTCCTGAGGGACACTGTGAGGAAGATTTTTATTAAAACCCCCAGTTTCCAAGGCTTCAAGAGACACCACTGGCAGTGTAGGGCTGTCATCAGCATCACTTTTCACTTGATAGGATGTGCGGGGTGCTTTCTGAGCCTATGCAGAACCATAATGTTAGAGACTGAATGTTTGTCCCCCCAGAACTCACATGTTAGAAAACCTAACCCCCAATGTGATGGTATTAGGAGGTGGAGCCTTCGCAAGGTGATTTCATGAGGGTAGAGCCCTCATGAGTGGGACTAGTGCCTTTATGAAAGAGACACAGAGAGCTCTGTTGTCCCTTCTACCATGTGAGGATACAGCAAAAAGACAGCCATCTATGAACCAGGAAGCGGGCTCCAACCAGACAACAAATCTGCTGGAGCCCTGCAGCCTCCATAACTGTGAGGAATAAATGTCAGTTGGACTTCAGCCTCCATAACTGTGAGGAATAAATGTCTGTTGTTTAAGCCCCCCAGTCTATTACAGCCTTTTGTTATAGCAGCCTGCACAAAGACACATAGTAAGCCCTGATACTGCCTGACTGCACTGCTAAGAAGCAAACTTTATAAACTTCCCCTTCCTTCTTATAAACTCCAGCATTTTACCCGCAGCACCTTGGAAGCCCATACAAATCCCTGTCACATGTTGCTTAGTTTCTTTAAAGCTATTTATAGCTCAGGTTATATCCTCCTCCGACTCCTCTTTTTTTCTCCTCATTTCATAAACTGAGTGTCATGTTTCAACTTGTGAGGCTTGTTTTAATTGTTCCCTCCATCATTCCCCATGTTAGGGATAATTTGCAGTGGTTAGAGAAAAAAGTTATGCATCTGCCTAACATTCAGTGAACAGCTACATGCAAAACACTGTGCAGCATCCAAAGTTGAATCAGGGTCAGAACCAACTTTCACATAGTTTCAATTTATAGGAAAGATAAAACATAAAAAAGTATGTTACAAGAAAAGGACGGAAGAAGCTGTTAGATGTTAGTAGCAAGTTCCAAGGAAAATGACATTTGGTCTCCCCTGGAGATCAGGAAGAGTCTCATGGAAGTCATTTTTGGACTGAGCCTTGAAATATTCCTTTTAATTTTACATGAAGCAATATATTTAATTTTTCTGACATCACAGCCCCAGCAAGTGGTTTTGTACCGAATTTAATGGAAGTTCCGTAGAACACTTTGTGTGTGGGAGCAGGAAGAAAGGGAAGTAACCACAAAATTTCAAAAAACAAAAACAAAATCCTGGATAACTATTAGCATCTGTTCCATCCCACATTAATAAAATTCACCTGGAAATTCCGCAGAAAAGGAGACCAGAAAACAAGAGTGGAGGCAAAAGAGGGCATATTGGCAAAGAAAAAGTCACCCGGGAGGAGAAAGCCACAGAGCATTCCAGGGACAGACCTCACTCTCCCTCCCAAAACCAGGAGGATGCTCAGCAGGGATGCTGAGGCTTTACTAGATCTATCTCCCCCAAATAATGCTGAGTATGCAGCACCCAAGGGAAAAGAAGGGGGGAAGGCAGGGCGTGAGCAGGCTGGGGGTGGGCATGAGGGAAAGAAGCACACTTAATGAAGGAGATGGTGAAGGGTGAAAGAGGTGGATGTGTATATCGAGAGAGACAGTGATGAGGTGCACTTAAACTGAAAAGCAATGTCCTAAGTTTCAATATTAAACAAAAAATAGATTTTCTTACTATTCCTACCCTACACTGAACTTAGTAACAGTTAGTTTTTTAAAAATTAATTGTGTGTCTGTGTGTGTGTGTGTTTCATTAATAATTTGCTCTTGCCTGAGAGAGGCCAGTGATCGTATTGGGTTGAGGCTCAGCATGGTTACACCTGTACCCGGAAGGATGCCCAGAGTTTCCACAAACCCGGGACCTCCCAAGCCACGCAAAGCTAGTACATTCAGGGGGCTGGTTTGCCCATCATCCCCTGTGCAAAAACCCAGGTTTAGGACCCCAGGGCTGTTTATGGCCTGGGACTTCCCCTCATGGAACCATTTCAGTGTCTGGCTGGGCTTCTCAGGTGGAGTGTAGAGGACAGGTTCAACTCAGGTATGACTTCCTGAAGATCTGGGTCCGAAAAGACTGAAGACAGGCTATTCCCCAGCACAGTGATGGAGTCAGGACCCCTTGGGCCCCCAGGCTTTTAAAGTGCTGAATTCTAAATTGGGTGTTAGAATGGCCAAATGTGCCTTCTCCTGGGACATCCACGTCTCCAGGAAGTTGCTCTGCCTCCATTGGGGCCATGGCAAGAAAATGATACCTGCTGCGGAAGAGACTCATCTTGGAGGGAACTCCTGCAAAAACCCATCTGTCCTTGAGATGCCATCTCAGGCTCCTGGGACCCAAGACCCATCATAGGATTGTGTGACATCAAATCAGACCCCACTGAAACACCATGAGGAAGCATGTTGGTTCCCATGGTAACCAAAGAGGGCATGTGGTTATAGTGAGGAGTGGTTGGGTCATTCCCATGGGGTTGAGTGTTGGCATCAGAACGTGAAATTCGAGGATTTTTATGTATTAATGCCCATTTCTGGCAGGTTATTCATTGATGAGAAGTTGAGTGAAGGAGCTGGAGGGGAGCTTGTCATCTGAGTTGATTGCCATCTTGATGGCATAATGGAATAATCAGGTAGAACTGGACATTGCAAACTTGAACATTTAAGACACCACAATGGAGAGCAGGCTTGGGGAAGGATAGGCTCTGGAGGCGAGTTGTACTAGAGAGAAGACATCTGGCTATTCACAGAAGCAGATCACCCACAGAGCAGCAGCAAACACTAAGAAGGCTGTTTAATGAAGGCAGCAGCATCTGGGCCTGCCATCAGGCCTACCATGTACAATGGAATCTGGAGGCACTTGAGGTTTCCTCAGGGTGAGCCCAGCATTGATGACTGGACAGTACACGGTGGGAGGTTGCAGAGGGTTCAGACCAGGAGAATGCACAGGGCTTTTGCCCCAGGCCATTTCAAACTGGAGGAGCTGTGTTGAGGCTAATGGGGTTTCTAGAGGGTTGAGATGTATTGGTGGCTATGACAGAGCTGGCCATTAGTCCTTCTGGTGAGTCCGATTGTTTCTCTGAGATTCTGCAAACCACCGTTGCTTCCTGGACCTTGAGACACTGAAAGTATGGCCTAAAGCCCAGGACATACTCCTGCTGAGGACGCTCACCAGATGGCAGGGGAGCCAGCTTCTGCTCAGCAGGCAGCATCTCGGAGCCACCTGAGTGCAAGTCATCATCTCCCCAGGGCACACTGAGCCTCTCATCTTTTGAGGTGTCATCTGAAAGTTGGATCCCTTGTTGATATTTAAGTTGACATTTCCTTTCATGACATTAAGGACCATCCCAAACTCAAATTCCCAACCAGGGCTCATTGGTGGGGAATCGTTTTTGGAAAGTTATCCTGGCAGGACTGCAGGAAAATGGGAATGTTCACTGAGAGCCTGGGATCATGCTAGTCATCTCCATGTTGGACCTTATTCCTGTTATGCTTATCCCAGGGAGACCACCTTGAAATTTCTCTGCAAGCTGCTGTTGAAGCATCTCTGCAGAGAATCTTTGGGGGTTTTGGAAGCAATCCCATCAATCAAAAAGACCCCCTGGCCAGGAAAGAAGTTTCAATTATTTGGAATTTTTGACATGTTGTCTGGCCAACTGACTCCAGAAAGACGTGGTCTGGATGCAGGGTTGGTGACATTTGCCCTTCCATTTCAGATTATCATTCCTGCAAATCCAGGAAGGCATAGCTGATCCCTGGTATGTTGCAGTCGAGGGCCGTGTGCCTAAGAGCAGAGAACATGGTGCAGTCGTACTATCAGAAGATGGTTCTGCGTGCCCAGGTGCCCAGCCTTCACTAGGGGTCATCTGGTATCTAGGGAGAGGCCCTTAGAGAAATTCTAAGGTCCGTGCAGATAAACCTTTGTAACCTGGAGGGAGTGCTAGGGTACAGCCACTTTTCCCTGATACCTCTTCTTCTGTTTATTAAAAACTCCTGCTATAATTTCAGCCAAACTAACTGCTCAGGAGTCATATGATCTGGGTGGTTGGGTCTTAGGGGCCCAGACAGGGAGTTCATGGAAGGTGGAATCACTTCATCTGGACAAAAGGGCACATCTCTGTATCCTGGAAGGACAAGTGGAGCCTCCACAGCTGTCTGGGACCCAGGTCCCTTACCTAAGCTTTGTTACTAAGCCACTCTGGCCTGTATCAACCCTTCTGGTTTCTTTGGAGGTTCATTTAACACTCCAGCATTCTGCATCCCTTGTGCTGCTACGAATGTCTTCTCATCAGGGGAAAGCATGCGCTAGATTTGACAGTGTGTAAGGAGTGCTCCCGATGCTGAAGCTGCTCATGACGTAGTCTATCTGGCGTTTCTCCCAGGGTGGGGGGATCTCCACTGGACACTAGTGGAGGGAGGTGGGGAAGGAGTACACTGGGATCTGCCAGAGCCATTGGCCCTGTAGGAGACAGAGGTAACTGCTTGGTTTGGGGGCATCAGGCCTGGAGCACTACCGTGTCGGAGCAGTGGAGTAGAGCTGGCAGGGCTGCCTGCAGAAGGAATCAGTTTGTTTTCTACCCCAGGCTTATCTCAGGGGACATATGGGAGCAGCAGGTGTGGGTGCTGGTGCCAGAACACACAGAGTTGGCTGCGGTGTGGTATTCGGGGAAGAATTCCAACCCTGGTTGGCTGGAGCTGGGAGAGGTTTCAGGTCATTCCAAAGGCACATATCTGCCTGTTCACAGAGGTATGCTTCTCTCTGTCTTGCTGCTAGGGATGTCATGGATGTGAAAAGGGGCAGCAGTTTCAACTTGACCCTTAGTGCAGAATCTGCAGCTTGAAAACATACACACTATTTGGTCTAATGTCTTCAGAGCAGGTGTGGGCTTTGGATAATAGTCTGGCTGTGGAAAGGTCTGGAAGAGCTGTGGGTCATGTAATATGATGGGGTCATCAGTGCGTTGTGCACTGGGAATCCTGGGACTTTAGTGGTCAGCAGAATTCTATTCTTCAGTCACAGGAGCTCTGACCAAAGCGGTGAGGCGGCGGGGGATGGGGAATACCTTGCTCCCTTGGCACCATCTGCAGCCCCATTCTTCAGGTCCAGGCTCCCACCAGGCCAAAGGAGTGCTTACAGTGTATGGCTCCCACTCTTGGAGTCATTAAGAGGGGGGACTAGGATTGACTGGCCAGTCCCCTTGTTTTCTCTGCCTGGAGAATTTGAAAGGCAGGTGGGGATTCCCAGATGGGGTCATCACTGTAAGGGAAGGCCATCATCTCCTGCTTTGACTTGGACTTTGACTCTTTTTTTTTTTAACATCTTTATCGGAGTACAATTGCTTCACAATGGTGTGCTAGTTTCTGCTCTATAACAAAGTGAATCAGCTACACGTATACATATATCCCCATATCTTGTCCCTCTAACGTCTCCCTCCTACCCTCACTGGACCACCCCTCTAGATGGACAAAAGCACAGAGCTGATCTCCCTGTGCTATGCAGCTGCTTCCCACTAGCTATCTATTTTACATTTGGTAGTGTAGATATGTCCATGCCACTCTCTCACTTTGTCCCAGCTTACCCTTCCCCCCCTCCCTGTGTCCTCAAGTCCATTCTCTACGTCTGTGTCTTTATTCCTGTCCTGCCCCTAGGTTCTTCAGAACCATTTTTTGTTTGTTTTTTTAGATTCCATATATATGTGTTAACATATGGTATTTGTTTTTCTCTTTCTGATTTACTTCACTCTGTATGACAGACTCTAGGTCCATCCACCTCACTACAAGTAACTCAATTTTGTTTCTTCTTATGGCTGAGAATATTCCATTGTATATATGTGCCACATCTTCTTTATCCATTCATCTGTTGATGGACGCATAGGTTGGTTCCATGTCCTGGCTATTGTAAAAAGAGCTGCAATGAAAAGATACTTGATACGATTTCAATTTTCTTAAATTTACCAAGGCTTGATTTGTGACCCAAGATATGATCTATCCTGGAGAATGTTCCATGAGCACTTGAGAAGAATGTGTATTCTGTTGTTTTTGGATGGAATGTCCTCTAAATATCAATTAAGTCCGTCTTGTTTAATGTATTATTTAAAGTTTGTGTTTCCTTATTTATTTTCATTTTGGATGGTTTGTCCATTGGTGAAAATGGGCTGTTAAAGTCCCCAATGATTGTGTTACTGTTGATTTCCCCTTTTATGGCTGTTAGCATTTCCCTTATGTATTGAGGTGCTCCTATGTTGGGTGCATAAATATTTACAATTGTTATATCTTCTTCTTGGGTCAATCCCTTGATCATTATGTAGTGTCCTTCTTTGTCTCTTCTAATAGTCTTTATTTTGAAGTCTATTTTGTCTGATAATGATAATTGCTACTCCAGCTTTCTTTTGGTTTCCATTTGCATGAAATATCTTTTTCCATCCCCTCACTTTCAGTCTGTATGTGTCCCTAGGTCTGAAGTAGGTCTCTTGTAGACAGCATAGATACAGGTCTTATTTTTGTATCCATTCAGCCAGTCTATGTCTTTTACTTGGAGCATTTAATTCATTTACATTTAAGGTAATTATCAATATGTATGTTCCTATTACTATTTTCTTAATTGTTTTGGGTTTCTTATTGTAGGTCTTTTCCTTCTCTTTTGTTTCCTGCCTAGAGAATTTTCTTTAGCATTTGCTGTAAAGCTGGTTTGGTGGTGCTTTTGCTTGTCTGTAAAGGTTTTAATTTCTCCATCGAATCTGAATGAGATCCTTGCTGGGTAGTGTAATCTTGCTTGTAGGTTTTTCTCTTTCATCACTTTAAATATGTACTGCCGCTCCCTTCTGGCTTGTAGAGTTTCTGCTGAAAGATCAGCTGTTAAGTTTATGGGTATTCCCTTGTATGTTATTTGTTGTTTTTCCCTTGCTGCTTTTAATATTTTTTCTTTGTATTTAATTTTTGATAGTTTGATTAATATGTGTCTTGGCATGTTTCTCCTTGGATTTATCCTGTATGGGACTCTGTGCTTCCTGGACTTAACTATTTCCTTTCCCATATTAGGGAAGTTTTCAACTATAATCTCTTCAAATATTTTCTCAGTCCCTTTCTTTTTCTCTTCTTCTTCTGGGACCCCTATAATTTGAATGCTGGTGCATTTAATGTTGTCCCAGAGGTCTCTGAGAGTGTCCTCCATTGTTTTCATTCTTTATTCTTTACTCTTCTCAGTGGTAGTTATTTCCACTATTTTATCTTCCAGGTCACTTATCCGTTCTTCTGCCTCAGTTATTCTGCTATTGGTTCCTTCTAGAGAATTTTTAATTTCATTTATTGTGTTGTTCATCATTGTTTGTTGGACTTTGACTTTTTTGTGGTGGAGTTCCTCCCTTTAGGGTTACTGGACTGCACTGGTTGAATGACTGAGCCTGCAGTCACAGACAGGGACAGGCTCTCTGAGTTCTTCTTGGACCACAGCAGAAGCAATTGCTGAGTCAGTGACAGTGGCTTGCTGCTTGCTGGGTGCGTTCCTGCATGTTGGCTGCTGGTATACCTTGTTCCTCTTTGTTTTTCTGTGCTCTGGAAGTGGGTTTTGCAGCTTCAGCATTCTCGGAGTGTGCTTCCTGCTGCCAGAGGAGAACCTTGCATGTTGAGGGCACACAATACACAAGGTCCACCATGCTGCCGTGCTGATCCTGGAGCTCTGGGGCCTAGGAGCCATGTTCTCAAAGGCAACCCCCACCTTTCGGGAGTTCAATTTGCTCTTTAATCTACATTGGGACACAAAAGAACTTTGCAAAGATGATCTCTGCCACCTAAACTGAAGTGACTTTCTAGGTGAAAACTGGGCTGACACCAGCTAGTTCCACATTTAGTCCCTGGAGGCAGGGTGGTGGCAGGGAATGGGGAGTGGGCTTGGGTCCAGGTCCCAGCCAACTGTTTAGCTGGGTGGCAGCCTCCCCTCTTCTGTCTCCCCACTGCAGCTCTTAGAGTGTTTTAACCACTGGAAGGACCAGGTAAAGAAAGCATATAATAAATAAGCTTGGAAAGGTTAGTTGGCACAGATTGTAGGAAAGTCTTAAATGCTAGATAATAAATTTGGAGGGTTTCTTTGGTAGGGAGTGGGGAACTACTGAAGATTTCTGAACACGGGAGCCACATGATCTTGACTTGGCTTTAGAATGATTCACTCTCCTATTACTGTTTAGAGGAAAAAGAGTCAAGATACTTCCAGATGCAAGTAAGAGAATACCAAACCAAGATGGTTTGGATGATAGAGATTTATTACCTCATATAATAAGAAGTCCCGTAACTATAAAGAGAGATTCAGTTGTTTTTCCCAGAGCAATGATGATATTTGAAACCAAGAGACTGACTGAGGGTGTCAAGAAAGGACACAGAAACAACAGCAACAAAAATTGACCAATAACAGAAATCTGTAGAACGTCAAGGAGGAAAACTGGGAAGCAGAAAAACAACAAAATAAATTCCTTATTATCTAATTTTTGCTACTTCTAGTTTAGTATGAGAGCTCACCTCTACCCCCCAAATGATTATTTTTAAATGAAAATAGTTCAATATGAATACTCATTCTCTCAGGAATATTACATTCTCATTTCAGAAAACCAATTTAGCCAAGCATAAGGATAACTGAAAGAGCCCTTTCTCTATAGACAAGACCTCTGATCCATATCAAAATAATTTTATTTACTGTCACCAAAAGTAATTAGAGCATTCATTCCTAGTGGCCACTGGTCATCTTATGAGAAGTTTCCACATTCATATAGGGAGCACCCCTGAAATCTGTAAAGAAACTCAGGAACACACAGAGCACCGTTTCCTCCCTGGAAACAGGAGCAGGAAGCTGCTACAGCTGTCTGTAACCAGGCAAGGTGCTCATCAAGAATTTCAGAATGCCCAGGTCAGGGGCACCTCTTCACATGTCTTGGCACAGTGCCCTCCAAGATCTTACTGTGATCACCATGAGATCCTATTTTGTACAGCAGGATAAAGGGATGTAGATTTGAAACTGAAAAATGAAAACACTATTCTCCATCTTTTACTTTTGACTGAGCATAGTTAACACATCACCTCTATCACTCTTCTGAGCACTCCGGGTGCGAGTGGCAATACCCAGCCAAGGCAGGTGTCACTCAGTGCTCTGTCACATAATTGGTTTTTTTTTTTGCCAATAGACCAAAATGACACAGTCATAAGAAATGTGCACTAATGATTCTGCGAGGAAACCAAAGGGGATGTTGAACCTTTGTAGATGATGAATTTGATGTCAGACAACCTGCCCTTGCAGATTGATTCTACTGCCCACACCTCAGGACTCAACTCCTTGCCCTTGGGGTGATGTGCTTTTGCCACAGACAATAATGATAAGGTCTAAATTGAAACTGACAGTGCTACATTCTGTACAATTATACCAGAGCTTTTAATTTAAAAAGCTCAATTGTATAATTTTTAGGTTGATCCCTCAGATACCATGTATTTCTTCAGTGGATTTGAATGAATGAAAAAATAAGTAAATATCTATAGATGTATAGATACAGGTATAGACAGTTAATATTTACTGGGTACTTAGTATGTGCCAATATGTTTACATATATTAAATCATTTAAACCTTATGAGGAAGATACTGTTATCATTATATTCTTTTCATAGATGAGAAACAACAGGAATAGAAAAAGACATTGATAGATGGGTTACAATGAATTCCAAAATGAAAGTAACAAGTAGAATGTCAACAATGACATTTGCATATCCCCAATTTATACATACTTATTTTGTCTTTTTTTTTTTTTTCCTTTCTCCCAGCTTCCCCACACAAAACAGTTTTGAACCTGGATAGGCTGAGCAACCATCCTCAGGACTGTAAGGGAAAGCTGCTGTTAATTAGAAGCTCTTAATTAGCAGCTTTCCGGAAGACAATGTTCCATTCTCCTCTGGAACAATGTGTCCATGGACATTTGCCTCCAAGAGGTAGCTGGTAAAGAGCTCGTGGTGGCTCTTCTAATCCAGTCTTCATATTTTGCAGTTACAACATGCACTCAATTCAATGCGTTAAGTAATTAGTTCTCAGCATCTGTGAACTGAGGACCTATTTCCAGAATGATTTAGTGCAGTTTCCTCTGAAGTCCCTGATAACAGAGGAAATAATTAGGCTCAGAAGGGTTTTACTTAAAACCTTGTATCTCTACTTATATAAAATGACTGTGCTAATTAAGCCTCTCATAAATTTCCCTGCCATGCTTCACTCTGAGGACTTGGGTCTTCACCTCAGGTTTTCCCTCAGGGTCTGGCATAGTGCTGGGAACACCCTAAGGTGGGAGCCGCTCAGATTGGAATCCCTAGAGACATGTAATTCACTTTGGGACACAGGCTCTTCTCTTGTACGGCTGGCCATACATTCAAATGTGTTTTTGTTTTTGTTTTTTTTTCTGTAATCATATTTAAGTCAGTCGGCTTAAGGTTAAAAAAAATACTGGTCTAATCAGGGCTACATCAAGTGTGGTCTACAGACCAGCTGATGGTCTGTGGATTGTTACTGGCCATTTCATGGAACAATAAGTATAAAACATGGGAGCAAGCATGTAGAAACTTTTATAGCAATTTGACAGAATAATTTCCTTTATGTCCATTAAATTTAATAATTTTTAAAAAATGGGTCTTACATTTTTATGTCATTTTTTGGTTTCATTTTTATATAATTCATCTTCTAACAGTTGAGTTTTTTCCCTTCATAAGGATCATATTTCCTGCTTTTTTGCATACCAGGTAATTTTTTTTTAAATTGGATTGGGGACTGTGTAAATTTTCACTACTGGGTACTGAATTTTGCTGTATTCCTTTATGTAGCTGTGGTCTTTGTTCTGGCATGCAGTTATGTTACCAGGGCTCAGTTTGATCCTCTCAAGTGTGCTTGTAGGCTGCCTCTAAGCAATAAGCTGAGGTGACAGGTCTCACCTTGTTTGTTTCTTTCCTCTGAAGGGATCACACTCCTAATGTGACTTTTGTTCAATATCTGAAAACCATTGTTTCATATATTATTCTGGTTTCCTAACTGTTTAAGGTAGAAGAGTGAATCAATCCCTTTTACTTCATTATGGCTAGAAACAGATGTACTAGGACTTCATCTTAACATCCTTCATCTTGATATCCAGTAATTCACTGGTGGTAATTTTACTGTATTTTATAAAAGTATCAATCTATAATGGAAGAGAAGTTAAACAACAAAATAAAGCAAAAAAGGGACTTCCCTGGTGGCACAGTGGTTGAGACTCTGCCTGCCGGGGCAAGGGACACAGGCTCGAGCCCTGGTCTGGGAAGGTCCCACATGCCATGGAGCAGCTAGGCCCATGTGCCACAGCTACTGAGCCTGCGCTCTGGAGCCCACGAGCCACAACTACTGAGCCCGCGTGCCACAGCTACTGAAGCCTGCATGCCTAGAGCCTGTGCTGTGCAACAAGAGAAGCCATCGCAATGAGAAGCCTGCGCACCGTGAGTAAGAGTAGCCCCGCTCAAGGCAACTAGAGAAAGCCCATGTGCAGCAATGAAGACACAACACAGTCAAAAATAAATAAATAAATAAAAATTAAAAAAAAAATAAAATAAAGCAAAAAAGAACAAAAAAAACAAACAACTCAATTAAAAAATGAACATACAATTTGAAAAGACATTTCACCAAATAAGATTTATAAATGGCCAATAAGCACATGAAAAGATACTCAAAATCACTAATCATTAGGGAAATGCAAATCAAAACCACAATAAGATACCACATTATATCCATTAGAATGGCTATTTTAAACAACAACAAGAAGCTCCAGAAAATAACAAGTCTTGGTGAGGGAGAAATTGAAACGCTTGTCCATCACTAATGGAAATATAAAATGGTGCAGCCTCTGTAGCAAACAATATGGCAGTTCCTCAGAAGATTAAGAATAGAATTACCCTATGATCTATCAATTTCACTTCAGGATATACACTCAAAAGAACTGAAAGCAGAGACACAAACAGATACATGTACACCATATTCATAGCCGTCTTATTCACAATAGCCAAAAGGTGAAAGCAACTCAAGTATTTATAGGATGAATAGATTTTTTAAATGTGATATATCCATACAACAGAATACTATTCAGCCCTAAAAATGAAGGAAATCATGACATATTCTACAACACGAACGAACCTTGAAGACATTGTAAGTGAAATAAGCCAGACAGCAAAGGACAAATACTGTATGATTTCACTTACATGAGGTACCTGGAATAGTCAAATTGATAGAGTCAAAAAGTAGAAGAGTGGTTGCCAGGGGCTGGGGAGAGATCGGAATGGGGAGTTATTGTTCAATGGGTATAGAGTTTCAGTTTGGGAAAATGAAAAGTTTTAGAGATGGGCACTGGTGGTTGCACAGCAACATGAATGTACTTAATGCCGCTGAACTGCATGCTTACAAATGGCAAAATGGTAAACTTTATGTTATGTGTATTTTACCACAGAAAAAGAATACTTAAAAAAGCAACTTCATCTCCCCTCCAGATAGCTTGAGAATCACTGGATTTCAGAGGCTGAAGGTAGGAAAAGGCCTAAGTGAGGGGGAGTTTGATAAACTTTCTACCAGGGTTAAAAGATGACAAACAATACCCTTTCAGGCCACCCAGGCACTCTGGCCAGGGAACCAGGAAGGTCTGTCAAATCTTACAGAACGTGCCACAATGGCTATTTTTGTATTATCTGTTTTCCTACTCAATTACCAGTGAAATCTTTAACAATGGTCTGTGAGGTGGGCTTCATGGACACTGAGGAAAGCAGAATCTGGGGATGTTGTATTGTCTTCTGCAGTATGTATTAGGGAGACACCTCAAGAAATTGGTGAGGTGATGGCTGCTCTGAAAAGGAAAAAAAAAGCAATTAAGTCCCTGTGGCCTGAAGGGAGGAAGAGAGACAATACCAACCCAGGGCATACTGTTTATCATGAAAAAAGAGAATACTATTAAGTAATATGTATAACATGATGCCATTCCCAAATATTAGGAAAGTAAATATATATTTCTATGTATTTATGCATAGAAGAAAATCCCCTGGAAGAATATAAGCCAAAATAACACTATAGTAATATCTTATGCATGCCCATATGTATGTATATGTTGGCTTATATGTGTATGTATATATAGAGAGATATATATGTATAGTCAATTTGTAAATTAAAATATCTCTATGGAAAACAACAACAACAACGAACAGATATAACATGGTTATATCTGTGTGGTCAAATCATAGGTGGTTTTTATTTTCTCTTTGTAAGTATTTTTTAATTATCTGTTGTTTTCACAATGGGTAGGTAAAACTTTTATATCAGGGCAAGAAAGCAATTTTTATGTAAAAAGTAGGAAAGGATTGTTAGGAGATGTTATGTGGTCCAGGCTTGAGATACCTTTAATTGTTTTTGGAGATTTATGCATAAATTAGTCTATGTTGCATTATCTCTCATTCCGTTTTTGTTTTTAACATTAGAGATCAGACCAGCAGCTTACACATTATAAGGTAACAATGCCTACCATTTTACGTGGAAATGCATTTCATTCATTTAGGTCAGATAAGATTAGAGTAATTAAGGTCACTGGACTTTGCCATTTAACAAATCCTTAAATCCAATTCTAATCTCATTCATTAATGCCACAAACAAAAGGGTTAATTGCTAACATATAATGTTTCAGACCCACCCTGGCACAAATGTTATAATATTAGATGGTATTAATGCCTTGCTGTGTAACTTTAGAGAAGGGCTGATGTATTCAGTATTCAAAGAGTTACAGATTCATTGGTTCTGAAGAGGTTATCCCTAGGGTAACTCATTATCACTTGTACAATCATGGAATGTTCTGTGACAGGAGCATGTCTAAAATGAAACAAGCCAATTAATCAAGATGGGGCAAGCATGTGGTGACTCTGCAGTACGAACAGATGCTGTCAGCTCCTGAATTGTCACTATGCAGCCTCGTGGCTGAGGCAAGGCCCCAGCCAGAACAGGTTGGCCGCTGATGTGGGGATCCTGATAGTCTGTTGTCACATCAGACTTATGCTCAATTGCCTCACTTCAGCTCTGACCCAGCTGGAAAGGACAATCCTGTTGTCTTATGATTCTCCCGCACCAAACCTTTCACCACTTCAAAAAGGAGAGAAACTGATTTGAATTTTAATCTCTCTCCTTTCTTCTTTTTCCAATTCTGACAAAGGTATTAAGGGGAAGCGAAAATTCCTAAAGGTGTTCTTGAAAGATCAGTCTCCAACCAAATGTGTTATCTCAATGTCTGGAATCCTCAGCAGCCATTAAAAATGATGTTGCTAAAGGTTCTTAAAGACATGAGGGTGGGCCGGGGCCTGGGGTCTTGCTCTAAGGCAGCAGGTTTTGTTTTGTTAGCATTTCCCGGCTGAAGCCCGCCTGACAATGAGAGCACCTCTGGAGCTCAAGTTTATCCTGAAAATACTTCAAGTTCTACCTGTCCTCACTTATCTATGGATTTCTGTGTGACCAGGTATAAGGAAACCTTTCTCTCAAACTAATTATGACTTACAGTAATTTGCTAAATTATACCTCTGTAAGCAGAATTGAAACATTTATTTTGGGGGGGGACCTTCAAGATGGTGGAGGAGTAAGACGCGTAGATCACTTTCCTCCCCACAGATACATCAAAAATACATCTACATGTGGAACAACTCCTACAGAACACCTATTGAATGCTGCCAGAAGACCTCAGACTTCCCAAAAGCCAAGAAACTCCCCACATACCTGGGTAGGGCAAAAGAAAAAAGAATAAACAGACAAAAGGATAGGGACGGGACCTGCACCAGTGGGAGGGAGCTGTGAAGGAGGAAAGGTTTCCACACACTAGGAAGCCCCTTCACGGGCGGAGACTGCGAGTGGCGGAGCGGGGAAGGCTTCGGAGCCATGGAGGAGAGCACAGAAACAGGGGTGCAGAGGGCAAAGTGGACAGATTCTTGCACAGAGGATCGGTGACGACCAGCACTCACCAGCCTGAGCAGCACCAGTCTGCTCACCCGCTGGGGTGGGCGGGGCAGGGAGTTGAGGCTGGGGATTCGGTCGGATCCCAGGGAGAGAACTGGGGTTGGCTGCGTGAACAAAGCCTGAAGGGGGCTAGTGCACCACAGCTGGCCAGGAGGGAGTCCAAGAAAAGCTCTGGAACTGCCTAGGAGTCAGGAGATGATTGTTTCAGGGTACACGAGGAGAGGGGATGCAGAACACCGCCTGAAAGAGCTCCAGAGAAGGGCGCAAGCCGCGGCTATCAGCACGGACCCCAGAGACAGGCATGAAATGCTAAGGCTGCAGCTGCAGCCACCAAGAAGCGTGTGTGCAAGCACAGGTCACTATCCACACCTCCCCTCCCAGGAGCCTGTGCAGCCCGCCACTGCCAGGGTCCCATGATCCAGGGACAACTTCCTCGGGAGAACACACGGCACACCTCAGGCTGGTGCAATGTCACACCAGCCTCTGCCACTGCAGGCTCATCCTGCATTCCAAGTATAACTACTGTAAACCTCCCTCCTCCTGGCCTGAGTGACCCAGAGACCCCTAATCAGCCACTGCTTTAACCTCGTCTTGTCTGGGCAGGAACAGAAGCCTGAGGGCAATGTACATACAGAGGCAAGGCCAAATCCAAAGCTGAACCCCAAGAGCTGTGTGAACAAAGAAGAGAAAGGGAAATCTCTCCCAGCAGCCTCAGGAGCAGCGGATTAAATCTCCACAATCAATTTGATGTACCCTGCATCTGTGGAATACCTGAACAGACGATGCATCAACCCAAAATGGAGGCGGTGGACTTTGGGAGCAACTGTAGACTTGGGGTTTGCTGTCTGCAACTGACTTGTTTCTGATTTTTATGTTTATCTTAGTATAGTTTTTAGCACTTGTTATCATTGGTGAATTTCTTTATTGGTTTTGTTGCTCTCTTCTTTTTTTTATTACTTTTTAATTTTTAATTTTAATAACTTAAAAAAATTATTTTATTTTATTTATTTAATTTTTAATTTTTTTCTTTCTTTTTTCCTCCCTTTTATTCTGAGCTGGGTGGCTGACAGGGTATTGGTGCTCCAGCCTGGTGTCAGGCCTGAGCCTCTGAGGTGGGAGAGCTGAGTTCAGGACATTGGACCACCAGAAACCTCCCAGCCCCATGTAATATCAATTGGTGAGAGCTCTCCCAGAAAGTGCCATCTCAACCCTAAGACCCAGCTCCAGCCAGTGGCCAGCAAGCTCCAGTGCTGGATGCTCCATGCCAAATAACTAGTAAGACAGGAACACAACCCCACCCATTAGCAGAGAGGCTGTCTAAAATCATAATAAGGTCACAGACACCCCAAAACACACCACCAATGTAGCCCTGCCCACCAGAAAAAGATCAAGCCTCACCCACCAGAACACAGGCACCAGTCCCCTCCACCAGGAAACCTAGACAAGCCACTGAACCAACCTTAGCCACTGGGGGTAGACTCCAAACACAATGGGAACTACAAACCTGCAGCCTGTGAAAAGGAGACCCCAAACACAGTAATTAAGCAAAATGGGAAGACAGAGAAATATGCAGCAGATGAAGGAGCAAGGTAAAAACCTACCAGACCAAAAAAAATGAAGTGGAAATAGGCAGTCTACCTGAAAAAGAATTCAGAGTAATGATAGTAAAGATGACCCCAAATCTTGGAAACAGAAAGGAGAAAATACAAGAAATATTTAACAAGGACCTAGAAGAAATAAAGAGCAAGCAAATAATGATGAACAGCACAATAAATGAAGTTAAAAATTCTCTAGAAGAAATCAACAACCAAATAACTGAGGCTGAAGAAAGGATAAGTGACCTGGAAGATAAAATAGAGGAGATAACTACCATAGAACAGAATAAAGAAAAAAGAACTAAAAGAATGGAGGACAGTCTCAGAGACCTCTGGGACAACATTAAACTCACCAACATTTGAATCATAGGGGTTCCAGAAGAAGACAAAAAGAAAGGATCTGATAAAATATGTGAAGAGATTATAGTTGAAAATTTCCCTAACATGGGAAAGGATATAGTCAATTAAGTCCAGGAAGTGCAGAGTCTCATACAGGATAAATCCAAGGAGAAGCATGCCAAGACACATATTAATCAAAGTATCAAAAATTAAATACAAAGAAGAAATATTAAAAGTAGCAAGGGAAAACCAACAAATAACGTACAAGGGAATCCCCATAAGGTAAACCTCTGATCTTTCGGCAGAAACTCTGCAAGTCAGAAGGGTGTGGCAGGACATACTTAAAGTGATGAAAGGGAAAAACCTACAACCAAGATTACTCTACCCAGCAAGGATTCATTTAGATTTGATGGAGAAGTTAAAATCTTTACAGACAAGCAAAAGCTAAGAGAATTCAGCACCACAAGACCAGCTTTACAACAATTGTTAAAGGAACTTCTCTAGGCAGGAAACACAAGAGAAGGAGAAGACATACAATAACAAACCTAAAATAATTAAGAAAATAGTAATAGGAACATACATATTGATAATTACCTTAAATGTAAATGGATTAAGAGCTCCAACCAAAAGACAGAGACTGGCTGAATGGATACAAAAACAAGACCCGTATATACACTGTCTACAAGAGACCCACTTCAGATCTAGGGACACATACAGACTGAAAGTGAGGGGATGGAAAAAGACATGCCATGCAAATGGAAATCAGAAGAAAGCTGGAGTAGCAATTCTCATATCAAACAAAATAGGCTTTAAAATAAAGACTATTACAAGAGACAAAGAAGGACACTACATAATGATCAAGGGAACAATCCAAGAAGAAGATATAACAATTGTAAATATCTATGCACCCAACATAGGAGCACCTCAATATATAAGGCGAATGCTAACAGCCATAAAAGGGGAAATCAACAGTAACACAATCATAGGGGACTTTAACACCCCATTTTCACCAATGGACAAACCATCCAAAATGAAAATAAATAAGGAAACACAAACTTTAGATGATACATTAAACAAGATGGATTTAATTGATATTTAGAGGACATTCCATTCATAAACAATAGAATATGCTTTCTTCTCAAGTGCTCATGGAACATTCTCCAGGATAGATTATATCTTGGGTCACAAACCAAGCCTTGGTAAATTTACGAAAATTGAAATTGTATCAGGTATCTTTTCTCACCACAATGCTATGAGACTAGATATCAATTACAGGAAAAAATCTGTAAAAAATACAAACACATGGAGGCTAAACAATACACCACTAAATAACCAAGAAATCACTGAAGAAATCAAAGATGAAATCAAAAAATACCTAGAAATAAATGACAATGAAAACACAATGACACAAAACCTATGGGATGCAGCAAAAGCAGTTCTAAGAGGGAAATTTATAGCAATAAAATCCTACCTCAAGAAACAAGAAACATCTCAAATAAACAACCTAAACTTGCACTTAAAGCAATTAGAGAAAGAAGAACAAAACACCCCCAAAGTTAGCAGAAAGAAAGAAATCATAAGATCAGATCAAAAACAAACGAAAAAGAAATGAAGGAAACAATAGCAAAGATCAATAAAACTAAAAGCTGGTTCTTTGAGAAGATAAACAAAATTGATAAACCATTAGCCAGACTCATCAAGAAAAAAAGGGAGAAGACTCATATCAATAGAATTAGAAATGAAAAAGGAGAAGTAACAACTGACACTGCAGAAATACAGAGGACCATGAGAGATTACTACAAGCAACTCTATGCCAATAAAATTGACAACCTGGAAGAAATGGACAAATTCTTAGAAAAGCACAACCTTCCGAGACTGAACCAGGAAGAAACAGTAAATATAAACAGACCAATCACAAGCCCTGAAATTGAGACTGTGATAAAAAAATCTTCCAACAAACAAAAGCCCAGGACCAGATGGCTTCACAGGTGAATTCTATCAAACATTTAGAGAAGAGCTAACACCTATCCTTCTCAAACTCTTCCAAAATACAGCAGAGGGAACACTCCGAAACTCATTCTATGAGGTTACCATCACCCTGATAAGGAAACCAGACAAAGATGTCACAAAGAAAGAAAACTACAGGCCAATATCATCGACGAACATAGATGTAAAAATCCTCAACAAAATACTAGCAAACAGAATCCAACAACACATTAAAAGGATCATACACCATGATCAAGTGGGGTTTATCCCAGGAATGCAAGGATTCTTCAATATATGCAAATCAATCAATGTGATAAACCATATTAACAAATTGAAGAATAAAAACCATATGATCATCACAATAGATGCAGAAAAAGCTTTTGACAAGATTCAACCCCCATGTATGATAAAAAACCTTCCAGAAAGTAGGCACAAAGAGAACTTACCTCAACATAATAAGGGCCATATATGAGAAACCCACAGCCAACATCATTCTCAATGGTGAAAAACTGAAACCATTTCCTCTAGGATCAGGAGCAAGACAAGGTTGTCCACTCTCACCACTATTATTCAACATAGTTTTGGAAGTTTTAGCCACAGCAATCAGAGTAGAAAAAGAAATAAAAGGAATCCAAATCGGAAAAGAAGTAAAGCTGTTACTGTTTACAGATGACAGGAAACTATATGTAGAGAATCTTGAAGATGCTACCAGAAAACTACAAGAGCTAATCAATGAATTTGGTAAAGTAGCAGGATACAAAATTAATGCTCAGAAATCTCTTGCATTCCTAAACACTAATGATGAAAAATCTGAAAGAGAAATTAAGGAAACACCCCCATTTACTATTGCAACAAAAAGAATAAAATACCTAGGAATAAACCTACCTAAGGAGACAAAAGACCTATATGCAGAAGACACTGATGAAAGAAATTAAAGATGATCCAAACAGGTGGAGAGATATACCATGTTCTTGGATTGGAAGAATCAACATTGTGAAAATGCCTATACTACCCAAAGCAATCTACAGATTCAATGCAATCCCAATCAAACTACCAAAGGCATTTTTCACAGAACTAGAACAAAAAATTTCACAATTTGTTTGGAAACACAAAAGATCCCGAATAGCCAAAGCAATCTTGAGAAAGAAAAATGGAGCTGGAGGAATCAGGCTCCTGGACTTTGGACTATACTACAAAGCTACAGTAATCAAGACAGTATGGTACTGGCACAAAAACTGAAAGATAGATCAATGGAACAGGATAGAAAGCCCAGAGATAAACCCACGCACATATGGTCACCTTATCTTTGTTAAAGGAGGCAAGAATATACAGTGGAGAAAAGACAGCCTCTTCAATAAGTGGTGCTGGGAAAACTGGACAGGACATGTAAATGTATGAAATTAGAACACTCCCTAACACCATACACAAAAATAAACTCAAAATGGATTAAAGACCTAAATGTAAGGCCAGACACTATCAAACTCTTAGAGGAAAACATAGGCAGAACACTCTATGACATAAATCACAGCAAGATCCTTTTTGACCCACCTCCTAGAGAAATGGAAATAAAAACAAAAATAAACAAATGGGACCTAATGAAACTTCAAAGCTTTGGCACAGCAAAGGAAACCAGAAACAAGACCAAAAGACAACCCTCAGAATGGGAGAAAATATTTGCAAATGAAGCGACTGACAAAGGATTAATCTCCAAAATTTACAAGCAGCTCATGCAGCTCAATATCAAAAAAACAAACAACCCAACCCAAAAATGGGCAGAAGACCTAAACAGACATTTCCCCAAAGAAGATATACAGATTGCCAACAAACACATGAAAGGATGCTCAACATCACTAATCATTAGAGAAATGCAAATCAAAACTACAATGAGGTATCACCTCACACAAGTCAGAATGTCCATCATCAAAATATCTACAAACAATAAATGCTGGAGAGGGTATGGAGAAAAGGGAACACTCTGTCACTGTTGGTGCGAATGTAAATTGATACAGCCACTATGGAGAACAGTATGGAGGTTCCTTGAAAAACTAAAAATAGAATTACCATATGATCCAGCAATCCCACTACTGGGCATATACCCTGAGAAAACCATAATTCAAAAAGAGTGATGTACCACAATGTTCATTTCAGCACTATTTACAACAGCCAGGACATGGAAGCAACCTAGATGTCCATCGACAGAAGAATGGATAAAGAAGATGTGGAACAGATATATACAATGGAATATTACTCAGCCATGAAAAGAAATGAAATTGAGTTATTTGTTGTGAGGTGGATGGACCTAGAGTCTGTCATACAGAGTGAAGGAAATCAGAAAGAAAAAAACAAATACCGTATGCTAACACATATATATGGAATCTAAGAAAAAAAAAGAAAAAATGGTTCTGATGAACCTAGGGGCAAGACAGGAATAAACACGCAGACATAGAGAATGGACTTGAGGACATGGGGAGGGGGAAGTGTAAGCTGGGACAAAGTGAGAGAGTGGCATGGACATATACACCTTACCGAGTGTAAACTAGATAGCTAGTGGGAAGAAGCTCCATAGCACAGGGAGATCAGCTCAGTGCTTTGTGTTCACTTAGAGGGGTGGGATAGGGAGGGTGGGAAGGAGACACAAGAGGGAGAGGATTATGGAGATATATATATATACATCTAGCTGATTCACTTTGTTATACAGCAGAAACTAACACAACACTGTAAAGCAATTATACTCCAATAAAGACGTTTAAAAAAAGTAAACAAAGACATGGGAATGTGTTTGCTTCATGCTATTATTATGAAAAGAGCAGCTTACAAATGTAACCCTATGAATATAGGGTATGATTACAATCTTGCAAACTAAAACGATGTAAAAGATGAAAAGGAGTAAAAGACCTAATGTCAACATTAGAAGGGAAGATTAAAGGTTAGTTGGGTTTTCTGTTTTTCTAAGTTTTTTTTTTGTCTATATACTTTCCTACATTTTCCAAAGTTTCTTGAATAGAAATATATTACTTTCTAAAAAATAAAGACTCCCAATACATGTTATTTTTAAGGTTATTCTCTAAACCAAAGAGGGTAGCTTCTATTTCCTAATATCAATTCAATAGCAACAGATACTTTTCTATAAATCTCCTTCATTTTGCCATGTTGAGACGAGGCCTAAACAGAAATAGTTTGACCATGCCACACTTTTCTCAAACTAAAATCTTACATGTTCCCTCATCTTCTTTATCACAAATTTAGAAAACTTATCCAGAAGGGGGAAAAGACACTGCCTAATCAGCTCTGCTTTTTCTCAAAGGTTCTACAGGAAGATTTAATAAAGAGGCTGCCTTGGTCCAAGGGGTCACTTCCTTTGAGAATGCTTTTCTCTCTCCTTGCCCTGACACCAGGATGGAAATAAATAACAATTGGCATTCATATTCAGAGCCTTAGAAGTACTTTCGCAAGTAATAAAAAGAATGCAAAGAGAAATTCTCCAAAATAGTCTGATGCCCTGGTGAAAAACACACCCCCTTACCTAAGCACATTCTAACTTGGTTTGCAAGTGGCAGCGAAGGGGATCCCAGAGGCACTGAATAGGGGAACTCACCAAGTCATAGAGCTGACTTTAGGCCAGGCACTGTTCTCATCACTTGACGTACAGTATGTAGTCTCACCTCACTGGTGAGACTGGAAGGAAGGGGACAGGGCACAACCATTAAAAGAATGACACTACCATTAAGAAGAACATGATACAGTAAGTCCCCTACATACGAACCTTCAAGTTGCAAACTTTCAAAGATGCGAACATGTGTTCTCATGTCCAATCATATAAGTTAGGTCACGTGTCTGGCATACATTGTCACATGCCTGCATCCCCTACAAGTGGTTTTGCTATTGTGTACTTTACTGTACAATACTGTATAGAGTACGGTAGTACGGTATCTTTATTTCAAGGCCAGGATGTCTGGAAGCAAGCTTAAAAGCAACGGTGATGTAGTTGGTACTACTATACTCTTCAAGGTACTGTACTGTAAGATTTAAATGTTTTTTATAATTTTTTGTGTTTGTTTTTTATGCATTATTTGTGTGTAAAGTACTATAAACCTATCACAGTACAGTACTGTATAGCCGATTGTGTTAGTTGGGTACCTAGGCTAACTTTGTTGGACTTACAAACCAATTGGACTTAGGAATGTGCTCTCAGAACTCGTGCGTATGTAGGGGGCTTACTGTACAACAAAAACTGATTAGAACCTACTAGGCCCAAGATGGAGGAAGATTCGACTTCCAGTTGAGCCTCATTATACGCTCATTGTAATACATCAGCTAAAGTGACACATCCACAGGCGCCATGACAGTTCCAACGCTGACCACAAAAGGCCAAAAAGTGGGCGGTGGCCCAATTCCTGGAAATCCCTGCCCCTTCTCTAAGACAGAATATTCCTCCCACTCATTAGCCTATGAAATTACCCAGCCCATAAAAACTAACCACCCCTGCACTCCGGGGCCTCTCGCCTTCTGAGACAGCCCACGCTCTGTCTACAAAGTGTATATCTCTCTAAATAAACTTGCTTTCACTTTACTATAGCTCACTCTTGAATTCTTTCCTGCACAAAGGCAAGGACCCTCCCTTGGAAGCCTGTACCAGGGACTCACCTGAGACCTGGGACATGACCATCCCCTCACATCCCATCTTTCCTACAACACTGGGAGGAAAGTATTGTTATCCATATCAGGGGTCAGCTAACTATAGTGCATAGGCCAAATCGAGCCTATGGCTTGTTTTTGTAAATGAAATTGTATTGGAACACAGCTACTCCCATTTGTTTTTTTGTCTATGACTGTTTTCCTACTATAATTGCAGAATTGAGTATTTACAACAGAGATCGTTTTTCCTGCAAAGCCTAAAATATTTATTATTTGGTCCTTAACAGAAAATGTTTGCCAACCCCTGATCTACATGATACCTATGAGGAAAATGAGGCTCAAGGAAGTTCAATAATATCTCAGTGTCACTCAGCTAATTACTGCCAGGACCAAGATACAAATACGTATCTACCTTACTTTTAGCCCATGTTCTTTTCATTTCTCCAAATCAAAACTCAAAGAGTAAGACCCCAACCTCCAACAAAGTATATCATATGTGTAACACATTACAAGGTGAGAAAGATGAAACATGAAAAGCTATGCTATTATTTTTAAGACACATTATGAGACATAACTATTGGATTCCTTAAACTAAAGAACATTCTACTGTAAGTTACCTTTTTCCTTCAACTTATAGTTCAACTGTACAGTAAAAATTATGAGACAGATCATTAAAAAAAAAACTTGTGAAATTTCACATGCAAAATTGCCATTAGGTTTCACTGTATAACTTTCACATTGAAACATTCTAAAATATTTGATGTGTGATATGGTACCACCTCTCTGAACTTGCTAGCTTCCTCCCATCCTAGAGAGAGGGGAAAGAAAACATGTGCTTAAAATAAAAGCCTAACCTATTCTTCATTTTTAGCATGACTTTTGTTTTAAATGTCAGTTTCTCTTTCAAATTCTCTTTTGCTTAACTCCTTAACCACTGGATTAGCTGAGACAGGGGGCTTCGAAGGGATGTTTTATAGGTGCCTAATGGAAGAAATTGCTCTGGAAGAAATGCTCTCACTGCCCACACCACCTCATCCATTGGTGACGCGAAGGTATGAGGTGTTAAAGATGGAGACCAGAACAGGGTGGCAGGCTGGCTCAAGCCACACCAGGGACAGCAAAGGCAGCATCTTCCCAAGACCCCATTCTTTCCTAGACAGAGCCCAGCAGTTTTATGGAGGAAAAGTAAGGAAAACCTAGAGGATTTGTCCTTGGTATGCTCAGTGGCAAGGAGGATCTGGTTCATTGTTTCTTCCTGTGAATCCCCAAGAAACATGTCTGACTCTGTGGAAAGACAACTGCTCTAATGTTTACAAAAAGGCATGGAGATTCAATTTTTTCTGGAAGGAGTCAGCAGAAGAAGAATGAATATAGAGAGCATTTTAAAGTGATATCCCTACCGTGGAAAGAGAAAGGAGGGAGATGAAACCAATGTGGTGGAAATTAAGAACGGTGAAATAATTTGAAGTCTGTGAAATCTTAAATAAGAGTTCACAGAGGGGGACTTCCCTGGTGGTGCAGTGGTTAAGAATCCGCCTGCCAATGAAGGGGACATGGATTCGAGCCCTGGTCTGGGAAGATCCCACATGCTGCGGAGCAACTAAGCTCGTGCACCACAACTACTGAGCCTGCGCTCTAGAGCCCGCATGCCACAACCAGTGAAGCCCACACACCTAGAGCCCGTGCTCTGCAACAAGAGAAGCCACCTCAATGACATGCCTGCGCACAGCAATGAAGACCCAACGCAGCCATAAATAAATAAATAAATTTTAGAAATTAAAAAGAAAAAACAAAAAAGAGCTCACAGAGGAAGCTACTAACATAAAAGGAAAGTAAGAGCCTCAGTTGCCACTCTAATAATACATTAAGAAGAGTTAGCAAGACACTGAAAATGGAAAGAAATTTCCCCTTAATGTCATTTATTTTTAAAAAGTTTCATTGAAGTATAACTGACATACAATAAACTTTACATATTTAAAGCATACCTTTTGAGAAGTCCTGACATATGTATACATCCTTGAAACCATCACTGTAATCAAGTAATGAATATATCCATCACTGTCAAAAGTTTCTTCATGCCCTTCTATAATTCCCTCCTCCTGATACTACCCCTTCTACCCCCAGGCAACCATTGATCTGTCATATAAATTAGTTTGTGTTTCCTTGAAATTTATATAAATGGAACACAGTTTTTGTCTGCTTTCTTTCCCTCAGCACAACTATTTTGAGATTCACCTATATTATAGCTCATAATGTAGCTTTATGCCTCTTTTTGGCTGAGTCATGTTTCATTGTATGGATATACGAAGGTGTGTTTATCCTTTCACCTATTAATGGACATTTCAGTCATATCCAGTTTGGGGTTATGACCATTCATGCTCAAATCTTTGTAGGACATGTGCTTTTATTTCTCTTGGTAAACAACTACGAATCAAGTAGCTGGATCACATGGTGCATGTTTGTTTAAATTTTAAAGAAACCATTAAAGTTTTCCAAAGTAGTTGTGCCACTTTACATTCCCACCAGTATGGGGATTCCAGTGGCTCCCCACCCTCACCAACATTTGGTATGGTTAGTCTTTTTAATTTTAGTCATCCTAATAGATGTGTAGTGGTATTTCTTTGGTTTTTTTTTTTTTGCGGTACGCGGGCCTCTCACTGTTGTGCCCTCTCCCATTGCAGAGTACAGGCTCCGGACGCACAGGCTCAGTGGCCATGGCTCACGGGCCCAGCCGCTCCGCGGCATGTGGGATCTTCCCGGACCGGGGCATGAACCCGTGTCCCCTGCATCGGCAGGCGGACTCTCAACCACTGAGCCACCAGGGAAGTCCTTCTTTGTATTTTTAAATTACATTTCCTAATGACAAATGATACTGGATATATTTTCATGTGCTTATTTGCCCTCTGTAAATCTTCTTTGGTCAAGTGTCTGTTCATGTCTTTCGCCCATTGTTTAGCTGCGTTGTTTGTGTTCATTTTAATGAAATCCAACTTATCAAGTTATTCTTTTGTGGATTGCATTTTGGTTTCAAAGCTAACAAATCTTTGGCTAACCCGAAGTCACAAAGGTTTTTACTTATGTTTTCTTTTAGAAGATTTATAGTTAGGTCTATGATCTATTTTCATGATTGTATACAGTGTGAGTTGTGGATTTAATTTTTTTTGTTTCCATATAAATATCCAATTGTTTAAAAGGCTGTTCTTTTTACACTGACTTGCTGTTACACCTTATCAAAAGTCAGTTGTCCATATATATATGGGTATACTCCCATCCTCTCTGTTCTGGCCCATTGATCTATTTGTCAATCTTTATATCAACAGCACAGAGCCTTGATTACTGTAGCTTTATAATGAATCTTGAAATTAGATTGTGTTAGTTCTCCAACTTTGTTCTTTCTGTGAAAGTTGTTTTGTCTATATTATATCCTTTGCATTTGCATGTAATTTTAGAATTACCTTGCTAACTGCTTAGGTTTTGACTGAGATTGTTAAATCTATAGATCAATCTGGAAAGAACTGATAACAATACTAAGTAGCTTACTCATGAATATATCTCTTCATTTACCTAGGTGTTCTTTAATTTCTCCCAGCACAGTATTATAATTTTCAGTATATAGATCTTTCTCATCTTTCATCAGATTTGTCCCTAAATATTTAATTTTTTGATGCTATATGAGATCTTTTTATTTCTACTTCTGGTTGTCCCTTGCTAGTATAGAGAAATACAATAGAATGTTTTTATTGATCTTGTATCCTGCAAACTTTCTAAACTTACTTGTTAGTTCTTGTGGGTTTTTTTGTGGATTCTGTCAGATTTTCTACATAGTTGATCATGTTTCTGTAATAATGGTTTTACTTATTCCTTTCCAATCTAGATGCTTTCTTTATTCATTCATTCATTTATTTTTCTTCTTATTGTACTGTCTAGAAGCTCCGATACAATGTTTAATAGAATGGTGAGAGCAGAACCTTTGATGTCTTCCTGATCTTATTCCTATGGATCATTTTAAAAGTAGATTTTAAAGTAGAAAGAAGAAAAATGCAAGAAGCAGGACAATATCATTGAAGTAAAAAGTTTTAATAAAGGAGGAAAAAAGGACTAGGGCAAGGGAAAAACTAGAAGGTAGGGGCAGGATTTAGATCAATTCTGTGGAAAGTTCAAGCATTGTTCCAGCACTTGGAGGAATGTGATGTAGGTAAACAGTATTTGTAATGTCCATAGCTGGGCACCAGTGCAGACGAGCTATAGAAAGATGCCCACAACCTGATCCCTCTAGTGATCATGGACGTGTCTTTCCAACACAATCTTGCATCATAATGGTGGAGACTCCATTTTGACACTCACAGTAATAATTTATTTACCAGCCAGTGAGATTAAAAATATGTCTCAAATCCTTAGTTGCAATCTCTAGGTTGCTGGGACCTGACCTAACTTTTGGACATTACTGAGAAATAAAAGCACACATGGATAAAGTAACCCAAAACGAAGTAAATATATCCACACCCCAGATCCAGCATGAACTTATTTCTTACCCAGCAGAGCTTGATTATTGATTTTTTTCCCAGTGTTTTATATGATAGTATCCTATGAAAAACACGTTAAGTTTAAGTTAAAATAATTCTTCTTGGAACTGAATCATCAATCAAAACACAGGCAAAATCTCCTGCTCTTTGCAGGGATTTTGCTGTATGCATCTCTTTGCATTATGACATGTGACCTCAAACATCATCAATTCGTGTTCATGTAGGCAAGTAAACCTGGTGCCACAAAAAGAGCACTCAACCAGGAATCAGAAGATTTGGACTCTAAGTTCATAAGACTCATAAAAAAGAAAAAACAAAAAAACACAGAACAAATACAGAGAGGCACACCTGAGCAGTGGAAAGGACACTGAAATCCCCAGAGTCAGAGGGGGAAGGGAAGGAGACTGAGAATGACGACAGAAGGGGTCATGAATACTTAGAAGATTCACATAAGTGAGATCTGAGAGGTAGAATGGGTGAGGGACTTGAGCTCTGCAGTGGGAAAGACATGGGTTTCAATTCGGGCTCTACCACTTCCTGGTCGTGTTAACTTAGGCTTTTTACCTCTCTTGCCTTTGTTTCTCATTCCTTAAATTGGGGTGATAATAATGCCTGCCACATAGGGTTTTTGTGTGGCTTAAGTGGTGTCACACAAATGTGCAAATGCCTTATAAATGTGTCTGGATTATGAAAGTAAAATCTGCTAACATTATAGCTGAGGTGACCTCATTCACTGAATACCTATTGAGCACCTACCATGTGCTAACACTGTTCCAGGCACTTAGGTTACATTAGAGAACAAAAGAGGAAAATCTCTGCTTTCCTGGTGCTTACAGTCTATTAGGGGTGATGAAGAGGGAGCATAATAATTGAATAAATGCTACAGCATGATAAAAAGTAGTAAGTATTCAGAAGGAAAGAAATGGAGCAAGTAAGGTGTCAAGGGGAATTAAGAGCATCATGGTGGCTCAGTTATAATAAATGGGATGGTCAGGGCAGGCTTCATTGAGAAGGTAACATTTAAGAAATGGTGAAGTGAGAAAGGCAGTCAGCTCCATGGGAAGAGCATTCCAGGTAGAGGCAACAGCAGCGCAAGGCACTAAGGCAGCAGCATGCCCGGAGGGTTTAAGGAACAAGGAGTCCAGTGGAGGGGAGACTTGTAAGGGAAGAGGTTAGGGGCCAGGTCATTAGAGCTCTACGGACCCTGATGACGACCTGGGCTTCGACTCTACGTGAAATGGGGAGCCATTGGAGGGTTTGGCATAGAGAAGCAACTTGATCCAATTTATGTGTGAAAGGCCCCTCTGGCTGAGAATAAACTCTAGAGTTACATGGGTGTCAATACTGTGGCTACTGCAGTGATAAGGAGTGGGGCGTGGGGTGGGTAACATTAGCTCAGATCCAGGGTAGTAACAGTGAAGTCATGAAAAGTATTTTGAGGGTAACACTTCTGAGGAATTTTGGGAAGAACTGGATGTAGAATGTAAGAGCAAGTGAAGAATCATGATGACATGGAGGTCTTTGGCCTGAGTAATGGGAAGGCTGGACTTGCCATCAATGAGACAGGATACAGACTTTAGGAGTTCAATCTGAGGCAGGATAGGCTTGGGATGTCTTTTAGTCATGTCTATTCATTTCCGTGATGCTCAAAGGAACTGAAGTATGTAATCTGGATGAATCCTTAAGCTGTACCTATGTAAGGAGGAAGCAGATGGAGTAGGTTGTTCAGGGAGCATGTGCCTGCAGGGAATCCAGCTGAGGGCAGAAAATGTGAGGTCCCTGCTTCAATCCCATTGCCTATCACCTGCTTCCTCTCTTCACTGTCACTGTTTACACTTCAAAGTATTTAAACAGTTAGTTATATGAAGCCCCAAGACTTCCAGATTTTCTTTCCACTTTTTCTGTTACATTTCATTTAAAATGTTCATCCCGACCTTATTTCCAAATGTGAAAGGTGCAAGAGTGAGGTTTGGCTGTCCTGTGGCAGAGAGTGGGAGTCTTGGACCACTTGACAGCTCACCCCCAAGTCATCACTACAAATACTACAGCATGGTTGCTTTCCATAGGGACTGAAGCAGGCACTGTATAAAAGACCATTTCCTTTCTTTTGCCCCCTCCTCATGCTTGAAGCACCTACATATGCTCTGCTGAGTCTATCATGGGGCAGCATCCCACTTCAGCAATCTTGTGGAGAGGCCCACCCTGGGTAATGGTCCAGGGACGTGTAGCACATGCTCCTATCTGCAAGAAGCACATTAGATGGGACAACCCCATATTCTATCAGCCACACAGATTATTTGAAAAGAGGACCAATCATCTGGAGTTTCCTGACTACCACTGAGGTCTTGAAATCTGAGCAAGGGAAACAGTAACAATGGCATTTATGGTGTTTCCCACAGCAGTGCTGATAGCCAGTTACTGCTGAGCCTTGTTCTCCTGAGGGCTGCAGATGTGTACCTTTAGGATTCATAACATCAAGAACCAAGGCAATGCCTTCCTGTCTCTCTGTTCTCTTTTAATGTCCTCCTTCTGTAAACCAGGTCTCTGGAGGGCAGATAGCAGGCTCTGGGGAACTACCCAGGGAAGCTATGATGCCATTGCTTTATTTCCCCTTCCCTGTGCACTCATTTAAAGGCACCTCGTCCCCTGAAAAGCCAATTTCTGACTCATTTTTTTGCATATCCACCAAAAAAAAATGTTTTTAACATTGTTCATAAGATATTTGCACTCAAGAAAAGTGATAAAAGTCAGAACAAAGTTTGTCCTGAGATTCAAAAGAAATAGGGAAATATAATTCCCAGCTTAAAAACCAAGCTGTTCTTTTGAAATCCATTTGGGTGGGGGGGACATCAATATTCTGCATCAATGCCTTAGTACTTAAAAGGGATATATTGGGCTCTATAATTTAACTGCCAAATCTGACATTCATATCCATCTGGACATTTTTAAAAGGATCTTTGAGCTAGTCAGAATTGGCAGTTGGCTGTGTTATCACACCTGCATATGGCATAGGAGTTTTTTTTTTAATGGGCAAGAGTTAGAGCATGAAAGTATTGCATGATATGCCTTTGCTGAGAACCCACACTTAAACATGTTTGCACATGTGAATAGTTATATTTTAAAGCTCTCTGTTAACAAGCCTTTGTTCTTTATTTCCTACAAATCAAATTAGTTGGGGATCCAGTTTATTTTGAAATTATTTGGAAAATGTTTTGGTGTTCTCAGATTTCCTTTGCACCAAAGTTTTGCAAAGTTAAAAGGCAAGCCACAAACCTCCACAACCAATGAAAGAAAAATGCATAAAACCTACAACAAATTAAATATGATAAACACCCACATAATAGGAGAGTGTAAGTAAATCTTGGGTCTCTAAGTACATGTCAACCTCCATGTGGGATTTAGCTTCCACTCACTGCAGATGAAGAAAATCTTTAATGCTTATATTGATATATCCAGAAAGCCTGACTTCAGAAAGTCCAATTTAGGCTGCCAGGTTTCTCTTTTTACCTTCCCTGAGAGCGCAAGTCTAACTGCACATATCCCAGCACCATTGGGAGTGAAGCTGTTGTACGATGGGGGAATACTCTTTAAGGCAATTTTCAGAGAAAGACCAAAGGCAATGGGAAAGGGAGCCTTCTTACTTGGGAGAGCCCAAGAAATTATCTTCAACTACCTACGTTGCTTCCTTTACCGGAGCTCAGTTTGGGAAAGGCAATGAGATAACCTACAAAAAGCACTTGGGATAGTCTTAATAAGGATGGACCACTGAGTCTGGCCACTCTACTTCTTGAGAATAATGGTCACTGTGTGAAAAGTCTATACAGAATGTCCACTCATCCCTATGCAGGAGATTCCATATAAACAGCTTTTCGGGAATGCTTTAATAACTTCCAACCACCAATGTGCAACAGGACATCCAAAAACACATGGAAGATTAAAAATTGTATTTAAAATGCAGGGTGGGGGCCTATAGGCAACTTTTAACTCACATGTGCAGGGTATCTGTGGCTACTTTTGTTGTGCTGGGAATTTCCTCTTCCTCAGTCTCCCCTTCACCCACCCCTTTTCTGCTTTCCATCTTCCTATTTGTCCCCTGAATGGACCAAACATTTCGGACACCAAAAGCCACTTTCACCCTTTTTGTGTAGAAAATTCTTGAAAAATCAGAGCTGCCTAATGTAAAAAACTATAGTCATCACAAACATCATCTGAAAATAAAATTATGTTTCTTAACTAAATTTGGTTCTTTTGGGTAGATATAAAGCAGATATATGAATTTATAGGATAAAACTCATGCTTGATTCGAACTCCCGAAATAAGTCCAAAAAATTCATTTTATATTTCTTAGCCAGGAGTGAAAACTTGGATGGGGCAAGTGGCAGTACAGAAGATTTTATAAACACCACAAATATGACTTGGACACTCAAGCCTGGGAGGGAAGCATCCTGGAGGGAATGGTGGGGATAACATTTAGGAAAAGAGTCATTCTTACCTAGCATTGTAAGTTTGTATTGCATAGTTGTTTTCCTATGACTAATTTTTGTTTCTGGTGACAAAAATCCAATTTTTAAATGGAAAGAAAGGCACTCATATTAACATAACATGGCTCAATTCAGCCACATTGATTCAGTCAATCAATGATTGACATGGACATGAATTTATATCTCACACAAATGGATCAGTCAGAATTCAGATAACAAAACCACTTTAGGTGTTTTAAGTGGAAGAGGATTTAAAAGGAATTAAATGCTTACAAAATGGATCAAAGGGCTCTAGGCTGATTTCTGCATGAGTGACTTATAGAACAACACTGCAGAACCTGCTCACCAGGGACACTGTTCTCCATCATCATCAGGTACCCAGGAAATCAGGGAGTTTCTGTTCCAACTGCAGGCTCTTGTTCCACTGCACCTCTGCTGAGGTCCGGCTCAGCAAAATGGTTACCTTACCTTTTGACATGCGGGAAACTAGAGATAAACACTGGGGCCCCTGAACTGCTTCTACAGGAAAACCACGACTGTGTACCAACGTATGCCTCCATATGTATGCCTCCCAAATAGTGCTCAGATACATTTACTTGGAGGAAGTCAGGTCATTTGAAGACATAGGTCAGCTGAAAATAAATTATTTAGTTTCCCCAGTTACTATCATGACATAAGGTGGTGGTTCTCAAACTCTGCTGCTTATAGAACTACCTGGGAAGCTTTGAGAATCCAAATACCCAGGCTACACCTCATAACAAGTCAATTTAAATCTCTGGGGCTTCATGTGTTATTTAATAAAAAGCATCACAGGTGATTGCAATGTGTAGCTAGCAGAGACACAAAGCATGGCTTCTCAAACTTCACTGTACACATGAATAAGCTGGGTATTTTGTGAAAATGCAGAATCTGATTCAGTTGGTCTGAGTTGGGGCCCAAGATTTTACATTTCTAATAAGCTCTCAGGTGATGCTAAAGCTGAGGCAGAGGAGACTTTGAGTAGTAGAGATGCACTGCAGTGCTTCTCAAATTTTAGTGTGCCTCGGAGTCACCTGGAGGGTTTGCTAAAACACAGATTGCTAAGGCCCACTTCCAGAATTTTTGATTCAGTAGGTCTGGAGCAGGGCCTGAGAATTTGAATCTCCAACATGTTCTTAGGTGATGCTGAAGCTGCCTGTCCTGGAGACCACAGCACCACTGATGCAAAGCATGCTACAAGGGGGTTGGAATGATGTTGAGCGAGCCAACTGCTCTATCTGCAACAGATGGCCACCATGTGGAGTTTCTAATGAATTCGAAGATTTTATATTCCACTTGGATCTAACAGATAGAGAGGAACTCAGAGGAGCAAGTGAGGTGCAATTAGTTGTGCCAAATCCAGTTACCTTTATCTATCTTCCTTCCATACATGGAATTACTGGTGAGTTAGCTGGGGAGACCTACCTCACTGGAACATATAGCTGGATGGCAGAAGCAAGGAAAAGGAAAGAGAATATTAGTTTTCTATCTCAGTAAACAGAAAGGACTGTTTATCTCCACATTTTACTCTTTGGATAATCAAGGGAAAATATCTGAATGTTAGATGGATGTCCGAGGTAATCTATCTGTGGCCCATGTGGTTCCCATGGGAAGAAATTCCAAGTGACATCCAACTTACTGCTAGTTCATTAGACACACATCAGATGTTGGGTATTTATCTTCACTGCAGTGCACTGCGTGGGGAAATTTTCCTGAATGCATCAACCAATAGCTTTTAAAAAGAGTTTTATCGTAAGCTAGGCAAATAAAATTGGTATAAGGCAATAACAGTCTTCAAACAACATGCTTTATTGTAATTTACTGTATCAGATAGAGTTTCACTCAAAATTATGGTTTGGGATCATTACTTACAGTTTATTAGGGTACCTCCTACCTCCCCATTTTCACCACTTCTACTTCACATTCACATGTTACTGGACTCCCAAAATGGAAGGCCAACATTTCACTTACGGTTACAACATAAGCCAAATGAACCTGAGAATACTATGATGATCTGAGGCTCCATGACCTCCATTTATTGAGGAATTGAGATAGCTAAGCACCTGAACAACAGCCTTCATTAACAGAGGATGAAAGAACCCCATGTGAGAAGAAAGTTTGACTAGTTGCCCCTGATTCTTTTCTTGAGTTTCAACTCGAAATGTCCACAAAATCGCCCCCTAACTTGCCCCCAGTTGTTTCAAAGCATTTTCTCTGACACTAGTAGAGCGTCTATCAAAACCACAGAAATGCAGGGCTTGGGAATGCAAAGACATATACGACAGTGAGCTGTTTTTACTCATAACACTTCTGACACCACACAAGAGGGTGTGTGTGTGTGTGTGTGTGTGTGTGTGTGTGTGTGTGTGTGTGTGTGTGTGTGTGTGTGTGTGTGTGTGTGTGTGTGTGTGTGTGTGTGTGTGTGTGTGTGTGTGTGTGTGTGTGTGTGTGTGTGTGTTTCCCTCATAGCAACCAATTCTGATTCCAGACACTAACTGGGTGTCCAGCAATTCAATTCAGTGCTGACACTAACTGCCCAGAATTAGCACAGTCCCACAGGTTAATAGCACAGTCCCACAGGTTAAGGGCTCAGTCCCACAAGACCCCTCCCCCACACTTCAGATGCCTGTCTCAAGTCCCAGGACTTCCATTCTTCTGACTGAATGACTCTGCATTGGGATTTCCCACGACCCCCTCTCCTCAGGTTTGATAATTGCTAGAATGGCTCACAGAACTCAGGAACACACAACTTACACTGACCGGCTTATTACAAAGGGTACAACTCAGGAACGACAAAATGGAAGAGATTTATAGGCAAGGTGTTGGGTGTGTATGTGGGAGGGGGGCTTCCATGCTCTCTTCAGGTGTGCTACCCTCCAGCACATGAATGTGTTCACCAGCTGGAAGCTCCCTGATTCTTATCATTTAGGGGGGTTTTTAAGGAGGTTCCCTTACATAGACACAACTGATTAAATTATCGGCCATTGGCGATTAACTCAATCTCCAACTCCTTTCTCCTCCCTGTAGATTGGGGACTGAGGCTAAATCTTCCAAACTTCAACTGAAAATTAAAGGCTTGGGATTTCTGGCAACCAACTCCCATACTGAAACTAGGGGTCCGCCAAGAGTCACCTCCTTAGGACAAAACACATTCCCATCACCCTTATCACTTAGAAATTCCAAAAGTTTTAGGAGTTCTGAACCAGGAACTGAGGACAAAGACCAAATACCTTTCTATTATACCACATACAGGGTCAACAGCCCTTGAACGTTTTGTAACCAAGTTGTGGAGGCAGGACATGGACATAATAGTATAATGAACAATGAAAAATACGTATCATCATTGAGTACTACTGACTCACTACAGTATTACAAGCCTTCAGAGAGGAGAGGATTCAATCACCAAGGACTAGGATAACCTGGACCAACCCAACCTCCAAGGTGAGTGTGGAGGTTATTGTACTTACTCTGTCCCAGGCTGGGCGTAGACACACAAAAAGAAAATCCTTGAAGCTCACTTCTTCTGATCTGAGGGACAGTAGGGAAAAGGACAGAGTGAAATCAGGAATGAAACCCCATGCCTGGATTTTATTATCCCCATTTTCAGTCTGTGCTCCAACCTTGGTGGGGGAGGAGAGAGGTGACAGGAAGACAGGAAGAAAGACACTTTAGAAACATTAGATGAGTGACATTGGGAGGTACTGGCCTGCCTTGTTAGTCACAGTGAAGAGTAACCTGTATCCCCCTGGAGGAACCCCAGCTTACAATTTGACACTAACATAAATGTAACACAGAAATGGCTGTGTGGGAGAAGGCAGCAAGGAGGAAAGATGTTGCAAGAGCATTTCAGTTCACCACACTTTGCACAGGATGTCAAGGAGCCGAGAAGTCCTTGTGGCGGGGCGGGGGCGGGGGTGGTTCATGAGGAAATGCAGAGGTTCTGAGAGAACCTGCTGAGTGGCAGAGGCACAGGGAGGGATGGAAGATGTCACTGTGGGCAGGAAATTCAAGATGGCGGCAAGTGAACAGGACCTTGATTGTTGGAAGAATATTCCAAAGAGCCGGACAGGACCAGTCATACCTCAGCAGGAACTCATCAAATGGGCAGATCATTCTGGCCTCTCACTGCAAAGGCCCGCCAAATCCAAAGATCACACACACATGTTTAATTAGGAAAATAACTTCAATAAGTTCAGAGAAAAAATAATGGGAGCATTCCATGATTCTAAGAGAAAATGTAGTTGGGTATGTAGATAAGGGGTTCATCCCTATAAAAGTAACAACTGAAGCCATGCTAATGAATGAAATCTCTGAGGGGCAGTGTAACATGTGCCAATCATATGGGAAGAAGGAGTGTGACTCTCAAAGACACAGGGGTAACCACAGTAAACTTTCACCTCTCCATTTTGTAGTAGAAAGTGAGGATCAAAGGCAGGGACAGAAGTTTGGGATTTATAAAAATGTGATTGAAAGAGATTTCTAACGCTACCCAAAACCTGCTGCCAATTCACTATTCACACATCAGATGCTAGAAACTGTGTTATCGACACCATGTGGCAAAAAAATTCAGCTAAAAAAAAAACTTCTGAATTTTAGCAGTGCTTCATCAGTTAATGATTATTAAACTGAGATAACACAGCAGCTTCGGAGGTAGGTGAATGCACACATAGCAGGCAAGGAAGAAGACAGCTTTATGAAAAAGTGCGTGGTCAACGATGATGCTGAATGTCCAGTGAAGCCTGAATTCTAAGCTAAGGCTTGTAAGGGTTAGATTAGAAGAAGCCAGAATTAGAAAAATGGGGGTGGGGAAGGACAGAGGGAAGAAGACATTTTTACTCGTATATGAGAAACGTTGCAGTAAAAAAGAAAGGGTGTATTTCAAATGGTTGAGAGAAGAGTTTTTGAGTCACCAATCATTTAATATCTATTTGGGGGATGCCTACTAAGTTAGAAAGATCTGGTCTATATTTATAGACCAAGGGGGAAAGAGGAATTACAAGAGGAATAATGATGGATGAAAGAGAAGGAGGGGGATGGATGATGGAGTAAAGACTTGGAAGAAGAAGGAAGGGTAGGGGGTGGAGGGAACCACCTCTTCTGAAACAGCAGAAGTGGAGGACAGCACAATGGAATTCCAGACCATGAGCTGTGGACAAGATGAGGTGCGGTCATTGCTTACAGCATCGTTTCTCAGCCTCAGCACTGTTAACACGTTGGGCTAGATAACTCTTTGTTGTCAGGGGCTACTCTGTGTGTGGTGTTTAGCAGCATCCCTGACCTCGACCCATTGGATGCCAACAGCAAGCCTCCAGGTGTGAGAGTCAGAAGGTCGCCAGATACTTCCAAATGTCTCCTGGGGGAGGCAGGGGCAAAATCACCCTTGGTTGACAGCCACTGGGTTAGAGAGACTGCTGGGAGGCACCAAGGCGAGAAGGTTGCTCCCGTATTAGAGGACCTCGAACCTCCAAGAGGTGAGACCTTCTGGGAGAAAGAGGAATGTGTGTGCAGGACCCTGGTCTAAACCTGAGGTGGGGCTTATAAACAATGGAGAAGGGGCTAAATCCCGCTAGAAAGATTTCCCTCCCTCTTCAGTGCTCTCTGAAAGCAGCAAGGTCACATGGCCTGGTTAGAACCATTCACTACCTCTCCCGAAAGGCAGCCATGAATCTTGCAAAGTCCTTGTCACTCTTACAGATTCTGCAGTAGCTGAGGTTTATAGCTGACACATCTCCGCCTTTGTAAAATTATGTAACCTATTTCTTAGGTTCAAAAGCCTTGTGGGATGTTTACAGCAAATTATTGCAGCCTCTGACTTTCAAAACGGCTTGTGAAGGGGTGGAGGAGGCCACACCCTGCTGCACGGTGGGTCCTCACAGCCTCTTCAAAACCCCAAGGCCACCTGCCATGTGCCGTGGGAGAGGAAGTGTGTTCACGAGGCCGAGTGGGGAAGTATGGCTAGTCTCCGTGTTCTCAAGGAAGTTCTGAGGGATAGAGATGGGTAGATTAAATAAACTAGAGATTTTAGAACCCCTCGCTTCTGAATCAAACTGGAAAGGATAAGCTTACCATTTGTAGGTGTAAGCTTAGGGATACAAACCACTCTGTGGCAAGGAGGTAGCTCCCTCGAATCTCTCCTAAGCTCTGGTCTATGCTGCCACAAAGTGATTGGTGGCAGAGACAACTAGGCACTCATTTCTTCACATATCAGGCATCTCCAGTAGCAAAGCTACAATACAAGTAGTTCCCCCACCTGAGTATTACATAAAATAAGACTAGGAACCTTTCCCTGGCCCTGGACAAAGCCATACTTGCTGCTGTTTAGTTAGACACACGGTTACACAGTGCTCATCAAGCCAGTGGCACAAGATGGGGGACATGTATTGAGAAAGTTGAGAAGAAGAACGAAAGCTTTCCTTTCCTCATGATTCTGGTCAAGGGGAGTTTTCCTGTCAACTCGTATGAAGAAAAAGAGCTCCAAGAAAATGAAATAGAATTCCAGAGAAAAAAATGGCTCTTGCCTTTCATCAAGCTTAGGAAAAGAATTTATATTTCCAGGATCCTCATTTCATTATCCTTTTCACAACTTGAAAAGAGCAACAGATGGCCATCATCATCTTCTGACGATATGGGGAAGAGTGCTACAGGGGAAACAACACTGGATTCATTCATTTGTTCACTCATTTGACCTATATTGACTAAGCCCTGGGACTGTATTCAGCTCTGTGGATAAATAACGAATAAAAACTGGAATGTTCCCGCCCTCCTGGATTGTGAAGGGAAGGTGTAGTGCTAAGCATCACTCTGCTTCAAGAAGTTATTGGTCTTTAGGCTTCTTTTAACCATAAAACAAAGGGCAACAACTTCAGTCTCAAAGCCTATTCTATTTTAACATTCACATTTGGTGAGTTGGTCTATAGCAGAGGACCAAAACAATTGGTCCATGCTATGAACTGAATTGTGCCCTCCCCCACCCCCCCAAAATTCATGTTTAAGTCCTATCCCTCAGTACATCAGAATGTGACAATATGTGGAAATAGGGTTTTACAGAAGTGATTAAGTAAAATGAGGTTATTAGGTTAGACTGTATACCAATAAGACCGGCATCCTCAGAAGAATTTGGAAACACACAAGTACAGAGAGAAGACCATTTAAAGATACAGGGAGAAGGTGGCCATCTGCAAGCCAAGGAGAGAGGCCTCAAAAGGAACCAACCCTGTCCACACCTTGATCTCAAATTTCTAGCCTCCAGCACTGTGGGAAAATAAATTTCTATAGTTTAAGCCACCCAGTCTGTAGTATTTTGTTATGGCAGACCTAGCAAGTTAATATAGTCTCTATTAAGACTCGCTCAGAAACACTTATTTAAAGATCCACAGGCCTGGTTTTAACCCACCAAAGAGAATGTCCAGGTATTAGGGCCCCAACATATAAAAAATCTGAAAGAGATACATTGGATGTCACAAAACCAGAGATCCACTGGTCTACAGAGTTCAGTGAAGCATCAGTCTGCTCACCCTATGGATATCCTTAACCTTTTTGGAGGAGTTACTTACTTTCACTGAGACATTTACTGAACTTTCACTTTATGTCAGATGCTTCGTGAAACACAGAAACGAAGAGGCTAGCTTTCCCGAGACATCCACTGTCATACACTCCGTGCTACCTAGGGATGTTGTGAAATTTAATTACTAAATGCTTGTTAAAGCTCTCCATGAAGCCTTTTGATGAAACAAACTTTCTAACTACAAAGTGTTGTTTAATATGGAGGTCCAGCCTGGAGAAAGTGCAGTCTCCAGCAAGGCCTAGCTGCTTTTTTATGCAAATTAAGCACCATCTCCATCCACCTGGCAAATTATTGAGCCATCAGAAAGCTTAGGTCAGGGGCTCTATGGGTGTCCTTGCTACTTCCTCCCAATTCCTCTCTACTTTTTCACCTCAATTGTTTCAGTGTGCTCCCGGTCAGAAAATCCCACTAGTATCATTCACATTAATGACCTTCTTGACACCCTTGTGTTGTTATTCTGGTGGGGTGAGACTGTGTTGACCTAAACATAAGTGTGACAGAACTAACTGGCTTTATGGATGCTGTACTCACTGTCCTCTTCTTGGAGTAGAGCCCTGAGGGAATGAATGTGCGTAGAGGGCTGGCTGTGTGGAGTTGAAAGGAGGTAGAGAAAGGTCTCTGGAAGCCACAGGAGAAGACCAGGCAGAGAGAGGTGGGCAGTAGGAACGGCTCTGGCAGTTTAGCCAAAGGTCTTCCTTATCACTGAGGTCATTTGCATTTCACCTTGATTTCTTACAAGAGAGAATGTAAGCACCAGAGATAGGACTGAATCAGAGCTTTCAGAAGCTCTGATGTGCAGAAAAAGGCTTGCAGGTGTGCTGAAATGCCTAGATTAGTGATTCTCTGCAGCCCTTGGAGTAGTCCACTTGCCTGGGAGAACTGGTCCCCAGGCCTGTCCCCTCCAAGAGCTGAAAACCTAAATCAGAGGATTTAAATTCCTTTCAATTTAACCAATATAGAAATATTGATAGAGAAAAACATCAACTTTTTTTCACATGTTCCATGATGGGAAAAAAATCAGGAATGACAGGATTAGTGACTGTCCACAGCATCCTCTACTTTCACTGCTTCCTCTCTCCCCGCTCCAGTTTAATCGCCACACACATCCAGGTGGAGCCTGCTAAAATGCCCTGCCTTGGTTCAACTCCTTCCAAAATTGCCCATTGTTCTTAGCCACATTAAGGGATTTATCCTAAGAAGGCCCTTCGTGATCTGCCTCTATGTATATTGTAGGCCACGTATCTCACTGTTTCCCACCTCATTCTCTGCTCTGACCAAGCTGTTTTCAGTTCCACCAAGTCATGTAGACACTTAATTCCAGGTTTTTACACATGATACTTCCTCTGTCTGGAACACCACTGTCCACTTACACACACACACACACACACACACACACACACACACACACACACACCCTGGGCAACTCCTACTTGTTCATGTGGGAAGAAATCATATCTGCTTTGTTCACCATTGGTCCCCAGTGCCTAGTACACTGTTTCACACATAGTAGTACTTATCGGATGGGTGGATGGATGAATGCATGAGTTTCTTTCATACTGCAGAATCAAGAGTTTCCTTGCTTTTAACTTTTTTGTTTTAGTTTGCTTTGTTTGCTTTTAATTCTGTATCTGCACTGGAAATAAGGTAACTGTCTCCTCATTGAATCTCCTCAAAAGGGTTCCACCATCTCTTGACACATTATAGACATAAACTTTCACAAAATCAGGGCTCTGTTAGCCAAGAAGAAGACTGGGAAATAAATATTGGGTAAGAAACTACTCATGTTTTCTGTAGTGTTCAGGAGAGGAAATAAAGAAGAGGGAGGAAGTAATGAAGAAAGGACTGAAATTCAACAATACTGTGTCCCTCTTATGCCCTGGACATAGTGCTAAGAATTAGGGATAGGATGGTTTACCAGACATAAGTTCTCTCCTCAGAGATCTTAGCCTCTGGATGGGAATCCATACACTGAAGTAATTTCATTCTGAAGAAGGTATTAAGAAGAGAAGCATAGCTGCCATGGGCAAGTTTAGTGAGACCACTTAATCTAATCTAGTGGCAAAGTTAATGCCTCCTTGAGGAAGGGACACCTTAGCTGAGATTTGAAAGATGACTAGGGGTTGAACAAGCAAAGTATGAAGAAAAGGAGTGTTCTAGGCTGTATGCCAAAGGTCTGGCTTCCAGAGATAGAACGATGGGCTCAAAAAGCTGACAGGATATCAGAGTGATGGGAGCATAGACAGTGAGGGGTGTGTTCTGACGTGAGTGTAGAGAAACAGATGGTTCATGCCACCCGGAACCTTGTGGACCATGTTACAGATTTGAAACTTTACCCCAAGAGCAAGTGAAAAAAAATGCTTTAAGCTGAGGAATGACAGGATTGGATTTGTGTTTTATAAGATCACCTTGCACACAGTGTGAAGAATGTTCAAGACGGACAAGTGGGAATGTAGGACTCCACACAGAAGGTCCCTATGAAACATTTGATGAGGGTGCCTAAACCAAAGGGGCAGCAGTGGGAGTGAAGAATGGTAGGTAGACTGAAGACAGACTTAGTAAGCAGAAGCAACAGGGCTTGAGGATTTAACTAGTGAGGGCAGGAGGAGTGAAAGAAGTGAAAAGGAAGACTTTGAGGCTTCTTACTAGAAAAACTAGGTGAAACATGCTACCAGTTCCTAAAATGGGGAAATATAGGGAGTGTGGCAGGTGTAGGGACTGAGTAATGAGTTCAGTACTGCATACTTGGGCTTGAGGTGAATCAGAAATATCCACATTGAAGAGTCACAATATTTGCCAGAACGGTGGTTCTCAAAATGTGGTTGCAGAGCCAGCAGTTTCAGCGTCACCTGGGACCCTGTTAGAAATACACTCTTTGACATAAATCACAGCAAGATCCTTTTTGACCCACCTCCTAGAGAAATGGAAATAAAAACAAAAATAAACAAATGGGACCTAATGAAACTTCAAAGCTTTGGCACAGCAAAGGAAACCATAAACAAGACCAACAGACAACCCTCAGAATGGGAGAAAATATTTGCAAACAAAGCAACTGACAGAGGATTAATCTCCAAAATATACAAGCAGCTCATGCAGCTCAATATCAAAGAAACAAACAACCCAAACCAAAAACGGGCAGAAGACCTACACAGACATTTCTCCAAAGAAGATATACAGATTGCCAACACACACATGAAAGGATGCTCAACATCACTAATCATTAGAGAAATGCAAATCAAAACTACAATGAGGTATCACCTCACACTGGTCAGAGTGGCCATTGTCAAAAAATCTACAAACAATAAATGCTGGAGAGGGTGTGGAGAAAAGGGAACCCTCTTGCACTGTTGGTGGGAATGTAAATTGATATAGCCACTATGGAGAACAGTATGGAAGTTCCTTAAAAAACTAACAATAGGGCTACCATATGATCCAGCAATCTCACTACTGGGCGTATACCCTGAGAAAGCCATAATTCAAAAAGAGTCACGTACCACAATGTTTATTGCAGCTCTATTTACAATAGCCAGGACATGGAAGCAACCTAGGTGTCCATTGAAAGATGAATGGATAAAGAAGATGTGGCACATATATACGATGGAATATTACTCAGCCATAAAAAGAAACGAAATTGAGTTATTTGTAGTGAGGTGGATGGATCTAGAGTCTGTCATACAGAGTGAAGTAAGTCAGAAAGAGAAAAACTGATACAATATGCTAACACATATATATGGAATCTAAAAAAAAAAAATGCCTCTGATGAACCTAGGAGCAGGACAGGAATAAAGACACAGACGTAGAGAATGGACTTGAGGACAAGGGGAGGGGGAAGGGTAAGCTGGGACAAAGTGAGAGAGTGGCATGGACATATATACACTACCAAATGTAAAATAGCTAGCTAGTGGGAAGCAGCTGCATAGCACAGGGAGATCAGCTCAGTACTTTGTGACCACCTAGAGGGGTGGGATAGGGAGGATGGGAGGGAGACACAAGAGGGAGGGCATATGGGGATATATGTATGCGTATAGCTGATTCACTTTGTTATACAGCAGAAACTAACACAACATTGTAAAGCAATTATACTCCAATAAAGATGTTAGATTAAAAAAATAATAATACACATTTTCAGCCCTCTGCCCAGATCTATTAAAGCAGAACCTCTGGGGCCCCTGATCTAGAGCTCATTGATTTTTCTACTTAAAATTCACTATTTATCAAGAACTGCTTTTTATGAATATTAGGATGCAGTGACATGTCATGGATATAATAACACTTGGAATCCAGAAATGCGGATTCAAGTCACAAGGCCCACCTTTAACACGGCTTCCAGTTGATTCTGATGAACTCGCAAATTTGAGACCCACTGGACTATAGCCAATCTATGATGAATAGGAATAAAAAAGGGTTGGAAGAAAGGAAAGAAAGTAGGACAAAGAATATGCAAGATCTGCACGACTCTGGGTGGGAAATTATTCTACTTTCTCCTACTTTGTCGACCAAAATGGAATGATTTATCACCTCTCATTGGTCTGTTTTGTATTTCAAAGATGGCTCTTCCTTTCAACAGGTCTCCCTTCTTTCAATTTCTCTTGAGCCAATTTCAGATGGCTGCTAGAGACATCTTAAAATACAGCCCCAGAACGGTCCTCAGGTTAAAAAGCTTCAGAGGCCACAGGGGCCTACTTAACAAATCCCAAGCTCCTTAGCTGGCAGTAAGGCTGTCTGTACTCTAGACCTGATGTGACAGCTCACCCACCTGCCTTTACCCCCTACTTACACCCCATGCTCAAGCCTAACTGAGCTGGCCATCAATCCCAGAACATGCTTGGCACTTGCCCACTCTTATGATGTGCCTCTTGCTCTTTCTCCTCCATCCATATACTCTATCTTCAACTACTGATTTCCTACACTGAGCCCAGAAGTCTTCAGTGATACTCTCAAGCAGTAATACACTGGGGCTGGTCTATACATTCGTCTTCCCAACTCCTCATTTAGTGACTTCATGCCTGTAGTTTGAAATCAAAGATGGAGGTAGTATTTACACCACAGAAATGGGCAACCATTACAAATCAGGTTCCCCCCGTCCCACCTGCAGATACCCAGTTGTTAAATATTTACTAGTACACCACTGCCAAGAAGGAATGAGCCTGTCCCCCAATAGCAAAGACAGACAAACTATGGGACAAATTTGGACTGCTGCATGTTTTTGTATATAAAGTACTATCAGCACATATATAAGATATTACTGGCACACAGTCACACCCATTTGTTGATGTGCTGTCTACAGCTTCTTCAACACTACAGTGACAGAGTAGAGTAGCTGCAACAGAGATCCTACAGCCTGCAAAGCCTAAAATACTACCTGGACCTTTCTAAAAATGTTTGCCAACCCCTACTCTTTAACACAATATTGTATATTCACTACCTATCACATACTGCTTTCATGAATACTAGGATGCAGTGAGATGTCCTGGAAATAACACTTGGAATTTAGAAGATGTGGTTCAAGATTCTACTTGCTAGCTATGAGTCTTGGTCAATTTACTTAACCTTGCTGAATTTGAATTTTCTCATCTAAAAAAGAATGGCCTACCTGAGAGTAATGTTCTGAAATCAAACATCTGTGAAAACGCCTTGTATATTATAAAGCACCCATGAAAATACAAGATAATACAATTGCAACTTATGTGCAGATTTTCTTTCCCCACTAGACTCTCCCAGGGCAACTTCCACACCTCCTCCATGTTTGCCTCCATCACAAGTAGCATCTTGCATGCAGGGGGTGTTCATTACATTGCTGTGGAATGGAGGATGAATGGTGGGGATTCTCTTTTTCAAGCCCTAAGAACTAATTAGTTTCCTAGCAACGACAGCAAGATTAGCCTAAACAAAAACACTGTGAGGTGATCCCACTGCCTTCTTGCTTCCCTGATTGCCACATTCTCTATTTTACCATTGCTGCTGCAATTCTTCCTATCTGAACCTCCTTCCTTATGGGAATCACCTGTGCCCATTAAATGCAGGTGTCAACTGAACTGTGTGTGCTGATAAAAGTAGGCAAACTGTTTTTTGAACAGCCAACTCCTTGGGATATAAACATGAGACAACTTTTTTTCCCAGAACAACTGCCCACAAGATTGGCTTTGTTGAATCTTTTTCCCCATTGGTGGTGGTTCCTTTAAGGATATCTTTCCCAGGTTTTATAATTTTCGTATCATTTTCAGTATTAACCTCGTGTCAGTCTCCTTTGAATCTTTTACTTTGTTCATTAATAATTTTATACAGCTAGAGCAATACTGGCATATAGTAGGTAATCAATAAAGATTTGTGGAATGAATGAATGGCTTTCAGTATTTAATATTGAGTCCTCTGTATTTTAAAACTAAAGTGTCAAACTCAATGCAGGTGCATTCTCCCTCTCTGCTGCACTGGCCAGGACTGTCTGGGGGAAGGGGAGCAGGTATGCTGTTCCCACACTTCCTCTTGCTCTTTTCAGCTCTTTCCCTTAGGTGTAGGAGCCAGGAGAAGAAATGGGGGAGGCGATTTTCCCTGGGGGACTGCTATAGTAAGTCTGAAGTCTCCTCCTAGGTTGACTGCTGCGGTGTCTCTCACCAGCACCAGTGTGCTCACATGGCAGTGGTTCACTTTCTGCCTGTCTGCTAAGCCAAACCTACGTGTTCCTCAGGGGAAACAGCTAGGGTCTCCTCGGTGCATGGTTTCCGATGAGAAGATTCAGTTGTGACTTAACCTTTCTCCTCAACCCCTCCTTCAGCTCTCACCTTGTTGGTCCACCACCCACAGGCGATCTCTTCCTGCCACTTAGGCTGCTCTCCTTGGTAGGACACCTGCTGCTAAACTGTCGTTTGGTGGTCCACTTGATCTGAAAACTATTCACACGTTCTTGCCACGCTAAGCGGTAGGAGTTCAGGCTGCATGGCCTTTACCTCTTCTCATGGCCCCATAGTCACTCTCCAGTTCTTCCTCTACTTCTGCTGGTTACACAGTTACCTATCAGGGTAATGAAATGGCAGCACCTCCAGTTTGACTGGTGAGTCTCTGGAGCCTTTCCTGAGTTGGTTTCAGGGGAGCCGAAGCCCCACCTTGCTCCTACAATGCAAAAATAAACGAGAGCTTCTCTCCAAGAACACTATGCTTCCTACAAGTGACCAGGCTCTCTCCACCAGTACTCTTGCTATAATGATCAGGTGGGAAGAAGGATGGGTGATTGGATCAATGGAGCTGATTCTGGGGCCCCCTTTTATGCTGAGAGGACAGCTCTACATACTGGCAGCTCTCTTGACTTTGCAAACTGGACTCTTGATAATTTGGGTATCCACTTTTGGCCTTGGCCACAATTCTGGGACCTTTTCAGCTCTTCAAGATGTAAAAGCTAAAGTAATTATTGATGATAGAGGGGAAGGTGGTTGGATCCAGGGTTAGGAGATCCCATGACAAACAGCCATCTTCACCTTCATAAAAGTGGCCTCTACTGCAACAACACGAAATAAGAAGATTCTGTCTCTAAAGTTCTAAGGTCATCTCAGACTGTGCTTCCAACCTAGTCTACTGTTGGCCGTAAAGGCCTAAACTTACTGTACCAGGGAGCTGCAATCCAGGAAGACTGTGGAAGGAGCAATGAATAGGGAGCAGACAAAAGTGAAGCAATGCCAACTAATGTCCAAGATTACTGTGATGGATTTGGAGGAGCAAAGCAAAGGATTTCTTGGAAAAAGACTAGATGGCATCTGAATCATGAATCCTAGTAACCCTGTGTCTTAGTAAAATGACGTCAAGTAATCATTTGAAACTTCTGATGAGAACTACATGAAATTCTTTAAATTTAAGAAATTGTCATTTTTTTCATTGTCTTTCTTATTTTCCAATTAAAGACATCTTGAACAATGTGTAATAGCTGTTTTCTGATAGAATATTTCTTTCTCACAAAAAGCCTCTGCCACAGAAATCAGTGAATAATCTGTAAGTGCTCTCAAGTGATAAAAGGGATGGAAACGGAAAAGTAATTGTGTCTTGCACCTGCCTCCTGATACTCATTAGCAGCTTATGGTACTCTGAAATCCTCTTTGAGGATGTTAAAAACAATCACAGGATTTTCTCCCTCATCCTGTGTTTTATGATTCCAGCACTTAAGTGGCCCCAACACAGAGGAAGGTTTTAGATACCTAGCCTGTTTTCAGACACAGAATAGATCTCCACGTGCCCTTAATGCTGAATTCTCACCACTTCTCAAAGGCACCTGTTTTTGCTTCGTGGAGCCATACCAACTTGAAACTAACAAATAAGTAACACACGAGGCAAAGAGAAGTCTGAAAACTGATTGTACTTTTAAAGTAACTCCACAAGCAGAAATCTTGAATCGGTAGCTTCTGCAGTGCTGTAATTTATTTAGAAGAAACACTTCATTTCCTTACATAGAAATGCCAAACAAATTGAGAGGTTTAGGTGCACAAATAGGAGAATCTTTCTCCTTTCCGTATCTCACTCAACTGATGTTCCTCAAATACTGCACTATGGACACCACCCCCGACTAGGCATCCATGCCTCCTCTTGCCTAGTACTGTTTTGATAGGGCTTCTGCAGGGTGCCTCATCCAATTTATGCCCCACAGTCATCCTGCAAAGTCTTCACAGCTCCATTTTCACCAAAGAGGAATCTCACTTCTCCACTTACTGCCTCCATGCCCTTTTTGTTATAGCTGTTTGTGAATAACTGTCTCTAGAAGAGGAAATGGTAATCATCACTACCCTTCATAAGCATCTACTATGTAGTGCTGTGCTACATTATTGATATTTTTTCACACCAGTCCAGAAAAGAAGTGTATTTATAGCCCATTTGATAGTGGGAGCTGAGGCTCAGAGAGATTGTGACTAGCCAAAGATCTCCTCTCTTTCTGTAAGAGGTTTTGTCTCAACAAAAATGCCAAAAAGGCCATAACTTGGGCCCACATATCTGAGGGATGAGACTAGATTATTTATTTCAAGAATTCAAGTAAATCTGATCAATTTATCGGAAGTTAGTTTGAAACCCCAATGTCCCAGGTGCTGAGAGGGATAAAGAGCAAGTACATGACGTCATCCTCCTGCCCTCAGGAATATATCAATACATTTCACCTACTAGCCAAGATTAGCCTGGGACAAACAGAGTCAGATACAATAGGTACAAGACACTATATTCAGGAAGTGAAAAGTTGTGCTGCAGATAAAACGTGTTAAGGCGGCCAGAGCAATGGCCTCAATTTCAGGAAGAGGGAACTGAGATGGGTCTGCAAAACGCCTTGTTATTTCAACAAAGGGGGAAGAGGGCAAAAGGATTTTCAGACCAAAAGTCAACTGGTTGCTGCTTAATCAAATGCTGGCCTGGGCTTCCCTGGTGGTGGAGTGGTTGAGAGTCCGCCTGCCGATGCAGGGGACACGGGTTCGTGCCCTGGTCCAGGAGGATCCTGCATGCCGCGGAGCGGCTGGGCCGGTGAGCCATGGCCGCTGGGCCTGCGCATCCGGAGCCTGTGCTCCGCAACGGGAGAGGCCGCAGCGGTGAGAGGCCCGCGTACCGCAAAAAAAAACCCAAAAACAAATGCTGGCCTTCGCCCCCGCACCCCCCCCCCCCACCCCCCGCACTGCCCCGACACTCTCCAATTCTGCTCAAAGGAGTAAACATTACCTTGCTTTCACGTAGTGCCCGGACTACGGGGTCCTTTCCTACAGAGTGTGAACTTGAGGAGCTGACCCAGGCTGCTTTAGCCAGCGTCCAAACCCAAAAAGCCAGCTGCGACTGCAGACTCCCTTGGGCCGCTGCTAATTGAGCTCAGCTCTAATTAATTGACTAGATATTTGGTGTTAAGTTGCTATCAGAACTACCTGGCACGAACTTTACTGACAAGTTTTATTCGCCTTTCTCGGTCAAAACAGAAAATAGGCAGATATCAGGCTACTTAACTATTCACAGCCCCTGTACAACCTAGCATCGGTCATCTATCCATCAGGAAAAGGGAGCCACACTTTTTTCTCTGGGAACCACACTTGTCACCATCTCCACACACAAGAAGGCTCCTTTGAAACAGCTGTTTTTGTATGATGCTTTCAAAAGCTCAGATACAGTACATTTGTTAACTATTCTAGCATTTTTGAGACTTATACATTTCATTAAAGTTCTGCCTTTTTTGCCTTTATTTATTTATTTAGAAATTACGGTATTATTAAAAAATGTTTATCTTTCTCCCTAGTATATAGTGGGTACCAAATAACCATTAATCACTCTTCTTCCTCCTGTCTCTTTCTCTTTCTCTCATGATTTGCAGATGAAGAAACAAGCTCATAGAGATGAAGAATCTTACCAAAGTCCCAGTTCTGAATGTACTGGTCCTAGGACTTAGAGCTGTGGGAAGCCTAATTTGCTTCCTCTATTAGGAATACCCTCTATTCCTAATTTGCTGAGAGGTGTTTGTTTGTTGGTTTACCAAGAATGGGTGTTGGATTTTGTCAAATGGTTTTTCTGCATCTACTGACATGATCATATAATTTTTTTCTTTAGCCTATTAATGTGATAGATTACATTAAATGCTTTTTGGACGTTTAACAGCCTTGCATATCTGGAATAAATTCCACTTGGTCATGGTGCTTAATTATTTTTATACATTGTTTTGTTTTGCTAATATTTTATTGAGAATTTTGGCATTTATGTTCATGATATCTGTTTGATATCAGATTAATGCTGGTCTCATAGAATGAGTTAGGAACTATTCTCTTTGCTTCTATTTTCTGGGAGATATTGTAGAGAACTGGCATAATTTCTTCCTTAAAATTTTTGATTCTAGTGAACCCATCTGATCTGGCTACTTTCTGTATTGGAAAGTTATTAATTATTGATTCAACTTCTTTCATAGATATAGGCGTACTCAAAGACTAAGGTCTTTCCATAGGTTGAACAATAAAGGTGAAGGCTAAAAATGTTCATCCTGACTGTGAATTTGGGAAATGGGAGAACCACCAGGTGGATGTACGGATTCAGTGGGCTTACTATAAGACAGACCTAGGTAAAGATTGGACTTATCATCTCCCAATTGCCTCTGCCTCATTGCAGTTACTGGGTCTACTGGACTACCTCCAATTACCACTGTGTATGTTCATGAAATAGAAGAGATAGTTTTATATTATAACCTCATAATGCTATCATGACTGAAGGTTTAGAGGTCCCAATGCTTTGGTCTTTATAATATATCCTTTGATCCATCAGAGATTAGCAGTTACCACATACACATATTTGATTAGGGTGAATTTTTTTTTTTTACTTATCTCCCCTACTAAATTATTGGTTCCTTGACACTGTTCTATGTGCTGTTTGATGTTCCTACAAAGCCTAAATACTAATAATTAGTCAATAAGTACTTACTAGAAGAACCATACCCTTTATAAGTTTTCTATATTTATGACTCTATATATGACTCACAATAGTTTTACAACAGTAGTAAGTGAAAGTTATTTTAAAATACATGTATGGGATCTGACACTCCATAACTGTAAGATATTAGCCCCCAAATTTGGATATCATGTGATTTGCCCATGCACCATTCAAAACATAGTGCTCCCAATGCAAAGTACTGGCACAGCCTGTCATCACATGTTGGCTCCAATCTCTTACCAGAGCCCATTTTTCAGCAAAGGGCAGGAGACATGGCCATCAACTGTACCCAAATTCTATGGTTTATAACCTCCATGCCCTGACAGGAGCTGACCCATGCTCACTCTCAAGTTGGAGAAATCCTGATGATGTTTCTGGTTTACCAGTTTCAGATAGATGCACTAAGGCAGGTAATTTAACCTCACAAGCCTCAAGGCTCTGAGAGCAGAGGGGTGGATTCATGTCAAAATATGGATTCATGTCAAAATATGGAAGCTCCTTCTGAACCACTATGAAGTGGTTCAGTATGGAGTATGAAGAAGAGGCCTTTCTAGAAGTAGTGACAATCCTGAGATGACTAAAAAACAGGTATCCATCATCTCCAGTAATACATGAAAAAAAAAAGAAGATAATTGTATCCTTTTCTCTTAACAAAAATCAAATAGCTTGAAAATGAAAAGTCAGCACCTTTGGGATACTGTATTATTCTACCTTCACATATTAAAACATTCATGTTTTCACAAATGGCTTTTAATGAAGGAATTAAAATACTTTCCTTCCTTTTTTATATTTTTAGGCAACAAAGTCACTGGTTCACTGACAATCCAAGGCAGTTGCTTCTTCATACACTTAGCCATTGCAGTAGTTATAGCTTTTTGACAGCAGAATCAGGGTGAGATAAGTTGACTTCAACATTTTTGTTAAAAATAAAAAGCCCCACAAACCTGGCCCATCATCTCCAACTGGCAAGAATATAAATAGCTGATGCACTTTACTATGTATAAAGCCAAACAAAGGCCAAAAAGATGTTGTCTAAAGGTGATTAGAATGTGTGTGTTTATGGGATCAAGACATGACCACCCTCTGGCTTAGGGTCCATCTGATTTGGTCTGTTTATAAACAGAATTCCAAACTGAATGAACCTACTTCCTGTTAGTCTCTCTCAATCTCATATTTTTTCCTCTACAGTATAAATTTGATGTCTTGCACTATTTGGAAGGAGAAAATGCTGTTTGTCATTTATCAAAATCTAAACAGCTGCAATCAAACGATGTTCATGCAATTTTAATAGTAGGTAAATAAATGTGAGCAATGACTGTATTACAGAAACGTGGATCTAAGGTTCTGATTCAACGAATTTTACTTCCAATCCAGTTTCACAAGGTTTCAGATTTTCTTAAGCTCTCTTAAGGTTCTCCAACTTTTCTAGATTAGTATGGACAGCATATTCTGTAGAAATAGTCTCCTAACTCACTCCCAATCCATAGTGCTAAGCCTGTTCAGACTGAAGATATTTTTTTCTCTTGAAAATTCAAAACGATTTACTTTAAGAGCAAGTGTGAGTGATTTGAAAATATGCTGGCTTGAAAACCATGGAGCAATAAAAGGCATCATTATGCTTTCCAGATCAGGTGTAAAATGGACAGGAAAAACATATGCATTTCTCTATAATTCCATCCATGTGACTCATCCACAGTAACTGTGTACCTAAGACTTGCTTCACTCTTCAGCCAGCCATTTCAATGTACTTGTACTTTGGATCAAACTTTGGGTTATTTCAGAGTTTTATAGAATCAAGGTGATTAAGGCTATCAGTCCGCAGCATTTATTATGAACCCACTGTATGCCATTTCTAATTTACATCCTTTAAAAAGGAAAGATGGTGTGCCTTTGGACACTTGCAGGGGCTTTGCAGTAAATCAATACATGGTGGGACAGCTTGAATTAAATAATGGTTTTTCAGAACCAAGCCAACATTTAATTCTATTGAAAGGCTAATTTGAAAATTAAAGTTCTGTTTTTCTGTTGAAGCATATGTAAATATAAAACATAATTTGGAGAGACCCCTATGCTAACACAAAATGTGCTCTGGCTAAATAAATTCTTTTCCCTCAGCTAAGAGTATGTTAATCAAAGGATTTTCTAAAGTTGACTAAGACAGCTATATAATAACAAGTGGGTCATTATTAACTTCTTATTAATTTCCTAGAACACTCCCCATAGCAGCTGGTCTAAACCTTCTTTAGTTTTCTCAAGAGGCATAGATGCTATGCCTCTATTCTCAGAAGATAAGAAGGGAGTAAAACTTTCTCTTTTAGCTTATTAGTTGTTAGACCATGAGAAATTGTATCAAGATATGATAGAGAGAATGGTCTACCACCTAGAGAGAGTGAACTTCAAGCTAGATGCAGTAACTGCATGAGATTTGGGGGGGTCATCACCCCTGGGAGGGGTTTACTGCATTCCATGCAAAACATAGGTATGGGAGTACTTCTCTTTACAGTCATGTGAACTAACAGGCTTACCTTTCTGCCTTAAATAACTAGAACACTGAACAAGCTTTCCAACATTGGACAACAGGCCTCACAGGACTATGATGCCTAGGAGGAAGGAAACAAAGAAAGTGTGCTCTAGGAGTACCCCACATCACAATTTTAAGAAAATTTCCAGACTGCAAAACATGGAGGAAGAACCCAATCAGAGCCAGGTTTTCCTGTGTTGAGGAAACAGAGTTTGGAATTCAGTAGGTGTCTAGAATATGCAAGGCAAAGTACCAGAGAGGAAAGAGGTGCACAAAGGAAAAAAGAGCCTCAGAGACCTACAGAGGGTAAAGTTCAAGTCTGTGCCTGAATACTGACTTGTGCGTGCATGTGAGGAAACTAAGGGGAAGTCACCAGAAAGAAGTAGATGAAATAATCCCCAAAGCTGACACAAAGCTGAGACCAGTTTATTTTTCCAACACTCAGAGACTAAGGACCTTCTAACACACAGGACATTGAGCAGTGTCCTAACATAGGTATTACCTCAGAAGTGAAGGATAATCAGTCTTAGAGTAAAGTCTGTTCTGGACCCACCCTAACAAAGCTCGAAACCAAGAATCAAACTGATTCCAAGTAACTTAATTTCATCTCAGAACACGGTGCCTAAATATTTAACAAAACACAAAAATTTTAAAAAGAGAGAAAGATAAAATATAGTACCTCACAATGTAAAATTACAGCTATTATAAATATATTTCACATGTCAGTGAAGGCAGAAGAAAGTGTGAGCATGATGAAAAGAGAAATGTTAGAAATAAAAAAGACCCAAATCAAACTTCTAGAGGTGGAAGATACACTATCTGAGATAAAAATTCACTGACTGGGATTAACGAGAGATTAGATTTTCCAGAAGAAATATCACTAAATGTGAAGACAGAACAATAGAAACTACCAAAATATAATACAGAGAGGAAAAAAGTTAACAAACATCAATGAGCTGTGGGGTGACATCAAGTGACCTCCCCAGAAGGAGAGGAGAAGGGTGGAGGGGCAGAAAAAGTATTTGAAAATATAATGGTTGCTAATTTTCCAAGTGTACTATAATCTGTACACCACAGATCCAAGAAAAGCAACAAATTCCAAGCAGAAGAAACATTAAGAAAAGCACACCTAGGCATATCATAATCAATTGCTGAAAAACTAATGAAAAGGAAAAAATTCTTAAAAGCAACCAAAGGAAAATAAGAAACACCATGGAAGAACAAAAATAAGAATAAAAGCAGACTTCTAATCAGAAACAGTGCAGACCAGAGATAGTGGAGCAACACCCTTAGAAAGAAGAAGTCTCACAAACTAAAAGCCTTTTGTCTTGAGCCTTCCTTTCTGTCTTAAGAAAGCATGAGGATGTGATGTCTACAACACAAACTGCCAACCTGACACCACGAGGCAATAGCTTGGGGACCAGAAAAAAAAACGAAAAAAACAGAAAATCACTCCGAGGATGGCAGAGTAGAAAGATAGGGCTTGGTCTGATCCATTTTTGAGTTGCCAAATCAATCTTGAAACCCCTTCACTCTGGGTTATATATTAACTAATTAAGAAACATATTTATGTTTTAAGCCACAGGTCATCAAGTTCCTATTACGTGCAGCCAAATGAAGACTATGGTCTTGGGGCTTTCTTCTCCACTAGGAAGATAAAGGTCATTTAGCATAAGTTCCCTCATGCAGCCTCCTCTCTGTCTCTGTCATGATGTTCTAGTACATAGCTTTGCCGCTAGTCTTAGAGGGAAAATACCTCCTTTTGTTTTAAAAAACTAAGGCAAAGGTGTCCATTTGGGCTCTGTGTCTCTCTTTTCTTTCATTTCCTCCAGGAACTTGTGTCTTCTAGTATTTCCAACAACTGTCTTTCCATTGTTTTTATTACTGTTTCCTCTCTTCTTAATTCAGTTGACTCCTCATTGGGTAGAATTAATCATTTTCTCTTTGGCACCTGAAATTAGTGGTCAGTGCTTGTTGTTCTATATCTCCCCCCCACCACCATCAACTTGTTCCTCACCCTGTGATATTCTATTTCTTCCCCTTATTCTAATTCCTCATAAAACCTCCCAATATTTACTTGCCATATTTGATTTTTTTCCTCCATGTTCATTCTCCTTGACTCCTACAATATGCAACTTTTCACCCAAAACTTTTCAACATTGACTTTCATGACATATGTTATTCTGAATCCTCCCCATGTCTTTAACTGCTTTCCACTGTTGTCAAGAACATAACATTCTCCTGTTCTCTGGCTATGGCTATGACCCAACATTGCATTCCTGGTATTCTAGCTCTTTCTCCTTTCCTGTAAAAAACTGATCCCTCATGGTTTTAATCATTATACAAATGCAGGTAATTTCCAGAGCTATATCTCCAGCCCCTAATCTCTCATAAATTTTCAGTGTCTTATCTCCAATTGCATTCTAGACAATCATTAGTCTAGCCAACATATCTAGAATCCACTCATCCTTAGCTCCAATCCAGGTCCCCTTCATTATTTTGCTACACCTATTGATGGTACTACTATTGTACCAGTCACCAAATTTGAAATTTTAAATTCACTTTCAATTATTCCTTTTCTATCCTTTATTTAAAAGCATTCATAAATTATGATCAAATCTTTTTGTGGACATTATCACCCTACTTTAGATCTTTTTCATCTTCCAGTTATAAAAATTCAGTAGCTTTAGCTCTCCAACCTTCAAATCCCTCACCCGCCAATGAATATACAACTATACTCCACTAGAAGCATATTGCTAAAGCATTCTTGTCAACAGATTACATTTAAAATGGCTTCTAATTCCTGCTGGATTTCTGAATCCAAAAGCAGCTTTCAAGGAGTTGAAACCTGGCACAACAGGAAGCTCTTCGAACCCCATTTAGAGCAGAGGCCTAAGATTGTAAAGTGTTTCATGTACAACACCTTCAGAGAAGCAAGAGATAGCAGCAATTAATTACAGTCTAGTGTGACTAGACTGTTAGTCATGAGTAACAAAGGTGAAACTTGATTTTCTGAACTTTATGTAGTTATTTAAAAAAAGGGTTTCTTGATTTCTGGCAAGTATGTTATCAACAGACTTGATCTTAGTAGTAAACATTCAAGTAACCTTCCTTCCTAGGCAGAACCATAACTGCTAAATCAAGCTCTATATATTTGAACCAAATTGATGTTTCAAAGCCCACGTTCAGGTACAACTTACCTTTCACCACTTTCAGTTCTGTGTTTTAATCCCCTATTTCTTCCTAATGTACAATAATATGTGTAAAATCTAATTTTTCTTCATTTTTCCCTTCAGTTTCCATGATATGATCTCCACAGACCATATAAGCTGTTAAAAATTAGTAAAGAACACTTTTAATTGTGCACATATAAAAAGATTTGGGCTTAATTAACAAAATACTAACCAAAGTCCTTTAGTCCAGTTGCATCAGGTACACTCTAAAATGATGAGAAGTATGCTAATATGTCTAACATGAACATGTATGCAAAGCATGTCTTTTTCCACTTTGGACTGAGGTTTCAGCCTTTGACTAGACCAGATCAAAGAGACATGCTCCCTATGTTCCACGGTCAAGGATGGAAAGGATTGTTCCAAGATTCTCTAAGTCTGTCATCAAGACAATGTTCATGGGCTCTGATCCTGGGGTTCATCCTGATTTTATTAACTTTGTTCATATTTTCCAAACCATTCTTTTGCATTTTATAAATAGTAACAATTTTATACTAGTAACAATTTAATTTCTAGGGCTGTTTCTAAGATTAGAAGTTATTAATAGTTTGTAGAGGATGGTAACAGATTTATTTCAAGGATAGGCAATTTAGAATAATAGGAACAATGGATTAGAAGTTTAGAGTCCGGGGTCTTCTTCAGAGCTCTGTAAGTAATCAACACTCTGATGTAGAACAATGTTTTTTCAGTATGCACAGAATTACTTGTAATAGGTGATAAAATGCAGCTTATGGGACTCCATTTCTAAAGGTTTTTTTTGTTAGTAGCTCTAGATTGGGGACCAGAGATTTGCATATTAAGCAAGTTCCCCAGGAATTGAGACAAGTATTCTTCTAACTACACAGTGAGAATCACTGCCTTAGGCAAGTCAACTCCTCTGGGCTTCAGTTTCCACAACTGTAAAATGACAGAGCTGGATTAGATGACAGTTGGGGATATTGTCAGCTCTTAACATTTTATGACTCAATTAAAGTGTTTCCTATTTCTAGGAATACAATCTTGATCAATTCAACATAGGTGGAATTCAAGTGACTGGACCTCTCTTCTTTCATTAGTGTACTGCCTAAAGGAATATTTTTTTTTCTCTTTCTATACCTACTGTTATCTTTTTTGTATCCATATTACCTCAAAGGTAGCCTTTCATGACTAATCCCAACAGCTGCCCAACATAGAACTTGACAACAGGAAAAGGCAATAGAGACTATCAAATACTGGTACCATCCCCCCAACAAAATCCCAAATAGATGGTCATCCAGCCTGTGCTTATTTACTTCCATTACTGGGAACTCATTATCTTGAAACATGGAAATATCTTTCTTCTCTTAAATGAAAATCTTTCTCATTAGAGGTTCTATCCATATGTCCTGGCTCTGATCTATGGTTCTATATAGAATAAGTATAATTCCTCACCCCATGTGACAACTATTTGAATATTAGTCTTTTTTCCATACTCAGTTTCAACTCTTTTTACACACAGTTTATGTTTAGTTGCCCTTCAGTGGATCCCTCCTAAGGTATGTGCCCAGCTGTTGTCTGGGTAGGACCATGTAAAACTAAGGGACACATTTGAAACTCATATCACAGAAAAAAGGGAATATCTCCCTAATATATTGTTCGAGATTAGTTATACTCTTACGCAGATCCATATAGTTATCCGCTTCCCTCCTGGAAGCCCTAGAAAAAGCTCATATTACTCCTAAGGTCATATGAGTTTTCACCATCTCTGCAGACCAAAGGGCTCAGTGCAGCTGTTGCTTCAGGTTTCTCTTGCTGCTCATAGAATTCCCACCACAGCCTTACCCCCGCCCATATCCACAGCTCTTCCTTCCTTCCCAGGGGTTTCCCTCTTGAGACAATTGAGACTGCTGAACCTAATCAGTGGCTTTTTTGCCCCCCAAGAGGAAATAAATGTTGACTGATAAATTTTTCTTCTTCCCTCCATCACCACAATGACCACCCCCACCAGATAGCCAAAAATGAAGAAATATTATCTTCAGGAGGACAACAAGAAAGATTAGAGCCGCTGTTTTAACATAAACAATGGGAGACAGAAGGCAATGGAACGGCAGTTTTAGGGTGTTAAAAGGGGAAAAAACCCCGTCATACAGGAAGTATATATCTAGCAAAAATATTCTTTAACTAATGGCTAAAGAAAGACATTTTCAGATAAGAAAAAATGAGAATAATTGTTGCCAACAGAACCATACTACAAGAAATACTAAATGAATGTCTTCAGGGTAAAAGGAAATTATCCCAGATGGAAGCATGGAGTTGCAGAAAGAGACAAACAGAACTAGAAAGAGTAAATGCAAAGGTAAGTATGAAATAAAAAGTTTTACTTTGTAAAAAAGAGTGTTTAAAGCAAAAATAATAATGATTTGTGGAATTTATAGTATATATAAAATTAAACTATATGAGAACAATAGCAAAAAGAGCAGGTGGGGCTGAAAGCTTCTCACATTATTTGTGAAGTGGTAAAATCTTAATTCAAGATTTTATTAAATTAAGGACACATACTTATATATATAGCATAAACACTAAAATGAAATACAAAGCTGTGTTAAAAAGCCAACAAAACATATAAAATAGAATAATAAACACACTTGAATAATCCAAAAGAAGGCATGAAAGAAGTAACAATGCAATCAAACAAGATGAGGAAAATAGAAAACAGTAGCCTTAAATCCAAACATACCCAGTAATTACATTAAATATCAAACAAACAAGCTTAAATACTCTAATTAAGAGATGGAGGTTATAGGAATGGATACATATTTTTTAAATCCGTGATTTGGTATGTGCCATAAAAAGGACACATTCTCATACAAGGATACAGATAGAAGGAAAGTAAAAGGATGGAAAAAGTTACAGCACAAAGGCATGAATACTAAAGAGGGATATTTTACAATGATAACAGGATCTCAGGAAGATGTGACAAGCCTAAATATATATGCAGCAAATACCATAGCTTAACATATGATGCAAAACTGACAGATCTAAAAGGAAAAATAGACTAATCCACAATCACAATTGGAGATTTTCACATACCTCCCTCAATCAGAGATAAAGAAAGCTATTTAAAATAGCAATATATAATAATTTGAAAATCTATTAACCAACTTGACATAATTAATATTCATATAACACAACAGCTAGCAAATGGAGAATACACATACCTTTCAAATATACATAAAATAATAACAGTGTAAACTGTATATGTGTCCTTTAGATAATTCTTGTACATTTCAAATGATTGACTCATTCAGAATGTTTCCTAACCACAATGAAAATTAACTGGAACTGAGTAACAAAAAGTTAACTAGAAAGTCCTCAACATTTGGAGATTAACAACATAATTTTAAAAAGCCCATGAGTCACAGAAGAAATCACAATGAGAATTAGAAAATACTAGGAAGTAAAAATAATGATAATACATAAGACTATACATTAAAAGGGTGAATTCTACTGTACGTAAATTATATCTCAATAAACCTGACTTAAATTTTTTAAAAATGATGAAAATACAACATATCAAATATTGTGAGATGATGCTAAAGCAGTACTTAAAGGAAAAATGTACTGGCTTTAAATGCTCATATTAGAAAAGAATAAAGGCTTATTTGCAGAGATGTGGATGGACCTAGAGATTGTCATACAGTAAGTCAGAAAGAGAAAAACAAATATCATATAATATTGCTTATATGTGGAATCTAGAAAAATGGTACAGATGACCTATTGGCAAAGCAGAAATAGAGTCACAGATGTAGAGAACAAACTTATGGTTACCAAGGGGGGGAAAGAGGGGTGGGACGAATCAAGAGATTGGGATTGACACATATACACTACTATATATAAACTAGATAATGAATGAGAATCTACTGTTTAGCACAGGGAACCCTCCTCAGTGATCTGCGGTGACCTAAATGGGAAGGAAATCTAAAGAAGCATGGATATATATATACGTATAACTGATTCACTTTGCTGTACAGAAGAAACTAACACAACATTGTAAAGCAACTATACTCCAATAAAATTGGCTTGGCCATCTGCAAGCCAATTAAAAAAAAAGAAAAGAACAAAGTCTTAAAAATAATGATCTAAGTGATCACCTCAACTGTAATAAAAGAAAAAAGTATTATCAAAGAAAGAAGGAAAGAAATTGTGGTGAACCCAGAGGCATGCCACTCAGATCCTCCATCAATATTAATGAAGACAGATTGACCCAGCTATCAGCAGATAGACTCTGGCTGTCAACTCCTTCAGGATTTGCCTCAGTTGCAGAGAACCTCCTCACCCAAGGGCATGCCCTTCTTGGGCAGCCAGATCCAGTGACTGATTGCAGTGGAAGTATATAACATTCAGACATTTCTGACCAAGGCAGGACACCGCTGAAAGCCTAAATATGCCTCAAGATCTCCATAGGGTTGTCTGACATTTTCCAGACGCCATCACGGTTAGATTTCTCCCTCTGACCAATGAGGTTTCACTCTCCTCCCTTCCATGGGAGCTAATCTCTAATAAATACCCTGCATGCAAAAATCCATCACAGAGTTTTCCCTCAGAGACAGACTTTCAACAGAATAATCAAAATGAAAGCAGAAATCAATGAAAAAGAAAATAGGCCAAAAAAAAAAAAAAGAGAAAAATCAGCAAAACTAAAAATTGGTTCTTTGAAAGATCAAAAACATTAATAAACACCTAGCAAGACTCATTAAGAAAAAAAGAGCAAAACAAAATAAACACTCAGCAAAAACTGTTTGATATTGGTACAGTCAAGATACACGCTTCCAACACCACAAGAATCACTCGTGTTGCCCTTTTATAGCCACAAACACCTCCCTCTCCCCACCCTCACCCCAATTCCTAATCCCTGGAAATCACTAGTCTCCATTCTATGATTTTATCTTTTAAAGAATATTATATACATAAAATCATATGGTATAATTGGTATTGGATTTTTTTTCTCTCAACATAATTCCCTGGAGATTCTTCCACATTGTATGTATGTCAATGATTCATTCCTTTTTATTGCTGAGTCATATTCCATGGTATAGGAAGTACTAGTTTGTTTAACCATTTACCTACTGAAGGACATCTGGATTGTTTCTAGATTTTAGCTATCAGGAATATACCTACTATGAACATTCATGTACAGATTTTTAAAAACACAGATCTTACTTTTTCTGGGATAAATGGTTGAGTACAATTGCAAGGTTATATAGTAGTTGCATGGTACTATGGACTGATTTGTGTCTTTCCAAAATTCATATGTTGAAGCCCTAACCCCCAGTACCTCAGAATGTGACTGTATTTGGAAACAGGGAATTTAAGGAGGTAATTAAGGTAAAATGAGGTCACACGGATGGGCCTTAATCCATTATGACTGATGTCCTTATAAGAGGAGATTAGTATACAGACAACACAGAGACTGAAGAGCGATCATCTGAGGACACATCAAGAAGGTGGCCATCTGCAAGCCAAGGAGACAGGCCTCAAAAGAAGGGCTGCTAACACCTTGATCTTGGATTTCGAATCTCCAGAACTACTAGAAAATAAATTTCTGTTTATTTCTAAGCCACTTAGTCTGTGGTATTTTGTTATGGCAGCCCAAACAAACTAATAAATGTGGCCAGTTTTATAAGAAACTGCCAGTTTTCCAAAGCCGCTGTACCACTCCCACCAGCAATGTATGAGTGAGTGATCAGATTCTCTGAACCCCTTCCAGCATTTGGTGTTGTCTTTACTTTTTATTATAGCCATTCTGACAGATGTGGTGATATCTCATTGCTGTTTTAATTTGCATTTCTTAAATAAGTAATTATGTTAAACCTATTTTCATGCACTTATTTTTCATCTGTATATCCTCTTCATAAAATATCTCTTTATGTGTAAGCCCATTTTCTAATTAGATTTTTTTGTTTGTTTTTCACTGTTAAGCATTGAGAGTTCTTTACATATTCTAGATACTGGTCCTTTGTCAGAGATGTGATCTGCAAATATTGTTTCCTTGTTTGTCACTTATCTTCTCATTCTCTTAACAGAATCTTCTGCAGAGTAAATTTTTTAAAATTTTGATGAGCTCCAATTTATCCATTTTTCCTTTTATAGATCATGCTTTTGGTGTCAAGTTTATGAACTCTTCATGCAACCCCAGATCCCAAAGACTTTTCTCCCATTTTTTTCTACAAGCTTTATAGTTTTATTTTCCTTTTAACCATATGAACCATTTTGAGTTAATTTTTGTACAAAGTATGAGGTTCAGATCAAGATTCATTTATTGAAAAGGCAAGCCTTCCTCTATTGAATTCTATTATCCGATTCTGAATGGAGTATGTGACCCAAAAAGTCTAAGAATAATTGTTTTACATAAAAGAGCCTCCGTAAAAATTCCTAGACTTTATTAAGGCAAAGCAAACACACTGTGAGTCTCTGTTTTATGTTCTTGCCTCCAAACAATGTACATGAGCCCTCTTTTATCCTCCTTAGCTGAAGAGATAAAAGAACAAATGAGCATGCTCTGAGATCCAAAGTTTTATTTGGTGATACTTATAGGTTCATGACACTTATTCTGCTCTAATTCATTATTATGTTTGTGAGGGATCAATGCTTATTCTGTCTGAATTCCTGTATTAAACCTCTGGCCTATCTAAACCCAAAGAACCAGCCCAGTGATTTAAGACCAGGCTGCCTCTTTGGAATTCAGTCTCTTGTCCACTGAACCATCAGACTCTCTCAAACTGAATTTCAGTCTCCCCTGGCCACTCTGCACTTGGTTCATCCACACCGTTTTGTAAAGTTATGAGTACTTCCATGGTTGGTCTTTCTTTCCCCTGGAAATGGTACCATTAAGTCACTTGGCAGAGGGAAGGAAAGTGAGCTGAATTTTTGATCACAGACTACGGCCTGGGAGAATCGTTAGTTCTGTAGACCAAATACTTCTCTTTCTGGGCACATGAACTGTGCTACTCTACACTACTCTTTGAAGTTTAGAAAACCATGTGACTTGCTGTGAACAATAAAATATAAGCTAAAGTAATATGTTCTGTTTCATTGAAGTTTTAAGAACTCACGTGCTTCACCATTGCCTCCTTGTATGGATTAGCAATGTTCAGATGGTAGACTCCATCAGTCTGCAGAACTAAGTGAAAAACAATATGAAACAGAGCCCTAGCAACCCAAATGGACATGTAGCATGAATAAGAAATAAACACTGCTGTTTTAAGCCACTCAATTTTTTTTTGATTTTTGTTTTTTATCACTGAATAATTGCATCCATCCTTATGGATATAGTCCCAGTGGCTTTACATGTATTTATTTAGTTGTGAAAATTCATTAAATGAAAATCAAAATTTGAATTAATCTTGATATCCCTGTAAGTCTATATATAGAAATAAATTTGCTAATTGAAAAAAACTTACAGTCACACCATGTTCCTGAATTAGAGTTTTGAAAACACAGTTTCTACATGTAGATTAGTAACAGCATTCCACGGGCTAAGACACAAGCAGACTAAAATTTATTACTGGCACTGAGTCAATACTTAATATTTTTTGAATAACTATAATCCACAAGAGGGAGATAAGCAATTAAACAGCAAAATGCTGAGCAGAAATAGCTAAGTAAATATTTCAACTGTTTGACAGTAGCTTAACAACAAATAATTTAACAAAATTTTGTATCCTCTGAGCAAAGTGCTAGATAGATTTAAAACAAAGTAAAAACAAAAAAGAAGCCCTTTGCACTTTAGTTTGTGGGTGAGACAGATACTAAAAAGATACGACACCCGGTTCTATGGGAGCACAAAGAAGGGGTAACGTTATGGTATCCAAGTTTATACATCATGGCACAAATCCATTTTCAGCTTATACCCACAATGGAAAATTATGTTCTTGATTAACCAGAGCAAAATTTAATCCAGAATGCATGAGGGCAGAACCCAGGAGAACCCAGCCAGAGAACACAGTGTACTCAGAGTACAGAGCCAGAGAAGTGTAGGGTGCCCCAGCAGAGACAAGTCACTCCTCACTGAAAAACAGAGACAGGCAGTTCAGGAGCTCACTGAGAGCAGCAAAATCTCCCCAGCAATGGAACTGATGGTGCCTAAACCTGCTTAAAGTAAACTTTGAGAGCTGTATAGGTCCTGTGTGAACCTCACACAATTTTCTCCCTTGAGGTCCTCAGGGCACTCAGACTGGGAATATAATTGAGATCACTTATTTTAAGACGCACCAGACTGGGGTTTTTCAGCAATTCTTTAGTGAGGATGGAATGTATATTCATAGCAGTCCTTGCTCTGTGTGTGTGTGTCCGTGTGTATATGTATGTATGTGTGTATGTATGTGTGTGTGTGTATATATATATATTTGTAAATTGCAAATTATCCTGAATAGTTGTGCTTAAATTTATAGTCAGGTCTAGAGTTTTCATTAGATTGTGGGTTTATTTATCATCAACTAATCCTACTTCCATCTTCATAAAATTCTGGATTGAAGAACCATTCTAGGAAATGTAGAGGAGGTTTGGGTTGAACTGCCCTGCATATTACCCAGAGTGGTCAAAATGCATTACACAGCATCCTATACAAAGTAGTATCTTGACAAGGCTGTGTCCACATACTACACTTAAGGGAAAATGATGCAATTGGGAGATTAAGTTAAAAAAAACAAGGAGAAAGGATTTGGGGGTAAAAATCTATAAAAATAAAGCCATAATATTCCTCATCCTCGCCATATCATATGCCAAATCATGATTTTCTTTCTGTTTTTCAAAACATGAACTTTAAGCGGTCTGTGTGCTCTGACCCAGAAATCCCACTTCTAGAATCTAACCCTATGAAATGATTTAAGACATGCATGGAGATTTATAAGCAAAACATCTTAAAAATTGCAGAATGAATAATATTGAGGTGATATTAATATTTTAAATGATTATAATTAATAAGAAATTAAATTATATTTTTCTAGATTGGAAAGAAAAGAACACTATATAAATCTGAGTAGTGACTCTACGTGAAGAAACGCAAAATTATGATCAGCTTGGCTCAAATGCCAAGGAAACTTCTGACCTCTGGCTAGTTCTTAGAATGCACAGTGTTGAAACTATTTTAATCCTGGACCTCAAAGTGCAAGCCTGGATTCCCTTAGAGTTCACCTCTTACCTTCTTCCTCCTTCTAAAAATGAACACTTCTCAAGCTGAAAATTTCAGAAGTTGAGTCATTTTCATGTTTTCTTCTCTGTGCCTGTTTCAAAGAATGGGACACAAAATGCACTTTGTGAAGTCAGACTTTGAACCAGAACTTAATTATCATGCTGGCAATGAATCTTAGTGGGTGATTTCCCTATCATTAACCAAATCATCAATTAACTATTTTATTAAGTCAAGAGTATGTGCTTAACACTATACTGGGCTACAAGGATACAGAAACTGTGTATGTAAGAGCTGGGCCTCAGGGTACTTGCTCTCCAGCTGACAAGTTACCACCCATAAAAAATGAACCAGGAGTAAATGGCACAGGATGAAAGGGAAGAAAGAGCTAAGTCAGCATGTAGAGGCTAGATGCCAGTAACACTGGTAGAAACTCAATAAGGACCACAGTGACCAGGGGGAACTTGATAGGAGAAGTGAACCTGCACTAACCCTTGAAGGATAAATAGGATTTGTGTAAGGAGATGTTAGGGAATTCTAGGAGTTTAGCACAATATGAATGAAAGAATGTTACCAGGAATAACCCGGTTTTAGATTCAAGGGACTTGACATAGAAAGAAGCAATGGAAGATGAAGGTGGGAGAGGGCTTGGGAAGAAAATAGAGTCCCTCTGGAAAAAGAAAAAGAAAGAAAGAAAGGAAGGAAGGGATGGTTGGAGGGAGGGAGGGAGGGAGGGAGAAAAGAAAGAGAAAAAGGTGTATTTTGTTTTTTGTGTGTATGTATGTATGAGATATTTTTCCTGAAACTTGAAAGGTAAAATTGCTTTAAATGTTAACTACAGTCTTGATAAATCTAGACTTAAATGTGTTTTGTGAATAATTTTATACTTGATTCAATATAACGAGAAGTAACAACAAATAGGATTTTCTCCATCAAAAGAGGGTGATAGCTAGAGCTCAAGTACCCAAGTCATAATTTCTAGATAATTTCTGAATGCTCCTCAGTTATCCCCAAATAATAATGGTGACGAAGCTGGCTACCCACACCCTCCACCAGCCTCAGCATTCAGAATATCCAGCCCAGGTCACATTTAAAAAAAAAAAAAAAAGTACTTTCACCTTTGCTTATATAGCACCCTATCCACTGCTCAGCTCCTCCAGGGCATCTCTTTCCTTCGCACCAAGAAGATTTATTCTATATGTATTTACTACTACATATCAGTTACCATATTTTGAAATCACCTGAGGTATGCATGGAGAAGGAGAGGACAGATAAATAGAACAGGCAGATGAATATGGACAGACAGAAAGCCAGGCTGATTGTGAACACATGGAAATTCAATCTCTGCCCTCAAGGAGTTTACAATCCATCAGGAACCAGGTATGCAAATCAGTATAATACACAACAGCTTCAATGCAGAGATACACAATGCACATTTACGTAGGGCCAAAGGAGCACCCAAGTCTGCCAGGGGAAGATGGGAAAAAGCTTCACAGAAGTATTTGAGATAAACTTAAAAGAACAGGTAGGAATTCTTGGAACAGACTCGGGGAAGGCGTTCCAGACAGAATGACCATGCACAGAAAGACACAGATGCATTAGAAAGTATAACATATGTGAGAACCTCTAGAGAATCGAATATTGCTGAGAGAATGGTTAAGGGGAGACAGGTGGGAGATGAAGCCTGACAGGTAAGCAGCAGCCACCTCATGAGTGATCAGGATAAGTCATAATGGTAGGATATGCCATAGAGAAAAGTAAAAAGTCTTCCGTTCAGTCATAAAGGTAAAGCATTCTTCACTTTTGTTCTTTTTAAAGAGTCTGTATTATTTATTTTTAATTTGGATTTAATGTGTAGTAAGTAGTGACTATATAACAAGGACATGGAAAACATAGGTAAGGTGTAAATAATAATAGAAATAAGGCCCATTTACCTGCTTTAACCAAAGGAATGTTACTATCATCTCTAAAGCCCCTCCTAGGGCCTTGCCCTGCCTTCATGCTCAGAAATAACCATTAAAGAGCTAAGCCCAGGCTAGGCCATTTTCCTTTTATCCCTGCCTCCACATGGATATTTAATTGACTCTTTCCTTCCCATCTTTTTTTTTTTTTTTTTTTTGCGGTACGCGGGCCTCTCACTGTTGTGGCCTCTCCCATTGCGGAGAACAGGCTCCGGACGCGCAGGCCCAGCGGCCATGGCTCACGGGCCCAGCCGCTCCACGGCATGTGGGATCCTCCCGGACCGGGGCATGAAGCCGTGCCCCCTGCATCAGCAAGTGGACTCCCAACCACTGTGCCACCAGGGAAGCCCTTTCCTTCCCATCTTAATCCCACTCCCTGGACATGAAAATAAATGTTTTTTGTTTTTTGTTTTTTTTTTAACAGGAAGGGATGTCCCAGATTTTCTATTCTAGCACCTTTATTTTACACCAGAAAGCTGAAGCACAGGCAAGTAATATCCTCTTGTTAACTAGTGCTAAATTTAGCACTAGCACCTAGAGCTCTAAATGTCAATTCTAGTTTGAGTCAGAAAACCAAGCCTGATTTTGCCTCTAGTTGAGTTACTGTCCCATCTTGCACGAAGCAGTCATCCCTTTATGACACCCTCACTTCCTTGAAACTTCTTTAGTTTGAATCATAGGGAGGCTCAGGATAAAGAGCCAGAAGGAGATAATAGTGAAAACAGCATTGCTATCCTTGTATTTGTGTAACTTTAGGAGAGTTATTATAATAAGTTACATCTTCTCCATCTCTGCTTTAATATTTTTTTGAGGTCTTGAGGGTGTATAGTTCCCTCATGTGAAATGGACTAATTATTAGTTGTCTCAGCCAAGAGGTGTGTCCAATTAAAGTCTGAGTCACTAGGAGCTTCCATTTAAAATTCAAGAATCCTGTTGGCTATAGATCAAAGATACCATTTCAAGGAACACTAAAATGATAAAAATTAAAACTTATTTTTTGTCCTTGCTAAAGAACCAAAAAATTACTGCAAGAATTAAAGCATCATAGCTAACAGGAGAAGATGGCAGAAGAGCGGGATACAGAGATCACCTTCCTCCCCATAGATACACCAGTAATACATCTACACGTGGACCCGCTCCTATAGAACACCCACTGAAAGCTGGCAGAAGACCTCAGACCTCCCAAAAGGCAAGAAACACCCCACGTACCTGGATAGGGCAAAAGAAAAAAGAATAAACAGAGACAAAAGAATAGGGATGGGGCCTGCACCAGAGGGAGGGAGCTGTGAAGGAGGAAAGGTTTCCACACACTAGAAGCCCCTTCATGGGCGGAGACTGCGGGTGGTGGAGGGGGGGAAGCTTCAGAGCCGCGGAGGAGAGCACAGCCACGGGGTGCCGAGGGCAAAGCAGAGAGATTCCCGCACAGAGGATCGGCGCCGACCAGCACTCACCAGTCGGAGAGGCTTCTCTGCTTGCCCGCAAGGGCGGGCGGAGGCTGGGAGCTGAGGCTCGGGCTTCGGTTGGATCCCAGGGAGAGGACTGGGGTTGGCGGCCCTGGGAAAGGACCGAGGTTGGGGGCGTGAACACAGCCTGAAGGGGGCTAGTATGCCACAGTTCACTGAGAGGGAGGCCGGGAAAAAGTCTGGACCTGCCGAAGAGGCAAGAGACTTTTTCTTCCCTCTTTGTTTCCTGGTGCGCGAGGAGACGGGATTAAGAGCGTTGCTTAAAGGAGCTCCAGAGACGGGCGCGAGCCGCGGCTAAAAGCGCGGACCCCAGAGACGGGCATGAGACGCTAAGGCTGCTGCTGCCACCAAGAAGCCTGTGTGCGAGCACAGGTCACTATCCACACCCGCCTTCCGGGGAGCCTGTGCAGCCTGCCACCGACAGGGTCCCGTGAACCAGGGACAACTCCCCCGAGAGAACGCACAGCACGCCTCAGGCTGGTGCAATGTCATGCCGGCCTCTGCAGCCACAGGGTCGCTCCACAACTGTACCCCTCCATACCCCCGGCCTGAGTGAGCCAGAGCCCCCGAATCAGCTTCTCCTTTAACCCCGCCCTGTCTGAGCGAAGAACAGACGCCCTCAGGCGATATACACGCAGAGGCGGGGCCAAATCCAAAGCTGAATCCCGGGAGCTGTGCGAACAAAGAAGAGAAAGGGAAATCTCTCCCAGCAGCCTCAGGAGCAGTGCATTAAATTTCCACAGTCAACTTGATGTACCCTGCATCTGTGGAATACCTGAATAGCCAATGTATCATCCCAAATTGAGGAGGTGCACTTTGGGAACAATGATATATATATATTTTTCCCTTTTTCTCTTTTTTATGAGTGTGTATGTGTATGCTTCTGTGTGTGATTTTGTCTGTATAGCTTCGCTTTTACCATTTGTCCAAGGGTTCCGTCCATCCTTTTTTACTTTCTAAACTTTTTTTCTTAATAATTATTTTTTATTTTAATATCTTTATTTTATTTTATCTTACTTTATTTTAAAGTAAGGATATTTTAAAGTAAGGATTTTAAAGAGGATATCTTTCTTTCTTTCTACTTTTTCTCCCTTTTATTCTGAGCCATGTGGATGAAACGCTACTGCTGCTCCAGCCAGGAGTCAGTGCTGTGCCTCTGAGGTGGGAGAGCCAACTTCAGGAAACTGGTCCACAAGATACCTACCAGATCCATGTAATATCAAATGGTGAAAATCTCCCAGAGATCTCCATCTCAACACCAAGACCAAGCTCCACTCAACAACCAGCAAGTTACAGTGCTGGACACCCTATGCCAAACAACTAGCAAGACAGCAACACAGCCCCACCATTAGCAGAGAGGCTGCCTAAAATCATAATAAGGCCACAGACAGCCCAAAACACACCACCAGACGTGGACCTGCCCACCAGAAAGACAAGATCCAGCCTCATCCACCAGAACACAGGCACTAGTCCCCTCCACCAGAAGAACTACACAAACCACTGAACCAACCTTAGCCACTGGGGTCAGACACCAAAAACAATGGGAACTACAAACCTGCAGCCTCTGAAAAGGAGACCCCAAACACAGTAAGATAAGCAAAATGAAAAGACAGAATAACACTCAGCAGATGAAGAAGCAAGATAAAAACCCACCAGACCTAACAAATGAAGAGGAAATAGGCAGTCTACCTGAAAAAGAATTCAGAATAATGATAGTAAAGATGATCCAAAATCTTGGCAATAGAATAGAAAAAATGCAAGAAACATTTAACAAGGACCTAGAAGAACTAAAGAGGAAACAAGCAATGATGAACAACACAATGAATGAAATTAAAAGTACTACAGAAGGGATCAATAGCAGAATAACTGAGGCAGAAGAACGGATAAGTGACCTGCAAGATAAAATAGTGGAAATAACTACTGCAGAGCAGAATAAAGAAAAAAGAAAGAAAAGAACTGAGGACAGTCTCAGAGACCTCTGGGACAACATTAAATGCACCAACATTCGAATTATAGGGGTCCCAGAAGAAGAAGAGAAAAAGAAAGGGACTGAGAAAATATTTGAAGAGATTGTAGTTGAAAACTTCCCTAATATGGGAAAGGAAATAGTTAATCAAGTCCAGGAAGCACAGAGAGTCCCATACAGGATAAATCCAAGGAGAAACACGCCAAGACACATATTAATCAAACTGTCAAAAATTAAATAAAAAGAAAACATATTAAAAGCAGCAAGGGAAAAACAACAAATAAGACACAAGGGAAACCCCATAAGGTTAACAGCTGATCTTTCAGCAGAAACTCTGCAAGCCAGAAGGGACTGGCAGGACATATTTAAAGTGATAAAGGAGAAAAACCTACAACCAAAATTACTCTACACAGCAAGGATCTCATTCAGATTTGATGGAGAAATTAAAACCTTTACAGACAAGTGAAAGCTGACAGAGTTCAGCACCACCAAACCAGCTTTACAACAAATGCTAAAGGAACTTCTCTAGGCAAGTAACACAAGAGAAGGAAAAGACCTATAATAACAAATCCAAAACAATTAAGAAAATGGGAATAGGAATATACATATCGATAATTACCTTAAATGTAAATGGATTAAATGCTCCCACCAAAAGACATAGACTGGCTTAATGCATACAAAAACAAGACCCGTGTATATGCTGTCTACAAGAGACCCACTTCAGACCTAGAGACACATTCAGACTGAAAGTAAGGGGACAGAAAAAGATATTTCATGCAAATGGAAATCAGAAGAAAGCTGGAGTAGCAATTCTCATATCAGAAAAATAGACTTAAAAACAAAGACTATTAGAAGAGACAAAGAAGGACACTACATAATGGTCAAGGGATCGATCCAAGAAGAAGATATAACAATTGTAAATATTTATGCACCCAACATAGGAGCACCTCAATACATAAGGCAAATACTAACAGCCATAAAAGGGAAATCGACAATAACACAATCATAGTAGGGGACTTTACACCTCACCTTCACGAATGGACAGATCAACCAAAATGAAAATAAATAAGGAAACACAAGCTTTAAATGATACATTAAACAAGATGGACTTAATTGATATTTAGAGGACATTCCATCCAAAAACAACAGAACACACATTTTCCTCAACTGCTCATGCAACATTCTCCAGGACAGATCATATCTTGGGTCACAAATCAAGCCTTGGTAAATTTAAGAAAACTGAAATTGTATCAAGTATCTTTTCTGACCACAATGCTATGAGACTAGATATCAATTACAGGAAAAGATCTGTAAAAAATACAAACAAATGGAGGCTAAACAACACACTTCCTAATAACGAAGTGATCACTGAAGAAATCAAAGAGGAAATCAAAAAATACCTAGAAACAAATGACAATGGAGACACGATGACCCAAAACCTATGGGATGCAAGCAAAAGCAGTTCTAAGAGGGAAGTTTATAGCAATACAATCCTACCTTAATAAACAGGAAACATCTCAAATAACCAATCTAACCTTGCACCTAAAGCAATTAGAGAAAGAAGAACAAAAAAACCCCCAAAGTTAGCAGAAGGAAAGAAATCATAAAGATCAGATCAGAAATAAATGAAAAAGAAATAAAGGAAATGATAGCAAAGATCAATAAAATTAAAATCTGGTTCTTTGAGAAGATAAACAAAATTGATAAACCATTATCCAGACTCATCAAGAAAAAAAGGGAGAAGACTCAAATCAATAGAATTAGAAATGAAAAAGGAGAATTAACAACTGACACTGCAGAAATACAAAGGCTCATGAGAGATTACTACAAGCAACTCTATGCCAATAGTATGGACAACGTGGAAGAAATGGAAAAATTCTTAGAAATGCACAACCTGCCGAGACTGAACCAGGAGGAAACAGAAAATATGAATAGACCAATCACACAAGCACTGAAATTGAAACTGTGATTAAAAATCTTCCAACAAACAAAAGCCCAGGAGCAGATGGCTTCACAGGCGAATTCTGTCAAACATTTAGAGAAGAGCTAACGCCTATCCTTCTCAAAATCTTCCAAAATATAGCAGAAGGAGGAACACTCCCAAACTCATTCTATGAGGCCACCATCACCCTGATACCAAAACCAGACAAGGATGTCACAAAGAAAGAAAACTACAGGCCAGTATCAGTGATGAACATAGATGCAAAAATCCTCAACAAAATACTAGCAAACAGAATCCAACAGCACATTAAAAGGATCATACACCATGATCAAATGGGGTTTATTCCAGGAATGCAAGGATTCTTCAATATACGCAAATCAGTCAACGTGATACACCATATTAACAAATTGAAGGAGAAAAACCATATGATCATCTCAATAGATGCAGAGAAAGGTTTCAACAAATTTCAACACCCATTTATGATAAAAACCTTGCAGAAAGTAGGCATAGAGGGAACTTTCCTCAACATAATAAAGGCCATATATGACAAACCCACAGCCAACATCGTCCTCAGTGGTGAAAAACTGAAACCATTCCCACTAAGATCAGGGACAAGACAAGGTTGCCCACTCTCACCACTATTATTCAACACTGTTTTGGAAGTTTTAGCCACAGCAATCAGAGAAGAAAAGGAAATAAAAGGAATCCAAATTGGAAAAGAAGAAGTAAAGCTGTCACTGTTTGCAGATGACATGATACTATACATAGAGAATCCTAAAGATGCTACCAGAAAACTACTAGAGCTAATCAATGAATTTGGTAAAGTAGCAGGATACAAAATTAATGTACAGAAATCTCTGACATCCTTATACACTAGTGATGAAAAATCTGAAAGTGAAATTAAGAAAACATTCCCGTTTACCATTGCAACAAAAAGAATAAAATATGTAGGAATAAACCTACCTAAGGAGACAAAAGACCTGTATGCAGAAAATTATAAGACACTGATGAAAGAAATTAATGATGATACAAATAGATGGAGAGATATACCATGTTCTTGGATTGGAAGAATTAACATTGTGAAAATGACTATACTACTACCCAAAGCAATCTACACATTCAATGCAATCCCTATCAAACTACCACTGGCATTTTTCACAGAACTAGAACAAAAAAATTCACAATTTGTATGGAAACACAAAAGACCCCGAATAGCCAAAGCAATCTTGAGAACTAAAAATGGAGCTGGAGGAATCAGGCTCCCTGACTTCAGACTATACTACAAAGCTACAGTAATCAAGACAGTATGGTACTGGCACAAAAACTGAAAGATAGATCAATGGAACAGGATAGAAAGCCCAGAGATAAACCCACGCACATATGGTCACCTTATCTTTGATAAAGGAGGCAAGAATATACAGTGGAGAAAAGACAGCCTCTTCAATAAGTGGTGCTGGGAAAACTGGACAGGACATGTAAATGTATGAAATTAGAACACTCCCTAACACCATACACAAAAATAAACTCAAAATGGATTAAAGACCTAAATGTAAGGCCAGACACTATCAAACTCTTAGAGGAAAACATAGGCAGAACACTCTATGACATAAATCACTGCAAGATCCTTTTTGACCCACCTCCTAGAGAAATGGAAATAAAAACAAAAATAAACAAATGGGACCTAATGAAACTTCAAAGCTTTTGCACAGCAAAGGAAACCATAAACAAGACGAAAAGACAACTCTCAGAATGCGAGAAAATATTTGCAAATGAAGCGACTGACAAAGGATTAATCTCCAAAATTTACAAGCAGCTCATGCAGCTCAATATCAAAAAAACAAACAACCCAACCCAAAAATGGGCAGAAGACCTAAACAGACATTTCTCCAAAGAAGATATACAGATTGCCAACAAACATATGAAAGAGTGCTCAACATCATTAATCTTTAGAGAAAGGCAAATCAAAAGTACAATGAGATATCATCTCAGACCGGTCAGAAAGGCCATCATCAAAAAATTTAGAAACAATAAATGCTGGAGAGGGTGTGGAGAAAAGGGAACCCTCTTGCACTGTTGGTGGGAATGTAAATTGATACAGCCACTATGGAGAACACTATGGACGTTCCTTAAAAAACTACAAATAGAACTACCATACGACCCAGCAATCCCACTACTGGGCATATACCCTGAGAAAACCATAATTCAAAAAGAGTCATGTACCAAAATGTTCATTGCAGCTCTATTTACAGTAGCCAGGGCATGGAAGCAACCTAAGTGTCCATCAACAGATGAATGGATAAAGAAGATGTGGCACATATATACAATGGAATATTACTCAGCCATGAAAAGAAACGAAATTGAGTTATTTGTGGTGAGGTGGATGGACCTAGAGTCTGTCATACAGAACGAAGTAAGTCAGAAAGAGAAAGACAAGTACTGTATGCTAACACATATATATGGAATCTAAGAAAAAAAAAAACGTCATGAAGAACCTAGGGGTAAGATGGGAATAAAGACACAGATCTATTAGAGCATGCACTTCAGGATATGGGGAGGGGGAGGGGTTGGCTGTGACGAGGTGAGAGAGTGGCATGGACAGATATACACTACCAAGCGTAAAGTCGATACCTAGTGGGAAGCAGCCGCGTAGCACAGGGAGATCAGCTAGGTGGTTTGTGACTGCCTAGAAGGGTGGGATAGGGTGGGTGGGAGGGAGGGAGACGCAGGAGGGAAGAGACATGGGAACATGTGTATATGTATAACTGATTCACTTTGTTATAAAGCAGAAACTAACACACCATTGTAAACCAATTATACTCCAATAAAGATGTTAAAAAAAAAGAAAAGAATTAAAGCATCATAAACAAGTACCATGGGGCTCTACTCTCACATGCTGGGCACAAACCTCAGAGGTGTTTGCATGTTGTCTGCAGATGTCTATTTACAGACTCATTAGGGAAGATGGCTTTTGAAAGGCTTTACCTCCTAGGTACGAAAATCATTATTTAGCAGGTAACTTCCAAGCTTCAAATCATGAGCTATTCTTCCCTCATCTGGGTCTTATCTTTTTGTCCTTTAGACTAAAACAACAATAGGACTGGAACAGACATCCAAAGGCCATTTAATTGTTGAGTGTTGGAGTGGGAAGGGACTTCAAAGACTGATTAATTAACCCCCTCCATTTACAAGAAGGAAACTGAGGCCCAGAAAAGTAACAGTATCTGTTGAAGGTCATGGAGAGGTGGGACTCAGAATATAGTTCACTATTCTTTTTACTAAATCAGTCATTTTAGCGGGCAACAATATAGACGGCACTTCTTGTACAAAATGCCTACCCTTGCCCAGAGACATGGCTGGCGGAGTCTCCCCATGAACAGATCCATAGCCCTTGACTTTTCTCTTTAACTCCATGCCTTTGCTCAGAAAGAGCCAACGATCTGTGTTTCATCCCAGGAAAGCCATCTGGGAGAGTTCCCCGGCAGCCCACAGGGATATACATCAAGGCTTGCAAATTAAGCGTGCCTGATCATTAGTCCCATCAGATCCTGGGGTGGGGAGCAGGCCGGATGGAGATTCTGTCATGAAATACACTAGGGAAAAACTAGCATATTAGCCTATCAGTACTTTACAATAGGCTGCCTGACTTTGTTGAATCTAGGATATCTCCAAATAGTTTGACCACTGTTCCCTCTTTCCTTTATTTTTTCTTTTTATATACCTTTTTTTTAAAATTTAATTTTGTTTATTTTGTTATACAGCAGGTTCTTATTAGTTATCCATTTTATACATATTACTGTATACATGTCAATCCCAATCTCCGAACTCATCACACTCCCCCGCTGCCTCCACCCCCACCGCTTTCCCCCCTTGGTGTCCATACATTTGTTCTCTACCTATTATTAACCCACAGAGTTACATCCTGTGTAATGCACCTCATGAATCCTGCTCCAGGGAATGTCTTCTGCCCACCCTGTTGCCTTGATTCAGCTTTCCAAAAAAGGCTTGTGTTCTACTTAGGCACACAGGTAAGCAGAGCTTCATTGCTGGGGGTGTGTCCATTTCATCACTTTGTACAGATCCAGAATATCGATTACTGTGACCCATGACAAGTCAGTGATGCTTGTTACAAGATGTGCTGTTAAGTGTCTTCCACAGGCTTTGACAGGATAAAAACATCAGATCCTTATTCCCACCCCTTAAAAAAAATTGCCACGAACTCCGTGCCAACGTTTTTGTTTTTTCAGGCAACAAGTACACATTTTTCACATTGAATCACATATCATAATAAACATAATTCAACTAATCCTTACAGATAACAATATTTATAGGTAAATTGAAATCCCTTTTTCACCAACTAACTCCTACCTGAAGGCCAGTTCTTTCACTCATGTAAGCAAAAGTGAGTCAATTTAAAGAAAATACTTAATAAATAACAGTGCAAGTAATTTAGATGTTGCAGAAGTTGTATAGTTGGAAAACAAGTGACTGGAGTTAGAAAAACATTATCCTTGCTTCACAAAAGTCGATGGCAAACTTCTTGATTTCCCTCTTGCTATTAGATTCATGTACCACTAGACAGTGGGTTGCTCAAAAAACCATAGTTACTGGTGATTTTTATCTCTGTATTACATATGGAAATTCCTGCCTGTGTCTAAATAGCTTCCTGATGATAATAGTATCCTGTCGATAACCAATATGTGATTTCAGTCCTCTTTGAATCTGCCCTTAATCCTTTGAAAATCTTTTTGCTTGTGCGTTTGGAAAAAAACAAGCAGCCATCATGTCACATTGTATCTCCCCAGCGACCTGACAATTGTTTCAAGGATTTCTGATGACACTTGTAATTGGAGTGCAAAGAGCCTCCATGGTGACTGGAAGATGTTACTGCAATTTTTCATTTGACTAAATGATTAGAATTGTTATAAAAATCCTGACATCTGTCATTAGTATCCTGGAAGGAGTTGAAAATTTACCTCAAAGCAAGGATATTTCAACTGGGTCAATTGTGTCAACTGAGCCAGTCACTCTAAGTATCCATCCAGCCCTCCTGTCTCATATTTATAGATGAGACACAAGACGTACTGGTGTTGCAATGGTGTTAAAAATAAAATATCTCCCCATAAGCTTAAACATGATCAAAAGTAACACTCGTGCAACACCTGGACCTTTCTATCCACCCGACATGTTCCTCCCTGCCAACCTGGCTGCTGATAGTGGGGCTGGATGGCCTGAAAAATATATTTTTAGCACAAATCATCTTGTTATAAATCAGTCAGCATATCAAGAGAACAAACATTTTATTCCTCCTCTGTTCCCTCTCTCTCTCTCCCCCGCCCTCTTTATCTCTCCCTCTTTCTCTCTTTCTTTCTCTCTCACTCTCTCACACACCCTTTGCTTTTTCTAGAATGTGAGTCCACATGTGAATTTATCTTATCCTTCAAAGTTCTTGCATTTTTGTATTACATTAAACCTTTGGGTTATTTCCTTCCAAGAAGCCAGTGAATCCCAACAATCTTTACCCTATTCTTCAGTTTGTTCCTCAAGAAAAAGAATTTAAAATTCAGTTTTATGCAATCTTCCCATCCTCTGAAAGTAGCTTCTTACACTTGTTAGTTTTTATTAAAGTCATTTCAACAAAACTCGCTTCAGAAATTGGCTTTCTATAGATAATCAATAATGGTATTTTAAATAGTTCTAGATGAAAGCTTGGCAAAATTGGTTGAGTCTATGAACCTTTCTAACACATTCCCAATGAAACCACACTGGGTTAAACTTCCTATGCAAGCACAATAAATCCATTGAAGGAGTGGGTTATAAACTGATATCTGAGAAGCAGGGAATGAGTTATTCCACGATCACTATATCCTCTGCCTTCTGCCCACAGCGAGGCCAAGCAGGGTACAGAGTGATGCACAACAAGGCCAATGTGGCTGCAAAAACTCATGTTGCTTTTTGCTTCTTAGCACACATAGGCTGGGGTTGGCTTACTTTTAATTTTTGTGTGTGCGTGCTTGCAATTGCAGCTCATTCCCAAGACATAATCCAAACAGAAAAACTATAAGGTTTTCAGACTGGCTCCACATGGAGTGTCTACAAAGGCCTGCAGTGCACGCTGGATGACTTTCAAGTTTTTTCAAAGCCATCTGGAGTCTTTTAAAGTTGCCATTGTTTAAAGAACCTGCAGAGAGGGGAGAGAGCATTTGGATTCTCAGGAGAAAAGGAAGAAATAAGATGTAAGGTAGCCAACAGATGTGGTAGAAAATCAGGTACTGTTCCCTCCACGTGCTTTGGCTATTATCTGCCTTCCTCCTGCTGACTCAGCTATCCTCTCCTAAGGTGGTTCTTCCTCCATAAATACCACCTGCCTCAACACAGGGAGAGTGGCAATCTGCTTTGCCTTTTCTCTGAAAGACCTGGGGTCTTCGCATTCTCTATCATTCTATCTTGTCATTGAAATCTACACAATAGCTGTTTCTCCTTCATTTTTCTCCTACTGTCCTGGGCATACATTGCCAAACCTAGTTCTGAATCTGCAACCAGATAATTTTTATTCTTCCAAGTCTCTTTATCAAATTCTGGCACATCAGTATTTTACTAATGGTAACTTCTCTGCTTTTCATTTCTGGTACATTTAGGCTTTTGATCCCTTCCCTATAAGAAGATCTCCCTCTGCTGCCATGCCCTTCCAGTTCCCATCTCTACAAAACTCTTGATTTGAATCTAACCATAACTCTCCTTTCAGCTCACTCTTCTACATACTCCTGCCATATTCACTATTTTTCACTCCCTATCTGATCTGCTTCCATCAGGATGCTGATTTCCACTTTACTAACTTAGGTTTTAATTTCCTGTTTTTCTCTTTTTAGCCTTAACTAACTTTCTTCTCTACCCCACTATTACTACTTGAATAAATATCAAAGATCCATGTGAGTAAAATTAAATTTTTATGACACAAGACTTTATTTTAACTGAATTTCCCTTGAAAAGCAAAAAATAAAAGCACAAATCAAAGAAAAGTTGACCCAGCTTGACCCAACAATGTTCTTCAGTGAACGCAAATAAAGGTGATTTACTGTCCACACGTCTATTCAAAAACATTCCCCATCGGTATCATAGAAACCCCACAATCACTGTTCGGGAGTAAAAGGTACACTCAGTTCACATTCTTCCTATTTAGATAATGTGGTCTTAATCAGCAGAGGCTAAAAATAGAGATCCCTGGTTCCTGGAAAAGACTGACTCCAATTTCTCTTTCCAAGGAATTGGAAATGAGATGTCGAAGGGTCTTTGCCTCCTGGGAACATCCAAAAAAAAAAAAAAATTCAAAACACATTTCCTCTACCAGTATTTTCCAAATGAAAGAAGGTTGATGAGTATATATAGGCTTTGAAAAAACTTTTCCTATGCAATGTGTAACCTAAGGAATACATAGTTCCTGTTACAGAATTGAATATATTTCTGAGCCTTGAACTCTTGCAGACAAAGTCAGTCCTAGGTCTAGGAAATGCAGTCTTTGGAAATGTAAAGTTTTACTGCAAAAGGCTGATTTTCTTATCCTTTTGTCTTGAGAGTTACTAGAAGTAGTGGACATATACATACAGTAGTTATCCCTTATCCACTGGGATACATTCAAACCCCCAGTGCATGCCTAAAACCACAGATGGTACCCAACCTTATATACACTATGTTTTTTCCTATACATACATAGCTATGACAAATTTTAATTTATAAATTAGACATATCAAGAGATTAACAATAACTAATAATAAAATAGAACAATTACAGCAATACTCTGTAATAAAAATTATGTGAATGTGGTCTCTCTCTCAAAATACCTTGTACAAATGTAATCCATTTTCCATCTCAGCTAACCACTTATCACACACTACGGTGGCAACTTTTGCAGTTTGAGGCTCTACAGCAAAACAAGCTCAAATTTCTTTTGCTTTCTTCACAAATTTCACAGAGAGAAGACTTGTTCTTACTGTAGATCTTAGCAACCTCAGTATCTGATTTTTTTCTTTCCTTATTAAATTGAGAACTTTCACCTTTTCACTGAGAGGAAGCACTTTACAGCTTCTCTTTGGCATATCCAAATTGCCAGCATCTCTACTCTTTCACTGGGGCCATTATCAAGTAAAATAAGGGTTACTTGAACACTACCACTGTGATACCTTGACAGGGGATCTGATAACTGAGTTGGCTACCAAGTGACTAATAGGTGGGATACGCTGGACGAAGGAATGATTCACATCCCGGGTGGGACAGAGGGGGACAGCATAAGATTTCACCACACTACTCAGAATATCACACAATTTAAAACTTAAGAATTGTTTATTTCTGGAATTTTCTGTTTAATATTTTTGAACTTTCATGGAAAGTAAAACCCTGCATAAGGGGGGGACTACTGTAGGTATGTATTTATCTACTTATCTATCTATCTATTTATGTACCTGCAGTGGGTGTTTTGGTATTTGGGGGATGGTCAATCTGTCCACTAGATCATAAATTGATGATTTCAAACATGGTCATAGGCATGAGTAGATCAATAGCAAACAACATATAATGTTATGTTCCTTAATCCTGAACTGATTTCAATTATCATGTGTTATTCCTCTCTGTTTGGACTTATAAAGTTAAGAAAATTGAAGTTCTGAATATGCCTGTGTTATGTGGAGAGGTGAGTTCAGGGTAGTGTTAGAAGTCATTTCAGGTAATCTGGCATAGTGATAACTGGAGATGAAGAAAGCTCAGTAAATACTGATTATGCTCATTCCCTCCCATCCCAGGCCTGAATGAATCATCCGGAGTGACCACCCACAAAGGCCTGTTTTTACTTAATGATTACTCTATGCTATTGTGACCATATACACTTTGATTACAGTATTTCAGAACACTCAGAGTTCTAACTGAGCACAATATTTTTATTCTTCCCTTTTCTATACAATATCCTTATGGAGAAGAATGCATCTTCACTATTATCAAAGCTGAAAAACAAAAAATACCTATGATCACAAGGTTCAACAAATTTCCCTGACAATGGGGGGAGGTATTTTATATTTTGTTATACTGATATGTCATTGAGTCATTTTTATACTGAGGGCTAAGTTCCTTCCTGGAAGTAAATTTAGAGCAATGAAAAAATGGATTTAAATCTTCTGGGCTACCTAGGGCTAGATTATTGTTAAATTACAAGACTCTTCTAGGGAACCAATTTGTCTTTTCTATCAATTAACAGCATTTGTTCATAAGCTCAAAATACAAATTGAGTTTTAAATCTATCTAAGAATAAAATTTGGAGAGTAACAAGTGAATTATGTTTACCTGTAAGGGAAAAAAAGAGGGATAAAGAGGTTTAAGTTATCTAATATACTATTTAGAAAAGACGAGAGTAAAATAGAACACTGCTGGCACAAAGAATCACATCTTACATCTTCTCTGCTTCTCTGCTAAGTGATAAAAGATCACATGATTTGAACAGTGAAAAGTGAGATGACGCCTTTGGCTGGGTTTTTCAAGGACAAAAGAGGTAATACTGGGTTGTTAAATGCGCAATCACCTTTTTTATAATACTGTTGTGCAAATGTCAACATCTTCAAATAAACGGCAGGTCACTAAAAAGCTAATAATTAAGTCCCAAGGTTTTGGCTAAAAATCAAAAAGGTAAAACATATCTAACACATAAAAGTCATTGCAATTTAACAATAGGGATGAAAATGGCTACTTCTAGAAATACATCAGCTGCAAACTTCTGTCCTTTGCACACACTATTTCCATACCCAAAAGAGTCTTCTCTCACTATTCACTTGAACTCTGACATCCTTCAGATCTCATGATTACAAGTTATTTCCTCAGAAAAAAATTCTGATCGCCTTCAGACTAGGTCAGTTTCCCTGGTATATGCTTTTTTTTTTTTTAATTAATGAAAAAAATTTATTTTACTCTTTTGGCTAGCCAATAATTTAAAATTTTTCTATAACAATTTTGACCAAAGGGGGGCATATTTTTTAAAACCCTTAGATACACAATGCAGTAAAGCAATCATCAATAATTCATATGGTACTTAAACTTAGCCCAAGCACAGCAATACATAGAGTTTTGCAGCATAACTGAAAAAAGGAATGAATTTCATCTCAGTTTGGGGATCAGGGTATCAAATCATAAAATTATGAACTCGCTTTTTATTAGATGAGAAATATAATAGAATTATACCTGAATTTGGGGGGGAATTTTTTAAAAGTCCTTATAAAATTATGTTTTCTTCCATGTAAAGTTATTTTTTTGGAGTCACGAATCTGCATAATTTCAGAAATCCTCTTGTGACCTATGCTTATTGTATTTATCATCCAACAAATGTGTTGGTACTTAACATTGCCAACAAATATGGTATTCTGTGATTTAAAATTCTTTAGTTATTATCATAATGTTGTTTACCTTGAATCACAGTGGTCTATACCAAATGTTTACTGTTACTTTATGTTTGTCTTATCTCTTCTCTATGTGCTTTTTATTGTGAAATTGAATCAAATTATTTTAGAAACTATTTTAGTCATCTTAAAAAAATTGCAAGTCAAGCATGCCAAAGGTTTCCTTCTGGGCATACTTTTGAATATATAAGTGAGAATTATGTCTAATCTTAAAATTTCTATTAAAAATGGGTTGTTATGAAATCGGCCTAGTGCTGAGGTGATTACTGAAACCATTCCCTCGTGAATGGTTTATAATTTTCATGCTGGTTTCTCATTTTTCCACAACCTTTAAATGTCTGATTTTAAAACATTCCATTTCTCTCCCTCGTTTCTAAGATTCTGTAGAGTCTCAGACTAGTTTGTTTTCCATGTTTTCTGCATGTAGACACTAAACTTTAAAGCTTATTCATTTTACCATTTTTCACATAAAAAGCAAGTCATCAGTGAATATTATGGTCAGAACTCACTTCTGGCAGCGAATGATTATGATTGGATGCAGGAGACATTTTCTCTAAGACAATCTCCTCCTCAAAAGTATGTGGGGTATGAGGCAGTGATGAGAAAGGTAAGTGTTTTTATAGGCACTGTATTAGACAAACCACAAATTATATGATATTAGGAAACATATGTACTAGCAGGTGCTTAATACGTGTTTGTTAAATAAATTAGTTAATTCTCTGCTGCGAGAGACATCATTCAAGATACATCTGATATACCAACTTTGTTAATTATTCAGTCCCTCTATCTCTTTTCATTTTGTTTGATTTTTGGCGATGTAATCAAAGACTAGTTAAAACATCTTTCACTACAGTTGTGTTCCATTGTGTTTGGCAACTTCTCTTTAATCTCTAGCAATATTCCTGTTCTTGTGAAGCTTACATTCCAGTAAAGCGGTCTGTCAGTAAAACAAGCAAGCAAATACACAAAAATGTATTTGATAGTGGTAAGTGCTATATTTTCATCATAAATTTTATCCTCAATCAATACAAAAATATAATGCTCTTAGTTTTTTGTAGTAATTTCTACTTAAATTTTATTTTTATGCTAGCATGGCAATTCCTAATTCTGATTTGTTAGCATTTGCCTAATACAACTCTGTCCTTTTTATTTTTAATGTTTTTATTATATTTTATCTTGAGAGACTGTGTCTTTTAATAGCAGAGTATGTCCATTAACATTTATTATTACAAATGATATTTGAACTTATGTCATAAAGTATACAGGATTTGTTACATTACTGATTTATTTGGGGAGAACTAGAACATTTAAGGAATACATAGATGAAAATAGCCTGAAAAGGAGATTACAAATGAAGAAATAGGATATGAAGGAACCAAGGGAAAGGTATTTGATCAAAAGATGAAAGATGGTCAACAGATTCAAAAAGCTACAGAGAGCTCTAGCAAAGTGATAACTGACTTTGACAGCTCATCAGCAACAGCAGCCTTCCATTTTCAGCAAGTTGAGGAAAGAATGGGAGGTAAAATCAAGGGCAAATAATGCACATTGTCTTCTTTAAGAAGTCTTCTCTTCTCTCTCTCTCTCACTTCATAGTTCTACTCTGTTTCCTTTTTCTTTCCCTCTACCCAAACTTCTCCCTATACACAGACAATTACCAACAGTTGCATTAAGAGGAACCTGGTCATACAACCAACATTCATTCTCAATAAGACATCTATGGCTTTACTGATCGTCCAAGCTAATCCTCTAGAACAGCACTCACCACACACACCACTGTCCTTCAACCAGAAAACATCAATCGCTGAGTTACAGTCCTGTGTAGTTGTGCCACCTACTCTCAGGAGTTGATTTTCCAAACTCAGGTGTATTTATTTCAGGTTTTATACGCTGCATCCCAGGATTGCAAAAATTTTTTTAGAGCCATGGGCTCCTCTCTGTTCTTTGTTTGCTTCCTTGCTACAGGAACGTAGCTTTTGAAGGAAGCTAGAGGGGTGGGATAGGGAGGGTGGGAGGGAGGGAGATGCAAGAGGGAAGAGATATGGGGACATATGTATATGTATAACTGATTCACTTTGTTATAAAGCAGAAACTAACACACCACTGTAAAGCAATTATACTCCAATAAAGATGTTAAAAAAAAAAAAAGGAAGTCTTCTTAAACATACACTTGCTGTGCTTCTTTGACTAGAACCAAAGACTGAACTAAACTTAAATTCCACTGACTGCAAAGTGAAGAAACAGGTCAGTAGTACTTATTTGCTAAGTGGTTCCTCCTTTTAATATTTTTGATGGAACAGCAACATTTACTACTTGGAAATTGCATTCATATCTAATATTTCCTGCCGATTTGCAAACTTGTGGCCAAGCTGAGGTTGTATGGTGAAAGTGACATGGATAAGAATGCAGAGGACTTAAGTTCAGTCCAAACTGTACCTCTTTCTAACTGAGTAAACTCGGGCACATCACTCAGTTCTCTGGATTTTTGTTTCTTAATTCCTCAACTTTAAAGCAGAAATAGCCTCTGCAAGGTAATTACTGAATTAACCAAGATCGTGTGATGTACTTGTTTACTGTAAACAGATAAACAGTATTATATATTATTAGGAGAGGCAGTATAGCATTGTAGAGTGAGAATCAATCAGATCTCTAATCAAATCCCCACTTTACCACTTACCAGCTGTATTAACCTGAACAAAATATTTAACCTCTCTGAGCCTCTGTTTCTCAAGTCTATAAAATAGAGAAAATACTAGCTAACCTAATATTTGTTGTGAGGATTCATAACCATGTATTTGAAACATTTAATAATAATATCTAGTACACAGAAGATGCTCAATACATATTATATATTATTGATTTAATTATTATTGCACAACTGGGAATATCCAATTTTTTTGAGTGAGAAAAACCATTTGTACAAGAAAATATTTTTTGTCTACAAACTAGTTGAAGAATGAGAGGAATAAAAATAAAGATGAGATATTTTAGGAACAGAAAGCATCCGCATCCAGTCTAATGTCCTGGCTCATTTTCTAGAACATTTCATTTAATTTAGTTTTCCTGAATTTTTCACCAGACTCCTCATAGCTCATTGAAAAGAGCAAGGTTATGTAAGCAGGACACAAATTTTATTAACTCCAAGGAGCCCAAAGACCCTTTTCTCGTCCAGCTTGTTTCGTTATATGCAAATCATAGAAGATGTAGGCTTAAAATTTACACTGAGGTCATTTGTTATTTTGCTTTGGAATTTTTATTATAAACCTAGATATAGTGAAATTCCCAAATGAAGCTATTTTATAGTCTTATTATATTCCAAGAGTCATTCTTCTTTACTGATATGTAGCTTGGTATATTCCATCCACCTAGATTGGTTTTAGGAGAGAAAGGCCGAAAGAGTAGATTTTCAAAGCGCTTAGAACAAACTGCACAAATCAACACAGCAGCCATGGAATATGCACTCTCATTCAGTGTGAATAAAACCCATCCTTAATTTTAATCCATCACATCTGCTTGTATCAAAACATCTCAGGTCAAGATCTTCCTCTACCTCCTTTGAAACACCTTATCTCCAAAATCCACAAAAGCGATTGAATCATGTCTCTTTTTAATTCTAAAATTATAATCATATGTTTGATTCTAAATGTTAGTCTGGATCTCTCATTCCAAATTAAATTAACTCTCAGAAGCAAACCTAAATCAGAGATAACCATATGCTCTCATCTCAAACACAGGCGCACAAAGCTATTTCTAGGATGTTATTTAGTTATGTAATCATCAGTCATTTCATTTTTAGGGTTTTCTCTTATATTATACTGTCCACAGGAAAATTAGGTTAGTAAGCATGACATCATATATAACTCCTGGACAAATTATATCAGTAACACCTGCAGATCATATATAACAACACCAGGACAGAAGCCAGAAAATGGCATTGGAGCACAGCCAAATGCCTGTCTCAGAGGCCACATCTAGCACTAGTGAAGCAGCACTGAACTGAGTTTGCATGTGATAGATGGGCCCCGGAAGACATTGCCATATCATCAGTCATCATCATTGTTATTTGGAGGTGCCTCCTGGCATCACAACAAGCTACTATAAAGCTATTAGTGTCTCTTCTCATTAAACTAGCTTACTTTCTTCTTTTTTAATGTTAAACCATGCACTACAAACATCACAGCTGCTTCTGTATAGACATGAGGAAATCCTCTATCAAGTAGAGGGAAGAAACACACAGGAGCCCTTTGTGAAAAGGCAAAGTACACATAGACAGCTAACACTAAGAAGCCAAACCATGCAGCCAGGAGGCCAAGCAGTGCTCAGAAAGAGATGTCTTTATTTGAAGAAAAATACGACAGCACTGGAAGTAATTACCTGGCTAGATTCTAATAAGAAATACCATCCTCAGATAGGCCAAAGATTTATCCAGCTCGGTGTTGTCTTACATAGCAGCCCTAAGCACTTTTTTCTGGAAGGGTCTGACTGCTGTCATTATCGGCAACTTTAATTTAAAAAAAAAACAAAAAAACCTAGGTGTGTACCTAGACCTCCTATCCTTTTATAACGTGTAGAGTTATCCTAGAAAAGTTTAATGAGTTCCCATAGGGAATTGTAGGTGCTGGGATGGTTCTTTTACTGCCTGTGTTTCATCCCAGTTGAAAGGAACTTATATCCTGGAAAGAAGAGATTCAATGTTTTAGCTGATAGTTGGCCAGAAAATGGAATATGGAGCATATCATTCACAGGAAGAAAAAGAAAGTATTGGATTGGCCAAAAAGTTCAGTTGGGTTTTTCTGTACGATGTTAATGAACTTTTTGGCCAACCCAATAGAAGCCCAGAGTGCCTTTCATTTATCATTATTAGAGAATATCAGAAACCCACAGATTAAGATTAGAATAATCTTAAATTTTATCATCATCTCTATGTGTTATTCTGACGTTACTCTGACTCTCAATACAAATCTAAAAAGATACAGGGGAACTTCTTGGCCAATTTTTGGTTGAAAGTCTATAATCAAAGGATAAGGAGAATGCTGAAGTTTCAAATGCTACTTTTGTCTGGAAATCAAGCCTTTGAACTCTGCTTCCAGCTGGGCCAGAGAGATAGAGTTCAGAAGTCCAAGCTCTGTCCAGAGTAGGGATACTTGTAAGAGAACTTCTCTCCATGGAGATGGATCACAAGAACCTATTTCCTCAGGTTTACAGTAAAGACCTAGATATGACACAATGTCCTATTTAATAGTGAAAAATTGGAAGTTTTTCTTTTAGTACTAGGAATATGACAAGGTATCCTGCTGTCTTCATTTCTATGCAACATTGATCCTACCTAGTGAATCAAGAAATTTTAAGAGAACGTAAGAATTTGAAGGAAGAAAAACTGTCACTATTTGCCATTGATAGGATCAAGCATATAGAAAATCCAAAATCATCCTATGTAAATCTTCAAATAATAGGCTAATTTAGCAAGGTCACTGGATATAAAATTCAATATACAAAAGTCAACTGTTTTTTTATATACCAGCAACAATTAGAAAACAAAATTTTTTAAAAGAATTAATTTACCCACAGCATCAACAATGTCAATTGGGAAACAAGGAGTAAATCTTATCAAAGGTGTGTAAGACCTCTAGATGAGAAATTATAAAACTTTTTTTTGGAAATATTAAGACCTAAATAAACAAGAGACCTATCATGTAAATAATTTGGAAGATTTTGAAAAGATGTCAATTCTCCCCAAATTGACTTATAAACGCATTGCAATTGTAGTAAAAATCCTAGTGCACTTACGTGTGTGTGTGTGTGTGTGTATGTGCTTACTTTTTAACTTGACAACTTCTTAAATTTATTTAGAAATGCATATAATATGAAAACGCTAAGAATAACAGTGATACCCTTTAAGAAAAAAGAACAATGTGGAGGAACATGTTTTAAGGGATGTCGAAAAATATAAAGCTGTAACAATAATTGGCAGAGTAATAGGCAAATAGATGATGGAACAAAATAGAGAGCTCAGAAAAAGACCCATGAAATAAATATATGCTAGATTTATGAGAGAACTGGCACCAAGGATCAGTGGGAAAAGATGAACTTCATAATAAATAGTTCCAGGACAAATATCTGTTTGAAAAGGTATTTAAATGAACACCTACCTCATACCATATACAAAGATCAATTTCAGCTGGATAAAAAAGCTAAATATGAAAGTCAAATATATAAAACTATTAGAAGAAACTATATGATAATTGTCTTTCAACCCTGAGGTTTAAAAAGATTCTCTTTTTACACAACAACTTTATTAAGTTATAAATAACATACCATAAAAATCATTCCTTTAAAGTGTACAAGTCAGTGACTTTTAGTATATCCACAGAGTTGTGCAACCACCACCACTAACCAATTTTAGAATATTTTCAACTCCTAACCCCTAAAATCCCCTTCACCCTTTACCCATTACTCTTCCTCCCAGCCCCTGGTAGCCAATAGTCTACTTTCTGTCTCTGTGAATTTGACTATTCTGAACATCTCATTTAAAAGGAATTATACAATATTTGGTCTTTTGTGACTGTCTTCTTTCACTTAGCTTAATGTTTTTAAGGTTCATCCACATTGCAGTCAGCATGTATCAGTAATTAATGCCTTGTTATGAATGAATAATATTCCATTGTTTGGATATACTACATTTTGTTTATTCATTCATCAGGTCATGGAGATTTGGGTTGTTTCCATTTTTTGGCTATAATGAATAATACTTCAATGAACATTCATGTGCAAATTTTTTTGTGGACATATTTTCATTTCTCTTGTGTGTTCATTACCTAGGAGTATAATTGTTGTGTTATATGATATTACTATGTTTAAAATTTGGAAGAACTGCCCAACTGTTTTCCATGGTGGCTACACCATTTTACATCCCCACCAACAATATATGAGGGTTTCATTTTCTCCACAAATCTGTCAACACTTGATACTGTCTATCTTTTTATTTTAGCCATCTTAGTGATTGTGGAGTGCTTTCCCATTATGGTTTTGATTTGCATTTTTCTAATGACTAATGATGCTGAATATATTTTCATGTGCTTATTGGCTATTTTTATATCTTCTTTGGACAAATGTCTTATTCAAATTCCTTGTGCATATTTTTAATTGGCTTGTCTTTATTATTGACTTGTAAGAGTCCTTTATGCATCCTGGATATAAGTTTTTTATCAAATATATGATTTTTAAATATTTGCTCCCATTCTGTGGCTTGTCTTCCACTTTCACGATGGCTTCCTTTGAAGCATGAAAGTTTTTAATTTGGATGAAGTTTAATTTATACATTTTTTCTTTTGTCATTTGTGCTCCTGGTGTTGTATCTAAGAAACCATTGCCTAACCAAAGGTCATAAAGATGTACTCTAAGGCTTTCTTCTGAGAGTTTTATAGTTTTAGCTCTTTCACTTTGAACTGTGATCTATTTTTAGTTCATTTTTGTGTGTGGTGTGAGATAGAGACTCAAATTCATTCTTTTGAATGTGGATATCCAGTTTCCTGGCACCGTTTGTTGAAAAGACTGTTCTTTCCCCAATAACTGGTCTTGACACCCTTGCTGAAACTCAATTGACCATAAATGTAAGGATCTATTTCTGCACTCAATTCTATTACAGTGATCTATATATCTATTCTTATGACAATACTACCCTGTCTCAATTATTATAGCTTTATAGTAAGTATTGACATTGAGAAGACTGATATCTCCAACTGTGTTCTTCTTTTTCAAGATTGTTTGGCAATTTTTGGTTTCTTGTAATTCCATATGAATTTTAGGATAAGTTTGTCAATTACTGCAAAAAATGCAACTTAAATTTTGATAGGGATTACATTGAATGTGTAGATCAGTAATCATTACTTTAGAAAGTAATGCCATCTTAACAGTATTAAGTCTTTCAATCCATGAACATGGAATATCTTTCCATTTATTTATGTCTTTTTAATTTCTTTTAATAAAGTTTTGTAGGTGTGCATCTTGTCCTTCTTTTGTTAAATCTATTCTTAAGAACTTTATTTTTATATTTTGGTAGTATTGCTCATAAAATTGTTTTATTAACTTCATGTTCAGATTTTTCATTGGTAGTGTTAGAAAAAAATTGTTTTAATATATTGATCATATCCTGCAATCTTGCTGAACTCATTTATTAGTTCTTCTAGTTTTCAGAGTATTCTTTAGGATTTTCTATATATAAGATCCTTTGTGAATAGAGACAATTTTACTTCTTTCTTTACAATCTAGATGTTTTCACTTCTTTTTCTTCCCTAATTTCCCTAGTTAGAACCTCCAATGTTGAATAGAAATGGCAAGAAGAGACATCCTTGTCTTATTCCTGGTCTTAAGGAGAAAGCATTCAGTCTTTAAACACTAAGTATGATGTTAGCTATGGGTTTTTATAGGTGTCTTGTATCAGTTTGAGGAATTATTATTATTATTATTATTTTTGCAGTACGCAGGCCTCTCACTGTTGTGGCCTCTCCCATTGCAGAGCACAGGCTCCGGATGCGCAGGCTCAGGGGCCATGGCTCACAGGCCTAGCCGCTCCGCAGCATGTGGGATCTTCCCGGACCGGGTCACGAACCCGGTCACGAACCCATGTCCCCTGCATCAGCAGGCGGACTCTCAACCACTGTGCCACCAGGGAAGCCCCGAGGAATTATTCTTTTATCTTTAGTTTCTTGGGATCTATGGAAAAAATTTTAAAGTAGACACAAATTTTAGTAGAGTGGAAGATTGATCAATTTGGCCAAGTTAAAATTAAAACTTCTGTTCATTGAAATACATCACAAAAAAAGTGAGAAGAATCATGGAGTTGAAGAACTCTGAAACATATATTAACTAAAACATAGCTATTTTTTTCAGAATATATAAGGAACACCTATAATTCAATGAGAAAAGTGTAGACAACTCAATAGAAAAATGGTTAAATGACTTAAAAAGGCACTTCACTAAAGAAGAAGTCCAAATAGCCAGTAACCCAATGAAAAGGTGCCAAACATTAGGAAAATAAAAATTTAAGTCATGATAAGATATTCCTACTCATCCATTAAATTGGGAAAAAGTAAAAGTCTGACAGTGCTTAACATGGGCAATGATATAAGCATCAGGAATTATTCTACTGGTAGGAGTGTAAATTGTTACAGCAACATTAGAAAACTGTCATTATCTGGTGAAACTGAATGTATGTAAACACTATGATTTAGCAATTTCACTCATACATATATACTTTAAAGATATATTTTCTTATGTATACCAGGATTCACATTATAAAATGCCCATAGAGTACACTGAAAACTCTAAAACATTAATGAAAGAAACTGAAGAAGACACAAATAAATGGAAAGATATTCCATGTTCACGGATTGAAAGAGTTAATATTGTTAAAAATTTCCATACTACCCAAAGCAATCTACAGATTCAATGCAATCCCTATCAAAATTCCAATAATATTTTTCACAGAAATAAAGTTTGTATGGAACCCCAAAAGACCACACTAGCCAAAGCAATCTTGAGAAAGAGAAGCTGGAGGCATCATGCTGCCTAATTTTGAACTATATTACAAAGCTATAGTAATCAAAACAGAAAGGTATTGGCATAAAAACAGACACATAAATCAATGAAACAGAATAGAGAGCTCAAAAATAAACACACCCATATATGGTCAGTTAATTTGACAAAGAAACTAAGAATATACAATGCGGAAAAAACAGTCTCTTCAATAAATGGTGTTGGAAAAAACTGACAGCCACATGCAAAAGAATGAAACTGGACTACTATCTTACACCATACACAAAAGTTAACTCAAAATGGAGGAAGGACTTGAACATAAGACCTAATACCATAAAACTCCTAGAAGAAAACATAGGTGGTAAACTACTTGACATAGGTCTTGGTGATAATTTTTTAATTTGATACAAAAGCAACAAAAGCAAAAATAAACAAGTGAAACTACATAAAACTAAAAAGATTCTGCAGAGCAAAGGTAACCATTCACAAAATGAAAAGGCAACCTACAGAATGAAAGAAAAATATTTGTAAATCATATATATGATAAGGGGTTAATATTCAAAATACAAAGAAATCATATAATTTAATAGCAAAAAAACCCAACCTGATTAAAAATATGGGCAGAAGATCAGAATAGACAGTTTTCCAAAGAAGACATACAAATGGCCAACAAGTACATGAAAAGATGCTCAACATCACTAATCATCAGGGAAATGCAAATCAAAACTAAAATAAGCTATCACCTCACAACTGTTAGAATAGCTATGATCAAAAAGACAATAAATAACAAGTGTTGGTGAGGATGTGAAGAAAAGGGAACCCTAGTGCACTGTAGGTGAGAATGTAAACTGGAGCAGCCACTATGGAAAACAGTATGGAGTTTCCTTAAGAAATTAAAAATGCAGCTACCATATGCTCCAGCACTTCTACTTCTGGGTATTCATTTTATCTGAAGAAAACAAAAACAACAATTTGAAAAGATATATGCCCCCCCCCATCATGTTCACTGCAGCATTAATTACAAGATCAAAGATATGGAAATAACCTAAGTGGATAAATGGATAAAGAAAATGTGGTATATATACAATAGAATATTATTCAGACACTAAAAGAATGAAATCACAATTTGGGACAACATGGATAGACTTTGAGGGCATTATGTTAAGTAAAATGGCAGACAGAGAAAGACAAATACTATACACCTTAAAAGTTCCCATCACAAGAAAAAAAATTTTCTAACTGTATAAGGTTGTGGACATTAACTGGACTTAATTGCCATGATCACTTCAAAATGCATACAAATATTGAATCATTATGTTGTACACCTGAAACTAATTAATGATATATGGCAACTATACCTCAATAAAAATATGCTTATAATAATATTGCTTATAATTACCAACTTTCTGACACCATTAGCAGAGTAGATACATAAAACGTTTATGTTCTCACAATGGGATACTACATCAAAACAGATTTGAATACACTACAGATGTGTACACAAAATTTACAATGTATGTGCAGGAAAACTTAAGTCATAAAATAGTAATAATGGTATTATTCTATTCACTTATAGTTCAAGAACAGGCAGCACTAACCTAATTTTTAAGGATGTATACACAGGTGGTAAAAAAAAATGCAGAGAAACAAAAAGTACTACAGAGGCCAGGGTCATAGTTACCTTAAGATGCCATAAGGCACCTTATGAGGACATAGTGAAGTCAGAGTGGTAAAGGATGTAAGGGAAATTTTGTGGTTTCAGCAATTGACTTGATGGAGTTATATGGCTATTTGTTTTATAGACAAATGTTAAAAAATGTTTTATAAAGTACCTATAAACTTACACAATCTTCTGCATATCATATTTTTTAATAAAGCTGTTTAAGCCAATAAATAAACACATTGCTTTTCCTTGATTAGCTAATCCTGCCTTTTATCAGAGATAGATGTTTGCAAAAACTAAAGGTTTTTTTTGTTTGTTTTTTTTTCGGTATGCGGGCCTCTCACTGTTGTGGCCTCTCCCGTTTCGGAGCACAGGCTCCGGACACGCAGGCTCAGCGGCCATGGCTCACGGGCCCAGCCGCTCCGCAGCATGTGGGATCTTCCCGGACCGGGGCACGAACCCGCGTCCCCTGCATCGGTAGGCGGACTCTCAACCACTGCACCACTAGGGAAGCCCAAACTAAAGTTTTATAAAATGATAATCTTACACTGAAACTCAACATGGAAAACAAATCAAACCTGGCTGTTCTATTTGAAGTGGGGAATGGGAGGCCTGGATCATGGTTCACTCAAATCTCTCCCTTGGACATCCCTTCCCTCAACCCGGTAACTCCTTCATGAAATCCTAGATCTCCAGGGCATGAACAGTTTGGAAACCACTATTAAAGACTCTTGGGGCAGGAAAAAACCTTGGATGTCATCTAACTTAAGCTCCTCATTTTACAGAGAAGGCTTTATGACATGCCCAAGGGCATCCAGCTAGTTAATGGCTGCACTGGCTTAAAACCCAGATTTGATTTTTAGTAGTGTATTTATTTTCACGACTTAGTTTTTCAATGAAGTTACATTAAGAATCACTCATCTAGGGACTTCCCTGGTGGTGCAGTGGTTGAGAATGTGCCTGCTGATGCAGGGGACACGGGTTCGAGCCCTGGTCTGGGAAGATCCCACATGCCGTGGAGCAACTAGGCCCGTGAGCCACAACTACTAAGCCTGCGCGTCTGGAGCCTGTGCTCCGCCACAAGAGAGGCCGTGATAGTGAGAGGCCCGCGCACCGCGATGAAGAGTGGCCCCCGCTTGCCGCAACTGGAGAAAGCCCTTGCACAGAAACGAAGACCCAACAGAGCCAAAAATAATTAATTAATTAATTAATTAATTTAAAATTAATATCTGCTTATAAAAAAAAGAATCACTCATCTATAGTTTCTTATGTCTTTCAGAATTTTTCTTACGGCAACTACTTCTATTAGCAAAGCATTAGCAATAAACCAAAGCACAGGCTACAATTCTATGGGGATGTGTGTGTGTGTGTGTTATATTAATAAATACAAATCTATACTATATATCGTATATGTACTAATAAATGTATGTTATAATGCATATCTATGTATATATATTCTAAAAAAATAAGGCCACTGTACAACGTTAAAATCAGTTGGGCCACTTTAACTTAAATGAGAAAAGCAAGCAAGGGGAATTATTTGTTACAGGGTAGGTGAAAATCAGCTGTTTCTTCTCCACTAAGTCAAGCCAAGATGAAGTGGGTTGAACAGAGCAGGATGAGAGATTTAAAACATTATCACAAGAAGTTCCTTGTACTGTGAGTGTTAAATGTGTAAGTAAAATGTATTAATTCTCTTATGGAGAAGATTCTAAAATTCTTTTTTCTGATAGTATATAAAATAGGAGAGCTTTCTATGGGACTTTCATAGTAACTGGAAAGGCTAAACGTTTTCTTCAGTGGCATTTTATGCATAACAATACAAGATTCAGGCTGTCACGAGGATATGGCCACAGGGCCAACCAACCGCACCCTATTTCCAGCCTTGTGTGGCAGCCAAGGAAATGCACTGTCCATATCTGCCTTCAAGAAAGAACTTGCCAGTCAGTTGTGATCAGTAACATTGGAGCCAAAGACATGCTCTTCCTGGGCAGTCTCTAGCTAATGTCTCAGCACAGCAGAGGTACCAGGGCACCATTTCCGACAATGTGGGATGGCTCCATGGTACTTTTTGTGCCACAGCCCCCACTGGACTGGCCAAGACTCCGTAGAGCTGCAGTGCAGTCTGAAGTTCCTCCTACCTAACTCCCCTTCTCTTCCCTTCTCCTTTTATAGGTAGCAGACCTACACCATGATCTAAAGGTTTTCCTTGCTTAATATTTCTCCTTCTTTCTTTTATCTTTCATGAGCATTACCCCCAATAAATCTCTGTACTTTGAATTCTATCCCAGGGGACTCAAGTGACATAGAGGGGCAGAGAAGCTTTGATTACTTCAGTCTCTACTCTTTTCTTTCCTAAGGACACTGTAACATGCAGGCACAGAAAACAAGAAAGCTGTTTTGCTTCATCACCGTATATGAGGCTTAGAAAATATATATATTTTTAATACCAGTCTAGGAAATTGTGCCTAGAAAATGGTTCCTTCCCAGAGAGTTTTTAAAAGGGCTCCTTTCCACCCCACCCCACCCATACTTTCCCTTTATAAAATTTAGAGAAAAAAAGAAGGAAGGAAAGGAGAACAGAGAATTTGGGGAAGAAGAAACAAGAGGGTGGGATGGAGTGGAGTGGCTCCTGTGGAAGGGAGTTGAAGACCTCTGGATTTGCTCCTGCTGGCCTCCTGGCCCTGGCACTCCCATTGTATCCAGTTGTCACTACCTGTACAATTCCATCAGCATATTTTTTCTTCCTGAGATACCCTTTACCCTAGAGAAACAGCAGAGAAGTCCCATTGCAGAGGTAATCAAGACTCATTGATGCTTTTTTTTTTTTTTTTTTTTTTTTTTGGCGATACGCGGGCCTCTCACCGCTGTGCCCTCTCCCGTCGTGGAGCACAGGCTCGGGACGCACAGGTTCAGCGGCCACAGCTCACGGGCCCAGCCACTCCGCGGCATGTGGGATCTTCCCGGACCGGGGCACGAACCCGTGTCCCCCGCACCGGCAGGCGGACTCTCAACCACTGCGCCATCAGGGAAGCCCAACTTTTGTTTTTTTTTTTTCTGAGGGATGGGACCACATTCCTCTTCCTCCTCATGCTGCCTTTGACAACGGTTACATCTTAGTTAGACGCACCTTATGCAGAGCTTCCTCCTAACAAGCATGTTTCTGGTTCCTTGTCTGTTTCCTTGCCTCTGCACTATCCCTGGAAATGTGCTTGTCCTTCTGGTCCACTGTTTTGGTAGCTTTAATATGTGCCACACACCCCTGCCTGTGGGATGATGTTGACAGGCAGCCTCTAAGGTTAGAATTTGACAAATGAATAGTCATTCACCTCTGTGTGCTTGCCTAGACAATCATCAGGTTAGGATGAGCACTGAAAAATCATCTCAGTTGACAAGGTCCAATTCAAACCCCACCAATAATCACCCTAAAAATGATTATGTTTCACACAGAAGACAGAAAACACTCTAAGTGACTATTTGTTTGCCAGTTATTCAAAAGACTACTCATTTGTCAATTATTCCTTCCAATAACCCAATTCTGGCTCCATGGATCCCACTCTGTCTTGAATATGAATAGTCTATTTTGGGCCCCACTCACTTGCCTGTCTCAACTTCCTTGTTCACTTCTTTGCATAGGAAACCCTTAAGCTTTAAGGTTTATGATCCTAGGAGCTGCGGATTTGAATGCTCATGACCTACTTACCCATGGCTACCCTTAGTTCTACTTGCAGATATCTTGAACTGAGAATTAGCCCCAGTTGCGGCTTTTTCCCTGGTGCCAAAGGAATTGGTAAAAGGGAGCCCATGCAGAAAAACAATGCAACAGTTATATCTTATTTTGCTTGCATAAAATACTTAAACTTTTTTCTATTCCTGTGGATCTTTGAAACGCCTCACACTCCTGTCCCCCAGCACACCACACATGCACTCGCACACACACACACACCTCGGGCACTCTACTCTCAAAGCTCCCCATACCCACACCTCTATGACTCATAGTGTTTTTTCTCTTCTATGTGAAACATAATCACTTTTAGGGTGATTATTCTGGTCTTGTTGTCTTATGCATCATTGTACCCAAATGCCTATCTTAACAGAAGAATCATAGTAGACATCAAATAATTCAAGGAGAAAGGAAGAGAGGGAGGGACTAAATGAATCTAGGGTCCATTTAAGTTTAAGATATACCTATACAAGTATACTTGGTCAAGTAATTTGTTTCTAAACCTCAATTTTCTCAAGTGTAAAAGGGCAATATAATGCATTTAGAATATTTCTTTTCTAGTGCATATAACTCTACATGAAATATAAATTTAGAATTGCTCTTAAGTCAGTAACCAATTTGTGTTCACCCAAAACAAGCTAACCCTTTCACATTTTTAAAAACTAAATATTAAATATCAATTTGTGTTAAAACCAATTTAGTTTTAAAGGTTCACACTGTGAGATTAATGTTCTACAATGAAATTTCATTTAATTCTCACCCTTACCCTTGAGCTACATTTTTCAGCTGCACATTTTTATCTATATATGTTTTCAGTTATGTTCACCATGACAGCCTGAGTTTTCTCATCTACTTATTCAGGTTGACTTAAAATACATCCAGATATTTTGTGGATGAAGCAATTGCATTGACATTATAAAGTAAAATCTTCCAGAAAGAAATTGTTTAGACTTGCATATGTGTGACCTATTTGTTGAATTCTCCCACAAGGCTTTATGCCAGGCAGAATCATTTCTTCTCCCTGTAGATTTAATCGAATATATATTGCCAGCACACAGACACACTAAGCCACCATCCAGTAGGTTGACTCACTTGAATTTATAGTTATAATAAAGTCATTTGGAAAAACAAACTCAAGCTGTTAACCAGTGAGAACTAATCCCAGATTCAAAATCCAGTCCATGAATGGGGCTGTACCACTGCGGCTGTTGAACATTCGGTCATGTAAATGTTCCCCTGAAGGCTCTGCATGACAATGCTGATGAAAGGGAAGGGGGAATATCAGGCCTCCAACATTGCTCACCAAATGTGGTGACTAAATCGAACAAGCAATTCTGTACAGGACCCAGAGTCTTTGGCAGCCCTCAGGGCAGCTTCTGCCTTTGGTGGCAAAACAAAGTTTGGGTGGTTTTTCTGCATTGTTTTTGAAGGCGGATGAGTATAATCATTTTTTAGCATTGGCTCCTTTGTGTTACAGTCTGTTAGCACACATTTTCAGATCCACTTCAAAAAGGAAACAAAATAGAAGTGTGGATGCATGTTAATTACCCAAAAACATGGCGCACCAGATGGCCACCAAGGTCTGCTTCTGTCTAGTAGGTAAATAAGGCTTCCCAATCCCTTTGTCCCCTCTGAAAACCAAACTTTGAATTATTTTCCCTCCAATTACTGTTAACACAGGATGGAACCAAGGGGAACAAGAAAGCCACATTTATGAGTGGACCAGAGGGGTAAAGGCAAACATTTTTTTTCACTCTTGCTAAATTCTGCAGAATTCATCGGGTCCAGAAGAAGTCAAGAGAAATTCTTACAATGCCAAAAAGCACAGAGTTGGACCTTCAGTCAAAGCTCAAACACCAGAGAAAATGAGTTTACTTTTCCAAGCTTGTTTAATGTTTCAGGCCTTGTGTGCCTCTTTGAAATAGGTGTGATGATTTTGACTTAGGTTCCCCTCATGGGTTGTGTAATAAGCCCTCTTGTATTACTTATGGAAGATTTTAAAATTCATTAAGTCGGTATATACAGTCATGGTCCATTCTAAGAAAAACAAAACCCGAACTTTTTTTTTTTTTTTTTTGCGGTATGCGGGCCTCTCACTGTTGTGGCCTCTCCCGCTGCGGAGCACAGGCTCCGGACGCGCAGGCTCAGCGGCCATGGCTCACGGGCCCAGCCGCTCTGCGGCACGTGGGATCTTCCCAGCCCCAGGGCACGAACCCGCCTCCCCTGCATCGGCAGGAGGACCCTCAACCACTGCGCCACCAGGGAAGCCAAACCTGAACTTTTAAAATGTCTTTTTGCTGAGCTGGGTATGTGTCATAAACTCTGCATGACATTTCATTTCCTACATATCACCTCAGTGTGCTCTATGGTAGAAAGCATTACCTTCCATAATACGTCTGTAAACTTGAGGGGCAGGCAATAGATTTGTGATACTGACCTTTGGTCCTTCCCTCTCTGGTAGTCCCTTCCTTTTTCCCTCATCAAGTAGGTAATTAGCTTTGCATTCATTGCTACAAATGAGGGATGTGTCAGGTGGGAGAGTAGAAATAATGTGCAAGTCTTTGGTTTTTATACAATTTTAAAAACTGAATATCATAGAAGAACTTAGTGGCTCAGGATACAGACCAAATAATTAGGAGAATCTGGGAAGAAGGCATAGCTTCCTTAACTTAGGGAAGGAGTCCTATGGTCTAGCACACATGCAACTAGAGGAGACATCAGACGAGATGGAACCGTGCACATAAGAATCACACCCTCCCAGTGAGACTAGTGATGATGGATGATCAGGACCAGGCCAGAGCATGAACACTGCGACCACTCCTTGCACATGTAAGGATAAATGCCCCTCCTTCCCAAGCTTGGGCATTATGTATGTTTCACATACTTACACATAATCCCAGGAGAAGGAGAGGGAAAAGCGGGGAGAGAGATCTCAAGTTGATGGAGAGTGTTTTTACCTTTCCTAGCAGAATAGAGTCTCAAAATAAAAATCAGATTGAGTTTGAGGAAAATAAAAAATTTATTTTGTATAACTGAGTTTGCTGATTGGGGGCCATATCTGTAACCTTTATAAAGACAATCTTGAAGTTTGGGAGAAGGCGATTAAGGAGAGCAGGAAGACATTTAATAAATGAACTTGGGACAGATGAAAGTAAACAGATTAATAATTCTACTGAGGGAATTCTCATGTTTAAGAATGTTGGTCATGCCACATGTGAGAGTTTCCTGTATGCCATGAGCTTTGCCTGTGTTAACTTATCCAGTCTTCCTAACAACCTTATGAGGATAGTAGCACCGTTATCTCCAATTCACAGATTAGGAGAGTGATGTTCATAGAAGGCAATGACTTGCTTGGGATTCAAAACTGCACTAGAAGGAAGTTAAAGGTGCTGAACACAGGATGTTAACCTCAGTGCTCTGCTGCATTCTGAACAAGCAGAACTGATGCAAAATGGGAGGGGCTATTTAAAGCATCCTCCTCTTAGTCCCTCAACTACCTTGGCTCAGAATCCAAGCAGAAGTTGGAGCTAGGACTCTTGCCTTCAGAATGCTACCTAAAACCACGAATTTATTGTGACCCATTTATTTCTTCCAGTTCCCATTCTCTCTATGGTGTGATTAGGGTTAATTACTTCCCAATGAAACTAGCATTTTTAGTGTCTTAAAGTAAAATGCTATACAATTGAAAAACAGGTCATAGAAGTAAACCTATCTCTCACTTTGGAAATTTTTCACTTATCTGAAATGAAGTGGTATATATATAAAACAATAGTATGTGTGTGTGTGTGTGTGTGTGTGTGTGTGTGTGTGTGTGTGTGTATATAAATAGTATAATGAAGACTCAGCTCTTTTTTGTAAGGTCAGACAATCATCATTTTTTCCTAAATATAAGGAGGAAATGTTACAAAAAGGAAAATCAGGAAAAGGGATGGCTGTCTATTAAGTTATAAGTCAAGGAAACAAAATAATTTTTGTTGAAAAAAATTAAAGGTTATACATTGGCCAGAACGATGAGGGAACAGAATGAAACTTCCTTTCTTTGTACCTTTTTGCTTTCGTCTCTGACATCAGTGATATTTTTTCATTTTGTATAAATTGACTCAGTTTTAAGTAGCACCTCCCTATAGATGGAGAGTCTCTAAGAAATACAGATTCAACTTCCAGATGACCAACTGGTTGGCCCAGTTTCCAGGACAGAAGCCAAGATTCGATTTAAAATAAAGAACCAGATAGTTTCTCAACAAAGCTTGTTGCCTGATTATCCAAAAAGTCTGCTCAAGTCTCCAGTTTAATTTATCCAAGGCACACTTTGTAGTTTTCCACTCATTATAGCTTGTAACAACATGCCGTATGATTTACGTCTTCTTTCAAAGGTAAGCTCACCTTGCCCACGTGGGCAGAATTTTCCTCCTGTTTTGCAGGCTGCTGCCCCTAAGGCTCCTTTGCTTCACTCTCCTCTACTTGATCTTTAACAGTGGACTTCCTCAAAGTTTAACCCTTGGTTCTCTTTTACCCAGCATTCTCTCTCCAGATGATTTCATCAACTCTCATGGCTTTTGTTACTGTCAGAATGTCAAGGACTACGAAAGGTACACCTCTATACCAGCAGACACCTCCCTCTGAGCTCCAGGTCCCGACGTCTGCAGAAAGCTAACATTTATTGACTGTTCGCCAAGTGCTCTGCCAAGTGCCGTAGTGCACGTTTTTAATTTAGTTCCTTATATATTATCACATTTTATTCTTTTCTCCGTTTCTAAGTATACATACATTAATAAGATATACATTCGTATAAAAACTAAAATGATAAAAAAAGATGAGTCATATCAGCCGACCTACTGTTCCCCTTTATACAACACCTCATCTCCCGCCCACCCTCAAGTATCTACCATTAGTTTGACGTGTGTTCTCATTTAATCTTCACAATAACTCAGTGGAGGTACTGTTATAGTTGTCTCCATTTTACAGATGGGGAAATTGATATATAAGATTATTTCAAAACTTGTCCAAGATCTCATGGATCGTAAGTGGCAGAATAGGTATTACAAATTCAGTTTCGTCTCACTTCAGCACCTCTACTCTTATTTTGTCACCTCTCCTGGGTGTTTCTCAGAGACACACCAGATTCAACAGTCTGACCTTAAACTTATAATTTTCCTGCACTGCACCCACTCACCAAGCCTGGTCCTTCTCTTGGGTCTTAATGTCAGCAAATGACTCAATCAAATACACATTTGTTCTCTGAGAAAACTTAATACCCTCTTCTTCTTTCATAATTCATACCTAATCATTCACCAAACCTTGCTGACATGATTCTGAAATCTTTCTTGGACCTGTGAGATTCTTTCTATCATCACTGCCACCAGCACCTCTCGACTAAATCTGCTTTCATGCTTGCCACCTTCCAAATCAACCTATGCACGATTGCCAAATGGACCTTTTAAAAATGCTCACATTGGAGTGTCACTCCCCTCCTTAAAATCTTTGGCTTCCCATTGTCCATAGAATACAGTGTCAAATCATTAGTGTGGCTTACAAGGCTCTCTTAGTCCAGTCCCTGCCTACTTCCCTGGCCTCCTGTCAGCCTCTGTCCTCCAGTCACATTGGTCTTCTCTCAGTTCCTCAAACAAGCCAATCCCATTTCAGCCACAGAGCCTTCAGACACGCTGTTCCCTCTATTTGGAGCTCTTCTGCCCTCTTGCTTAACATGCATAACTCTGTTCAGTAAGCAAGGCTTGCGTTGCCCAGGAGAGCCTTTGCTGCCCCCGCCCCAAGTCTATTTCTAGCTCCACTCTTAGATACTCTCATATAACCCTTTACTTTGGATTTATTCCATTTATAATCACATAATTAATTCATTAGTCCAAAGTATGTTTTCCTCACTAGACCACAAGCTCCAGGAAGGCAAGAACAGTATGTCTCTCCTCTCACTCACCCCTGTGCCTGGAACATAGCATGCTCCTAATATCTTATGAAATGAAATTCAGTCTGACTCTTAGTAAGTAGCTTACTTAGTTGGCTCTCAAGTTTCCATTCCTGGAAAATAGGGATGGCAGCACTAGCTTAGAGTCATGTTACCTCTTTCAGGCAAGTTGGATTCACCCCCAGCAGCCCTGGCCTCTGGTAAGGGTATTTAGAGTTTAAACAGTTCAAGGAGTTAAAGATGTTCTCCAATGGACGTCCCTTGGGAAGAGAAATGGGGCACTTTAAATCTTGGCCTTCTCCCTTTCCTCTTCTCTCCAACCCAAGAGTCAGCAGAGGAAGTCTAAACATCACAAAGCAAGATTACGGGAAAATCTTTTGCAAACTCACTTCTCTGTGTATTTCCAAACAGTACTGCTTTAATTGATTCAAGTTTGCAGGACTGGATTCTAATTTCAAGACAACTCCCCAAACAATTCACCACAGAACAGAACATTAGAATTATGGTAGGTATAATTAAAATGCCACTGCATTCTAATATTGTCTCTTCCTCCATTGCTCCCACCCACAATTGGTTTTCTGTACCAACAAAGAAACAGCTGTATGATCAGTGGGCATCCATCTGTGTGCTTCCATCTGTGGCTTCTTTTGCACTTGTACCAAGTGGATCTGGAAAAGCAAAATGTGTTCCATTCTTGATTTTGCTCTTTTCCATTATTTCACATGTGCAAAAACAAGAGCTGAAAGAGGCTTCAGGGCTCTCCCTAAAATTAGTACTTCCAAGAATTTCAAGGGTAGTTGATAATATTTCTTTGGTCTTCTGATGAATGCCATTGTCAAGAACTCAGAAGCAGTTAAGGAGGGGTGAAGGACAGAAGGACCAATCCTTATCACATTACCTGGGAATGAACTGTAGTGTTCAGGCTAATGGCACTGTTATGACAGTGCCTCATTCAACATAGAAAGAAACAGAATCTGAAAAAATGAACATGGTGAGGCACCCAGCACTTCAGAAGCTGTCAAACTTCTGCATTCCCAATACTTCCTTCCTTCCCCACCATCAAACTCCCATCATATATTCATGAAGCAGGTTTATTTCGAGCTTGTTGTCTCAGTAGACTTGAAAGCCCGGGGAACGGGAAATGTCCTGGAAGCTAGACTATTGTTTTTATCAGCTTTCTGGATGTTTCTTCTCTACAGCAGTTTTTTGGGCCACTGTTGCCATAGGCTCTGTACATTTTTTAACATGCTTGTAAGGAATCGACTGGTATCTCTTACTCATCCTCCAATTCTCAGTTCAAGTGTCACCTCTTCAAAAGGCCTTCCCCAATTTCTCCCAGAAGAGTTAAGGGCTTAAGAGGTTATTCTATTTTTCTCTTATTGTTCGTATCAATTATATGTATGATTACAATGCTATAAGTTTTATATACATGTCTAAATCCTTAATTCACGGATTCTAGTGTTTCCTATTTTTCTTGTCTCCAGACTCTAAAATATGGATAAAAAAATGAATGAATGAATAAAATTTGTTTCTTGATTTTTATTAATTTCTCAATGGTACAGCAAAATGCACCAGACAAGTAAAAACTCTGTGAAGTACAGTAGGACATCCATTGTCCAGAATATTCTCTGTAATCCATGGACAGGAAAAAGTTTCTTTGAAGAAATCAACTATAAACTCAAATTCCCAATTTATCCCCTCACTTCTATCTTCTCTCCAATCATATTTTTGCCACTTTTAAATATAAAGAATGAGAAACCAGCTCTAATTATGTAACTGTGACAGCTTACTTTATCTTGCCAAAGTTTAATTTCCCAAACTAAGATTTATAGGGTTGGTGTAGGCTAATACACAGTGCACGTAACAGCACTGATTATAGTGTCTGACAGATAGTGAGTGGTGAACAGTACTTAACTCTCATTTTTATGAATATTAGGAACTTAACATCACATTTTTGATTTCCCTCTATTCTCCCTGTATTTGTGCTCTTACAAAGCTGTTAGCCATAAAGAAATGATCAAAAGACAGGAAATGAGAGGGAAAATGTGAAATAAAAATGGCCTAAAACCCAGAAAATCCATCTTTGAAGAGTAACGATATATTTTATTTATATCAGATCCACATGCAATCTAGCCAAAGGAATTTTCGCTACCCACATGTCATGTCTTCTTTGATAACTAATGGTCTGACATATCTTTTGGCTCAAAAACTTAGCACGCTATAGTGCAAGGGATGTGTTTACTGGGGACAGCTGGCACAAAAGCATCTCTGCAGATGACCTTTATTTAACTAGCTGCTTTCAGACGTCAGCAAACTGGCTGATATATATAGAGAGAGAGAGAAAGAGAGAGAGAGGCTAAAGCATTGGTCTCATAACTATAGTATTCTAGTTAAAACTAATAGACAAAAGACTATATCAAAGGGTAACCACATTTATACCTGCAAAAGTTCTATCAGTAACTCCAAAGGGTTTTTTGGTTTTTTTTTTTTTTGCCTTACCAGAAAAAGAATAAACTGAATATCAATTAAAGACTAAATTTTGGACATTAAAAACATATATATATATATATATATATATATATATATATATATATATATTCCTAAGATTTTCATCATGTGTACCAGGATCTCTCATTTGCCACCCAAGTAGGCTCAAGCACTCAATCATCAATCAACAAACACATACTGAGGTCCTGGGAGATGCCAGGTTCTCTGCTGTTTGTTGAGGATTCTTAGTTAAATGAAACACAATCCCTGTTTTCAAGAAACTTATGTTCTAGTAGATAAGACAGGCTAATAAATTAAAATTGTCCTACTTGGTACAAGTATTATAACCATAGGGGCACTTGTGGAGCCCTGAGGGGGGAAAGCATCCTAAAAGAAGTGGCATAAGCTAAATTTTAAAGCATAATCAGGAGATATTAGTCACAGAAAGAGAGGGGTAACCAGAGTGGGGGAACCACATGTGCAAAGGTGTGAAGGCCAACAGTATAACTTGTTCAGTGAGCTTCAAATAGATCACCATGGTGCCAATGGGGTAATCTGGAGGCCATAGACAAGAGTCAAGGCTAGAAAATAGTTTAAGATCTCCAAAGGCCTTGTGTGTAAGGAACTTAATTTTTTCCATGAAAGCTACTGAGAGATTTAAAGAATAAGTTGGGAAGTGACATAACCAGATATGCACTGCAGATCACTCCAGCTGACTTAGAGAGGATGGACCATATATAGAGATACATCAAACTTTGTCACCCAGAGGAAATGCTCTTACATAGCAACCTAATACACTCAAACAGAGAAATAGAACTAAAGAATAGTTTCATAAAGCAAAATAGAGTTGCACAGCATGTGATGCACTGATATTCTGTATTCTGTTTCATTGTTTAAAATTCTGGTCTCGGCCTATTCAACTGATTTCATAACCCTCTAATGGGATGTGAGCCATGGTTTGAAAAAGCCTTGATAAGAAGAAACAGACTGGAGTCAGGAAGATCAGATAGGAGGTTATTGTGGTAATTCAAGCAATAAGAGATGTGAACCTCAGCTAAGGCAACATAATGAAAAGGATCTGGTAACTTCTGTCTTATTATTAAAGCTCTATTTATTTCAGTTGCTATAACCTAGTTAAGTAAACTTGGCAGCGTTAGTGCACTTATGAGATAATCATCATCTGAGTGCCTGCCATGTTTCACACTGTGCAAAGAGCTTTACACATATATTAACTCTAATTCTGACTGCAATGTAGATATTATCTCCATTTTACTGATAGGAACACCAAAAGTCCAGGGAAATTAAGTAGATTTGCAAAGTCATATTGATAGAAACTAGCAGATAGCAGCACAGCCAATCTATTTAGTGCTAGTTAATTCATATTAACTACTGAGCAGTAATGTGTTGAATGAATATTGTAGTACTTTGAGGCTTATTTAGCTTATTTCCAGCTTTTTGCTACAACACTATCATAGACTTTTGGGTGTCTATGTGCCAGAGTTCCTTGAAAGGAAAATTCCTGCATTATAAGGTAGGGTTATCTTTAGATATATTTTATCCTTATTAAGGATGCATCCATCAATTACACTCTACTGAGTGCTTTGAACATGTAGTTGCTGTATTTTTCTGTAGGCCTTTTCTGCATCTGTGGAAATGATCATATGATTTTGTAATGTAGTTCTATTGGTGTGATAGATTTTTAATGTTTTTTCTAATATTAAACAGTCTTGCATTACTAGAATGAACCCCACTTGTTCATACTTTAAAAAAAGAAATGTACCAATAGACTCTGTTTATTATTGAACACACTAAAATTTAAATTTATTTGAGATGTTTATATCAGTATACAGAAGCAAGATTAGTCTATTGTTTCTTTTCTGATGCAATCTTGTGTTAGCTTTGGGGATATAATACCTACTTCATAAAAATAAACTTGAATTTTTTTCTTCTTTTTTATATTCCTGGAATAATTTAAGTAGCGTTATAATCATGTCATCATTAAAGGCATAGTTGAATTCTGCCATGAAGCTCCTGGGAGACAGTGCTCTTTCATGGAGGTGTCTTTAGCTACTTTTCCTATTTTTTTAAGGTAATTTGTCTGTGTAGACTATCTCTCCTAGGGTCAATTTTGGTAATTTTCATTAAAATAAATTATCTACTTAGTTTAGGCTTTCAAAGTATTTCCATAGAGTTCCAAAGTGTTTCCAAAGAGTATTAAAATTATTTAAAATTTTCCTCTTTTCATGGTTATTTATTTTTTATTTTTTCTAATTGTGTATAATATGCTTTCTCCCCTTCTTTCTTGATCAGATCAGTGGCTTTCTTTTTTTTTTTTTAATACAGCTTTTGGTTTTATAGTATGTCTGTTTGCTAACTTGTTAATATATGCTTTTTATTAATTCCTTTCTTTGCTTATTTTGGTTTATTTTCTGCTTTAATTTTTAACATTTTGAATTCAGTTCTTTAATTCTTTATTTTCCATTTTTTTTAGTCTTACAGATGTAGGATTTAATGGCATAAGTTTCCATGTATTACAATATTTTGTGAGTTTTTTAGGTCATTAATTCCTGGTTTTCTTGCATTATGGTAAGAAAATGATCCTGTAATTTATCTAATATTTGGAATTTATGAATTTTTCTATGGTCTACATGAGGCTCAATTTTTGTGCATGTTCCTCACACACTAGAAACATATATATGTAATTAGATAGCTATATATAATCTATTTAATTACATAGAAAGATATATGCATATACATATATTTGATAATATTTTTTAGTTTTCTATATCAGAGGCTAGTTAGCAAAAACTACAGTCTGGCCCAGGGTGCTTTTGTAAATAAAGTTTTCTTGGAAAAGAGCCACACCTATTTATTCACATATTATCTTTGGTTGCTTTGGCACTACAATGTCAGAGTTGAGTACTTGCAACGGGACACTATGGCCCTAAAATCTAAGATATTTACTAGCTGGCCCTTTCCAGAATATATTTGCTGGCTTTGTCCTATATCATCATTAATTTCCAGTCTAATTTATCTGTTCTGCATTTTAGAAGTGTTAAATTTTAAAAATATTATTAAATGGACTATTTCCATTCAATCTCCTGTAGAATGAAAGATGTTTCTGTGAGTATATAAATGTAGGTAACTTTAATATTTACATTGTGAATTTTACCCTTTAGCTTTATAAAGTATCTTTATCTCTTTTTTATTATTTTTGGTTTAAATTCTACCTTGTCAGACATCAGTATTTTGACCATTGCTTTATTTGTATGTGCTTGATATATCTTTGACAATTATTTTATTTTCAACCATTCTGAATCTCTGTGCTTTGGGTGTGTCTCATACATAACATAGCGTTAGATGTTATTTGTTTGTCAATCAGAAAAAAAAATTATGTCTATTAACTCTTTTTATATTTTTTGATATGATCAATATTTTGGCTTCAGTTCTGCCATCTTGTTGTTGTTGTTTTTTAATACAGCATGTTCTTATTAGTTATCTATTTTATACATATATTAGTGTAACTAGGTCAACCCCAATCTCCCAATTCATCCCACCACCACACACCACCCCTGCCACTTTCCCCCCATGGTGTCCATACGTTTGTTCTCTACACCTGTGTCTCTATTTCTGCCGTGCAAACCAGTTCATCTGTACCATTTTTCTAGATTCCACATATATGTGTTAAAATACAATATTTGTTTTTCTCTTTCTGACTTACTTCACTCCGTATGACGGTCTTTAAGTCCATTGCATCTCTACAAATAACCCAGTTTCATTCCTTTTTATGGCTGAATAATATTCCGTTGTATATATATACCACACCTTCTTTATCCATTCATTTGTCGATGGGCATTTAGGTTGCTTCCAAGATCTGGCTATTGTAAATACTGCTGCAATGAACATTGGGGTGCATGTGTCTTTTTGAATTATGGTTTTCTCTGGGTATATACCCAGTAGTGGGATTACTGGGTCATATGGTAATTCTATGTTTCATTTTTTAAAGAACCTCCATACTGTTCTCCATAGTGGCTGTATCAATTTACATTCCCACCAACAATGCAAGAGGGCTCCCTTTTCTCTACACGCTCTCTAGCATTTGTTGTTTGTAGATTTTCTGATGATGCCCATTCTAACTGGTGTGAGGTGATACCTCATTCTAGTTTTGATTTGCATTTCTCTAATAATTAGTGATGTTGAGCAGCTTTTCATGTGCTTCTTGGCCATTTGTATGTCTTCACCGGAGAAATGTCTGTTTAGGTCTTCTGCCCATTGATTGATTGGGTTGTTTGTTTTTTTAATATTGAGCGGCATGAGCTGTTTTTATATTTTGGAGATTCTTTGTCCATTGATTCATTTGCAAATATTTTCTCCCATTCTGAGGGTTGTCGTTTCATCTTGTTTATGGTTTCCTTTGCTGTGCAAAAACTTTTTAAAATTTTATTTAGTTTGGGCTGCATTGGGTCTTCATTGCTGCACGCAGGCTTTCTCTAGTTGCAGCGAGCGGGGGCTACTCTTCATTGCAGTGCGCGGGCTTCTCACTGCGGTGGCTTCTCTTGTTGTGGAGCACGGGCTCTAGGCACACGGGCTTAGTTGCTCTGCAGCATGTGGGATCTTCCCAGACCAGGGCTCGAACCTGTGTCCCTTGCATCAGCAGGCGGATTCTTAACCACAGCAACACCAGGGAAGTCCTGTGCAACAGCTTTTAAGTTTCATTAAGTCCCATTTGTTTATTTTTGTTTTTATTTCCATTTCTCTAGGAGGGGGGGTCAAAAAGATCCTGCTGTGATTTATGACAAAGAGTGTTCTTCCTATGTTTTTCCTCTAAGAGTTTTATAGTGTTCAGTCTTACATTTAGGTCTTTAATCCATTTTGAGTTTTCTTGTGTATGATGTTAGGGAGTGTTCTAATTTCATTCTTTTACATGTAGCTGTCCGGTTTTCCCAGCACCACTTATTGAAGAGATTGTCTTTTCTCCATTATATATCCTTGCCTCCTTTGTCATAGATTAGTTGACCATAGGTGCGTGGGTTTATCTCTGGGCTTTCTATCCTGTTCCATTGATCTATATTTCTGTTTCTGTGCCAGTACCATATTGTCTGGATTACTGTAGCTTTGTAGTATAGTCTGAAGTCAGGGAGTCTAATTCCTCCAGCTCCGTTTTTTTCCCTCAAGACCGCTTTGGCTATTCGGGGTCTTTTGTGTCTCCATACAAATTTTAAGATTTTTAGTTCTAGTTCTGTAAAAAATTCCATTGGTAATTTGATAGGGATTGCATTGAATCTATAGATTGATTTGGGTAGTATAGTCATTTTCACAACATTGATTCTTCCACTCCAAGAAGATGGTACATCTCTCTATCTTTTGTGTCATCTTTGATTTCTTTCATCAGTGTCTTATAATTTTCTGAGCACAGGTATTTTACCTCCTTAGGTAGGTCTATTCCTAGGTATTTTATTATTTTTCTTGCAATGGTGAATGGGATTTTTCCTTATTTTTGCTTTCTGATCTTTTGTTGTTAATGTATAGGAATGCAAGAGATTTCTGTGCATTAATTTTGTATCCTGCAACTGTACCATATTCATTTATTAGTTCTAGTAGTTTTCTGGTGGCATCTTTAGGATTCTCTATGTATAGTTTCATGTCTTCTGCAAACAGTGACAGTTTTACTTCTTCTTTTCCAATTTGTATTACTTTTCTTTCTTTTTCTTCTCTGATTGCTGCAGCTATAACTTCTAAAACTATGTTGAATAATAATGGCGAGAGTGGACATCCTTGTCTTTTTCCTGATCATAGAGGAAATGCTTTCAGTTTTTCACCATTGAGAATGATGTTTGCTGTGGGGTTGTCATATATGGCCTTTAACATGTTAAGTTTCCCTCTATGCCCACTTTGTGGAGAGTTTTTATCATAAATGGGTGTTGAGTTTTGTCAAAAGTTTTTTCTGCATCTATTGAGGTGATCATATGGTTTTTATTCTTCCATTTCTTAATATGGTGTACCACACTGATTGATTTGCATATATTGATGAATCTTTGCTTCCCTGAGATAAACTCCAATTGATCATGGTTTATGATCACTTTAATGTGTTGTTGGATTCTGTTTGCTAGTATTTTGCTGAAAATTTTTGCTTCTATAATCATCAGTGATATTGGTCTGCAATTTTCTTTTTTTGTAGTATCTTTGTCTGGTTTTGGTATCTGGATGATGGTGGACTCATAGAATGAGTTTGGGAGTGTTCCTTCCTCTGCAGTTTTTTTGGAAGAGTTTTAGAAGGATAGGTGTTAGCTCTTCTCTAAATGTTTGATACAATTCACCTGTGAAGCCATCTGGTCCTGGACTTTTGTTTGTTGGAAGAGTTTCAATCACAGTTTCAATTTCATTACTTGTGATTGGTCTGTTCATATTTTCTATTTCTTCCTGGTTCAGTCTTACAAGGTTATACCTTTCTAAGAATTTGTCCATTTCTTCCAGGTTGTCTATTTTATTGGCATAGAGTTGCTTGCAGTAGTCTCTCATGATGTTTTGTATTTCTGCGGTGTCCATTGTAACTTCTCCTTTTTCATTTCTAATTTTATTGTTTTGAGTCCTCTCCTTATTTTTCTTGATGAGTCTGGCTAAAGGTTTATCAATTTTGTTTATCTTCTCAAAGAACCCGCTTTTAGTTTTTTTGATCTCTGCTATTGTTTTCTTTGTTTCTATTTCATTTATTTCTGCTCTGCTTTTTATGACTGCTTTCCTTCTACTAAATTTGGGTTTTGTTTGTTCTTCTTTGTCTAGTTCCTTTAGGTGTATGGTTAGATTGTTTATTTGAGTTTTTTCTAGTTTCTTGATGTAGGATGTATTGCTATAAACTTCCCTCTTAGAACTGCTTTTGCTGTATCCCATAGGTTTTGGATGTTTTCATTGTCATTTGTCTCTAAGTATTTTTTGATTTCCTTTTTGATTTCTTCAGTGATCTCTTGGCTATTTAGCAACGTGTTGTTTAGCCTCCATGTGTTTGTTTTTTTTAAGTTTTTTGCCCTGTAATTTATTTCTAATCTCATAGCATTTTGCTTGGAAAAGATGCTTGATATGACTTCAATTTTCTTAAATTTAAGAGGCTTGATTTGTGAACCACGATGTGATCTGTCCTGAAAAATGTTCTGTGTGCACTTGTGAAGAAAGTGTAATCTGCGGTTTTCAGATGGAATGTCCTATGAGTATCAATTAAATCTATCTGGTCTATTGTATCATTTAAAGCTTTTGTTTCCTTATTAATTTTCTGTTTTGATGATCTGTCCATTCGTATAAGTGAGGTATTAAAGTCCCCCACTATTATTGTGTTACTGTCACTTTTCTTTTTTAAAGCTGTTAGCATTTGCCTATGTATTGAGTTGTTCCTATGTTGGGTGCATGTATATTTATAATTGTTATATCTTCTTCTTCAATTGATCCCTTGATCATTCCTTGTCTCTTGTAACATTCTTTATTTTAAAGTCTATTTTATCTGATATGAGTATTGCTGCTCCAGCTTTCCTTTGATTTCCATTTGCATGGAATATCTTTTTCCATCCCCTCACTTTCAGTCTGAATGTGTCCCTAGGTCTGAAGTGGGTCTCTTGTGAACAGCATATATATGGGTCTTGTTTTGTATCCATTCAGTGAGCCTCTGTTTTTGGTTGGAGGATTTATTCCATTCACATTTAAGGTAATTATAAATATGGATGTTCATATTACCATTTTCTTAATTGTTTTGGGTTTGTTTTTGTAGGTCCTTTTCTTCTCTTGTGTTTACCACTTAGAGAAGATGCTTTAGCATTTGTTGTAGGGCTGGTTTGATGGTGCTGAATTTTCTTAGCTTTTGCTTGTTTGTAAAGCTTTTGATTTCTCCATCGAATCTGAATGAGGTCCTTGCCGGGTAATCTTGGTTGTAGGTTCTTCCCTTTCATCACTTTAAATATGTCATGCCACTCCCTTCTGGATTGTGCAGTTTCTGCTGAGAAATCAGCTGTTAATCTTATGGGAGTTCCCTTGTATATTATTTGTCATTTTTCCCTTGCTGCATTAGATAATTTTTCTTTGCCTTTAATTTTTGCCAGTTTGATTACTATGTGCCTCACCATATTTCTCCTTGGGTTTATCCTGTATGGGACTCTCTGTGCTTCCTAGACTTGGGTAGCTATTTCCTTTCCCATGTTAGGGAAGATTTGACTATAATCACTTCAAATATTTTCTCGGGTCCTTTCTCTCTCTCTTCTCCTTCTGGGACCCTTTTAATGTGAATATTGGTGCATTTAATGTTGTCCCAGAGATCTCTTAGGCTGTTTTCATTTCTTTTCATTCTTTTTTCTTTACACTGTTCCGCAGCAGTGAATTCCACCATTCTGTCTTCCAGGTCACTTATCCATTCTTCTGCCTCAGTTATTCTGCTATTGATTCCTTCTAGTATATTTTTCATTTCAGTTATTTTACTGTTCATCTCTGTTTGTTTGTAATTCTTTTACAAACAATTTGTTTATTTGTTTGTAAACAATAAACAATAATTACAAACAATAATTACAAATTGTAATTTGTAATTCTTCTAGGCCTTTGTTAAATATTTTTTGCACCTTCTCGATCTTTGCTTTCATTCTTTTTCCAAGGTCCTGGATCATCTTCACTATCATTATTTTGAATTCTTTTTTGTGGAAGGTTGCCTATCTCCACTTCATTTAGTTGTTTTCTGGGGTTTCATCTTGTTCCTTCATCTGGTACATAGCCCTCTGCCTTTTCATCTTGTCTATCTTTCTGTGAATGTGGTTTTTGTTCCATAGGCTGCAGGATTGTAGTTCTTCTTGCTTCTGCTGTCTGCCCTCTGGTGGATGAGGCTATCTAAGAGGCTTGTGCAAGTTTCCTGATGGGAGGGACTGGTGGTGGGTAGAGCTGCCTGTTGCTCTGGTGGGCAGAGCTCAGTCATACTTTATTCCACTTGTCTGCTGATGGGTGGGGCTGGGTTCCCTCCCTGTTGGTTGCTGGGCCTGATGCAACCCAACACTGGAGCCTACCTGGCTCTTTGATGGGGCTAATGGCAGACTCTGGGAGGGCTCACGCCAAGGAGTACTTCCCAGAATTTCTGCTGCCAGCGTCCATGTCCTCATGGTGAGCCACAGCCACCCCCCGGCTCTGCAGAAGACCCTCCAGCACTGGCAGTTAGGTCTAGTTCAGTCTCCTATGGGGTCACTGCTCCTTCCCCTGGGTCCCGATGCACACACTACTTCGTGAGTGGAGACTCCAAGAGTGGAGTCTCTGTTTTCCCCAGTCCTGTCAAAGTCCTGCAATCAAATCCCGCTATACTTCAAAGGCTGATTCTCTGGGAATTCATCTTCCCATTGCCGGACCCCCTGGTTGGGAAGGCTGACGTGGGGCTCAGAACCTTCATTCCAGTGGGTGGACTTCTGTGGTATAACTATTCTCCAGTTTGTGAGTCACCCACCCAGTGGTTATGGGATTTGATTTTATTGTGATTGCGTCCCTCCTACCATCTCATTCCGGCTTCTCCTTCGTCTTTGGATGTGTGGTATCTTTTTTGGTGAGTTCCAGTGTCTTCCTGTCGATGATTGTTCAGTGGTTAGCTGTGATTCCAGAGCTCTTGCAAGAGGGAATGAACACACATCCATCTACTCTGCCATCTTTACCCAATCACTGCCATATTGTTTTATGTTATATGATATACTTAACAACCTCCACTTTTTGGTTATTTTGTATTTGGTCCCCACTATGAGCAATATTACAAGATAATAACCTCTTTTCTTTTCCTTGCATTTCCCCCAGCATCTGGTTTGAAACAATATTAATTGAGTCCTAATAATAACCATAAAGTAATTAGTAAGCTTTTTATACTTTTCATATATTTTTCTTATTTTCCTTATATTTTGATCGTAATGGTATATCATAATTTTCAGACTATGTAGCAACTGCACACTATACTTTCTCTTATATAACTACCATTTGGTATTAGTTCTACATGTAAATATATATTTAGTATTAATCACCAGCACTTTTGTCAATTTTCTTTCATTCTTTATTGTTGCCTGAAGTGCATTCTCTAGTAAATACCTCAGGAAAAAATATATTCCCTGAAATATTGCATATTCATAGCAGTTTGCGTGCAACTTTTATATCAGAGAGACATTTTGGCTGCAAGAAAATGATTGGCTCACACTTTATTTTATTGAGTATCTTCAACATGCTTCTCCATTGTTTTCTGGCATAAAGTATTACTATCAAGCAGTTTGATAACATCAGAATTTCTTTTCCTGATAAATGTACTGGTCTTTTTTCTTAGTTTTTATTTTCTTTTTCTTTATAGCCCAGGAATTTTACTATAATATGACTTGCTGCTCTATGCATATTTTAAATGACATAATCCTATGCCAAATTTCAACAGATATATGGTAAGCTCTTTCAATGTATTGTATCATCTTATTTTTATTTTTGTTTTGTTTTTTTTTTTTGCGGTACGCGGGCCTCTCACTCTTGTGGCCTCTCCTGCCGTGGAGGACAGGCTCTGGACACGCAGGCCCAGCGGCCATAGCTCACGGGCCCAGCCGCTCCGCAGCAAGTGGGATCCTCCTGGAGCAGGGCACGGACCCGTGTCCCCGGCATCGGCAGGCGGACTCCCAACCACTGCGTCACCAGGGAAGCCCTGTATTATCTTACTTTTAATTTCAGAAACATTTTCTTGAGTTATAGCTTTTAATATTTGCTCTTTTCCATTGTTTTGGTTTTCTTATTCAGGGATTCCTAACTATATACATGACATGCTGGACCTTCTTTGCCTATCCTCATCTTTCACTTTTTCTTGAATTCTTTTCTCTTCCTGTGTTTCTTTTTCTTTTTGCTTACTCTTTACCTTCAGGTATTAATGGTTTTATACACTTATTCTCCTGTTTGCTCAAGTTTAGTCTTCAATTCTGAAACAATTTTTTTTCATTTTCTTTGATTACAGATTCTTTCCTGACTTCTATTATTTCATTTTTCATTCACTTTATTATATTGATGCTGCTCTTTAATACAGTAATTTCTAGCTTGTTTTGAAATGCTAGATTATCATTTTTTTTTTTTTTTTTTGTGGTACATGGGCCTCTCATTGTTGTGGCCTCTCCCATTGTGGAGCACAGGCTCCGGACGTGCAGGCTCAGTGGCCATGGCTCACGGGCCCAGCTGCTCCGTGGCATGTGGGATCTTCCTGAACAGGGGCACGAAACCGTGTCCCCTGCATTGGCAGGTGGACTCTCAACCACTGGGCCACCAGGGAAGCCCTCATGTTATATTTTGAATTCATTTTGTGGGCATGTCTTTCTAGCTTCAGTTTTCTGTAGGGACATTGTTATACTCCTTATGATCTTTTTTTTATCACTAATTTACACTGAATCAAATTCATTTTTCCTTAACTTATAGGAGGGTTGGATGGACCATTATAGCTTTTCTAGCATCACTTACCTAAAACTCTGCCTTGTAGTTTTAATGAACTATTAAAAGGTAAAGCCCCTTACTTTCTGACAATCTCTTGACTCTGTTCCCCTCCTCCACTTTTTAAAAAAAAATTTTTAACATTTTAAAAAATTTATTTATTTTTGGCTGTGTTGGGTCTTCGTTTCTGTGCATGGGCTTTCTCTACTTTTGGTGAGTGAGGGCTAATCTTCATTGTGGTGTTCAGGTTTGCCATTGTGGTGGCTTCTCTTGCTGCAGAGCATGGGCACTAAGCACATGGGCTTCAGTAGCTGTGGCATGTGGGCTCAGTAGTTGTGGCTCATGGGATCTAGAGTGAAGGCTCAGTAGTTGTGGCTCATGGGCTTAGTTGCTCTATGGCATGTGGAATCTTCCTGGAGCAGGGCTCAAACCCGTGTCCCCTGCATTGGTAGGCAGATTCTTAACCACTGTGCCACCAGGGAAGTCTCTTCTCCTCCACTTTTATAAAAACCTTTTCTTTCTGATCCTACTATCACTGTTCTGACTAATTTAGATTATCTTTCTGTCAGTTTCTCAAAGATTTGTGTTTAGAGTTTAAAGTCAATAGTGCTGCTCTGGCCTTTTCAGACCTTACTATATCCCTTGCACTCATCCTCAGATTGGTGTGTATAAAAAGGTTTTCCCATTTCAGCCACTGTTCTAAAATTGGCCTATGATAATTACCAGTAAGAACCTGTTTTATTATTTTGAAATACTCCTGTGTTTGGATTCTTAATGCTTGCCTAGTCACATACAACACAATGTCATATTTTGTCCTTACCTCTTCTCATCTGTGGTTTAAGAGTACCTTGTCTCAAAATAGAAATACAGATCAATGGAACAGGATAGAAAGCCCAGAGATAAACCCACGTACATATGATCACCTTATTTCTCAAAAAACACAAGATTATACAATTGAGAAAAGACAGTCCTTCAATAAGTGGTGCTGGGAAAACTGGACAGCTACCTGTAAAAGAATGAAATTAGAACACTCCCTAACACCATACACAAAAATAAACTCAAAATGGATTAAAGACCTAAATGTAAGGCCAGACACTATCAAACTCTTAGAGGAAAACATAGGCAGAACACTCTATGACATAAATCACAGCAAGATCCTTTTTGACCCACCTCCTAGAGAAATGGAAATAAAAACACAACTAAGCAAATGGGACCTAATGAAACTTAAAAGCTTTTGCACAGCAAAGGAAACCATAAACAAGACAAAAAGACAACCCTCAGAATGAGAGACAATATTTGCAAATGAAGCAACTGACACAGGATTATCTCCCAAATTTACAAGCAGACCATGCAGCTCAATATCAAAAAAATAAAAAAGCCAGTCCAAAAATGGGCAGAAGACCAAATAGACATTTCTCCAAAGAAGATATATACAATGCCAACAAACACATGAAAGGATGCTCAACATCAGTAATCATTAGAGAAATGCAAATCAAAACTACAGTGAGGTATCATCTCACACCAGTTAGAATGGCCATCATCAAAAAATCTACAAATTATAAATGCTGGAGAGGGTGTGGAGACAAGGGAACCCTATTGCACTGTTGGTGGGAATGTAAATTGATACAGCTACTATGGAGAACATTATGGAGGTTCCTTAAAAAACTAACAGTAGAACTACCACATGACCCAGCAATCCCACTACTGGACATATACCTTGAGGAAACCATAATTCAAAAAGAGACACGTACCACAATGTTCACTGCAGCTCTATTTACAATAGCCAGGACATGGAAGCGACCTAAGTGTCCATCGACAGGAGAATGGATAAAGAAGATGTGGCACATATATACAATGGAATATTACTCAGCCATAAAAAGAAATGAAATTGAGTTATTTGTAGTGAGGTGGATGGACCTAGAGACTGTTACACAGAGTGAAGTAAGTCAGAAAAAGAAAAATAAATACCATATGCTAACACATATATATGGAATCTAAAAAAAAAAAAAAGGTTCTGAAGAATGTAGGGCCAGCACAGGAATAAAGACGCAGATGCAGAGAATGGACTTGAGGACACAGGGAGGGGGACGGGTAAGCTGGAACGAACTGAGAGAGTGGCATGGGCTTATTTATTCTAACAAATGTCAAATAGATGGCTTGTGGGAAGCAGCCACATAGCACAGGGAGATCAGCTCGGTGCTCTGTGACCATCTAGAGGGGTGGGATAGGGATGACGGGAGGGAGACGCAAGAGGGAGGAGATATGGTGATATATGTATATGTATAGCTGATTCACTTTGTTATACAGCAGAAACTAACCCACCTTTGTAAAGCGATTATACTCCAATAAAGTTGTTAAAAAAAGAATACTGCCTCTAGAAAAAAAAAAGAAAAAAGAATACCTTGTCTCCTAGTTGTATTACATATAGTGTCCCTTGTTTTCCAAAGTGACATTCTAGTTACTTGTCTGCATTTGTAAAAAGATTTGGGGGATTTCCCTGGTGGCCCAGTGGTTAAGAATCTGCCTGCCAATGCAGAGGACACGAGTTTGATCCCTGGTCCAGGAAGATCCCACATACCATGGAGCAATTAAGCCTGTGTGCCACAAGTACTGAGCCTGTGCTCTAGAGACCCCAAGCCACAACTACTGAGGCCCACACACCCAAGTGCCCATGCGCTGCAACTACTGAGGCCATGCACCACAACTACTGAGCCCGCACGCCAAGAGCCAGTGCTCCACAACAAGAGAGTCCACCACCATGAGAAGCTCGCACACCACAACAAAGAGTGGCTCCTGCTTGCTGCAACTAGAGAAAGCCCATATGCCGCAACAAAGACCCAATGAAGCCAAAAAAAAAGGAAAAAGAGATTCAGGAAGATTCAAAAAGTATACCACTTCTACCATTTCCCCCAAATCGTTATCTAACTTTATAAAGCTACCTTTTAATGGCTTATTTATCATGACAAACAATATTTGCAATTGTGAGCTTTTATACTCCTATTTCCCCAGAAATTATTGCTAAATCTGTATCACTTTCTTTTGCCTCTTTAAAAAAAAAGAAACTTCTATCAGGTGACCCTTATAGAACCAGGTTACAACTCTTGTTTCTAAATGTGTTTTTAAATTATTATTTCCAACTATTTAGTCCTGTGTCTTGGACTGAAATCCTCCCAAGGTCACCATGTCATCACCTCACATACTTACCACTTTGGCTTTTTTATTTTATTTCTTTGTTTTTGACTCCTCCAGATTTTTTCCCAGATATATATTGAAGTTGTTTTAAAATATACATTTTATCCTAAATTGTTTTCTATTTGTAATGAGCGGGGCTCTCAGAAGCTCAGTCTCTCATGTTGCTGGAATCAGAGGACCAACTTATCCTTTTTAACGTACACAAAGTATGTACTTAAATAAAATGAAACACACTAAGTGAGCATTTAGATTGTTTTCAATTAAGGCTATGACTTACAGTGTTTTAATGACATCCTTGAATACTTCTATGAGAATTTTCATAAAATATATTTTTTCATTCCTAAATGTTGAATTGTTCTGTGCATACTTCAAATTCTGGCATAAATTTTCAAATTGCTTTTCAAAGAGGCTATAAAAAAGATCTAAATTCTTTCAGACTCATACTAGCACTGCTACTCTTTTCTGAGAATTGGAAAGCCCAAGGAGTACATAGTGCTCCCTGTTGCAGAATGAAAGTGAGTCAAAGGTCAACCCATGAACAGGTCCCAGATTTTCCTCAAAAATCAGTTGGAGGGTTGCTCCATTCAAGCACAGACAGACAACCTGTCACTTGAAAAATCCGAGATCACAAGCCATGGCTACGATAATTTTAACTTGAAAAAATATTACATTAATATTAACTCCTTTCAACTTTAACATTCCAGTATTCTCTATTTTGTATGTAGGTTTTCTCCATGTTTAGAACCCTGTTTTCTCTTTGCAATTTAGAAACTAAGTCATAATATTTCCTTTAAGACAAAGGCAGTAAAGATAAAGCAACATATAAAGAAAAGGTAGAGGACTAAGAGAATTAAATCTTAAGATGAAGAAAACTTACAAATAACTAGCAGGATAAAACATCTGAGAGAGAAAAATAATATAAGGTAGCAAAAACAGTATTCAAGATATAGGATAAAAACACAATATATTCAAAAACACAAAAACGGAGAGGAGAAAAGCATTACAAGAGAAGTTAATAAAAGCAAGTAAATTAAAAATAAATTTAGAGCAGAAGCAAGAAGAATTACAATCTTGCAGCATGTGGAACAAAAACCACATTCACAGAAAGATAGACAAGATGAAAAGGCAGAGGGCTATGAACCAGATGAAGGAACAAGATAAAACCCCAGAGAAACAATTAAATGAAGTGGAGATAGGCAACCTTCCAGAAAAAGAATTCAGAATAATGACAGTGAAGATGATCCAGGACCTCGGAAAAAGAATGGAGACAAAGATCGAGAAGATGCAAGAAATGTTTAGTAAAGATCTACAAGAATTAAAGAACAAACAGAGAGATGAACAATACAATAACTGAAATGAAAAATGGACTACAAGGAATCAATAGCAGAATAAATGAGGCAGAAGAACGGATAAGAGACCTGGAGGACAGAATGGTGGAATTCACTGCTGTGGAACAGAATAAAGAAAAAAGAATGAAAAGAAACGAAGACAGCCTAAGAGACCTCTGGGACAACATTAAACGCAACAACATTTGCATTAGAGTGGTCCCAGAAGGAGAAGAGAGAGAAAAAGGACCCGAGAAAATATCTGAAGAGATTATAGTCAAAAACTTCCCTAACATGGGAAAGGAAATGGCCACCCAAGTCCAGGAAGCGCAGAGAGTCCCAGGCAGATTAAACCCAAGGAGAAACATGCCAAGACACATAGTAATCAAATTGACAAAAATTAACGATAAAGAAAAATTACTATAAGCAACAAGGGAAAAACGAAAAACAACATACAAGGGAACTCCCATAAGGGTAAGAGCTGATTTCTCAGCAGAAACTCTACAAGCCAGAAGGGAGTGGCATAACATATTTAAAGTGACGAAAGGGAAGAACCGAGATTACTCTACCCAGCAAGGACCTCATTCACATTCGATGGAGAAATCAAAAGCTAAATAAACAAGCAAAAGCTAAGAGAATTCAGCACCACCAAACCAGCTCTACAACAAATGCTAAAGAAACTTCTCTAAGTGGGAACACAAGAGAAGAAAAGGACCTACAAAAACAAACCCAAAACAATTAAGAAAATGGTAACAGGAACATACATATTGATAATTACCTTAAACGTGAATGGATTAAATGCTCCAACCAAAAAACACAGGCTGGCTGAATGGATACAAAAACAAGACCCATATATATGTTGTCTACAAGAGACCCACTTCAGACCTAGGGACACATTCAGACTGAAAGTGAGGGGATGGAAAAAGATATTCCATGCAAATGGAAATCAAAAGAAAGCTGGAGCAGCAATACTCATATCAGATAAAATAGACTTTAAAATAAAGAATGTTACAAGAGACAAGGAAGGACACTATATAATGATCAAGGGATCAATCCAAGAAGAAGAAATAACAATTATAAATATATATGCACCCAACATAGGGGCAGCTCAATACATAAGGCAACGGCTAACAGCTCTAAAAGAGGAAATCGAGAGCAACACAATAATAGTGGGGGACTTTAACACCTCACTTACAGCAATGAGCAGATCATCCAAACAGAAAATTAATAAGGAACAGAAGTTTTAAATGACATAATAGACCAGAAAGATTTAATTGATACTTATAGGACATTCCATCCGAAAACAGCAGATTACACTTTCTTCTCAAGTGTACATGGAACATTCTCCAGGAGAGATCACATCCTGGGTCACAAATCAAGCCTCAGTAAATCTAAGAAAATTGAAATCGTATCAAGCATCTTTTCTGACCACAATGCTATGAGAGTAGAAATCAATTACACAGAAAAAAAATGTAAAAAACACAAACACATGGAGGCTGAACAATATGTTACTAAATAACTAAGAGATCACTGAAGAAATCAAAGAGGAAGTCAAAAAATACCTAGAGACAAATGACAATGAAAACACGATGATCCAAAACCCACGGAATGCAGCAAAAGCAGTTCTAAGAGGGAAGTTTATAGCTGTATAAGCCTACCTCAAGAAACAAGAAAAATCTCAAATAAACAATCTAACGTTACACCTAAAGGAACTAGACAAAGAAGAACAAACAAAACCCGAAGTTAGTAGAAGGAAAGAAATCATAAAGATCAGAGCAGAAATAAATGAAATAGAAACAAAGAAAACAATAGCAAAGATCAATAAATCTAAAACCTGTTCTTTGAGAAGATAAACAAAATTGATAAATCATTAGCCAGACTCATCAAGAAGAAGAGGGAGGGGACTCAAATCAATAAAATTAGAAATGAAAAAGGAGACGTTATAACAGACACTGCAGAAATACAAAGCGTCATAAGAGACTACTACAAGCAACTCTATGCCAATAAAATGGACAACCTGGAAGAAATGGACAAATTCTTCCAAAGGTATAACCTTCCAAGACTGAAGCAGGAAGAAAGAGAAAATATGAACAGACCAATCTCAAGTAACGAAATTGAAACTGTGATTAAAACTCTTCCAACAAACAAAAGTCCAGGACCAGATGGCTTCACAGGTGAATTGTATCAAACATTTAGAGAAGAGTGAGCACCCATCCTTCTCAAAGTCCTCCAAAATATTGCCAAGGAAGGAAAACTCCCAAACTCATTCTATGAGGTCACCATCACCCTGATACCAAAACCAGACAAAGATACTATAAAAAAAGAAAATTACAGACCAATATCACTGATGAATATAGATGCAAAAATCCTCAACAAAGTACTAGCAAACAGAATCCAACAACACATTAAAAGCATCATACACCATGATCAAGTGGGATTTATCCCAGAGATGCAAGGATTCATCAATATAGGCAAATCAATCAATGTGATACACCATATTAACAAGTTGAAGAAGAAAAACCATACGATCTCAATAGATGCAGAAAAAGCTTCTGACAAAATTCAACACCCATTTATGATAAAAATTCTCCACAAAGTGGGCATAGAGGGAACCTACTTAAGCATAATAAAGGCCATATATGACAAACCCACAGCAAACATCATTCTCAATGGTGGAAAACTGAAAGCTTTTCCTCTAAGATCAGGAAAAAGACAAGGATGTCCACTCTTACCACTATTATTTAACATAGTTTTGGAAGTCCTAGCCACGGCACTCAGAGAAGAAAAAGAAATAAAAGGAATACAAATTGGAAAAGAAGAAGTAAAATTGTCACTGTTTGCAGATGACATGATACTATACACACAGACTCCTAAAGATGCCGCCAGAAAAGTACAAGAGCTAATGATGAATTTGGTAAAGTTGCAGGATACAAAATTCATGCACAGCAATCTCCTGCATTCCTATACACTAATGATGAATAATCTGAAAGAGAAATTAAGGAAACACTCCCATTTACCACTGCAACAAAAAGAATAAAATACCTAGGAAGAAACCTACCTGTGGAGACAAAAGACCTGTATGCAGAAAACTATAAGACACTGGTGAAAGAAATTAAGGATGATACCAACAGATGGAGAGATATACCATGTTCTTGGATTAGAAGAATCAATATTTTGAAAATGACTCTACTACCCAAAGCAATCTACAGATTCAATGCAATCCCTACCAAATTACCAATGGCATTTTTTTACAGAACTAGAACAGAAAATCTTAAAATCTGTACAGAGATACAAAAGACCCCGAATAGCCAAACCATTCTTGTGGGAAAAAAAACAGAGCTGCAGGAATCTGACACCCTGACTTCAGACTATACTACAAAGCTACAGTAATCCAGACAATATGGTACTGGCACAAAAACAGAAATATAGATCAATGGATCAGGATAGAAAGCTCAGAGATAACCCCATACACCTATCGTCAACTAATCTATAACAAAGGAGGCAAGGGTATACAATGGAGAAAAGACAGTCTGTTCAATAAGTGCTGCTGGGAAAACTGGACAGCTACCTGTAAAAGAATGAAATTAGAACACTCCCTAACACCATACACAAAAATAAACTCAAAATGGATTAAAGACCTAAATGTTAGGCCAGACATTATCAAACTCTTAGAGGAAAACATAGGCAGAACACTCTATGACATAAATCACAGCAAGATCCTTTTTGACCCACCTCCTATAGAAATGGAAATAAAAACACAACTAAGCAAATGGGACCTAATGAAACTTAAAAGCTTTTGCACAGCAAAGGAAACCATAAACAAGACAAAAAGATAACCCTCAGAATGGGCGTAATATTTGCAGTTGAATCAATGAACAAAGGATTAATCTCCAAAATATAAAAACAGCTCATGCAGCTTAATATTATAAAAAAAAAATACAACCCAATTAGTAAATGGGCAGAAGACCTATACAGACATTTCTCCGAAGAAGACATATAGATGGCCAAGAGGCATATGAAAAGCTGCTCAACATCACCAATTATTAGGGAAATGCAAATCAAAACTACAATGAGGTATCACCTTACACCAGTTAGAATGGGCATCACCACAAAATCTACGAACAACAAATGCTGGAGAGGGTGTGGAGAAAAGGGAACCCTCTTGCACTGTTGGTGGGAATGTAAATTGATAGAGCCACTATGGAGTTTCCTTAAAGAAATAAAAGTAAAATTACCATATGACCCAGCAATGCCACTACTGGGCATATATGCAGAGAAAACCATAATTCAAAAAGAAATAGGGGTCTTCCCTGGTGGCGCAGTGGTTGAGAGTCTGCCTCCCCATGCAGAGGACAGAGGTTCGCGCCCCGGTATGGGAAGATCCCATATGCCGTGGAGCGGCTGGGCCCATGAGCCATGGCCGCTGAGCCTGCGCGTCCAGAGCCTGTGCTCCGCAACAGGAGAGGCCACAACAGTGTGAGGCCTGTGTACCACAAGAAAGAAAAAGAAAAAGAAATATGCACCCCAATGTTCATTGCTGCACTATTTACAATAGTCAGGTCATGGAAGCAACCTAAATGCCCATCGACAGATGAATGGATAAAGAAGATGTGGTACACATATACAATGGAATATTACTCAGCCATAAAAAGGAATGAAATTGGGTCATTTGTAGAGACGTGGATGCATCTAGAAACTGTCATACAGCGTGAATTAAGTCAGAAAGAGAAAAACAAATATCGTATATTAACACATATATGTGGAACCTAGAAAATGGTGCAGATGAACCGGTTTGCAGAGCAGAAATTGAGACACAGATGCAGAGCACAAACGTATGGACACCAAAGGGGGAAAGCGGCGGGGGGGTGGGGGGTTGTGTAATGAATTGGGAAATTGGGGTTGACATGTATACACTGATGTGTGTAAAATGGATGACTAATAAGAAAATAAATAAATAAACATTTAAAAAAATAAAAGAGCACATTCTGACTCTGCCATTTGCCAGTTGGGTGACCTCTGGCCAATTATTTGATCTCTTTGTTCCACCTTTTCATCATCTATAAGGTGGGCATAATAATAATAACTGCCTCATAAGTTTCTCATGAAGAGTGAATGAGGTAATATATGTCAAGTTCTTAGAATAGTACTTGATGTAAATGCTCCCAAAAGATCTAAAAGTATATATAATAATAAAAATAAATAAATAAATTTAAAAGAGAAAAAAAAGGAAAATTACATGACAATAGGGCTTTAATGTAATGAGAATAAAACAATGGATAAAAAGAAACAAAATTAGAGAAGCAATTGAAGTAAAGTAGAAATTTTAAGGTATTGCACAGCCTATATCATGGCAAAGATACATAAAATATCTAATTCTAGCAAAGTATTACTAGTTTCTGAGCAATAAAACAGAAGACAGGCTTAAGGCATAAGCAAATAGAGCAGAGAAAGTGAAAGAAAAGAAAAAATTCTGACACCTCATTGAAGGCAGGCTTTCTGCAGCAGGGTATCTCACAGCAGAACTTCGAGACAGAAATCCTTTAGGAGCTCTTTTTAACTCTTGCCAGTTTACTGATACTGACTATGCTTTAAAACAGTTAGCAGAGAAAATTAGGTTCTTTCTAGAGAAAGAGGAACCCTCCTTCTCTGACTTCAGCTAAAGGTAATAACATGGTACAAGTCCCCTGATACTGTAGTACTCATCCTCATCTCCCCTGCCCTCCACTATTTTTTTTTCAAATATAGTGAGTATAAATTTCAATCCACATGCTGAGGCAAGTGGGAAATTGTAACTTTATTGTCTATAACTCAACCGAATTTCTATTTTGTTCCCATTATGTCAGATGACACAAGCTAATTTCTGTCAGTATGCTGTGCCCTCTTCCCCTCTCATTTTCAACACTAAGTTTTAGAGGGCTGACCAAGTATGAAGGCATGGTGGAGTATGCAACATTCTTCTTACTCTTGGAGCTTTTTGTCTACATGGGTATGTATTGAACTATTCATTATCCTGTTGGGCAGGCAGGTTGATCCCTACAGTACTTTAGGCAGCCCTCTCTGCTGTCTCCTTGGTTTTTTTAGGACTGGGTCTTCTCCACTAATTCCAAAGAATCTCTACTCGGGGAAGGACATGGGGACAATTCTGGTGCTTCAGTGCAGAAGAGGCAATCTAGGATCTTACTAGAATGTACCCGTAATGGATTTCAAACTCTCCTCTGGTGTCTCCTAGGTCTGCTCTCATTACATTCATAGGACTGTCCAGGAATCAGGGTCCAGAGCCCTCTGTTCTGGACACAGAGTCTCTCTCCTCCTCAGACCAAGGGAATATTTTCTGTTTTCCAAGAAAAGCACCACTCTCTTCAAATCCACACCACCTGTTTCCCGTAAATCTTGGTGCTTTGGAATTTTCAATCTAAAAAGCATCTAGGAAACAGTGAGCCCTGGCCAGCTATCAAATTGAAAGGTAGGATAGAAAAATGGGAAATATTTGGAGAAAACATAGTAGATAATAAATTCATAAATATATTTATATCATGTAGTCCTTTTTCTATGTCTTACTCATCTCAAAAATTTTTCAACTGAATTCAAAAGGTTAGTTTTGCTTTTGCTTTTTTATTTTTAAGGTGTTTAGAAACATGTTTTTCCTTTCATTTAAAATAATATTCTCTTTGCATTAAAATATGAACAAGGTCATGAGAAAACCATAATTCAAAAAAAGCCATGTACTACAATGTTCATTGCAGCACTATTTACAACAGCCAGGACATGGAAACAACCTAAGTGTCCATCATCGGATGAATGGATCAAGAAGATGTGGCACATGTATACAATGGAATATTACTCAGCCATAAAAAGAAATGAAATTGAGTTATTTGTAGAGAGGTGGATGGACCTAGAGTCTGTCATACAGAGTGAAGTAAGTCAGACAGAGAAAAACAAATGCTGTATGCTAACACATATATATGGAATCTAAAGAAAAAAAAGGTTCTGATGAACCTAGGGGCAGGACAGGAATAAGGACTCAGACATAGAGAATGGACTTGAGGACACGGGGAGGGGGAAGGGTAAGCTGGGACGAAGTGAGAGAGTAGCATTGACATATATACACTACCAAATGTAAAATAGATAGCTAGTGGGATGCAGCTGCATGGCACAGGGAGATCAGCTCAGTGCTTTGTGACCACCTAGAGGGATGGGATAGGGATGGTGGGAGGGAGATGCAAGAGGGAGGTGAGAAGCGGATATATGTATACATATAGCTGATTCACTTTGTTATACAGCAGAAACTAACACAACATTGTAAAGCAATTATACTCCAATAAAGATGTTAAAAAATAAATAAAAATTTAATTTTGAAATAAAAAAACATATGAACAAGGTCAGATCGACACAACACTTATTAACCCTCCTGGCTATATAAACAATGCCCCTAACCTTTGTGAGCTTCTGTGCTAAAATTTGGGGGTTGGCTTTTTAAGCTTAATTTAAAAAGAAAATATAAGCCTATAATTTTAATGAAAATGCAGTTTTATTGTGTCCCTTTGATAATAAAATAATCTTAAATTTTAGAACTTTCTTTTTATCTTGAATTGAAACCAGCTTTAGAAAAATGGAGAAAGGAAGGGGAGGAGAATCTTTTTCCTTAGTATCAAATCTACAGATGTGGAATCAAAGCCTGTGTCTATAAGACAATTACATTGTGGAGTATATGCTTCTTTTGTTTCTCCCGCATCTTACAGTAAAAAACCTAGGAGAAGACCTTAGGAAGAGACCTAGGTGTTACTCACTGATAGCCAGTTAAGAAGCCTTTATGTAAAAACTCAGAAGAGCTGAACAAGAGGGCTTGAAATATATCTTCTGATGTAGTTTCAGAGAGTGGTGGCAACTCTACTTAGAAACTAAAGGTATACAATTTGAAACCTTTGTCCCATACATCATTCTCAACATTTTTTTGCATTAACAATCCAGAACTCTGGTTCATGCAAATCTGATGACTCTAATTGAAACATTCAAAAAATCAATATAAAGAGATATAGTCTATGATATCCACTTTTGTTCGAGGAAAACTATACATAAAATACCCTAGTAGGAGCAATGTAAATACTCTATATTAACAGGTGATGCAAAAAAGAAAAAAACAAAATGAGCATTTGGACTTTCCTACATCATTTTATTTCTACAAATATCTCCCAGCTTCAAATTAAGGTTCACATACAAAACGACTGCTAATTGCTTCACTAAAATGACTTCATTAAATTTTCCCATGCAATTCCTTTAACGCAAAATCTATACACTAAATGAAGGATTCTAATTATATAGGATAAAGGGTGTGTCTACAATGTTTCATAGAGAATATAATCAAGTTAAGTAAACAAGGAAAAAAATCATAAAGACTGAAGAAACATCAGAATTTTTTTAAAAAAAGAGAGGATATGAAAGAAAAAAATAAATAATGAAGCTACCAAAAATCTACAGTGTGGGTCTTCTACTATATGCTTCCCAAAGTGGGTTAAAATACATCCATTCCAATCAAGAATAGCCAATTATGGGCTTCCCTGGTGGCGCAGTGGTTGAGAGTCTGCCTGCCGATGCAGGGGACACGGGTTCGTGCACCAGTCCGGGAAGATCCCACATGCCGCGGGGCGGCTGGGCCCGTGAGCATGGCCGCTGAGCCTGCGCGTCCAGAGCCTGTGCTCCGCAACGGGAGAGGCCACAACAGTGAGAGGCCCGCATACCGCAAAAAAAAAAAAAAAAAAAAAGAATAGCCAATTATGTAAATCTGTAGTCTTAACATAGAACGTTAACTGAGGCCATGAGAAAGAAGGACAGATGGAGAGACCCTTGGGAGAGCTGGTGTAAATAAAAACTCCTGAGGCAGAAAGGATCCTTTCACTCAAGGGAAAACTCCAATCTTTCCCCTGAAACAGTGTTCTCTTTGTGCACTTAGAGTGCAATACAAATGTGCAACAATGAGTTGGGTCCATCAGGATTTTCAACCTTCCAGAACAGTGTCCAGCTCCACAGTTAATAATTTAGTATGGTCCATTTCTTGGGAAAAGAAGATTCTCCTTTTAGAGGGCCATTTTGTACCAATTACATTCATCTCTGAATTCAGAGCTCAAACTCACTTTATAGCTAGTAGGCCAGAGATCTCAGCCACTTTCTCATGGGCCTTACCAACCACAGCAGGTGGTAGTAACACAATGATGCTCTTTTGGACATGATCATGATGGTGGTAATGTATTTCACTGCTAATATTCACACCATCATCTTCTATGGAGTAGGAGGAAGAAAAGGAGTTGGGTGGCATTTTATCTTAAATATAATTTTTTTCATGGACAGCTCTTATCCCGCAGTCCCCATTTTTCCCCCCCATTGCCTTCTCTCTGCCCTTTCCATCTTTATCCTTTACTACCTCTCCAGCGCCTCTTCATCTTGCTTCTCATGAACTAAAATGGACAACCTAGTAGGTATTCTCCCCTACATTTCTCCCTGGTCATTGAAACTATTGAAGGGAGGACTTGCCTTATCAGACACAAAAATATTCTAGAAAGGTACTGCTAATAAAAGACTACGGTCTTGGAATAGACAGATAAGTTAGTGGAATAAAAAACAGTGAAGAGAAATAAATCCTAATATCAACTGGAGTTTAATATATAACTAAGGTGATATTTCAATAAGTGGGAAGAGGTAGTTCATTTCATAAATGGAGCTTGAACATAAGTTACCCTTTCAAAGCGTACAATTAAGCAAGCCATTTATTTTTATATTTATTTTAAACTTTCATGGAAAACTACCAAAGGAAACCTGGAGTGCAGAAAGACTGTTTACTCAAGCAGAGGACAGAAACACAGAAGCATCAGAAGTTTATCCTTAAAGGCACAGTTGAAACACTAAACATCTGTGGTTACTGGTGCCATGTAGAAACATTCTTGGTGAAGAAGGTCAAACAACAGGATAGTCAAAATATATTTCACCTGGAGCTTCTCGTCATTTAACCTAAATGAAACTCTCCTTTTCCTGATTACTCCCCCATTGCAGGAGCAAACAATATTAGAAGACCATGGCTAAGAATTTGATTGACACCTCATTCTAGAAAGATTTTCTACCTCCAGGAATCCTCTCTTTTCAATGGCTCTAAACCAGATGTTCCAGAGAGCAGCAATCTCATCCCCCAGAGGTGTGCATTGTGGCAATCCTGGCCACATGAGGTTTAAATACTGAAAATGAAAATCAGCAAATATTAAACTGATGATTTTTACCTTTTCCTTTAATGCATGTTCCACTGCAGTTTTTCATCCTGGAGGTCAAGCTATGAGAAATATTACCCCATAGCAGGAGAGGGTGAAATTTCACTTCTTAGGGAGATTTTAGGCTTAAAAACCAGGTTTTGTGGAAAAAGAAGCTTTGCTAAATTCCTTTGTCTCCTTCTTTAGCATATCGAGAGCAATCCCGGAGGGCCCAGGTGCTGGCCTTCTGTAGTATAGAGATGATATCCCCAGTACCCTTGTTTAAGGCTTAGCTAGAGTCAAGAGGAAGAAGTAGGTAAAGGAAAATCCTATTCCTTCATCTCCTTCCTGAGGAAGACAAAGGGAAACCTAGGTGGGAGAAAGTAGCAATGGAACACGTGTTTCCTGACTGGCCCCCTAGGCTTTGTTCCCAAGGGTGGGAGGCACGCGAGGTAACACAGAAGTCAGGTTGCTCCTCTTACGCTGCCAGACAGCCACCTGAGCTGGACCCCAAAAGGACAGGGCATTGAGGTAATATAACAGAGAAGCCCTGGGCTCTACTCCTGGGCTGATCTCAGCCCCCAGGTGGCCCACACACTTAGCTGGGAGAGTGGGCTGCCAGGGACCTTACGGGACATGGCTAGGTGACCTTGCAAAGGCAAAGGAGGGTAGGGCAGGAGGGTGATGTTTCACAGCCCGTGAGAGCTATGGGAAGGCCAAATCAGCAAGAAGAAGGTGGCCCAGGCTCCGTGGGGACATTCTAAGCCAAAAGAAGCCATGCACTTTCCAGCTACAGATATGAAGCCAGTAAGGAAAGAGTACCCAGGGGGCCAAAGGACAGTGCCAAGGAGCTGGCTGCTACAAGCCACTGCACAGGTGAGCCAGAGGCCAGGGCCATTTCCTCCCAATGACCCACAAAGCCAGATGCCATTGAAAGGAGAGAAACCTGGGGAGGAAGAGACTTTCCAAAGACTGAGCATTTTTGTTTAAAAGTCTTTGTTCTACCTGAAAAATGTAAATGATTTTACATTTACATTTGGGACATTTGTAAATGTCCCAAATGTACATTTACATATGTACATATGTAAATAGTGCTGCAATGAACATTGTAGTAATGTACATTGTAAATGTACATTTACATTGGGACATTTGTAAATGTCCCAATCATTTACAAAAATGTAAATGATTGGGACAAAAGTAAAACTTTAAACCGCTTTAGGCCCTCAGTTAATTTTTGTTTTCCTGCTAAACAGCCAGTGAGGGCACAGGGAAATGCCAGCTAAATCACAAACGAAAGTAGTTAATTTTCACTGCAAAACCACGTGGCAGTGCAGGTTCAACCTCTGCCTGGGCAGCTCGGCTCCCTGGCCTGTTTCTGGATTTTCAGAGAAGCAGCTCCAGGGCTTACTAAGAACCACCTTCAGGGGTTTGAAGAAGAACCCAAAGAAGACAATGCTAACTACCATCAGAATGTATATTCTTCTTAACCCACTCCCAGAGAAATTCAGGTACAGAAAAAATTACTTCTAAACAATTTTATCATCAACAAGTAATGAGCTGCGCAGCATGAAAGAGCACGAGCATAAACCTCTTCTCCCCACCCCTCTATTTGCTGTTTCCAACCTCTTTCCACTTCTCCTTGGTTAGGCATTGAATCTTGGCTAAAGAAGATATTCTGATTTTTTTTTTCCTTTTTCTTCTTAAACCACAGTAACTCACACAGGAGCCAAACCCCTTAACTAAAGAATAATTTATGGCACAGCTGCTAGTGTTTTAAACAAAATCATTTGGGGGATGGGGGCTGGGAGCCAGGAGGTCAGAAGTTGATTTCTGAGTAATGTATGCGGGGGCCTCCTCCCCAGGCTGGCCTGCTGGGTTATCACATTACCCCAAGGCCTGTGCCAAGGATAGGGACAATGCTGCCTGGACCCTATTCGTCCCCTCCATGGACTCAGCAGAGCCCGCAGAGTGGTGAGGCTCTCCACTCTAAGGACACTTGCCCTGCGGAAGGGCTCGTGTTTCAGTGGTGGAAGGGTTACTGAAATGTAAGAGGTTCTGTGACCTCAGTGAAGAGCGGCCATGTTGCTTGGATAAGCGATTCTTAAGCACATCATGTGGATCAACTGAAGGCAACCGGGCTCCCCAGCAAAAGCTCTAAGTGGCGCTTAGCGAGGCAAGGTCCAAGCAGCACAATACAGAAGGATGACTCATTAAAGACTGTGCTCACACGCTTGGCCTGTCCTCTCTGCTTATAGGTCCCACACATGACAATGAATTCCCCTCCTAGGTTACCTTGTCAGCTGGGCAGGCTCTAGGCCGAGGTGTTGAACCCAGGTGTGAATGATTAAGAGCTGGCCTGCCACTGCAGACAGCGAGACCAAAACAATGCCAGCTGGGAACGGCTTCTGCAGTAGGACTTCCAGATCTATGTGCTGGGTGTCACTGGAGGCAAAGTGGAGCCCAGACTAGCAAAAACCCTGTTTCTCCTTTTCCTGTTACAGAGAAGGTTTCAGATGCTCTATAGAAAATGAGACAGTCAGGAGAATGCCCCCCCCCCACCAGGAGACTGGCAGTGAGTGTCCGGAACACAGTGTCCGGGTGCTGGCTTGAGGGAAAGTGCTTTAGGTGGAGAGAGCTGCCGCTGTGTTGGAGAACCCATGTCCTAGTGATGGCCCTTCCTCCTCCTGCTTTGCCGGGTGTGTGGACCAGAGCAAGCTGTCCATGTCAGTATGCACGGGGTCAGCGGCTAGTGCTGCCTTGCAAAGAATCGCGCCCACTCCCTCCAGCATTCTGTTGTCTGTGGGAAGCCTGGGATCTGTGAGCTGAGGGAGCCTCTGTGGTCTGCACATGGGCCTCCTTGGGGATACACTGCGCTGGCAGAGGGAACAGGCTCGTGAAAACTTCTGTGGTGTGGTAAACTGTGGTCGACTTGGCAAGCCTTCTTTGCATATGAATCAACAACATAAGTGTCACTCGACTCAATTCAAAAAATACTTCCAGCATAATTTCCCAAATGGTTTATAACAGTACATGCTCAATATTTTGCATTTCAAGAGTCAGCTGTCTCTTGGAAGACTATAAGGTATACCAATAACCATACAAAATCCCCCATATCATATATGCTTTTTATTATGGCTCTAACTATACAACATCTAATAACTTTTCTCCCAGATAAAGAAAATTAATTTAATCCACTCATCTTCCATCTACTATCTTTTCAGTTTCAATGGGGAAAGAAAAGCAAAAGTGGAAAACAAATTATTTTTGTTCTAAGAGAACTAATATAGTTAAAGTCTGCCCTTCTAGACCAGTCATGATAGGCCCCTGCCTGGCTTCAACAGCGGATACTGTATCAAACGTTATAGCACGTTATAGCATTTTGCTGATGAACATGCCCCACTGAATTTCTAACCATTCATTTGCAAAACTGTACTTTTTAAAACTTGACAAGACTTGTTTGGTTACTGAATTATATCCTCTTCTGAATTTCTTCCTTCTGAAAGGTTTTTTTTTCCTTGCTTAAAGGGATAGTATCCTTGCTTTGCACAGCTTTCTTAATAGTCAGATGTTCTCAATATACTTCACAGCTCCATCTATCCCCACTGGTTAATTTTCATCTGAATGGTATATGGTAAAGAACAATTTCGCAATCAGAAGGTGTTGCCTTAATAACAATTTACGAGAGAAGGAATCTGATGTCAGAGCAGGTCTGACCGAGGCTCTGCATTTTAGTTGGAGGCTTTTATCCCCTTGGTTTTTCTTAAAAGGGTCAAATGAGATACAAACCCAAGGGCCACTGGTCCATCCTCCTGAGATGTGATTGTTTATGCCCAGCAGACAGAAAGGACTTCATGAAACAATGGTTGTTGCATGCCACTCCTTGTTGGTCTACACAGAAATTTAAATATAGAAACCATCTTCCAGGGCCAGGAAATAGTTTTTTATTTGTTTTTAATATAGAACTATCTGTCCAACATTTAGGGTATATGGCATTTTTATTGTCATATTCCGTATACCCACAAATCCCAAAGTGTGTTCCATATTGAGATTTTGGCTGCTATTAAGACCACAACTTTGGAACAGAAAGGCCTGCCTCCTTTCATAGAAGTAGCAGAGAGAAAGAATAGAGGCCTCAAATGTATCTATTTATACTTTATACTGATCTTACTGATCATTACTACTGATATTTAATATTGAGCTTCAATTATTTTTTCACCTATTTTTTATTATGGGAAATTCTTATGCCATAAACAATCACTTAATTCTCTTTGCTTCTACCTCGGATATTAATTGCTTTTTTTTTTTTTGCTAAAAATCAGTAGTTTCCATGGGGCTTCCCTGGTGGTGCAGTGGTTGAGAGTCCGCCTGCTGATGCAGGGGACACAGGTTCGTGCCCCGGTCCGGGAAGATCCCACATGCCGCGGAGTGGCTGGGCCCGTGAGTCACGGCCGCTGAGCCTGCGCATCTGGAGCCTGTGCTCCGCAACAGGAGAGGCCACAACAGTGAGAGGCCCATGTACAGCAAAAAAAAAAAAAAAAAAATCACTAGTTTCCAAAGTTCATGACCCTTCAGTCACATTACCCTCCTAGGATTCTTAACTTGGATGGAGAAAAAAAAATTGTAGTGGTATCAGTGACTTTAACAGTATAAATTACAGACTTTTTATGTCATGTAAAAACTGTACATACAGAGGAATTATTTATGCTCATTGCTGTGTTCAAATCAGGTAATTTTTATAAAAACTCATTGGTAGCTATTGTTTTTAGTTTATTTATAAAAGGGCAAATCTATCACCGTATTACAGATTTTTTAAAATTTTGGTAATTGCATGTCACAATAATCCTAAGCATTTTACTTTATGCATTTAATTTTTTTCTGAAAAGTAAAACCAATTAGCATTATTCTGAGAGAGAGAGTCCACAGGCATTGCCAGACTGCTGAAGGAGATGGTGGCACACAGACACACAAAAGCTAAGAAATCACATACCAAGCCTACATGATTGGTGGTGCAGCCCTGGTGATATATGAAGAAGGATTCGAAGGAGCTAGGGAAAGAGGGCCTCCTTAGTTATCAATGTTGGCCATGCATGGGGGGAAAATACAGGGGTGTGTGCTATATTTATATGCTATTCCCAACTCCAACACCGATGGGCAATATTTACGTATTTGTTGGGCGGGGGGAAATAATGAGCTACATTATGGTTCAATCATCATAAAAAATGCTAATTTCTTTTAAGTCCACTAACTACTGCCAAACATTCTATAAGCAAAATTCAGGCAGCTAATTCCATTGTAAGCATTTCTACAAAATGCTTCTTTATTTTGAGGCCAATCCAGGAACAACAATGTGAAACAATTTCTCATTTTCCATAGAAATGTTTATCATTTTTTAAAAAAAATCTCATCTAAGGCCTTAAATTGAGACTGCCTTGTTTTTGCATAAACTGCTCCCAATCTTGTCACATGTTTTTGTGGCCTTGTGCTGCCAGTGATAGAAGTCTCATACTCATTTCAAATATAAAACCTTCTCATGAAGTTCGTTTCAAAATCCTTGTAGTGGAGAAGTCACCTATTAAATCACCCCCTCAACAGATAGGGTGTTGGCCATGTGGTCTGGAATGCAGTACTTAGCAAGGAGTAGCTAAGGAGAAGGCAGGTAATTGAAGTAATTAGTGGCACTTGCACATTTGAAAGCATTTTACTACATTTCCTGACCAAGGAGAGACCCTCTTGCTGATTTAAAAGAAAAAAAAAAGTTGGGCATTTGAAAATGTAATACATAGAAAAATGTAAAGGTACAGTTAGGGAGTGTTTGATACTAGAAGAACTGTCAGGAATTGGGATCTGGGGCTTCCAGACACTTGAGGCCCAAAGAGAAATTACTTGTGAAATTTATAGCATTCACTTTCTCCATCTGATTATATCCTTCACTATCCTTTTTTTTTTTTTAAACATCTTTATTGGAGTATAATTCTTTACAATGGTGTGTTAGTTTCTGCTTTATAATAAAGTGAATCAGCTATACATACATATATCCCCATATCTCCTCCCTCTTGCGTCTCCCTCCTACCCTCCCTATCCCACCCCTCTAGGTGGTCACAAAGCACTGAGCTGATCTCCCTGTGCTATGCGGCTGCCTCCCACTAGGTATTTTACGTTTGGTAGTGTATATATATGTCCATGCCACTCTCTCACTTCATCCCAGCTCATGCTTCCCCCTCCCCGTGTCAAGTCCATTCTCTACATCTTCATCTTTATTCCTGTCCTGCCCCTAGGTTCTTCAGAATCTTTATTTTTTTTTTTTAGATTCCATGTATACAGTGTGCTAGCATATGGTATTTGTTTTTCTCTTTCTGACTTACTTCACTCTGTATGACAGACTCTAGGTAAATCCACCTCACTACAAATAACTCGATTTTGTTTCTTTTTATGGCTGAGTAATATTCCACTGTCCTTCACTATTCTTTTCTACCTCCTTTTCCTTTCCCTTCTCCTGTCTCCATTATTTTCTCCTCTAAATTTGCAAACCCTCTCTCTCTCTCTTCCATCTTCTCTATTTTTTGTTCTCTCCTCTCCCTCTCTTCCTACAAGAAAATCCCACTTTTGAAAAGGAAGTAGTCAAAAAATCTCTGAGGTTGTAGAGTTTGCATGACATATCATTTCCCATTCTTTTGCTTTCAAACAACCTATGTCTTTATATTTGAAGTGTGTCTCTTGTTATCAGTATATTTGCGTCATGCATGTGTGAACACAGGTGTGTTTTAATGTATTCTAATAATCTCGTTTAATTGGAATGTTTAGACCACTTACAGCAAATGTAATTTTTGATAAAGTTGGGATTAGCTCTACAATTTTTCTATCTGTTTTCAAATTATCTAATCTGTTCTTTGATCTTTTATTCTTCTCTTCCTTACTTTTTTCAAATTAAGCACATATTTCTATTATTCATTATATTTCTTCAATTAGCTTTTTAGCTATATCTTTTGTATTATTTTTAATGATTACACTGGAGGTTAGAATATGCACACCTAACTGATTATAATTTACCTTGGATATTTTATGGTATCACAAATGTTTTTACCACCCGCTCTGCCTTTTGGTATTGTTGTCATATATATTACTTCTACATGTTATAAATATCACAAAGCATTGTTATTTTGTTGTATATCTTTTTTTTAACTGACTTTTATGTTCACCCACATATGTATTCTTTCTGATACTTTACCTTTCTTGTTAATATAGTTTCAAAATACACAAAGCAAAACCTGATAGATTGCTAAGATAAACAGAAAAATCCACAAATGAAATTAGATATTTCAATACCCTCCTTCTCAGTAAATAATACAAGTAGACAGAAAATCAGTAAGACTATAAAAGATGCAACACTATCAACCTGATGAATACTTATAGAACACTCCATTCAACATGAGCAAATATAGTCTTTTCAAGTGTACACAACACATTTAACATTATATACATTATTTTTTGCCACAAAACAACTCTAAATAAATTGAAAAGGATTCAAGATGTACATAATATGTACTTTGACCACAAAGGAAGTGAATTAGAGATCAATAACAGAAAGCTATCCAGAATACCCAAATATGTACCAACTAAATAACACATTTCTAAATAACCCATGGGTCAAATGAAAAATTAAAAGGGAAGCTAGAAAGTATTTTGAATGGAAAATAAGGGAGTATATTAAACACAAATAAAGTAGAGAAAATGACATAATATAGATCAGAGCAGAAATCAATGAAATGGAAGAAAAATACCATATCGATGAACTCAAAAGCTGATTCTTTAAGAAAAATCAATAAAATTGCTAACCTTCTAGACTACTAAGCAAGAAAAAAAATAAGAGAAAAGATACAAACTGCTAATATCAGGAATGAGAAAGTGACATCATTACAAATTCTGCAGATATTAAAAGAATAATAAGGGACAATTATAAAAAATACTTTATGCCAATAAATTTGACAACTATATGAAATGATCAAATTCCCTGAAAGATGCTAAATATCAAGGCACACTCAAAAAGAAATCAAGAATATCAATAGCTACATATCAGCTAAAGAAACTTCATAGCAACTTTCCCACAAAGAAAATTCCTGGCTTATATGGATTCATTAGTGAATTCTACCAAACACTTGAGGAATAAATAACATCAATTTCCATCAACTCTTCCAGAAAAGTGAAGAGAAGTAAATAATTCCAAACATTCTATGAAGCCAGAATTGCCTGATATCAAAACATGATAGACATTACAAGAAAACAAAACTAGAGATCAGTTCAAGATGGCGGAGTAGAAGGACGTGTGCTCACTACCTCTTGCGAGAGCCTTGGAATCACAACTAACTGCTGAACAATCATCAACAGGAAGACGCTGGAACCCACCAAAAAGGATATCCCACATACAAAGACAAAGGAGAAGCCACAATGAGATGGTAGGAGGGGCGCAATCACAATAAAGTCAAATCCCATAACTGCTGGGTGGGTGACTCACAAACTGAAGAACACTTATACCACAGAAGTTCATCCACTGGAGTGAAGGTTCTGAGCCCCAAGTCAGGCTTCCCAACCTGAGGGTCCAGCAACGGGAGGAGAAATTCCTAGAGAATCAGACTTTGAAGGCTAGCAGGATTTGATTGCAGGACTTCGACTGGGGGGAAACAGAGACTCCACTCTTGGAGGGCACACACAAAGTAGTGTGTGCATCAGGACCCAGACCTACCTGCCACTGTTGGAGGGTCTCCTGCAGAGGTGGGGGGTGGCTGTGTCTCACCGTGAGGACAAGGACAATGGCTGCAAAAGTTCTGGGAAGTACCCCTTGGCGTGAGCCTTCCCAGAGTCTGCCATTAGCCCCACCAAAGAGCCCGGGTAGGCTCCAGTGCTGGGTTGCCACAGGCCAAAAAACCAACAGGGAGAGAACCCAGCCCCACCCATCAGCAGACAAGATTATTAAAGTTTGACTGAGCTCTGCCAACCATAGCAACAGGCAGCTCTACCCACCACCAGTCCCTTCCATCAGGAAACGTGCACAAGCCTCTTAGATAGCCTCATCCACCAGAGTGAAGACAGCAGAAACAAGAAGAACTACAATCCTGCAGCCTGTGGAACAAAAACCACATTCACAGAAAGATAGACAAGATGAAAAGGCAGAGGGCTATGTACCAGATAAAGGAAAAAGATAAAACCCCACAAAAACAACTAAATGAAGTGGAGATAGGCAACCTTCCAAGAAAAGAATTCAGAATAATGATAGTGAAGATGACCCAGGACCTTGGAAAAAGAATGGAGGCAAAGATTGAGAAGATGCAAGAAATGTTTAACAAAGACCTAGAAGAATTAAAGAACAAACAAACAGAGATGAACAATACAATAAGTGAAATGAAAAATACACTAGAAGGAATCAATAGCAGAATAACTGAGGCAGAAGAACAGATAAGGGACCTGGAAGACAGAATGGTGGAACTCACTGCTGGGGAACAGTATAAAGAAAAAAGAATGAAAAGAAATGAAGACAGCCTAAGAGACCTCTGGGACAATATTAAATACAACAACATTCGCATTACAGGGGTCCCAAAAGCAGATGAGAGAGAGAAAGGACCAGAGAAAATATTTGAGGAGATTAGAGTCAAAAACTTCCTTAACATGGGAAAGGAATTAGCCACCCAAGTCCAGGAAGTGCAGAATGTCCCTCCCATACAGGATAAACCAAGGAGAAACATGCCGAGACACACAGTAATCAAATTGGCAAAAATTAAAGACAAAGAAAAATTATTGAAAGCAGCAAGGGAAAAATGACAAATAACATAGAAGGGAACTCCCATAAGGTTAACAGCTGATTTCTCAGCAGAAACTCTACAAGCCAGAAGGGAGTTGCATAACATATTTAAAGTGATGAAAGGGAAGAATGTACAACCAAGATTACTCTACCCAGCAAGGATCTCATTCAGATTCAATAGAGAAATTAAAAGTTTTACAGAAAAGCAAAAGCTAAGAGAATTCAGCACCACCAAACCAGCTTTACAACAAATGCTAAAGGAACTTCTCTAAGTGGGAAACACAAGAGAAGAAAAGGACCTACAAAAACAAACCCAAAACAATTAAGAAAATGGTCATAGGATCATACATATCAATAATTTCCTTCAACGTGAATGAATTAAATGCTCCAACCAAAGAAAACAGGCTCGCTGAATGGATACTAAAACAAGACCCATATATATGCTGTCTACAAGAGACCCACTTCAGACCTGGGGACACATACAGACTGAAAGTGAAGGGATGGAAAAAGATATTCCATGCCAATGGAAATCAAAAGAAAGCTGGAGTAGCAATTCTCATATACGATACACTTTAAAATAAAGAATGTTACAAGTGACAAGAAAGGACACTACATAATGATCAAGGGATCAATCCAAGAAGAAGATTTAACAATTATAAATATATATTCACCCAACATAGGAGCATCTCAATACATAAGGCAAATGCTAACAGCTATAAAAGTGGAAATCGACACAATAATAGTGGGGGACTTTAACCCCTCACTTACACCGAAGAACAGATCATCCAAACAGAAAATTAATAAGGCAACACAAGCTTTAAATGACACAATAGGCCAGATAGATATAACTGATATTTATAGGACATTTCATCCAAAAACAGCAGATTACACTTTCTTCTCAAGTGCGCACGGAAGATTCTCCAGTATAGATCACATCTTGGGTCACAAATCAAGCCTCAGTAAATTTAAGAAAATTGAAATCATATCAAGCATCTTTGCTGACCACAGCAAAGATGAGATTAGAAATCAATTACAGGGAAAAAAACATAAAAAAACACAAACACATGGAGGCTAAACAATACGTTACTAAATAACCAAGAGATCAGTGAAGAAATCAAAGAAGAAATCAAAAAATACCTAGAGACAAATGACAATGAAAACACGACAATCAAAAACCTATGAAGGCAGCAAAAACAGTTCTAAGAGGGAAGTTTATAGCAATTCAAGCATACCTCAAAAAACATGAAACATCTCAAATAAACAATCTAACGTTACACCTAAAGGAACTGGAGAAAGAAGAAATAACAAAACCCAAAGTTAGTAGAAGGAAAGAAATCATAAAGATCAGACCAGAAATAAATGAAATAGAAACAAAGTAAACAATAGCAAAGATCAATAAAACTAAAAGCTGGTTCTTTGAGAAGATAAAATTGAAAAACCATTAGCCAGACTAATCAAGAAAAAGAGGGAGAAGACTCAAATCAATAAAAGTAGAAATGAAAAAGGAGACGTTACAACAGACACTGCAGAAATACAAAGCATCCTAAGAAACTACTACAAGCAACTCTATGCCAATAAAATGGACAACCTGGAAGAAATGGACAAATTCTTCCAAAGGTATAACCTTCCAAGACTGAACCAGGAAGAAAGAGAAAATATGAACAGACCAAACACAAGTAATGAAATTGAAACTGATTAAAAATCTTCAAACAAACAAAAGTCCAGGACCAGATGACTTCACAGGTGAATTATATCAAACATTTAGAGAAGCTCTAACACCCATCCCTCTCCAACTCTTCCAAAAAGTTGCAGAGGAGGGAACACTCCCAAACTCATTCTATGAGGCCACCATCACCCTGATACCAAAACCAGACAAAGACACTACAAAAAAAGAAAATTACAGACCAATATCACTGATGAATATAGATGCAAAAATCCTCAACAAAATCCTAGCAAACAGAATCTGACAACACATTAAAAGGATGATACACCATGATCAAGTGGGATTTATCCCAGGGATGCAAGGATTCATCACTATACGCAAATCAATCAATGTGATACACCATATTAACAAATTGAAGAAGAAAAACCATATGATCATCTCAATAGATGCAGAAAAAGCTTTTGACAAAATTCAACACCCATTTATGATAAAAACTCTCCACAAAGTGGGCATAGAGGGAACCTACCTCAACATAATAAAGGCCATATATGACAAACCCACAGCAAACATCATTTTCAATGGTGAAAAACTGAAAGCATTTCCTCTAAGATCAGGAAAAAGACATGGATGTCCACTCTCACCACTATTATTCAACAGTTTTGGAAGTCCTAGCCATGGCAATCAGAGAAGAAAAAGAAATAAAAGGAATACAAATTGGAAAAGAAGTAAAACTGTCACTGTTTGCAGATGACATGATACTGTACATAGAGAATCCTAAACATGCCACCAGAAAACTACTAAAGCTAATCAGTGAATTTGGTAAAGTTGCAGGATATAAAATTCATGCAGAGAAATCTCTTGCATTCCTATATACTAATGATGAAAAATATGAAAGAGAAATTAAGGAAACACTCCCATTTACCACTGCAACAAAAAGAATAAAATACCTAGGAAGAAACCTACCTAGGGAGACAAAAGACCTGTATGCAGAAAATTATAAGACACTGGTGAAAGAAATTAAAGCTGATACCAACAGATGGAGAGATATACCATGTTCTTCGATTGGAAGAATCAATATTGTGAAAATGACTCTACTACCCAAAGCAATCTACAGATTCAATGCAATCCCTATCAAATTACCAATGGCATTTTCTACAGAACTAGTACAAAAAATCTTAAAACTTGTATGAAGACACAAAAGACCCCGAATAGCCAAAGCAGTCTTGAGGGAGAAAACGGAGCTGGAGGAATCAGACTCCCTGACTTCAAACTATACTACAAAGCTACAGTAATCAAGACAATATGGTACTGGCACAGAAACAGAAATATAGATCAATGGAACAGGATGAAAGCCCAGAGATAAACCCACGCACCTATGGTCAACTAATCTATAACAAAGGAGGCAAAGATATACAATGGAGAAAAGACAGTCTCTTCAATAAGTGGAGCTGGGAAAACTGGACAGCTACATATAGAAGAATGAAATTAGAACACTCCCTAACACCATACATAACAATAAACTAAAAATGGACTAGAGACCTAAATGTAAGACTGAGCACTATCAAACTCTTAGAGGAAAACATAGGAAGAACACTCTTTGACATAAATCACAGCAAGATCTTTTTTGATCCACCTCCTAGAGTAATGGAAATAAAAACAAAAATAAACAAATGGGACCTAATGAAACTTAAAAGCTTTTGCACAGCAAAGGAAACTCCAAACAAGACGAAAAGACAACCCTCAGAATGGGTGAAAACATTTGCCAAAGAATCACCTGACAAAGGATTAATCTCCAAAATATATAGTATTTATATATTATAAATATAATATGTAAAATATAAATCACATATATCTATATTAACTCATATTAACAGCTCATGAAGCTCAATATTAAAAAAACAAACAACCCAATCAATAAATGGTCAGAAGACCTAAATAGACATTTCTCCAAAGAAGACATACCGATGGCCAAGAAGCACACGAAAAGCTGCTCAACATCACTAATTACTAGAGAAATGCAAATCAAAACTACAATGAGAGAGGCTTCCATGGTGGCACAGTAGTTGAGTGCCTGCCTGCCGATGCAGGGGACATGGGTTCGTGTCCCGGTCCGGGAGGATCCCACATGCCGCGGAGTGGCTAGGCCCGTGAGCCATGGCCGCTGAGCCTGTGCATCCGGAGCCTGTGCTCCACAACGGGAGAGGCCACAACAGTGAGAGGCCCGCATACCGCAAAAAAAAAAAAGTACAATGAGGTATCACCTCTCACCAGTTAGAATGGGCATCATCAGAAAATCTACAAGCAACAAATGCTGGTGAGGGTGTGGAGAAAACGGAACCCTCTTGCACTGTTGGTGGGAACGTAAACTGATACAGCCACTATGGAAAACAGTATGGAGGTTCCTTAAAAAACTAAAAATAGAATTATCACATGACCCAGCAATCCCACTACTGGGCACATACCCAAAGAAAAGCATAATTCAAAAAGACACATGCACCCCAATGTTCACTGCAGCACTATTTACAATAGCCGGGTAATGGAAGCAACCTAAATGCCCATTAATAGACGAATGGATAAAGAAGATGTGGTACATATATACAATGAAATATTACCCAGCCATATAAAGGAACGAAGCAGGGTCATTTGTAGGGATGTGGATGATCTAGAGACTGTCTACAGAGTAAAGTAAGTCAGAAAGAGAAAAACAAAAACAAATATCGTATAATAACGTATATATGTGGAACCTAGAAAAATGGTACAGATGAACTGGTTTGCAGGGCAGAAATTGAGACACAGATGTAGAGAACAAATGTATGGACACCAAGGGGGGAAGTGGCAGCGGACAGCTGGTGGTGGTGTGATGAATTGGGAGATTGGGATTGACATATATACACTAATATGTATAAAATGGATAACTAATAAGAACCTCATATAAAAAAATTAAATTAAATTTTAAAACAAAGAAAACAAAACTATGGACCAATATTCCTAATGAGCATAGATGGAAAAGTTCTTAAGAAAATTTTAGCTAACTGAATCTAACCATATATAAAAAGGATAATACATAATGACCAAGAAGGGTTGACTCCAGGGATGCAAAGGTAGTTAACATTCAAAAATCAATCAGTTAAACTTCCATTTATAAAATAAATAAGTCATGAAAAGGTAAGGTACAGCAGCGTGACTATAGTTAGTAATACTGTATTGCATGTTTGAAAGTTGCTAAGACAGTATATCGTAAATGTCCTCATCACAAGGAAAAAAAATTTTTGTGACTATGTATGGTGACAGATGTTAACTAGACTTATTGTGATCATTTTGCAATACATACAAGTATCAAATCATTGTTTTATACACCTGAAACTAATGAATATGTCAATTATACCTCAATAAAATTTTTTAATCAAGAAAAGTAGTTTATTGTTATAGAAAATCAGAGTCTGGCTATCTTTGGGAGTGAGGAGATGCCTGAGTGGTAGCACAGAGATGATTCTGGGAGAGGCTGATATATGTCTTGACCCAGATGATGATTATGCAAATACATGAACAAAAGGAACAAAATGGTTTCATTAAGACTATTAATAATAAAAAATATTATTTTTTATTATTGATAGTAGGTATTATTCACTGGTGAGAAACAGTAACAAATATCTTCTGGCTGTTTTCAGAGACCATAAATTAAAAAAAAAATTTGTATTTGATTTCATAAAAACTTAAACTTCTATATAAAAAAATTTTCTGAATAATTGAAATGGCAAATGATACACTAGTTTTAAAAACTGCAACGTATCTTTAATATATAATGATTTACTACAAATAAATACAAAGATGAACATAATAATAGAAAAAATAGACATCAACTATATCTAGACAATTCAGAAAATTAAAAAATACAAATAGTCACTCAACCTATGAAAATTGTTTATTAAAAAAAGGAAATCATCACAAAACATAACGAGATGCCATTTTAGCTTATTAAAATGCTAAAGATTTTTAAAATATTTAAGAGTGATAGTATTTAGGAGTGAGAATATAAAATTCTCTTGAAACTCATATGTCCAAGGCATCTAGACCAGAACTAGTTTGGTGTTTGAGCTCCCAGGAATAACTGAATTTTTCTACTGCATCATTTATTACTGAAATATTTGAGACAGAACACTGGCTATTTTATAATGAAACTGGCAAAACTAATCAAATTCTCTGGTTGTGCATTGGTGAGAAAAGTTTGCAATAACTTTCTCATGACACATCCTCAATTTTAGAACTCATTTGGAACTTGATGACATTCAGACTGAAAGAACCAATTTATTTCTTCTCTAACATTACCCCAATATGTGACGAAATGTGCCTAAGAGAAATGGCTTATCTAACCCATGGATAAATGAAAACAACTTTGTCATGTGATGACTTGAAAGCTGTCTCAAATTTACAGTAGTATTTCAGAGAATAGTGGTTAGAGAAAGCTCTACACACACAATAGCCCTTTAACTTCTTTCTCTAGATCAGTAGTTTTCAAAATGTGGTCCCTGGAGCAGCAGCACTGTTAGAAATGTAAATTCTTGGGCTGCCCTCTACTACTAAATATGAAACTCTGGGGTTGGAGCACTGCCATCAGTTATTTAACAAACGCTCTAGATGATTCCAATGAATATAAAGTTTGAGAATGACTGTTTCAGGTGGTCTTTGATACGGATCCTTAAAGATCTACTTAAGAGAACAGAATAACACAATAGCTAAAATCTATAGGAAATTTTTTCTTCCATGATGTATTTGTGGAAATTTTACAGCATTTTTATCATTTCTTATGTCTGAAAGGTAAATATTCCACATTTATCAGAATTCTTGTCATGAATAAACAAGATAGTGACATTTCAGAAGAAAAACCATACATCAATGTGTTTCTGTTTAACATGGAACATGGGGAAGACAAAATCCTACTAAAAGAATCTTGGTCTTGTTTATCTTCCATTACACATTGTCATGTAATTTTTCTATGTACCCTATGTGTGTTCATTAAGTTGGACTCATGCTAACACCAAAGCCCTAAAATTTTGGCATCCACCAATGCTAATGTAATAAGAATGTTATGCTATCATTACCATACAGCTCAAAAATTAGAGTTTCATATTACCTCATTTAGCATCTCAGAAATAAGAGGATAGAGGTAAAGAATTTGGGGGTACACATTGCCAAAGATAAAAGAAATCTGCAAATTACCAATTTAGCTCAGTTGAGTCTGCATTCTACAGCAAGGATGTTTTCTAGAAAAGAAAATCACAGTATACACTTTGGTAGAAGGGAGTGAAATTTGACAAGAGCCTCATGCCCATTTCTAACTAGACAGGAAAAATATTTCAGCAGGGACGATTAATAAAGCCATTTTTGTTCCATAGTAATCTCTGGGATCTTCAGAAAAATTTTAATACTTCCTCTCTCTAATCTTTAAAGCATAATGTTTCAGTTATCTGTTGAAGTTATCTATTCTTCTTATAAATCTGCAATTTTTACCAGACCTTGTGGGGATAGCTTGTCTCTGTTCTGCATGGCATCAGCTGGCACGGCTTGAAACCTGCGGGCTGGAGTGAGTGAAGTCTCATTTACTCACATGTCTGATGAGTGATCCTAGTTGCTAGTTGAGGATTTTGCTGGGATTGTCAACCAAACACTTACCCATGTCTTCTTTATGTGGACTGGGCTTCTAAGGGTAAGCATTCTGAGAGAGAGCCAGGTGGAAAGCCATATTACCTCTTCCATCCCAGTCTCTAAAGTCAAGGCTGGCAAGACTTCTGCCATACTCGAATAGTCAGAGCATTCCCTATCCTTCCCAGGATCGAGGGGAAAGAATATAAACCCCACTTCTTGATGAGCAAGTGCCAAGGTCCTGGGAAAGCATGTGGGACCAGAAATAAAGCTATAACCACTTTTGCAAAATACAATGTAGCCACAGTCCACTGTCCACAACAATTCACATTTCTTCTCTGGACATGAGAGTGAGCAAGTCTGCAGATAATTCCAACCTCTAGCCTTAGCACCAACCCAGCTGATTGTGAGTGGAGGAAAAGAAAGCTATTCCCACTGAGGCCTGCCCAAGTTGCAAACTCATGAGCAAAAAAAAAAAAAAATATTGTTTTGTTTTAAGCCTTTATCTATGGATTGGAATGTTATGTAGCAATAGATAAGCGTAAGACAGATTCTCAACTTTTTTCCCTCATTAAACACAGGTAAGAGACACAATGGCACAGGAGGCACTGTTCAACTCAACCAAACGTAAAAAATAAGATAGGCTGGCTCTCAAGCTCTCCCTCATTCTGTTTCTCCAGAAAGCATTTTGGAATATCTGAGGGTTATATCATTATAGTGATAATGCTAAATTCACCTGAATTTATACATAAATAGTATGTTACAAATTTTGGTGCCTTACCTATCATTTATGATACACCTCTGATTACACTCCGATGTGTTACAAGATGCAGGTTGAAAACCACTGTCCTAGATACTCGTGGAGGTAAAAATTTCTTCAAAAAATTTTAACAAATAACTCCAAAATTAACGAATGAAAAACCCTGAGTTCAGTTATGTCTGTCTTTCAGAAAGGTTTGCCTAGGGTAGCTTGTTGCTGGCTAGACAGGAGCATGTACAAATGGAATGAGAAATGAAAACAGTATCAATAAGCAATTTGTTCTGTTCACACTGAGAGATGGTAAAGGAACCATCGGTCACTCTCTCCGTCATTGGGCGAGTTCTTCTTAAGTACAGTGACCACAATTCTCATTGTGCCCAGTAGAGTCTCAACATTCTACCTGATTTCACATTCTCCCCAAATAAAATTCTGAATAATAATTTATGTGGTCATTTTATTCGTAAGTCAAGTATTTACGAAAACAACTTGCAGTTTTGTGAGATGTCTTCTGATGTCTCTGGACAAATCTTTGGAACAATTTCTAAGGGAATGGATCTGGATAATGTACTTTACATCCCAATGGATAGTCCCGATCTGGAATCAAGACGTGGGAATCATGTTTGCCATGGATTCATCATGTTACACTCTGTTAGCTGTCCTCCACTTAACAATCTGACTCCCTGGCAGTTATACCACTACATCTGTTGGTTACAACTGAGCAGTAAGTAGAATTTTCACTAAAAGCACTCAACATATTTTTCCAATGGTCTCCACTGGCATTTTAAATTCAGCTTTTAAGTGCTTTGTAAAATTAATTTGCTTGCTCAGGATTTCATACTTCCTTTATTGCAGTATGTAAGGAAACTGTGGGAAGAACGTCTTTGCCCAAGTTTCTGTTGATGGACGAGCTTGCTTTCTATCCAGCCCAGTCGCCTTGAAGAAGAGCCCTAACCATACCACTTCCATTAAAACACTTTAACTGATTGCCTATTAAGTCATCCCCATAATCAAAGCATTTTGTTGAGTTTTCTAACAGGTATTGACACATGGGTTTTGATCATTGTTATCAGACTTGAAGCTCTCAGACCAATCATTAAAATTTTTCTTGGTCTAAAAATAAAGCCCCAAATAGTTTATAATTACTATAAAGTGGAAAATCTGAAACATTAAAACAAGTGCTCAAAATGAAGCCAAGGTCTTGGTTTTCACCTGCGAGGAGCACATCACTGCACATATGGGAAAGCACTGGGTCCTCAGTGCTCTGGGCTAGGCTATAAATAAAGGGCTTATCATATGACGGACAAAAGCAGAGCCTGATTTCCCTGTCCATCCTCAAACCCAAAAGATCAGAAGGTCAATTCTTATCTCTGAAGTCCAAAACCATCAATTATGAAGTCTTTCACTTAGAGATGACTTTTATTTTCATCAGTCACCATAAACTTGGAAGCACTGAATATCCAAATTCATAAGATATACAGTAAGTGCCCTACATACAAACTTTCAGGTTGAGGACTTTCAAAGATGGGAACGTTGTGTTCACATGTCCAATCACGTAAGTTAGTTCACGTGTCTGGTGTACACTGTCATATGCATGCATCCTCTACAAGTGGTTGTGCTTTTGTGTACTTTACTGTACAGTACTGTATAGAGTACAGTAGTACAGTATCTTTATTTCAAGCCCAGGATGTCCGGAAGCAAGCGTAAAAGCAGCAGAGATATAGCTGGTACTGCTAAGAAGCGCCAAGCGATAACGATGGAAGCAAAAGTAAAAATAATTGAAAGAGTGGAGTGAGGTGAAAAGATGCAAGACGTCGCTCGTTCTTATAACATGAATCGTTCAATCACTGGCATTATTCTAAAGAACAAGGACAAGTTCATGGAACACGTGAAGTCTGCTGTGGCAATGATGCCGACAATAATATTGAAGAAGCGTGGAAAAGTGATGGAGATGGAGAAACTTCTCAGTGTGTGAATGAAGGATCAGCATCAGCATCAAGTCCTGCTCAGCTTAATGCTGATTCAAGAGAAAGCTAAAAAGCCTTTATGAAGACTTGAAAAAGAAACACAGTGAAGAATCAGAAGGTGTGTCTTTTAGTGCCAGCCATGGCTGATTTTATGCGTTCAAGGCTGAGCCAACCTTCACAATGTAAAAGTAAGTGGCGAGGCAGCAACTGCAGATACGGTAGCAACCCGGAGATTTCCTGAAACGCTTCAAGAAATTATTGATGGGGAGGGAGACGCAAGAGGGAAGAGATATGGGAACATATGTATATGTATAACTGATTCACTTTGTTATAAAGCAGAAACTAACACACCATTGTAAAGCAATTATACCCCAATAAAGATGTTTAAAAAAAAATAGAAGGGAAAAGGTAAAAGAAAGAGGAAAAAAAAGAAAAAGAAATTATTGATGAAAGCATGTATTTACCTGGGCAGGTTTTTAATGTGGATGAGACAGGACTGTACTGGAAGAGGATGCCAGACCAAAGTTACATTAGTAAGGAGAAATATTTGATGCCAGGCTATAAAGCAGCAAAGGATAGGCTAATTCTGTTGTCTGGTGGCAATGTTTCCGGCATTATGAAGCTGAAGCCTCTCTTAGTTTATCATTCAAAGAACTCAAGAGCCCTTAAAAACATAGTCAAGGGCTCTCTTCTGGTTGTGTGGAAGAGTAACCCCAAAGCCTGGGTTACACAGGCCATTTTAACATCTTTATTAGAGTATAACTGCTTTTAAATGGTGTGTTAGTTTCTGCCTTATAACAAACTGAGTCAGCTGTACATATACATATATCACCATATCTCCTTCCACTTGCATCTCCTTCCCTCCCTGCCTCCCTATCCCATCCCTCTAGGTGGTCACAAAGCACCGAACTGATCTCCCTGTGCTATGTGGCTACTTCCCCAAAGCTATCTATTTTACATCTGGTAGTGTAGATATGTCCATGCCACTCTCTCACTTCATCCCAGTTTACCCTTCCCCATCCCCGTGTCCTCAAGTCCATTCTCTACATCTGCATCTTTATTCCTGTCCTGCCCCTGGGTTCATCAGAAAGTTTTTTTTTTTTTGATTCCATATATATGTGTTAACATAAGGTATTAGTTTTTCTCTTTCTGACTTACTTCATGCTGTGTGACACATCCTAGGTCCATCCAACTCACTACAAATAACTCAATTTCGTTTCTTTTTATGGCTGAGTAACATTCCACTGTATATATGTGCCATGTCTTCTTTATCCATTCTTCTGTCGATGGACATTTAGGTTGCTTCCATGTCCTGGCTATTGTGAATAGAGCTGCAATGAACACTGTGGTACATGTCTCTTTTTGAATTATGATTTTCTCAGGGTATATGCCCAGTAGTGGGATTGCTGGGTCATATGGTATTTCTATTTTTGTTTTTTTAAGGAACCTCCATACTGTTCTCCATAGTAGCTGTATCAATTTACATTCCCACCAACAGTGCAAGAGTGTTCCCTTTTCTCCATACACTCTCTATCATTTATAGTTTGTAGAATTTTTGATGATGGCCATTCTGACTGGTGTGCAGTGATACCTCACTGTAGTTTTGATTTGCATTTCTCAAATGATTAGTGATGTTGAGCATCCTTTCATGTGTTTGATGGCAATCTGTATATCTTCTTTGGAAAAATGTCTATTTAGGTCTTCTGCCCATTTTTGGATTGGGTTGTCTGTTTTTTTGATATTGAGCTGCATGAGCTGCTTATAAATTTTGGAGATTAATCCTCTGTCAGTTGCTTCATTTGCAAATACTGTCTCCCATTCTGAAGGTTGTCTTTTTGCCTTGTCTATGGTTTCCTTTGCTGTGCAAAAGCTTTTAAGTTTCATTAGGTCCCATTTGTTTATTTTTGTTTTTATTTCCATTTCTCTAGGAGGTGGGTCAAAAAGGATCTTGCTGTGATTTATGTCATAAAGTGTTCTGCCTGTGTTTTCCTCTAAGAGTTTGATAGTGTCTGGCCTTACATTTAGGTCTTTAATCAACTTTGAGTTTATTTTTGTGTATGGTGTTAGGGAGTGCTCTAATTTCATTCTTTTACATGTAGCTCTCCAGTTTTCCCAATACCAGTTATTGAAAAGGCTGTCTTTTCTCCATCGTATATTCTTCCCTCCTTTATCAAAAATAAGGTGACCATATGTGCATGGGTTTATCTCTGGGCTTTCTATCCTGTTCCATTGATGCATATTTCTGTTTTTGTGCCAGTACCATACTGTCTTGATTACTGTAGCTTTGTAGTATAGTCTGAAGTCAAGGAACCTGTTTCCTCCAGCTCTATTATTCTTTCTCAAAACTGCTTTGGCTTTTCAGGTGTTTTGTATTTCCATACAAATTGTGAGATTTTTTTGTTCTAGTTCTGTGAAAAATGTCATTGGTAGTTTGATAGGGATTGCATTGAATCTGTAGATTGCTTTGGGCAGTATAGTCATTTTCACAACATAGAGTCTTCCAATCGAAGAACATGGTATATCTCTCCATTTGTATCATCTTTAGTTTCTTTCATCAGTGTCGTATACTTTTCTGCATACAGGTCTTTTGTCTTCTTAGGTAGGTTTATTCCTGGATATCTTATTCTTTTTGTTGCAGTGCTAAATGGGAGTGTTTCCTTAATTTCTCTTTCAGATTTCTCATAATTAGTGTATAGGAATTCAGGAAATTTCTGTGCATTAATTTTGTATCCTGCTACTTTACCAAATTCATTGATTAACTCTAGTAGTTTTCTGGTAGCATCTTTAGAATTCTCTATGTATAGTTATCATGTCATCTGAAAACAATGACAGCTTTACTTTTCTTCTTCCAATTTGGATTCCTTTTATTTCTTTTTCTCCTGATTGCTGTGGCTAAAACTTCCAAAACTATGTTGAATAATAATGGTGAGAATGGACAACCTTCTCTTGTTCCTGATCTTAGAGGAAATGGTTTCAGTTTTTCACCATTGAGAACAATGTTGCCTGTGGAATTGTCATATATGACCTTTATTATGTTGAGGTAAGTTCCCTCTATGCCTACTTTCTCTAGGGTTCTTATCATAAATGGGTGTTGAATTTTGTCGAAAGCTTTTTCTGCATCTATTGAGATGATCATATGGTTTTTCTCCTTCAATTTGTTAATATAGTGCATCACATTGATTGATTTGTGTATATTGAAGAATCCTTGCATCTTTGGGATAAACCCCACTTGATCATGGTGTATGATCCTTGTAATGTGCTGTTGGATTCTCTTTGCTAGTATTTTGTTGAGGATTTTTGCATCTATGTTCATCGGTGATATTGGCCTGTAGTTTTCTTTCTTTTTGACATCTTGGTCTGGTTTTGATATCAGGTTGATGGTGGCCTTGTAGAATGAGTTTGGGAGTATTGCTCCCTCTGCTACATTTTAGAAGATTTTGAGAAGGATAGGTGTTAGCTCTTCACTAAATGTTTGATAGAATTCAACTGTGAAGCCATCTGGTGCTGGGCTTTTGTTTGTTGGAAGATTTTTCATCACAGTCTCAATTTCAGGGCTTCTGATTGGTCTGTTTATATTTCCTATTTTGTCCTGGTTCAGTGATGGAACGTTGTACTTTTCTAAGAATTTGTTCATTTCTTCCAGGTTAACCATTTTATTGGCATATAGTTGCTTGTAGTAATCTCTCATGATCCTTAGCTTTCCTGCAGTGTCAGTAGTTCCTTCTACTTTTTCATTTCTAATTTAATTGATTTGAGTCTTCTCCCTTTTTCTCTTGATGAGTCTGGCTAATGGTTTATCAATTTTATTTATCTTCTCAAAGAACCAGCTTTTAGTTTTATTATCTTTGCTATTGTTTCCTTCATTTGTTTTTCATTTATTTGTGATCTGATCTTTATTATTTCCTTCTGCTAACTTTGGGGGTTTTTTGTTCATTTTTCTCTCATTGCTTAAGTTGTACGGTTAGATTGTTTATTTTAGATGTTTCTTGTTTCTTGAGGTGGGACTGTATTGCTATAAACTTCCCTCTTAGAACTGCTTTTGCTGCATCCCATAGGTTTCGGGTCATCGTGTTTTCATTGTCATTTGTTTCTAGGTTTTTTTTGATTTCCTCTTTGATTTCTTCACTGATCTCTTGGATATTTAGTAGTGTATTGTTTAGCCTCCAGTGTTTGTATTCTTAACATATTTTTTCCTGTAACTGATATCTAGTCTCATAGCATTGTGGTCAGAAAAGATACTTTATACGATTTCAATTTTCTTAAATTTACCCAGGCTTGATTTGTGACCCAAGATATGATGTATCCTGGAGTATGTTCCATGAGCACTTGAGAAGAAAGTGTATTCTGTTGTTTTTGGAAGGAATATCTTATAAATATCAATTAATTCCATCTTGTTTAATGTATCATTTAAAGCTTGTGTTTCCTTATTTATTTTCATTTTGGATGATCTGTCCATCAGTCAAAGTGGGGTGTTAAAGTACCCTACTGTGATTGCATTACTGTCGATTTCCCCTTTTACAGCTGTTAGCATTTGCTTTATGTATTGAGGTGCTCCTATGTTGTTTGCATAAATATTTACAATTGTTATATCTTCTTCTTGGATTGATCCCTTGATCATTATGTAGTGTCCTTCTTTGTCTCTTGTAATAGTCTTTATTTTAAAGTCTATTTTGTCTGATATGAGTATTGCTACTCCAGGTGTCTTTTGATTTCCATTGGCATGTAATATCTTTTTCCATCCTCTCACTTTCAGTCTATGTGTCCCTAGGTCTGAAGTGGGTCTCTTGTAGACAGCATATATATGGGTTTTGTTTTTGTATCCATTCAGCCAGTCTATGTGTTTTGGTGGGAGCATTTAATCCATTTACATTTAAGGTAGTTATCGATATGTATGTTCCTATTACCATTTTCTTAATTGTTTTGGGTTTGTTATTGTAGGTCTTTTCCTTCTCTTGTGTTACTTGCCTAGAGAAGTTCCTTTAGCATTTGTTGTAAAGCTGGTTAGGTGGTGCCGAATTCTCTTAGCTTTTGCTTGTCTGTAAATGTTTTAATTTCTCCGTCAAATCTGAATGAGATCCTTGCTGGGTATCGTAATCTTGGTTGTAGGGTTTTCCTTTTCATCTCTTTAAATATGTTGTGCCACTCCATTCTGGCTTGCAGAGTTTCTGCTGAAAGATCAGCTGTTAACCTTATGGGGATTCCCTTGTATGTTATTTGTTGTTTTTCCCTTGCTGCTTTTAATATTTTTTCTTTGTATTTAATTTTTGATAGTTTGATTAATATGTGTCTTTGTGGTTTTCTCCTTGGATTTATGCTGTATGGGACTCTCTGAGCTTCCTGGACTTGATTCACTATTTCCTTTCCCATATTAGCCAAGTTTTCAACTATAATCTCTTCAAATATTTTCTCAGTCTGTTTCTTTTTCTCTTCTTCTGGGACCCCTATAATTCGAATGTTGGTGTGTTTAATGTTGTCCCAGAGGTCTCTGAGACTGTCCTCATTGTTTTCATTCATTTTCTTTATTCTGCTCTGTGGTAGTTATTTCCACTATTTTATCTTCCAGGTCACTTATCTGTTCTTTTGCCTCAGTTATTCTGCTATTGATTCCTTCTAGAGAACTTTTAATTTCATTTATTGTGTTGTTCATCATTGTTTGTTCACTCTTTGGTTCTTCTAGGTCCTTGTTAAATGTTTCTTGTATTTTCTCCATTCTATTTCCAAGATTTTGGATCATCTTTGCTATCATTACTCTGAATTCTTTTTCAGACAGACTGCCTATTTCCTCTTCATTTGTTTGGTCTGGTGGGTTTTCACCTTGCTCCTTCATCTGCTGTGTGTTTCTCTGTCTTCTCATTTTGCTTAACTTACTGAGTTTGGGGTCTCCTTTTCACAGGCTGCAGGTTCATAGTTCCTGTTGTTTTTGGTGTCTGCCCCCAGTGGCTAAGGTTTGTTCAGTGGGTTGTACATGCTTCCTGGTGGAGGGGATTAGTGCCTGTGTTCTGGTGCATGAGGCTGGATCTTGTCTTTCTGGTGGGCAGGGCTGCATCTGGTGGTGTGTTTTGGGGTATCAGTGATGTTACTATGATTTTGCACAGCCTCTGTGCTAATGGGTGGGGCTGTGTTCCTGTCTTGCTAGTTGTTTGGCATAGGGTGTCCAGTACTGTAGCTTGCTGGTTGTTGAGTGGAGTTGGGTCTTAGCATTGAGGTGGAGAGCTTTTGCCATTTAATATTACATGGAGCCAGGAGGTCTCTGGTGGACCAATGTCCTGAACTTGGCTTTCTCACCTCAGAGGCACAGGCCTGACACCTGGCCAGATCACCAAGATCCTGTCAGCCACATGGCTCAGACGAAAAGGGAGAAAAAAAGAAAGAAAGAAAAAAATAAAGTAAAACAATATTAAGTTATTAAAATAAATCTTAAAAAAAATAAAAAGTAATAAAGAAAAGAAAGAAAGAAGAGAGCAACCAAACCACAAAACAAGTCCCTGAAGGGACTTCCTAGTGTGTGTAAACTTTTCCTCCTTCACAGCTCCCTCCCACTGGTGCAGGTCCCGTCCCTATTCTTTTGTCCGTGTTTTTTCTTTTTTCTTTTGCCCTACCTAGGTACGTGGGGAGTTTCTTGCCTTTTGGGAAGTCTGAGGTCTTCTGCCAGTGTTCAGTAGGTGTTCTGTAGGAGTTGTTCCACTTGTAGATGTATTTCTGATGTATTTGTGGGGAGGAAGGTGATCTCCACGTCTTACTCCTCTGCCATCTTGAACATCTCTCTACAGGACTGGTTTTTCCACCACTTTATCCCGGAGGTAGAGAAATATTTCTTGTAGAAGGCCGTCCCATTCAACATTCTTTTGCTGTTTGACAGTGCTCCAGGCCACCCCCCCATTCATGCACAACTTTCATCCCAATGTCAAAGTAGTGTATCTGCCATCAAATACTACATCGCTCATCCAACCTATGGACCAGGGAATTATAGCAACTTTCAAGAAATATTATTTATGTCACACTTTTTGTCAAGCAGTAAAGGCATGTAGCAAATCAGGAATAACCTTGTGACAATTTTGGAAGGGCTATAACATCTACAAGTCCATAAAAAACACAGACTTTGCTTGGCATGAGGTTACAGCTGTCACCATGAATGGGGTTTGCAAGAACCTTTGCTGCAGTTTGTTCACAATTTTTGTGGATTTGAGAAGGTGAATGAGGAGTCCAAAGAAGTCTTCAGCAATTTAGTGACCCTCAGCGAGAAGCTGGAGCTAGATATGCAAGAGGACAACTTAACTGAACTCCTTGCTGTGAAACATGAGGAGCTTACTAATGAAGGCCTGATGGAATTGGAGGCCCAGAGAAAGGACGAAAAGAGACAAGAGGAAGAAGAAGTAACCGAACCGAAGAGGTTCACAACACAGTAAATGGCAAGGGGATTTCTTTATTTGAGGAGGCACTGTTAGTTTTCTGAGGCACAGGACCTGAACGAAGAACAGTACATGAAGGTTGCAACAGCCGTTCAGAATGCAATCTAGTGCTACTGTGTCATGTATGACGAGAAAAAAAGAACTCCTACCCAGATATCACTGGATCATTGTTTTCAAGAGGGTAGATAGAATTGAATCCAGCAAGGAACCAGAAACTGTGCTATCAACGTCAGGCATGAGTGAAATTGCAGCTTGCCTCCTATTGCTGACGATCCTTCAGCTCTACTATCTCCCACCTCCTCTCCCTCCTCTAGTCAGTAACTCTTCTTGCCTGTTCACTTGCTGCCAGCCCCTGTTCACCAGCTGTTGTACTATACTACTGTACTTTTCAAGGTACTGCACTGTAAGATTAAAAATGTTTTCTTTCTTTTTTTTTATGTATTATTTGTGTGAAAAGTATTATAAACCTATTACAGTACAGTACTATATAGCCGATTGTGATAGTTGGGTACCTAGGCTAACTTTGTTGGACTTACGAACAAATTGGACTTACAAACGCGCCCTTGGAATGGAACTCATTCGTATGTAGGGGACTTACTGTATGTGCACTGAATATCCAAGTTCATAAGATATATATCTCTGATTTGCTCACAAATATACAGAGTAGACTTGTATGTGCATTTGTATATGCATAGATATTTGATAACAATAGCTAATGCTACCTCTCAATATCTTGTGAAATTAAAGCAAACCATCATTTGTATTTATAAAGGAGGCCCTCTCTCTTTTTCACAAAAACAAGGCTTTTAAAATAAAGGTGCAAAATTCTGTGAGGCAGGCACCTGTTAATCACCTACTACATTGGTCATTTTAAGTGTACTTTCAACTGAGGAAGCTGACTGAGTGTTAGTGGGCTATTCTACAGGCTTAATCATCTATTTGCACAAATCAAAAGGACTGTAGCTCTGGGGACTGTTGACCATATCTGGTCTCTTCCTCATTACCTAGCATTAATGAAGAGATATAAATTCAGAACATCTAATTTGGTCTAAAAGCCCAAAATGAAAGTTTACAAAAGTTAACTGGGGAAAAGGCTTTTGGGGCTGGGCCACAGGCATCCAGGAAGCTACTATGGCTAGTGTGGCCTGTCTTGTGTACCCCTGACCCCGTGCTCTGTGCTGGGTGGATTCAAAGCCGAACAAACACTCCCTGCCACGTGGGCTGGCCCATGGATTTAACAACAGGTTGTCGGGGATGCTGAGCCTCTTCCCTGGCACCATGACTCTTCCTGGCTTAGCGTGGGCTGTCAACCAGGCAAAGTACATGAGTGTGAGGAAGTTCATAGTGCTGAGGTTCTTCTATGTGTGTCTCTGCAAGAAACCTTGTTCAAGGAGTTCAAGTTTGGGTAGCTTTAAGATGAAATACAAGAATCATAAACTGGCTTTGTTAAGCTGTCAAAAATAGCTATCACGTAGGTGGGCAGGCAGAAAGTAAATGAGACCATATTGAATGGTCCTTTCATGTCTCTTATCAATGAGATATCAACTGCCTGTGTTTAAACATATCTATGTTCTGAGTTTAAACAGTGGCTATTTCTCAAAGGTTTGGAGCTTTGGCGAGTCTCCTTTGGGGTCAGAGACTGTATTTAATTCACTATTATATCCCTAGAAGTTAGTAGAGTACCTAGCAAAGGTGTCCTGTAAATATTAAGAGAATAAAGCACTATAGGCTCAGTTTAGTGTATAAACATGCTTTAAGCACATTCTAACATTCTAGAGCCTGTTCCTTAAATTTATGTATATGATTCACTAAAGTTCTTTTACATGCTAACTGTTCAACCAATGTTTTTATTATCATCTGCAGGAAAAAATTACAGTGTGTCAGCACTCCCCTCCCTACTCGTCAATAATCTCTTCTGCTTAGCTTGTACTTAGTACAATAATAAACACGTAGAAAAAAGCTTTTCTCCTGGGATAGCAGGATTAAAATATAAGTTACAGCTCTTGCCTAACAGCTGTGCAGATTTCGGAAAGATGCTGTTAAAGAGGAAATAGCACAAACACAATGCTAGGTAGATCTGCTGTTCCTAGAGAAAAGTCTTTTTAGAAGCATTTTACAACAGTCCTTCCTCTCTCAAATCACAGTGACAAATAAATGTCAGTTCCCAGAGGGATCACGAAGACCTTAGAGTCAAGAAAACAGTCCGTGAGGTAACATGCAATACAGCATTTCTTCCGCCTTCGATCTCTGCGCCTTCTCATGGTAAAAATACACAGAAGAAATGGTCAAGGACACAGTCATTTCACAGGTTTTCCATTTACACTGCCTTGGAAATTGCATAGTACTGATTTTTGCTCAAGACTCAGGTGCCTTGCTTTGGCCTAAATTCCTCTCAGGCCCATTTATCCACTTCTATTAGGTTTTGAGCACAACTGTAAGGTATATCAGGGAATGGCAAAAAAAAACTTTCAGTATATTCAAATCAAGTATATTTTATTTAATTAGATCCCTCTATGCATTCCATAAGAATGTTAGGAATACTCTCTTTCTAGTCTCAAACACACCTCTTAATCCGCTTATTCTCTGAAGGAACTAAGTTTACTACCAAAGAATAACTTGAGTCAATGATTCCCAGGGTTTTAAATTTCACAATACTGTAAAAATTAGAAAAAATAATCAGGGAAGCTACATAAATTATTGATTTCTTTTTCTAGGTAAGCACATTAAAAATTTTCCAACTATTATCCCCATTTTACTATTTTTCAAAATGATATTTTAAACCCCCAAAAGTAAGAATAAATTTGAACATTCAAACAAGGAAAAAGTTAATTGAGAATTATCAAAACTTCCTACATTTTAATTTACTTAATTTGTTATGTTAGTAAATTTAACTCATGTTGAGACTCACTGGTGTAAACTGAAGTGAGAAGGCTTCCCTCACCAGTAGAGGACAAAAGCACATATCTAGGAAGACACTGGTGTGGGTAAACTATACTATTTCCCTGAAGATTTTGATGAAAAACATATTAGAATGAGAAACAAACATCAACCGGCCTGGACAATTGAGAATCATTACAGAGCTGTGCCTTGTCTTTTCTGCTATTTTGTTTACCAGCATTTACACTGGTCTTTAAAACAAGCACAAACAGAGCGCCTATCTTACCCTGCATGTACTAATTGGACCCAGAAATACTCTCATGAAAGTATGTACACAAGATACTAATATTGGAAAACTAAATCCCTCCCAGATCTGTTTCCATGTTTAAAATGAGACTCTTATTTAGTAAATAAGCTTTTCAGCTCGTTAGTAGTTGCCCCAATTTCACATACCCTGTTGCATGTTAGAACACTGCATTCTTCACAAGATAGTTTCAGTGAAGCACACACTGAGATTGAGTAATCATGCTGATTTGATTTACTTCTGCAACTCCTGCATCAATCACGCCAAAAGGGTATAATTAGAAGGTAGATGTTCTTAAATGTTAAAAGCATAATCACTGCGAACCAGGTTGAGGAGCAGTGACTATCAAGGTTGAACAGCTTCTATCAAGCAGGCATTAGGGTAAATTCCCAAGATGCCAAACCATGAAGCAGACTTTTAGAAAGACCACAACCATTTACTTTCTATACTTCCTGAGAAAAGTTCAAAAGGCATAGGTCCCTAAAATGATATCACATTGTCTTCTGAGGTAAGTTACTCCTGGTCATAATAAATTTGTTTTCTCTATTGATACATTTGCTTACTTCAAATAAGCTAATCTGTGTTTGTTTCCAGTTTGTATTAGCCTTGATTTTCGAAAAAAAAAAAAAAAACTTTTTGTGACACGGTTAGCTAGAGTTTTTCCTTTTCTTGAGGTCACTTGTTTTCCCCATTTTTATTCAAGAAGAAAATTTACTGGCTACATTCTGTCAGCCACACTTTACAAATCAATCTCCAAGAATCTTCAGGAAAGTCCTGGCTCTACCTATAGAGCCCTCTACTAAGCCAGTGCCATGAAGATGTAGGGTAAACTCTGTTTAACCATATCACGAGACTGTACAGTGGCCTAGGCTCACAGGGAACAGTAAAATGAAATACCATCACTCTGACCTTTACTTCCAGCTCCTATCTAAAGCCCACGAGAGGACTTCCAGCCAAGATGGGCAGAAAGTCAGCCCCCTGATGCAAACTTTCTGCTAACATATAGCAACAATAGGAGAAATATACGAAGAAAAACCCCCAAGAAAGATACAGGCAGATTAAAATGCCTCTGAATTCTGCTTACAAAAGGCATTCAGAAATGCTGAAAGAAAAGGTATAGAAAAGTTCCATTGGGCAAACAGCTGCTATGGAAAAATAATAGGAGATAAAGTAGAATTTAAGGCAAAACTGATATTCTACCAAAGAGTTCTAACAAATATGAATGTATTTGCTACAAGTAACAGAATCTCAATATAAATTGAATAAAAACTGATAGAATGATAAGGAGGAATTACTCAATCTACAATATCAGAATAGGATATTTTAACAGTCCTCTATCAGAAAAAAAAAATCCAAAACCTTGAACTACATAAAAATAAGAAGACATATACGTATTTATCTTTAGAACAATACACACAATAAACACAATATTTTTTTCCAGTTCATGTGTAAACTTTATAAAAAATGATCACATACTAGGCCACAAAGCAAGTCTCCAAAATGTCAAATAATTTATATAATAAAGACTACACTTCACAATGCAATTTAAATGAAAATCAATAATTAAAAGATAATTTATAAGCATATTTGAAAACCCAAAATACACTTCTAAATAACTCTTCGGTTAAAGAGGAAACTAAAATGAAAGAGAATGACAATAAACATCTCACTAAACATGGCAGCTGAAGTAGTATACAGAAAGAAATTACAGACTTCTTTCTAAGGACAAGGCTTTCATGAGGTAGAATCAATGAAAAAAGAATTACAAAAATCCACAGATTCTAGGCGATTCTAGTTTTTGTTTTAACCATTTTTTAAAATTGAAGTATAGGTAATTTACAATGTTGTGTTAGTTTCAGGTGTGCAGCAAAGTGATTCAGTTATACATATGTATATGTATAATATATATCTATATATTCTAGATATATAGATATATATATCTATATATATATCTAGATATATAGATATATATAGATATATATATCTATATATATATATCTGATATATATATATATTCAGATATATATATATATTCATATATATATATATCTGAATATATATATATATATTCAGATATATATATATATATCTATATATATATATCTGAATCTAGATATAATATATATCTATATTCAGATTCTTTTCCATTATAGGTCATTACAATATATTGAATATAGTTCCCTGTGCTACACAGTAGGTTCTTGTTGGTTCTCTATTTTGTATATAGCAGCTTGTATATGTTAATACCAAACTCCTAATTTATCCCCCCCTCACTATCCCCTTTGGTAACCATAAGTTTGTTTTCTATATCCGTGAGTCTATTTCTGTTTTGTAAATAAGTTCATTTGTATCATTTTTTTTAGATTCTACATATAAGTGATATCATATGATATTCATCCTTCTCTATCTGACTTACTTCACTTAATATGATATCTCTAAGTCCATCCATGTTGCTGCAAATGGCCTTATTTCATTCTTTTTATGGCTGAGTAATATTCTTTATCCGCTCATCAGCTGATGAACATTTAGGTTCCTTCCATGTCTTGGCTAGGGTAAATAGTGCTGCTATGCTGCCCATCAATAAAAAGTCTACTAATAATAAATGCTAGAGAGGGTGTGAAAAAAAAGGAACCCTCCTAAACTGTTGGTAGGAATGTAAATTGGTGTAGACATATGGAGAACAGTATGGAAGTTCCTTAAAAAAAACTAAAAAATAGAGTTACCACATGATCCTGCAATCCCACTCCTGAGCATATACCCATCCAGAGAAAACTCTAATTCAAAATGATACATGCACCCCAATGTTTTAGCAACACTATTTACAAAAGGAGACTGTTAATGACAACTTTTGAACTCCTACACCATGTCCTATCAGACATTATTACATCCACTTTGTGGTGTTTCATTAAGCATTTATGTGTTGTACTTTTAGACCATAGCAGGTTTGATGGTTCCAAGGTTTATGCTTAAGGAGTCATTCACGAACACAGAAGTCAGATGGCATGGGGCTAAATTTCTGCTCTTCTAGTTTACTGACTAATGGCAAGATTTTAGCATCTTAAGCCTCAGATTCTTCATCAAACAAAAATGTACATAGTAATAATATCTACCATGTAAATTCCTTATGATGTTAAATGACTTAAAACAGCTGAAATATATTATTGGGTTGGCCAAAAGATTTGTTCGGGTTTTTCCATAATATGTTATGGAAAAACCCGAACAAATCTTTTGGCCAACACAATATAACACTGAACAAGTAGTAGGAGTTCAATAACTGTGAACTAGTATTTTGACATGTACAATACACACTTGGTTTCTTGTTCCATCACTCCTACATGATTATATGCTCCTTGAAGAGAGAAATAATGCTTTGTTCATCTTTGACCAATGAAGAGCACAAACTAGTGTCAACTACACAGTTGGTTCTAAGTATATTTGTTGTATTAATGAATGAAGTTTAGTTAAACTTATCCAGGCTACTTTGGTGTTAGATATCAAAATTCTCTAGCAAAATAAAGCAATAAATATGAAGATATTGCTAGTGATTTGTAATTATGTTTGTTCTATATTTAATTACCACTCCTCATTGAGTATTGACACTCGAAATAGTTAAATCAGTTTTGCTCCATCAAGTCTGACATTTTCAAATATTCATTAAGAATCAAAACTCTTCAATAGGAAGATATTCTTATTGAGTGAGGGTGGAGTTGGAGCCTGGTTTGTTTTTCTAATTTTAGACATATGGTGGTGATGGAAAACATCCACTCACAGATGAGACACACAAAGACAAGGGTATAACTGTAAAGGGCACAGAATACATAAAATGTGTTATTATATAGGAAAAAATACATTTATGTAAAACAAGGTAAGATCTTTTGTATTCCAGAAGAAAAATTTAAATTCTATAATTTCCAGAATCGACTGTTTCTACAAAATTTGTTAAAATTAAAATGCTAATTTCATCCCAATTGCAGCACATTTATTTTCTTTTAATCCATTAATTATATCTAGTAATGTTCTGCAGGGCTTTTTTTTTTCTTGTAGTCACTTACCTTTTATAAAATTTCATAATAACTTAATGTGAGATATGGTTGGCTGAGTCCAATAAAAGGCCACAATAGATAACTGGGGGTTAATTTACTTTGCTGCTAGTGAAAACACCTCTGGCATACTTTTCATAATGCTATTGTTTGGGCAGAATGAACATCTCTTTTCTTCTTTTACTAAGTAGATCTTCAAAGACTAGAATGCATCACTCAGGAATGAAAGTTTCTTCTGGAGATTGTTAAAAGGAAAGGAAAGGAAAGGAAAAGGAAAAGGAGAGGGGAGGGAAGGAGAAGGGGAGGAAGGCAGGAGGGCAATTTCAGTGTAAAAATCAGGTGTACTGACGTACTGGGAGTTGGAGTAAGAAACTAAATGGAATGACAATGTCTTTCCAACCCTTGGATTTAATATTTTTCAAATTGTTATGGCTTGAATTAAAAGTAAAAATCACGCAAACACTCACACACACACACACACACACACACACACACACACACACACACAGAGACAGATGACCTGAAATGAAAAACTAAATATAGCATTAGTTTCCATGACAGCACATCCCAAGAATGGGGATTCATCACTCACCATGCAATACAAATGTATCCAGGAATCTCATATGCATCAGTTTCAACCCTACCAAGCCTTCTTTCTATCTTCCTGAATCCTGACTTTTTAAATGCAGTAGTGTCAGTATCAGTTCTCAGTTTGTTTAATTTAGTTCTCAGTGACTGCCTGTTGTGGACCCATTTTCCCCCTTGTAAGCAGTATACACTTCTTCTTTATTGTTTACTCTTTATGCTACATGAGGTGAAAATAACTCATTATTTCTTGTTAGAAGTATAGAATGTACTCAGTGTTCTATGGAAACACCTCTTCAACAAGTGAATTAACTAATGAATATTTTGGAAAGGGGGAGGGGCTAGGATACATCTTTAGCTTAGGAGCTACACATGACAACTGGATTTTCAACTCTTCTTAACAATTATGACATCTCTCAGAAAAGCATTTATTTCACTTATAAAATTGCCCCAAGATTTTAATAGTGTGAGCATGTGTGGAAGGGAAAGATCTATATCCACCTCTTCTGAGGAAAATTTTCAAAGACATAAATTCCTCTATTCTGAAATATCACTACATCCAGATTTATCTATTCAACCCATCTTTATCAAACCTTTGTGTCTCCCAAATGAAAAACATATACTTACATGCTACATATAAAGAGTCTCAGTCACCTGAGTGATCCAACCTGCCTCAATTATCTGCTTTTTGCCCCCCTAAGATCATTTTTTGGTTACTTATAAATTATTTTCTCATACAAATTAATGCTGTACTATAAGATACTAAAATAGGTATAATATTATTAAATTAAATCCTTTTATGGAAAAAAAGAGAGAATAGAACAGTTAACATATTATAAAGACCTGGGAAAAGAAGCTATGGAGATCTGGAGGGTAAGGTGGGACCACCTGGACTCTTCTTGAGCTAAACTCCCTTTATTAATGGAATGGCAAATTTACTCTAAGAATCAAGTTCAAGCCCATACTTTTGGACAAAGGAAAAGGAAAAACAATTTTACACAAGTCCAATGCATGTAGAAATGGCTATTTTGATAACTAAATGCCATTTAATAGGGAAAAAAAGGAAGGAAAGACATGAAAATTGGGGAAAGAGCATTCACTGCTTAGAAAACCCTCCTATCAGATTTCCAATCTTTGGTTTCTAAAGAACACTCAGTGAGATTTCTTCACTGAGGGCTTGAACTCTTCTGAACAAATTCCCTTTTTGCTTCTTTTCTGGGAACATCTTTCTAGGCTGATTCATGAAATCCCTTTAAAAATCTCTCATGTAGACTAAAAGTAAGTTTACAAGGTTGCTGAATGTGAGGTCAACACACAAAAATCAACTGCATTTCCATATAGAAGTGGTAAAAAATTGGAAACCAAAATTTATATACATTATCATTTGCAATAAAAACAAATATGAAACACAAGAATAAATCTTAAAAACATGCACAGGGTCTATATTTAAAACCACAAAATGTTGAGGAAAGAAATCATCAAAGAAGACCTAAGTAAATGGAAAGGCATACCATGTTTAAGGACTAGAAATCTTAACACAGTAAAACATTAATTGTTTCCAGAATGATCTATAGATTTAATGCAATTCCTACCAAAATCTCAGCAGGATTTTATGTAGATATAGACAAGCTGATTCTAAAATGTGTATGGAAAAGCTAAGAAACAAGAATAATTAAAACAATTTTTAAAAATAAGAACAAAGATGTAGAAATTGCACTATTCAATAGTAAGGCTTATTTTAAAGCAACAATAATCAAGGGAATGTAGTTTTGGTGAAGGAATAGACACATATCAATAGAATAGAATAATAGAGAGTCTAGGATTAGATCCACATAAATAGGGCCATTTGATTTTGACAAAGGTATAAAACAATTCAATGGAGAAATAATCATTTTTTCAACAAATGTTAGAACAACTGGTTATCTGTATGCAAAAATTGGACCTAGACCTAAACTTTATACATTATAGACAAACTCAAAATGCACATAAATCTAAATGTGAAACCATAACACTCATAGACAAAAAATAGGAAAAAAATCTTCCTGACCTGTGATCAGGCAAAGAGTTCTTAAAAGTGACACCCAAAGCACAATCCATAAAAATGGAAGTTGATAAATTGGTCTTCATCACATTTAAAAACTGTTACTCTGCCAAAGATACTGTTGAGAGAATGAAGAGACAAGCTACAGACTGGGATAAAATATTTGCAAATTACGTAATTGACAAAGGACTTTTATGCAGAATATAAAGAATTTTCAAAATCCAACATTAAGAAAGCAAACAACCCAATTTAAAAATGGCAAATGACCAAAGAAGACATAAAGATGGCAATTAAGCACACAGAAAAGGATGCAACATCATTGGACATAAGGAGATGCAAATTAAAATTACAAGGTGTCTACACACTACATATTTATTAGAATGGCTAAAATAAAAGGTACTGATAATACCAAGTGCTAGCAAGGATTCAGGACAACTGGAACTCTCATACATTGCTCATATATATTGGTATACCCACTCTAAAAAAGAGTTTGTCACTGAAAACATACACTTAGTGTATTACATAGCATTCCCACTCCTGGATGTTTACCTAGAAAAATAAAAACTACGTTCACACAAAAACCTGCACATGATTGTTCATAGCAGCCTTATATGTAAAAGCCCAAACTAAATAACTCAAATGTCCTTGTATAAGAGAATGGATACAAAATGTAGTACATCTGTACAAGAGAATACTACTCACAATTAAAAGGAATGAACTACTGATACATGCAATAAAATGGATGAATCTCCAACACATTATTCTGAGTGAAGAAATCAGTTTCAAAAGATTATATACTGTTTGATTTTATTTATATAACATTCTAAAATAACAAAACTATACTGATGGAAATTAGTGGCTGCCAGAGATAATGGGTGGAGGTAGGTGTGATGACAAAGAAATAGGATTGGGGGCATTCTGGGGCGGTTGATGGAACTATTCTGTATCCTCCTTGTAGTGGTGACAGTGCAAATATATACATGTGTTAAAATTCACAACAATGTACACCAAAAAGGTCAATTTTACTGTACGATAAGTTGAAAAATAAAATTGAAAAGCCCTGCTTTTGACATTGCGAACTCAGAAAATGTTTCAGCAATGCCTGGATTTAACAATGTGCCCTATTATCCAAAATCTAAGTTTTAATCTGTAACTCAGGAGGGAGTCAGTTCCACTATACACCCTCAGAGAATGGGGGGAGTTCTCCAGCACCATGCCCCTGGCAGTTAGCAGTCACTCTAGCTACAGCTACTGTGCAAGATATTTTCTGGTATTACTTCATTCTCTTCTTGGGCAGCCCCTGCACCAGCAGTCACACTGGCTACACCAGTGATAACAGAAGAGAGGACTGCTACTATTGCCATTATCAAGACTGGAAGAAGAGAGAAGATGCCATTGTATAGACCATGATAACATTGCTTAAGGCAAGAGTTAGGGGAGGGTGTCCATGGTTGTAAGGTATTGGATTGGCCAAAAAGTTTGTTCAGGTTTTCCATGCTATTAGGCCAACTTAATGGTGTAAGTTAAGACAGAAGGAAGAAACAGGACCTTCCCTAGTTCTCACGTCTTCATAAAACCTTATATACACACAATCCTAACTGAGTTCTTCTAGTTTTTGCATCTTATGTTCTTTTCTTTCCTTTTGTATATATTCTGCATTCTACTGCTATAAAAAAAGAGACAAGTGAATAGCTAATATCAGAGATTAATTTTTTTTACATCTTTATTGGAGTATAATTGCTTTACAATAGTTTCTGCTTTATAACAAAGTGAATCAGTTATACATAGAGATTAATTTTTAAATAACTCCTAGGGATGTATCCTAGGCTTAGTATAGGCTCAGCACCACTTCTCAGAGCTTCCACATATGTAGTCCTGCATAATAATTTCTGGGTTGATCCTAGCAGCTTTTGTTTCTGTGTTTTAGTTTGGAAATTCCTAAACTATCTACAGATACAAATCAGATTAAATCATTTCAGGATAGTGTTACTGCTAAGCGTACTGTATTAAATTCAAATTCATATATCAAAATGCTCAGTTAATCAGAATATTCATCTAACTGAAAGTAAGACCCACTAAAAATAAACAATCTTTTGCAAAATGAGCAAAGTCCACTAGTTCTAGACCATAAAGAATAGGCTATGAAGTCATCATTACCTTTTCAGCACATGATTGAAAAATATTTAATTGGTATTTATGAACCACAAAGAAGTAAGGCTGATAGTTGCAACTCTGAAAGTCCTACACTTAGTTTCATTCCTCAAAGGATATTTTTAAACCTTCTAGGAAAAAAGACTCAAATAGCTAGTGCTCCCAATGACCTAAATACAATTTATCATTCACATTTCCTAGAAGGTCCTACATAATGAATATTCTTTATATTTTATCTTCCCAAATATAATTGTCTTGACCCTTTGGACAGTGACTATGACTTTTTTAAAATATGATTTATTTTCCAGCATTTTGTGTGTAGAAAGTAATTATTAAATAATTGTTGAGTGAATTAATTAATGAAGGAATGAATGCAAGAACAAAGGACTGTGGGGGAAAAAAAGGAGTAAAACAATTCTATCCAGTTATGCCAATGAAGATGCTAATCACAGGTAGCATGCCACAGCACTAAGGGTGTGTACCCTGCACCTTTCTTCTGGGATGAATAGATGGGTCTGTGGTCACTAAGCCCTCTCACAGACCCATTATCTTGCACTGTACCCCGTTTCTCTGCCTAATTAAAGTATTGTTTCCAGAAGACATGACTAAGTCAAAGATGCTTCAAACCAGATGTGTGTGGCATGCGGAAACATTCTGGCCGGAGCAAACTGCCGTCTTCTCATCTGGGTGACATAAGCACTGGCCTGGGCTGTACCCAATTTTGACATCAGAAACTTGTCCATTTGTTCTATGCTGTTTACCCATTATACTCATTCAATTTTCCCACATACCTTTCCCAATTATCTACCAATTTAATCCATTTAGTCTATCTCTACCACAGTAAACATGTTCCCCTTTAGCATTTACTAGCACTTGGGGCTGGACTTTCAAGGGCCTCTAACAGGCCTTGTGATTCATTTATTTTTCCTCTTTCTGTTCAATTTTATACTTCTGACTCATCACTAAAGTGGATGCTGCTGCTACAGACAAATGCACCGGCAAGAACCTAACTACACAGTGGACCATTTAGTCCTGAAACTAAATGAAACAGAATAATGGCTGCAAAATTGATCTGGGCCATGGGGCAGAAGCTATGCTTAAACTTCATTCAGCATAGCACCTGCCACACAGCTGAGGCAGTGAAAATTGTATCATGATGAGATGCCCTAGGTCTGGGTGCCATTTGCTGTCTTTTCCATTATTGTTGATAATGACAGTGCTTGCAAATGGAACAACATTCCTCCTGCTGCAGATCAAAAGGATTTAGAAAAATATCCTATCATCTTATTTGAGAGACCAATAAAGTAATAATTCAATTTTCTCGGTTTTGCTGGGAACTTGGGCAGCTAATATTAATTATTATCTCTAGCCATTGGGCACCAGTGAAACTAGTACTTGTAAATTAAAATAAAGTGCATTTGTCTATTTTTGTTTTGTAGGAGAATTAGCCCATTCTGACTTTCTGAAAGAAAAAAGTTTAGCTCACCTGACACCTGGGTACTTCAAAGCACCCCTAAGTTTCTCCTTCAACACTGACCATTTGGCATAAAGATCTGGAAGGCTAATTTGTCATCAGTTTACCTTTGCATCACCCATAATATCCCACATGCCGTCTCTTTATTAGGAAGGCTTCTCTGTCTTCATATGTTTCTTTGCTCTTCATGAAAGCTACGTGCCAAGAAAAATACCTCAACATTACGAAAGAAAAGTACACGCACAACCCCAAGAACCATGAGGATGAATCAACAATTTCCCCCACTGGAATTAGAAAAACAGAAAAATATAACCACCTAGTTGGCAGTAGCCACATTAGCCTTCACAAGCTTGAGATTACTGAAAAATAGATCATGGCAAGGACGGCTGTTAGACCACCTGGTTGCATTTTCCCCTTCTTCCTTACCTACAGAATCTGATCTTATTCAAGGAGGTGATATGCCCAGCTGAAAGTTTATATTTCCTAGTCTTTCTATAACTGGTCATGAATAGTGAAACGTAAGTGGAAGTAATTGGGTGGGGATTCTGGGAAAGCTCTTTAAAGGGAGCTGATGCCCCAGGGGGTGTGCATATGTAGCCCTCTCCACCTCTACGAACCCTTTCTTTCTGACTGGAACACAAACATGATGGACAGCAGCACTCTAGCAGTCATTTTGGACCATTTTAAAGATGAATATGAAGCACAAAGGATGACGAAGCAGAAAGAAGAGGAACCTGGGTTCCTGATAACTGTGGCCCTGATCTGCCAGCCCCAGACCTCCTACCTCTTATAGAAGAGAGAAAAGAAAACCTGTGTCTTTTTAATGTCACAGATTCCTGGGTTTTCCATTTAGGGGATTCTGCAAAGCCTAATACTAACTAACTGATCAAGTAATCATCTAAGTTGATGGAGTTCCATGTTCTTAACATTGGGTTAGTGCTTCCATTAATATAGCACACATTCAAGAGGTTATACTTGGCCTCTTACTAAAATTTTAAGGAAATTAGACCGACAGCGAGCACAGTGAAGTGTCAACACTTCTGTCAGTAATACACATGAATTCACGTAGCACCCTATACTTCTGTTAGGATGCCACTTCCCATATGATTTTTCCTTCTTAATAAGACTGGATTACTCTTGAAAGAGAAGCTGAGTCTAACTCATAAACTGAATAATCAGTAAGAATAATACAACTATGACACAACAATAATGATGGTAAATGAGTTCTCCTGGCCTTCTTCTTACCTCTTACAGGTAGAGATAATGCCAGCTTGGTCTACCCTGTGTCTTGCCCACTCCTTGCATGTACGAAGCTTCTGCTTAACCATGGAAGTGCTTGGACTTATTTAATTAAACAAGGAGGCCATTAGACTGAGGGGGCTCTACTGCCATGGCTGCCTGCATAAGCAAATCAAAATCTAAGCCAGTAAATGTCTCAAGATTAAGAGACTGAAACCTAAGGACAACCAATCACAAAGAGCCAACTAGGCTTTAAGCTATAGCCAATCAATAATTTCCTTATTTTTCTTCCACCTTTTCTCTATAAAAGTCTTTCCCGGGCTTCCCTGGTGGCGCAGTGGTTGAGAGTCCGCCTGCCGATGCAGGGGACACGGGTTTGTGCCCTGGTCCGGGAAGATCCCACATGCCGCGGAGCGGCTGGGCCCGTGATCCATGGCCGCTGAGCCTGTGCGTCTGGAGCCTGTGCTCCGCAGCGGGAGAGGCCACAACAGTGAGAGGCCCGCGTACCGGGGGGAAAAAATAAAATAAAATAAAGTATTTCCCCAGCTCCTGTCCCCACAAGTACTTCTAACCACATTCAGTTTGGCGCTGTTCAATTTGAATCAATTTTCGCTCAAATAAACTCTTAAAATTTTAAATATGCCTTACTTTATATTTTAACAGACTTTTGCAACTTAGATTCAGGAAGAAATGGGAGAATAGGGGCTCCTTTAAGCAAGGGACACACAGTAGCAAAGGCTGAAGGAATATTTTCTTCTTAATATTCAATACCTTTTTTTAAAAGTTTAAGATCTACTTCTCTCAGTCATCTGGTAAGTGTATTTTAATCTTTTCAGAAACTGCCAGACTATTTTCCAAAGTGGCTATTCCATTTTATAGAACGAGCAGCGATGAATAAGAACTCCAGTTATTCCACATTCTCAGACACACTTGTTACTGTCAGCTTGTTTATTTTAGCCATTCTGATGATATAGAGTGGTATCTCACTGTGGTTTTAATTTACATTTTTCCGATGACTAACCATAGTATCTTGTCATGTCTAACTGGCCATTTGTAGATCTTCCTTTGTGAAATGTCTGTTCAAATTTTTGCTCATTTTTAATTGGTTCGCTTAACTATTAGGGAATTATGAGTTATTTCTATATTCTGGGTGCAAGTGCTTCATTCAAAAGTTCCACACGGTTCTTTATATATCTTCCATTCCTCTCTGCATTATGTTTATGTTTTATTTTAAACTGTGGACTATTTAAAGTTTCTTTTAAAGTCTTTGTCTTCTAATGCCATCACCTCTCTCATTGCTGGGTCTATTTATCATGCCTGAATTTTCTCTTGGTTATTGGTTACATGTTTTTGCTTCTTTTGATCTCTGGCACTTTTTGATTAATGCTGCATTATGAATGCTATGTTGTTGTTTATCTAAATTGCATTGTCTTCCTTTAAAAAATGTTGCCTTTAATTTGTTAGGCAGTTAAATTGAAAGGATCAATTTGATACTTTTAAGGTTTGTTTCTAGGCTTTGTTAGGCCAGGTTTAATTTGGCCATATTTATGAAGTTTGACCTTTCAGGAGTCTCTATTGAATGCCTTAGGTGTCCACTGAGTCTCTTCATTCTGGCTGATTAAAACTAGAATGTCGCTCTTCCCAATATGACCTTGTCTGGCTTACAGCTCCTTGGTCATTCTTTGTCCTCCTAGAGTTTCACCCTGTATACACAGTTTGGTTTTATTTCAAAAACTCAAACGCCACCCACCCATGAAAAGCCCTGAAGCTCTTTCTCTGAGAAGCTTCCCCTCTTCTGGTACTTTGCCCCACCACTTCTAGCTGCTTCTGTTTCCATGAACTCTGGTATCTGTCACCTCAATTTGGTGAAGCCACCAATACTTTCCTTAAGTTTCCTCTCTCTGGGCCAGGGTCCATTGAACATCTACAGGCAGAAATTTGGGTCAGTCTAGGGCTCACCTTGTTTGCTTCTCTTCTCTCATGGGACACAATCTTGTCTGTCTATATTCTGATGCCTGAAACCTGTTGCTGTGTATTTCTTCCAAGTTCCTAGTTGTTTACAGTGGAAGGGAAAGTTCATTGCTAGCTGCTGTGCCATGACTGGAAGCACACTTATCCTAGATGAATATTTCTCTGTGTGGATGTGTAATGGAGGGTTATTGAGAAAAGAGATTGGAGTAACTGTGGTGTGTGAGGGCAGTAGATGCAAGAAAACAAAGAATTTGAAGGAGCTGATGAGTATATGCCCCTTTCAAGTAAAGGACTTTTATGGACTACACATTTGCCTGTGACATCCCTCTGGAACTGGCCATGTGAATCATGACTTTATAAGCATTATATATATTGGCAATATAAATGTAAGTGTAAAAGTAATGAGATACTGACTACAAATGCTTTAGAAGACCAAAAATGAGAGAAATGAATGGACTGGAAAAAACAGGGGTATTTGTTTAGAGATGGTTAGGCTTGAACTGAACCCTGAAAGAGTAATAGGATTGAGAATAAAAGTGAAAACAGGCTTCTGAAGAAAACTTCTCAAGTCTTCCAGCTGCCTCCAATAAAGAAAAGAATTACATATCCACCCAGTTTATGAGATATCTGTTAAAGTCCTTTGAAACCAACAGTACAAATAGTTATCAATATCATTATTAATCCGTGTATGTGGGATGGAGGTCCGGTAGTGTTCCTCCCCAAATACTCAACAGCTGTTATCAGAATAACTCTGCTATGGAATCGAGGAGAATCCAACCTTCAAAGGCAGTGAGTGTCACATGTTTCCAACATAACCTTTACCCAATTATACTTTCCTGACCAGCCCAAGGGTGATGTTCAATGATACCACTTTATACTTAGATCTGCTATTTTAATAATAAGACACCAACAGGCTTAGCAGATGTGCAATGAAGAAGTAAATACGTTCCAGGCAATAAATCTGCAAATAGACTTTCAGGATAGCACTAAAAAATGTGCTTCATTCTTTCCAATGTAATCACAACAAGTAATATTTTATGACTAATTACAGATATTATACAAATATTCATGATCTATTGAAAGTAGAATCTCCATGTGGTATGATTTGCAAAGACCCTACACATTTCATGCATCATTATATAATTGAGAGAACATTTCAGCATTGTGAATACTCTTTATTTCACATATCAGATGGTTATGTGACTTGGTGAAAAAAATCACTACCTATTCTGGTCACATCTGGGTTACGAATTGAATATCCTAGCTTGAGAATATCATTTTATACCTCTCTATGCCTGAGTTTCTCCATTTCTAAATTGAATAATTAGCTAAATTGCCAAACTACTTGGTGGAATGAAGAAAGGACAGAAAGTTGTTCTGACAAAGAAAATATTCTATTTACATTAAAAAATTATAATATAATATGGAATTATTGTTGCACAAATTTCCCCCTTGGATGCTAGAACAAAAAATTAAGGCTGAAGACAGAAGTAAATATGGCATTAAATTATTTCAATGCTTAAGATAAATTGGAGTCATCAATCATTCTCACTTTTATCCTTTCCTCTAACAAAATAAAATCTTATGGCTTATAAGATAGCAATAAAATTATGTAGAGAAACTGTACTTAGTGAGATAATTGAGTCTAATATTAAAGATCAGGATTATAAAAACACACAGCTAAAGAAAGATATTTATTGCAAAATTTTAAGAAAGATTCATTCTTTGGACCCAGAAAAATTTTGGACAAATGTTTTTCACATTTTTAGTTCACCAAATAACTACTATTTGGCTTTATGTCTTCATAGCGGTTAAGCCAATACATCGAATGAGACTATTTGCCTAATAGTTATAAGGTAAAGCAGTTATTAATTGGATATCAAAGAAAAGTTAACATGTTACATACTACTTTTAGTTTTTATTTTGAGCAATATCATCGTTGTTTCCATAGACCTCCTATGCAGTGGTGGCATATAATAGGTGCTCAAGAAATAGTGGATGAATAAATAAATGCACAGTAGTGGGAAATTCTTATAAGATTAGTTATAGAAAAATAAGAAAATCCAAGAAATTTGTAACCCACATTGGCAAAACATATAACTTAGTAAAAATGTTATTTTCAGGTACTCCAACATAATCACGGTTTTAGCCCTAATATATAGTAATGTTCTTTGTCTCCAGCTACCAAAAACCAAAACAGGAAAGTAAGGCTTTCCTTTGTAGGGTTCAATTTAATTCACAAAATGAGGAAACAATTTATATAATGAGACCAAGGGTTCCAAGATTATTTTTTTTGTGGTCCTATAGGTAGTTACTGTATATACCATCCTGTATATCACACACCAACAATTTTCGGCAGAGCCAGTATGTGAAGTAACCTGCTTCTTCTTCTCCATACATTTTCATTATTCCCAGCCCTGAGCACTACTATTCTAAGGTATTGCCAATCTGCTTGAGTATTCAGTTTCACATCTGTCCTTAAAACAATGCCTGAAAACAATCTAGATTAATCTTAAAACGTCTAAATAATCTTTAGCCTATATTGGCAAGGTGTATTCTCAGATCATACTGGAAATGTTTTCTCTGATGCCAAGTGGAACCATGAAGCAGCACTGGGCTCATCTACTTATGGGTTGGCATCCATTTAAAGAGAGGTTGGGGCAGTTACTCAGCTGCTTAGCTGTGTGCACTATCCTCTTTCATCACCACAAATCAGCCACTTCTCTTTGTGTTGTAGTCTCCATGGCGGCAAGATAGAATCAATAATAATGAATTCAGCATAAGAATTATTCACAATAAAGAAAAAAAATAGTCTACCAAGTGCTTTGAGCTCCTGGGAAACTGTGTAAACACAGTTCATCATTTGTATTCTGAGACCTTGTCCTTGTTGGAATCATGTGACTCCCCGCGCCATGTTCTTGTGCATTCTTTCCACATGGGTTGCTTTTTCTGTTTGATGTTTGGACATGCCAGTGCAAGGTTTCACAATTTCCACCCACACCTTTTTTTTTTGGTTTAAGAGAAAACTTTCCTATGCCCATAATCATGCATTTATTTTCCTTTTTAAAAAAGTGAGGTTCTTGGTTGTCATTTCAATACTAAGTGTTAATTTGAAAGTCAGGAGACAACTTCCAGACACCGTGTGATTTTTAGATGGCATTTAATCGCTGGTCTGGGTTCAGTGTCCATTACCATCAAAATGAAGATGGCAGACTATGCAATCTTGGGGCACGTTTCTCCAAATGTGGCCTATGGGCAAGACCATCTGCAACAGAAAACTTAGAGGGCTCAGTGAAAATGAAGTAGATACCATCCCAGGCCTCAATAAATAGAAATATTTAGTTTGAGACATTTTTAATATACACCTTTGCCACAGTTATCCATGATAAAGTTTGAGAGCCACAGCTCTAAGATCAGCAATTGATGACCTCCAGGATGCAGGGACTTCAAAGAAGAGATTCAAGCTTTGTCACTTTTCTTAACTAATAACTCTGAGGGAGAGGTCCTTAGTGGGGCCAGCTCTGCGTTATACAACACTTTCCCTCTGAATATATTAGGTAGAGCCAGGGCAAGCATCCCTCTGCAGTGCAGTGTGGCACAGTGTAGGGAGGCATCCACGATGGCAAGTAGGGTCCCATCTACCAAACTCTAATCCTGAAGAAACAAGGCTTGGGTGTCTTCCTAGTCTATCCCTGTAATGGCTTTCCCCAGGTGCAGACTACAAGAAGCATAACAAGAATGTGTGGTCTCAGATAGACCCAAACCCCACCAACTGGAAGCTAATATACTTAATTATTAGGATACAGTGATTTGTTCTTACATCTTGGGAGTTTATAGAAGCATTTCTAATGGCAACTCAACACAAAGGTTTTTATTAAATCCCTGCTCTAAAGACCATCTGCTTTTTAACTTTTAAGCTTCAGGTAAAAAACTTCCAAAAATGTCTTTTTCTTCTGTCTTGAAAGAAGAATGCACCTTTAAGACACTTTTCAGTCTATCCAAGATATCAATACACAGTAAGAAGGGTAGAGTGTTAGAACATCAATTCCAATTCTATAGACAGGAAAAAGATTGCATGATTTGGTCAAAATCCTCATTCAGTAAGGCCAGAGAGAGCAGCTTCCACTAAATTTGACAAGGTATCTTTTCATTCCATTACAAACATATCATTCACATCTGTAAACAGTGGGGCTTTATACATGTCAAAGAGTTTCTTTGACATTGTTCAAGAACTATATTAGGGATTTGAACCATATTTTATATATACACACATATATATATGTATATCACCTATGTCATATAATTTTATAGAACATTTCATCTCAGTTTTTTACAACATTCATTAAAGACAAAAGAATTCTTATAATTTTCCCCGGAAGAAAAATGTTTCCCATCTAATGAAGAACAATTAAGAAAAAGGGCTGCATGACACATTCAGTCATATATAAAGTTAATGGGAAGTAACTACAGAGGAGCAGTATGAAGGAGTTCCACTGTAGTGATAGAACAGTTCTGTATCTTGGTTGTGGTAGTGGTTACACGAATCTATACATAGGATAAAATTTCTTAGAAGTACACACATACAAAATGCGTACTTGTTAAATACTGGTGAAATTTTGAATAAGATTTGAGGTCTACTTAACTGTATTATGCCAATATCAATGTCCTGATTTTGATAATAGACTAGAGTTATGTAAGATGTTACTGTAAGGCAGGTGGCAGGTGGAGGGTAGCTGAGTGAAGAGCACATGAGACCTCTCTGCATTATTTTTTGCAACTTCTTATGCATCTATAACTAGTTTAAAATAAAAAGTTAATGGAAAGGTTGAGAGCTCATCCCATTGTTTATTCCTCTTCAAATATACTGATGGCTGACGCTTTACCCACACACACATTATCTGTGCAAAATACAATTCATTTTATTTGAAAAATTCAATAGGGATCAGGGTCAGCTTCACTAATCACTCATCACCCGTTAAAATTCAAGCTAAATTCTACAGAACATAAGCAACCCAAAAGTGAAATTCAAGCAGGTGTGTTAGCTGACTTCTAAACACAGATTTCTCAGACTCTGAAAAACTGTCGAGAGATTTATTGCCCCGACCTCAGCCATTTGGTCACTTGAGGGAGTTGCCTCTCTTTTAACCCTTCTCTATACACACTTGCTCTTTCTTCTCTACCATCTTCCTATCTCCTCTCACCTCTTTACTTGCTAAAAACAATCTAATTCTTCCTGGAAGTTCCTGGATTTTTCCCCAGAATTTGGATCTTGGACAGCCTTCACTGAGCACCATGGATGGTCTCAGGGATTTGAGACATAATTTCTTGTAAATTTGTCCTCCTATGCTCGCGGGAACTTGAGGAACACATGCCTGCTCTGTTCCCCCTCTTCTGAAATAACTGCAGAGAAACCGATTTGAGTTTTAATTGCTTAATCACTACTTAAGAATACTCCAGGAACCCCAGCTTTACACTCAGCCTACTACTGCCAGTGAACCCTGAACAAAACCAGAGCTGGTAACATGGAAGTGTTTGGGGGACAGGCAAGGGATGTGAATGAGTGTTAAAAAGAATAAGGCATCAGTGGGAAAGAAGAAAGCCTGTATATTAAGAAAAGAAGATCTATTTCTCTTGGCCTCAGTGTCTTCATCTATAAAATGGGAGTTTTGACTAGAAAGCCCAATACTATAATATTCTGTTATTTGGACCACTATAATAAATTAAGCAAATAATCCAAAAAGCAGAGAACATCACTTCTCCACATGTAGCTCATTTTGTAGATCAAAAATAAACATTTTCTTGTATTTTATCTTAGAGAATTCAAGTACAGGGAGCAAGGAGGGATTTCAGAAATAACTTTCTCCCTGGTTCTGTTCATAATTAAACTGTACTCATCAGATCATGTGTGATTCTATTCCTGTCCACAGTCTCCAATCTGTTTCCTAGAGCTTGTTCTGAGTGAGAATTGGAATAAAGAGAAATGGTCTGCTGCTCTCGGTCCTTCCTTGTGAACAATCCACACAGGGAATTGAAAGAAACATAAAAACCATACTGCAGGCTCCAGAACTGCCTTGTCCATTGAGCTGGGGAAAAAATGTTTTCCTATCTCAGTCTGCCTTTGCCCTGCAGGATTTATTGCCTGTGGAGGCCTCTGGATCACCCCAGCTCATATAAACAGGAAACACAATTCCAAGCAGAGAAGAAAAGGAAGAGAAAGCTGGAGCAAAGTAAGCACTGTAAGTACAATGCACAATGAAAAATTAGCATATTGCTAAATTTCCTTCCCTCAAGATTACACGCTTCTGGACTTCCAAAGAGCTTGAGATTGTATATAGTTGATGCAAATCAGGTGCCTCAGAGTCTCAGATAGGAAGTTCATAAGTCCAAAGTTAAACATGGTGGAGGTGCCCTGTTGCAGACACTAGAAACAAACTTTCAATCTGCCTGGGTCACATCCTCCCATGATAGGTAGGCCCTGTAAATACTGAAGTGCTGGGGAAATGGAAGCATCATCTGACACCAGCCAAAATGCATTTAGGAAGTGAGAAATGGAACAGAATTTAATGATATGGTAAATTGTGATACTGCTAGAGTTTGTACAGTAATTGTGCAGAAAGTCAAGCTAAGCTTCCATAGGGAAAAATTTCCAAAATAATAAAAACTTGTGGTTAAGTACGATATTATATCTCTCTATATGTACTGATACATTTTATATTTCTATATATAATGTATAACTAAAATTTTAATTTACATACTTTTAGTATTCTCAAACTTCAATCTATCTGCTGTTGTGAATAGATACATCAAAGGGTCATAAATCATACAGGTATTCTAATAGTGCGTTGGTGGCAAAAGCTACACAGATGTGGCCCTTTCACACTCTGGGGCTTCCTGTATACATTTATGAATAGTAGCAGTGACACACTATTGTCTTAAAATTGTGGGGTGGGTTTATTTTTCCTTTTTGGGATACAATTTAGGCTGGTCTCTGGAATTGATTTACTGAGTAGAAAATGTTATTTGTGAAAACTCTGATAAGTGGGGACAGGAGGTAGGGATGGCAGAGCGATAACAAATAAGAGAGAAGTAATTCCTACTTGAGGTGCCACAGTTTCGTAGTGGACAGAGAAATAAGCAGAATCTAAAGATATGTGCTTAAGGTGCTATGGGGCCTGACATGTTAGGCAAAGCTTAGGAAAAGCTGCCTGGAAAGAGTGATCTGAGTCACAGTGTAGGTTGGGCAGAGGAGCAGTTTATACCAGATCATAAAGTAAAGAGCATGGGACACCCTGAGGGAAACAGCCAGTGCATAATATTGCTATGGTTGAGTGATGATGCTACAAAATGGGTAGTGTTCACATCAACATGGGCATTGTGTGCCCTATTAAGAATTATGAATTTGATCCTGAAAGTTATAGGAGACATGAAAGGATTTTAAGCAAGGGAATAATGTGTTCAGATATTCCTTTTAGAAAAATCATTCTGCCAATTATATGATGGATGAATTTAAGTGCCAGTGAGACCAGTTAAGAACTTGTTGCAGGGAAGTGATGAGAGCCTGAACTAAGACAATGACAAAAGAAATGGAAGAAAGAGCATGAAATTGTCAGATAATGAGGAAGCAGAGTCAACAGAACTTGGAGATGGACTAGATGCAGTGAGCAGAGAGAAAAGAGGGACTTGGGTGTTCCCAGGCTTAATGAGAAGATGGACAGTGGCATCAAACACAAATAATAAATACGAGAAGGATTTAGAGGGTGATGAGTTAGCTTAAGACATGTTTGATTGGGAGGTATCCATGGATCGTGCAAAAATGAATGATTTGTAGCAATCAGGGACTCCAATGAAGAAGTCTTAATTAGAGATGCAGCCTTGGAATCATCACAATGTCCATGATCAAAGCTATGAGTGAAGCTGAGATCACCAAAGGACAGGGTATAGTGTGAGGAAGCAGAGGAAAGACAATTTAACTCTGCAAAACACATTCATTAGAAGAGTGGATAAATGGGGGGAGGTATCCATAAAGGCATCTGAGAAGAAGCAGCAAGACACAGGATCAAAGTATCATACAACCCAAGGCAGGATACCATTGAGAAGGAGGGAATAATCAACAGAGAAGATGGAGGCAACACTATGGAAGAGTTCCCATTAAATTCAACAACTTTGGTATATTGGCAAGAGTAATTTCAAAAGATAACAAAAAGAGGCAGTTTAGGTTGAAACTATGAAAGCCATGGAGAAACTTATATACTGAGAGTGAAGATCATTAGAAATGAAATAACTGAAGATCTAAAAGAGAGAAGGGACCACTTATAGAGTTCACAGAATGAGTGTGCATTGGGGGGAGCTGGGGAGGATAGTCAGCAAAGGGGTTGAGAACACAGTTGAAGAGGTAGGTCCTGAACAAAGGAATGAATACCTCTTTCACTGAGTTAGTGATGAAGGAGAGGAGAGTTACAGAAGGTTGAGACATATATCCTTAGGATGGCTTCTATTTTCTCCCATGAAAAAAAAGGCAAGGTTATCAGTTGCCAGTGAGTAGGAAGGAGGTGAGATGAGGAAAAGGAGGCTAGGCTAGTATGAAGGTTTCATTCATTCAATGAACATTTACTCCATACTAATGTGCCAGTCAGGACCAGATACTGAATTCAAGTTGCTCGCAAGTGAATGGCAGGAGAAAAATCTAGAACAGTCACCAGAAGCAACCTAAGAAAGAGCTGGCTGGTTACAGACGGAAGGATCACCCCAACCAGACTGGAGACTGTGCAGTGCTAACAGCATCAATGTGAACACTTAAATGGGATGAGACTTTCTCTAGCAGTGCCAAGAAGTCTAAGTATAGGAGTAAAATGCAGATGCTCACATGGATCCAGAGCTGGAGACTGTGAGGAGAGTGTAGCAGGGAGAAAAAGGGAGAGTGTTGGTAGGAGAATTAGAGAGTGAGGTATTGGTAAGATGGGGAGATATTTAAATAGAGGAGGAAACAGCCCCTAAAATGCTAATAGACCTGGATACAACAGAGAAGTCAAAGCACTGAAGGTCTCAGTGAGCTTAAAGGGAAGGTTTGGGGAGGCAAAGAGATAAGATTGATGGATAAGTAGGAGGTTTTTTCCAAAGCATGATATGGCAGCTATGAATTCAAAAGATATATTCTTCTGAAATGTGGCCATGGGAGCGAGTTGCTTCAGTTCCTTAGCCTCCAAATTTCTTAACCTCCTAATCGTCTCTGCCTCCACTTGAGCAACTCACTCCCATACATTTGGAGTAATAACTATATCCCAGGTTTCATCCTACTTTTACTAACCTTATTACTTTTCCTCACTTAATTTTTTTCTTGTGAGGCCTATTTTTATAAGACATCTCTACTCTGTTAAAAATGAGAAGGGGTATAAATACTAGGCATTTTAGTCTGTGATTAATTCAAGCTTTGCACATAGGACATAATTAAATACTCAGCTATTAGACACCTGAGAGAGAACACTTATTACCACAGAACTTTTAAGAACATTATTGATTCTGCAAGTCACATTTGTTGCCAGGTTTACATCTTGTATATATACTCTAATATTGATATTAAGACTTCATAGGCAGAGCTCAGGCTCCTAATTCCCATGAGCCTCACTATTAGAGTGACTGAAAAATTACTGTCCAAACCCAGGCACTTTTGAGAGTCATAAAAAGCACTACTAACAATTCTGCCATTACAATAAGTATATACTGAGACATGAAGATGTGGTACGTATGTGTGTATGTGTGTGTATATACACACACATACACACACACACACACACACACACACACACACACACACACACACACAATGGAATACTACTTAGCCATAGAAAAAAACGAAATTTTGCCATTTACAGCAACATGGATGGACTTGGAGGGCATTATGCTAAGTGAAATAAGTCAGACAGAGAAAGATAAATACTGTATGTTATTGCTTATACGTGGAATCTAAAAAATACAATAAACTAGTGAATATAACATAAAAGAAGCTGACTCACAGATATAGAGAAAAAAATTAGTCGTTACCAGTGGGGGGGCACTATAGGAGTGGGGAGTAGAAGGTCCAAACGACTGGGTGTAAGATAGCTCAAGGATGTATTGTACAACACAAGGAATAGAACCAATATTTTGTAATAGCTGTAAATGGAAAGGAACCTATAAAACTTATATAAGGATAAAAAATTTAAAAATAAATAAAATATGGAGTTAAGTTCAAAATTACCCTCATTCTTTAAGGAAAATCCTTAATTTTGTTATATTACTCTAGTCATTTTCTACAAGAAAACAGCTTTGTATATGAGTTTGTTCAGTTCCAGAGATATTTGGAGTGGCCACCGGGCTCTGCTGACTTTTGACAAAGGATTATAGAGCTATCAGTCATGATGGGTAGGAACTTTCCAGCCAGTCAGTCAAACAACTGGTTAGCCCATTATGCTCATGGTGAAAACGCCCAGGAGGATGGAAATGGGGGAGAGTGATGGAATTTAGATAGCAGTCCTGTTACCTTCGCTGTACCACTGAAATTTGTTTCATTTGATTACACTTATTCAATGTGAAAACAAGTCCCATGCATTTGAAATGCACAATGAAAAATATCACATGTACCCTGTGGACCAAATATGAATTGAAATCATTTGTGTTGGATCGCGGTTCCATGTGAGCTGTCAGAGAATGATAATCATGGCCATTTTGGTAGATAAGCTTTTAAAAAGTTCTTAAAAGGAGATTTATCCTTTTTTTTTTTTTTTTTTTTAGACAGTAAACGTTAGTAAACCCATGTCCACATCTCAGATGGCCCTTTGGTCTCAGGCCTGTCTTCTCACTGAAATGTCAGAGAGAAAAATGCAGGGCACAGTTCCAAGCAGATGAGAGTAAGGAAACAGAAGGAAATTTCTGATGGAAATATGGACTGACAATTTCCCAGCCTAGAGAGGAACCCCCAAGACCACCCACATGGCAGGGTTTTTCCAACGAAAGAAGGGCCCACCCTGAATCTGAACATTTATGTTAAGTATCTAAAAATAACATGTAGGGGCTGAGTTATTTAAGCTTCCTACTCTGATAGATTCTTTTTCCAGATCAGTATTAAGCAATGCATCCTTTAAGAGGAGATGGTTCCAGAGACTCTGAATGCTTTAGCTGTTTCTGACCATAATTGTGATCTCCCGTCACCTGGCAAGGCAGGTACCTCAAGGTTACAGTGGTCCAGGGGGGAGAAAACCTCTTACTCCAGCTGCAAGTTTTTAAAACTGAAGGGCATTCAGTCCCAGAGAGGTTCTGAGGGTGAGTCCAGTGCTAGGCCTCCAAGAGTGAAATAAAACCCCAGCTAAAGTCTGGAGCTGAAGCAGAGAGAAGGGCATTGAGAAGAAGTACCACAGCAAAGCAAAGCACACAGGAGCCAGCCTGGAGAGATTCCGAAGAGGCTGGCCCTACTCACAGGTTCTTTTTATCTACTCCCAGCCCTCCTCCCCCTTGGACATCAGTTCACTTTGGCATCCCATCATAACCTTTTGGATGAGACATTATACCATACCCTACACAGTTCAGATTCTATCAGTTTGGTGTTGCTTCCCTTCATAAAGAATGGTCTAATTCTCTGTACACAGCTGAAAGTATAACATACCTTAGGCCAATATTTATATAATAAAAATTAAACTTCCAACAGAATGTATCAATGCTGATAAAAGAAGATGTGCTATCTTTATTTTATTTTACTTATTTATTTTTTATATTTTCTTGGCCGCACTGTGCAGCACGTGGGATCCTAGTTCCCCGATCTGCGCCCCTGGCATTGGAAGCGCAGAGTCTGAACCACTGGACTGCCACGGAAGTTGCACTATCTTTTTTTTAAAAGTACCGGTTCCTACATATGCAACTTGTGTGCATTAGCTTGTAACCTCCACAGCTAGCCTGTGAGGGAAATTCTGCTATTCAGTCCATTACACAGATAAGAAAAACTGAAAACAGATGAGTGAAAAAGTAAGTTAAGCAATTTGCTTAAAGACGTATGACTTATGACAAAGGTACAATTTAAACCAGGTACTTTTGACTTCAAAATCTTAAACCTTCTAAATTTATTAATGAAATTTCCAAAGGGGATCAATACAGAAACTTCTAATTGTACAGCACATGTAGGATAGATTAGTGATACAGAGGCGCCCACTGAACATCCTTCCACCTTATTTACACATTTCCAAAAATGGTCTAATCAACATGTGGTTAGTTTTAAGCACCCAAACCTTTTGCCATGACGTTTACCAGCAAGAAATTTTCAACCCTTTGTGCTTATGGTTTGTGGGTACGTTAATGCCCTCTATTCTAGGAGTATTCAGAGAAACAAAATAGATTTCAAATGTTTCTACATGGGAAAAGGATGGCATGGTACATTAAAAGAATGCAAAGTAATACAATGTTTTTTACATATGGTAGATAATGTGACAAAGCACTGGCTTATTCTCCCATGGTTTTACAAGTCATTTACTGAGCCTGTTCAGAATATGTGTAAATTACCAGAATTTTTGCAAAGAAAAACTCTTTTCTTTGTTAGTGTGTAAATAATCTCAGTAGGTATTTACTAAGGATAGAATGAAATGACATTAGGCAATTAATCAGAAAAACTCTCCTAATGTGGAACGTTTTTGCTATAATCAATCAAATGGATAACTTGCCCTGAACTGAATCAATCTGAAATCATTAGTCGATGTGGCCTCAATAATTCTCTCACCTTCTTTCCCACTTAAAGATCCCATTGTTCTCCTCCAGGGCCACCAGACTCTATCCTAGTAGTCCCATAAAACTCCGTATGAGAATTAAACATGATTTTCAAAATTTTATAGCACAAAAATCTGGCTTTTTAGAGTTATTACATTATAGACTGCAGCTACCCCACTGACAACATAAGCAGAGTGATCAACCAAAATCTTGGCTTTCCTTAAGCCCCAAGTGTTGAAATAAACAGAATGTTGAAACAGCACTGCTGTTTCACCACTCTACATTTATATCATCACATTTGGTACTCTCAGCTATCTCACACTAACTGCTATCCCAAACTGGAGATTTCTCCCTGTCTTCTACTTTCACCTTAGTGAGCGGGGGGAATTTGATTGGGTCTCACTGGGATATAAAGTAAAAACAGTTTAATCATTTAAGAATCTATAATAAAAGAGAGTGGTAAATTCCAGCTTGTTCAAGAAAAAGAAATGTATTTAAGACAGGTTTACAAAGAACATTTCAACCTTCCGGAAAGAGCCGGGCTTAGTTAATGGCTTTCCCAGGAAAGGAAGCAAGGAAGAGAAATCTATGTCCCACAGGTTAAGACCGCACCCACTGTGGGAAGCTCTCAGCTTATTCAAAGGTGAGTTTTCCTCCAGGTGAGCAATATGCTTGAGGGCAGGATCTATAGTCTGAAAGAAATGTACTCAAATTCTGGCTTTATCTAGAGCATAACTTAAGCAAGTTACCTTATTTCCCTAACCAGAGCCCCAAATATGTAAATGAGGATGATAATAGTAATATCTATTGCACTAAGTTGTCCGCAGAATAAAGTGAGGTAACACATGTAGGTGTTTAATATGGTACCAGGCATGCAGTAAGCATTATTTATAAAGCATTATTACTTTATTATTATTTTCCACACAAAGCCCTAAGGCTAAGAAATGTTTCTAAAGCCTAGTAAATTTGGAATGCTTACAGGTAGAACTAATGGTAAGGCCATCCCAAGGTACTCAGACAAATGTATTTACATGTTATGTAAATACGGGGTTTTACTACTCTCTACCTGTCACATCTTCTCCAGTTCTTCCTATTACATCTGAATGAATTATGATGTTCTGTGAAACATATTTGCCAAAGTCTTTGCTTAAATGAGAAATTTCAAATCCTACCGTTTAACTTACATATCATGAGTAAAAAACGTATCTTCCACTTGTTGAAAAGTGAGCAGAGAAGAAATTCATGAATTTGAATAAAAATTTGAATACCTCATTACTGTCATGAATACTACAGAAGTTCTACAGAGCATGTGATAGAAAACAACATGGGACCATATCAAACATTTAGGGGATTTTTGATAGTTCAGACTGTAGCACTGGTGGGTCAAGAATCACTTAAATTTACCAGAACAGTCATGTCAAAAACACAGTTTCATTCATCACAGCCATATGCCGTATTGACTCTCCATTAATGGTTTGTGCTTACAAAGTTCAAATACTTGGCCATTTTCCATTTATGATGTGCAAGATGTTGAAGGTTATAAACACTCGAGTGGGAGATATTATTCTAGATGGTCTTGGTAAGGGGGAAGAGGACATAATTAGGAATAACATAATTAAGGGGAAGAAAGCCTTTAATCTGAGCAGAGCAAACAACTTTTCTAACTACACCAAAAACTAAGATGATATTATCCAAAGAAAAGTAAAGGAAACCAATGACACAAAATGATTTGATGAGGCCAAAGGAAGAATTTCAATTTCTCAAACATCATTAATGCAATTTTCAGCAGAAAGCAAGAGCACTGTGAAATAAATAATAGCGTGTTTACTTTACCGTGAATGTGAAAGGAACAGAATAACCAAAAGGGAGCGTGTATATTTGAGATCATGTCTTTCATTGCAGGCTTGGAAACCTCAGTTAACATGACAGCCCACGAGGGAACCAGGGCAAGGGCCTGCAAGAATCTCAAATTTTCTCCTGCCCATTCTCTGGCTTGGGATAGTGAATACCTCAGCCAAATGAGACCGGGAAACCAGGAAGATCTTCTTCTAGAACTAATATTTTGGACGCAGAAATCATGAATCATTCCCAAACTGGCAGCAGAAGTGTGAAGAATTTGGAAAGGCACAAGGAGAGCCGAGAAATCAGCACAGACACCTCAAAGAGAAGGGAACAGAGAAAGCTGAAGGACGGCCAGAGGACAGCCAGAAACCTATGGGGGAAGGGGAAGCCAGAATTGCTCTGAGAGAAAAGTGCAAGGCAAGGCATGATGAGAAGGAGTTCTTCCAAAGAGGTCAAGAGCAGACAGCCTGCCCTTATTTAAAAGAGAAAATTGTTTATTCTATCAAAATGGTAGAACTCTGATATTAGGTTCATCCCTCCCTCCCCATGTCCCCCAACCTCTATCTTCCCCAGATAAAGCTTGCTTGGTGCTGGAAGAAAAGAAGGTAGAATTAGAGTTGCTGACCTTCATTCTCAATGCTTTTGGATGTGCATAATTAAAACTCAGCAAATGAGGAAGAGGAGGGAGGACTTGGGATATGGGGACAGGGAGAATGTGAGGAAGAATACTGAATAAGAGAAAGAGATGGTCGGGAGCCTGGAGGAACTGTAAAGAGAAGGGGCTGATGAGAGTGAACTTCAAGAGTATAATGGGAAGGGGTCAGGTTGACCCGCTGAGCTTGAGGATCTTGGGACATTTCCAGACACAAAACATATGGATGAGGAAATAAACAATACCAATTCCTATGGCTAAAATGAAAAAGAGTTCTCCATTTCCTGTGAAAAACTGGAGTCTGCTCAAAACACTGGGGGTGATTGTGTCTGGTTTTCTTGGCAAATGCTCTACTATAAAATGCTAGTACTAAATAATCTTGAAGTTTTAATTTGTAGGCTCAGTTAAGCTCCAGAAGAACTTGCCCTGTTTTAATTTTCGAATTCTAAATTCTTAAAGTTGGGGCTACGGAAGTCAACTAGGCCAGCTCTTATCGGCTTCATAGAAACCATGTCTCTCAATGAGCCAACACCTCCCATAGGAATCAGTTAAGCAATGTGGTCTAAGCTCCATGTATTTCCAATGGGGTGATATCTCAAATGATTGGCCAAGGTCTGGGATTGAGAAATGTGGATTTCATATCCCAGCTCTCTTGGCACGTTAATGAGCAATCACATGAAATCCTGAAACTCTCTTGACACTAATGATGACCTTTGCATTTATATAGCATTTGCAGGTTTGCCAAAAACCATTTTCATCAATGTTCTCATCTGATTCTCACTGTAGACACAAGAGGGATTATATTTCCTACTTTTCAGGTTCAAACACCAGCAGGACTCAAAGAATTTATGTGATCTGCCTAAAATCACACAATTAATAAGGTCTTCTAACACCAATTTACTTCTGCAAATGTACAAAAGCATTTACTAATTTTATTTCAAATCATTAAATTATATAGTACTTAAGAAACTTCCAATAAAATGGATAATTAAGAGTATGCTAATTCAAGCACAGTATGGGAAATTAATCTGATCAAATACATTTTGCTTCTCTCAGTTTGTGTATGTAAGTATTTGAAAATCTGTGAACCTACTGCATCTTATTACTTCACAAAAATTATGTTATTAATAAGCCATTATTTTAGGAAAAACAAGTTTCTGCAAGAAGTTTCTGCAGAAATCAAGGTATCCTGCATGTTAGAAAGGAATATATGTTCCATAAATCCAAATTAAAGCCTTATATTCCTTAATAGAAAAGACCCTTCCTGTTGAGAGACAGGTTGGTGTGATAGCTAAGCACATAGAATTTGGTATCAGTCTGCCCTAAATTTAAAACTTGGTTCCAACACGGAGTAGATGTCTGATGCTGAGCAAGTTACTTGATCTCCTGTGCCTCTGTTTTCTCATCTGTAAAATGGGAATAACATATTACTGACCCATTGAGATATTGTGAGAATGCAGTGGGTTAACATCTTTAAGGTGTTTAGAACCATGCCTGATATATAGTAAGTCCTGTGTGTATGAGTTATTCCTACTTCTATCTGTCAAGGACTAATATGCTAGGCGCTCTGGGGTCTTATCCAATCTACAAAATAACTGTGAGATGGGTATTATTACACTGTCTAGAAGAGGGGGGGAAAGAGCCTCAGAGAAGTCCAGGAACTAGCACCATGTCACAGAGAGCATTTGGCTTTGAAGCCCCACGGGGCTTGATCTCAGCAACTCCGTAGGACTGGGGAAAACAGAAACTCTCCTCTTGGAGAGTGCACACAAGGTCTCGTGGGCACCAGGACCCAGGGAAAAAGTAGTGACTTCATAGAAGCCTGGACTAGACCTACCTGCTAGTCTTGCAGGGTCTCGGGGGAGGCAGGGAGCAGCTGTGGCTCACTATGGGGATAAGGACGCTGGAGGTAGAGGTATCGGAGAATATTCATGAAGAGACTTTTTTAAAATAAGCTTTCTTCTGTGTGACTAAAAATTGCACTTCTCCACCTATAGCCACTAAAAATGTGGTCATGTTCCACCCTGCCTCCAACTGAAAAAGGTGGTAGGAAATGTATGCATATAAAGTGTTTTTCAAGGTCCTCATATAAAAACTTTCAGGAACATCAATGTGGAATTAGGGTATTTTGATATTTATCTGGCAAAGGGATTGTGCAACCAGCCATGTTTTTCCCTTCTGATCACCCTATTCCAGGAAAAAGATCTAAAGGAGCTTCTCTGAAATTTTACTTTGACAAAATTTCAAAAGTACCCTCTCTAAAATTGCTACTCAGCAGAAAGAAATCCCTAGTTTCAGTCCACTTGGGAGCTATAAACTCAGAAATCAGGAGAAAAAGCTTTGCTTACACTGTTTTGAGTTGGTTGGTGCAATTAAACAATTTCATTGGAATATTTCAGAGCTGCAGTTCTATAAATAAGAGCTGCAGAAAAATAAATAAGATGCCATGGTATTTATCCGTTCTCCAAGAATTTTAGACCCTCTGTCAGATTTTATACCCTCTGGGAAACAAATGTCCATTTTGGAGCTCCTTCCAATATCTTCTAAGAACAAAGTGTTTCCGGGACTAACTTCAAAGGGAATCATGTAATCACGGCTTTTAATGCTTTATACCCAAAACATTTCAAATCAGTAGGTATCTTAAATCAGTTATTCCAACCAATATCATTAGCTAGGCAATGAAAGTGAAAATAATCCAGTTTTTTCGGGTCCGTTATTCTTCCTTTCACAAACTGGAAAAAATTATATTACTAACTGTGATTCTAACTATTGAGATTGGAGCCCTCAGAAGCATTCAATAAGATTTAAATTGTGTGTATTTTACATGGGCCAAAATGGGAGCAGTGCGGGGGAAGGGTTCTCTTGAGCTGAGTCCATTCAAGTTACTCACTTTAGCGTTTAATTAATGACCTGGTGACATGTTTTGAAAACTGCAATGTTTCTAAGTCCCTTAGCAATGTTAAGTCCAGGACTTCCTTCTCACTGCAGCCAAGGTTGAGCTTAACCTCCAGCTCCATGGATAATAAGGAAACAAGCTTTCTGTTATGGTAGCTAAAAAATGTATGTCCACCCCAGTGACTATGTCATGAAACAAAGAAACAAAATATAGGAAAGGTGGCATAGGAAGAGGGCTGAGCCTGAATAACTAGGCAAGCTTATCTCAGCCACAATAAGCAGATTATTTGAAACCATTCTTGCAAGGCTTCTTACATCCCTCATAAGAGGGAATAAGTAGACATAAAAGAAGAGGCCCTGCAGAGGTACATTAACAGTGCCATGAAAACTAGAGAATATATATACATATATACACAGTACATTCACTTTTGTGTTCTAAGAACACAAGATGTCTAAAGTCATTTTCTTGAAAGCATGCCTAATCCATTTTTAACCTAAAAGAATACACTTTACATCAGAGAAATACAAAGTATGTGTTAAATTACAAATGTTCTTTGGTAACATGAGCTCCTAGCTGGTTGCAGTTTCCTCCTCCTTCCATCTATTATGTTGGTTTGAGTCAATGATGCTACTGTTGACTGACAGAAGGAAATACATCACTCAAAATCTTTTCCTCACAATCATTTTCCCACTTGGAAGGCATGTACATACACTGCCTACTGTACGTCTATTCTTTAAACTAACTGCAGCTCAAATGATCTCTATTTACAAAACTAGTATGTATATTCTCTACAACTCTTTTCCCTCCTCTTTTCTAACTCTTGCCTAATTACTTCAGCAAAATCTCTCATCTTCTCTTGGTTATATATGCAAACAACAAGTTCTTGTTGTTCTGGAGTTTGAGAAGTATAAAAACACAACTACTAGACAACTATATCAAATAAAAAGAAAGCCTTCAGATATTAAATGAAATTAGATATAATAAATATTTATCTCCAAAACCCTTAAAAGTACTCACAAATCTAAAATCATCCCCAAAGTTTCTATCTACTTCCTCATCCTCCTTCCCCTTAAGCACAACTATCTAAGAGTAAAATATAACAACTTTGACCTTCTCTTTTTACTAATATTGTAACAGCATTGCTCTTTTTATCTTATTTTATTGCAAATGAGCATATTTAGCTATTTCATGGCTTAACTAGATTACAGATTTGTCTGGAAATTTAACTACTCCTTATAAAAGTGTTCCTATGGAGAAATATGTTAGTATTCCGGATTCTTCAATTTCAAAATAATTGCCAAACAGAACCCATTCAAAAGATGCAAAATACAGACTTTTGAAGAATCTGACAGACTACACTATGTATTAAGGACTAGCAAAACTAGAAGCCCCCAAATGGGCTTGCTCTTTCATTCATTGTCATCAAGAGCTACAGTGAAAGGCAGGGTGGCATAGTGGTAAATAACGTGGGCTTTGGAGCCAGGTGGCCCAGGTCCAAACCTTACCTCTGCCACATACTAGTTGGGAAAACTTAAGCAAGTCACTTAGTCTTAGTGCCTAAGCTTCTTCATCCTTAAAGTAGGGATAATTATAATATCTATGTCATAGAGAAGCTACGAGACTTTAATAAATTAATTCATATAAAGTTCATAGAACAATTCTTGGCAGAGAGTGAAACTTCAATAAATGTTTGGGATGATTATCACGATTATTATTATATCAGACACCAGAATCTCCTCCTCTCTTGTATCTTCTTACCAAAACTCACATGGAAACGGACACACATCAGAAGAGACGTGATGACATCCTGCCATCGAAACGTGCGTTGTGCATGGTAATAGCTAAGTTGTGAGAAGGGGAGGCCTATAGAGTGGCTACTGCTATCACCCAGAGCTAATGAGGGCTTGAATTAGCCCAGCTGCAGTGGGAATAAAGATGGGTAAATAGGATCTAAAAATCAAAATGGGAATGTTACTATCTTTCTCACACTCATGCAAATACTTCAATCAATAATAAAAAATATATATATATATTTTTGGGTGACTAACTCTGCCGTGTTCCCAGAACCCTGCCTGCTTTCTAGAACCTTTAGGACTCAGCTTCAAAGGAATTTGGAGTATAGGATCCCTGAGGTCCCATGCAGTTCTTATGTAACACTACTTTTGACATGGCAAATATCAATATTACTGAAATATTTTCCTTAGCAAACATCAAGATGCCAGGGGCAAGATGGGGGTAGGCACTGACAGTCCCTGCAACATTTTATTTCTTCACAAATGAGAACGATCTGGAGCTAAAAGGGTAAAATATTAACATTTATTAAAGATGGAAGATGGAAATACGGGTGTCAATTCATTTCCTGAATTGTCTGTATGTTTCAAATATTTGATAATTAAATTAATAACTTAAAAATGTAAACACAATCCAGAATGGGCAGACTCAACATGCAGTGAAGATGAATAAAAATACACCAATGTGTCTGATAAAATTTCTGTTTTAGTTTCTAGTTATTGACTTTCACTTGAAGGGACTGGATCTAGACAGACAGAAGCAGAAGTAAGGAGACAGGTCAGCATGAGGTGGAGTGAGGTGAGGGAGTCTGTTGCTGTCACTGTCCATGGCATGGAATCCTGGTCAGACGGGGGCTGATGAGCTGTTCACTGAATGGTTGTAATGTCTTCCAAAATAAACCTCTTTATGTTCAGGCTCTATAATGCACCACTTAGATTTGGGTCCAAATAAGGACCTTACATGTAATGCCTTCTGTCTAAAGGTCACCTGGTCTGAGAAATCTTCCTTCACTCCCCAGGCCTAGCTAGCTGCCTCCCCTCTGGGCTCATCATGCTACAACAGCATGACTAACACATGGAAGGTGTTGAGAAGGCTCCAATCATGCAACACTGGGGAGCTATTCAATATACTTTGCTTAAAGCATAGGGGTTTAAGAGTAAACCTGCCCTAGATCCTGATTCTTCCCTTTTGCCCTCCAGGATTAAGCTGTTAAAGAACCCCATCGCCTTATCTAATGAACATAAACATTCGGTGATGATTCACTGTCCTTTTTCCCTAGAATATTTTACTTTCCCCATGCTCTAGTTTAGGGATTATCAAACCTGGGAAGAGTGTCAGAATTCCTTGGGGAAAATTTTTAAATATATAGTTACAAGGCTCCATACCTGACCCATGGATCAGAATCTCCTCCCTTGTGGCCTGGTATCTGTAGCTGAACTGCAAACCAAACCAAGGTTTCCCTGCTCCTACATGGGCATTCTTTTACAAATTGTTGCTCTACTGGTCATCCCCAAAGTTCGGAGCCATTACACCTGCCTAAAGTTAGACTTGTTTCTAAATCTCTACCCACAGTCCCAGCAAATATTTGATTAGGAAGAAGATGAGTCTATGTGGCAGGAAAGCATGGAGATAGCAGGCTGAGACCTCTGGTACGGGGAACAGAAAGTGAGGAACATACATTATCCAGAAGGCCTGGCTGTCTCTTGACTCATGTCTAGATCCTGCACAGATGGCTGAACATTGACGAGCAGAGAGGCAATAGTCAGCTGGTTATGAACCAGGGCTTTAGAGTCAGACTTTTCTGAGTTCAAATTCTAACTCTGCCACTTAGCAGGCATGTGACCTTGGGCAAGTTACTCATCTTCTGTTTCCTCCTCAAATGGAGACAACAATGGCACCTTGGCTCATAAGGTTGTTATGGGGATTAAATAAGTTAAAACCTTTAAAATTTTTAGAAAAATGTCTAGAATATAGGAAGTGCTCACTAAGTATCAGCCACTATTATCATCATCATTAACATTATTATTTGTCCTGCTATCTACTCCCTGGACTGGAGTAAAAACTGCAGGGAACTATCTTTCTTACAGATACACAAACCAAGTCATTCTGAATTCCATTCATCCTTTTGCTTCATGGTTTGTAATAACTTCTGTACTTTTAATAGGTGAAAATCCATCTATATCAGCAGTGATGAAACTGACTGAACAAATAAAACAAAGAGAGTAAGCCTCAAAAGTCTAAAAGGATTTCATCAAGGTTGTACCAGGATGTTCTTTCAACCACGTTAGGAAAAGTCACTATTTGCTTGGATTATGAGTTAAGAACACATCCTCCGGCACCAAGACTCTTCCTGTGTAATCCCAGCCAATGTTACCCTGGAAGCAGCAGTACCACTGTTTCCATTCACGGCCAATCATTTTGTAGGTGGACTAAAAACGGATTTATTTTAAAACACACTGCTGAACTTTAAAATATCTTTGGTTCTCAGAGTTGGACAAATAGAAGTAGAGTGGTGTTATATGCAGGGAAAAAAAATACAGTTACACTACAGAGTCACAAATGTCACAAAATCTCACTCTCACGTGTAATGTTGCTTATGTTAAAACTTTTTTTTCACATGTGCTGCTAAACTCCCTGAGGATACAGTGTCTAAAACCATTGCCACTACATCCTTTTACAGAGGAGAGAAGCAGAGAGACACCAGGGAAGGTACACAGCCAGAAAAGATACTGCAAGAGTATTTTAGAGGCATAAAGGGCCAGACTGCATCGGCTGGCCCAAACTTTTCAGTATCATGGGTGGGCAAACTGAAGCAGAGGGAGGAACCTGTGTCACTCAAGGTCACCTAGATGGCTGGGGGCAAGTGTGGAACTGAGCTTTCAGTTGCCTGACTCTAGTCTAATCCTGTGCTCCATGGTGCTGGTTTATACAAAAGAAAGAGTGGTGAAATTACATTTTATATCTAGCATTTTAATTAAATATATATATTTTTTTCAAATTAAAGTAACTAAAAAGCAAGGAATGTTGCTTATAAACTCCCTTTTTGATTTATATTAGCTTTTTTTTTGCAACCCAAGTCCTTAATAAAAAGGAAAAGAAGGAACACCATTTTAGTGAAGTATGTTGTATATATTCTATTCTAAAAGTGAAACACATGCATTTGAGCAAAATTAGACGACACCAGCCTAGAAACAACAACAATATCAAAATTAGCCTTAGACCCACCATCCAAATGCAATCACTCTTAATTGGTTGGTATATTTCCTTCCAGTTTTATTTCTCTGCCATGATTTTTATATATTTGTAGCTAGATTGTATACATAATACTGAATTTTCATTTTCACTTAGTATAACATAAGCATTTTTTTGTTTTAAAAATGCATGCTCTGAGGAAAACTGGAAAATAGAAAAATAAAATTTATTTTCACTAAATTTAACAATTAAAATTAATATTAGTTTAAATTATTAAATACTATTTAATTCACCTATATCACACCACTGGAACATGATCTTTCCTATCATTGTTCAGTATAGTTTCCTGTCCCCTCCCTTTTTCCCTGCAGGAGCACCTACTCTGCTCTGCATAAATTCCAGGGAATTCTGAGGCTTTGGAGCCTCAGAATACATCATGTAAACAGAGGAGAGAAGAGGAATTAGCAAGAGAGGCTGACCTCATGAGCTCTTCATTGTGTCCTGCTCAAGGTGCACCCAGGTCTAAACTCTTCATTTAGGACTGTATCATTCTCATGTTCTGCTAAAGGAGATTCTGAGAGGATGATCCAAGGAGGGGCAGACAGTTAAAGGTGAGGCTCTGACCACCAGTGAGTAGTAAGTCTCAAAGAGAAAGCCTCCAAGGACTCTGGGACCAAGCTGGTGAAATCCAAAGTGGGAGATGGAAGAAAGAATAATGGGAAAAAAGAGAGAAAAACTAAGAAATAGAAAAGAAAAAAAAGCGATTGACAGAGAGAAACTGCTATTCCCTTCTTTTCTACCAGCTTTTCTGTAACCTAGACTCATAATAACATGACTGTCCAAAACACATGGTGAATCTGGTGATAAATTTTCTTCCCCGGATGTTCAGCTTAGCTCTCCATGTTATTTTCCTTTTGATTTATGACTTGACCTCTGCCCAGCACCCCTCAAATGGTGGAGAACTGTGATAACTTACTTCTCTTACTCATTCTCCTGCAGTTGGAACAAAAACCTGAGAGAGCCCATGGTTGAAACAACGGCATATTTATAGATATATTTGAGAGAAGCTTCCGAGGTTTCATATCCCTCAGTTTTTACAACGATGTTTTTACCTTCTTCCATAAAACAGGTTTTGAATTAAGGAAAGAACTGATTGGCCATAGTAGAATTTATTCAGTTAGGATTTGCACTATTGTCCTTGATATCTTTCCTACGGTGGAGTACACAATTTGTTTACTTTTCCAATGGGTGTTTGTGGACATAACTATTGAGTTTAGAGTTCTATATTTAAAATATTTCTCTATGCAAGAAAAGATACCAAAAAACAGGGGATTAGTAATTTACAACTATTAAAACAACAGTTCCTCAGTTATGTTTTCTAGTGTGACTTTAACAGATTTATAAGAACTTTTATAATTAGATCATTTATATAAAATAATTGCCCATGTGTTTAGTCTATATATTTCTAACATGATTGCCTTTATTTGTAAATGAGCTACCCAAGATACCATGAGAAGCAAAGGTAAGCTCATTCGGCTCCCTCATTCCACCTGGCAGCAGGCTACTCCACAGCTTCAAAGAGTAACCCCACCATCCTGAACTAGTATGAAGAGTATAAATTATTCTAAACTGGACAAGTGTCCAGTAACTTCCGCAGAATTCCTAATCTAGGTTTGGGCCAGGTCTCTCACCTTTTCTGAACCCTTACAGGTTCATTCATGGCGCAGTCTGATGCTTGAAGAACAAGTAAACCTCTTCCCTCTAGCCTATCTTTAACCATTTCCTATCCCTCATACAAGCACCTATGCCAGTATTATACTGATAGAGCACATACACAGTTAAGTATCGATGTTCTATCTTTGCAATACAACCCTGTGTGTGGACGCACATGTAAATAGATACATACTTCCAGTCAGGAAATAACTGCAACTGTACTGTCACATATCACTGGAAGGCTTCTTTGAAAATGAACAAAGAGAACAGAATCTAGTTGAGGGATCAATCACGGCCAAATATGTCAGGGTACAGACTTCATGACTTGGGTGCTTGTGAAGCACCAGACTGTACTGATGTATTTCCACCCACATAAAATGGGAAAAGAGCATAAAAAATCAGCCAAAAAAAGAGTAGGAATATAGTGGTTTTTGAAAATAAGTAAACCTATGTGGGAAAGAATATACACACATTTTCTTATATACAAGTAAACAAACATTAAAAAGTCAAAATGTCCCTTTAGCTTTGCTTGCCTCTTGTTCTACTTTGGATCTGTAGTGTTTTCTTATTTCTAAGGAATTATGCCTTTATTGACTCTAGCCTTCAATTCTTACATTTCCGATAGAAACATTAAACAACCCACCATACCCCCATTTTCCTATGTGGAAATGGCTTAAGTAGCAGATCAGACCGAGCAAAGAGGGTATCTACTAAATTTTCACACCAAATCTTTCCAAGGTTGAATGAAAGAAAGAGAAGGCTCATTGAGCCAGGGCCAGAATGCCACAGAAGCATATTTTCTATTAAAGCGAGCTTGGCCAAGAGTCTATTCTTTCAGAGTTTCCAGGCAGATGCCAGCACACGGCCTAATCATTGGACTAGCAGCATAGCTGGTCCCTGGGCCCAAGACACCACCAGAGGAACCTGCCAATGTGCCTGAGATTCCATTAAAAACACATTCCCTCAGGTTAAGACACTGCCTATTCCTAGATAAACTCTTTACAAATTAATCCTCTTTTAAATTAAATTCCTAATGTTAGGAAGGATAATATACTAATATATTATTTATCCACAAGGACTTTTTGTAAATACTGTCCTGGCTCTTTTCTATCCTGACTAGAAAAGCTTCCTGGGGTCTGTATTTGTTTCCACCTCTTAGCAGCTGTGTGAGTGTTCACAAATTACTTTATCTTTCTGAGCACTGTTGACTTCATCCATAAAATAAAATATTTACCTTCCCAGATTATTGTACAGTTTCATTCATTCATTTCAAAACATTTATTGAGAGTACCTCTGTGTCAGGTACTCTTCCAGGAACTGGGGACACAGCAGTGCACAAAACAGGTAATATCCACGCCCTCTTGTACCAGACAATGGTGTGTGTGTGTGTGATGCGGGGGCAGAGTTCAAGTAAATAGACAGATAGACAAACAGACAGACAGTTGCCTGGTGGTAAGTGCTATAGATAGTTCCATTTTTATATAAGGAGATTAGCAATTGCCCCCAGCTGGTAATGCAGATATTTGATGGAACAGTCGTTCTGGCAGAGGTCATAGCAGGTGCAAAGGCTCTGATGCAGGAATGTGATGCAGAAACTGTGAAGACACCAGGGTGGCTGGAGCAGAGCCAGTGAGGTAATGAGTGTCAGGGGATGAGGTCAGAGAGCCAGGAGGACTGAGGATCATGTAGGGCTTTCTGTTATGGATCTTCATCACAAAGGCTGTGTGTGGTGGATGATACACAATGATTCCACTAACTAGAAACTGGCAATGGTCTGTGACATAGGCTGGAAGGTTCTGTCAGTTTTACTAAAAACAAAACAAACAAAATGAGAAAGCATACTAGAGAGATTCAGAGGAGGAGTTTTTCTTAACAGTCAGTGAGACTGTACCAGAGAAGAACAAACCTGACTCCATATTGGATCTACATTTGTGCTCCTTTACCTGTGCCTTGTCTCCTCAATCGGTAAAATAATGTTGTCTATAGCCTGAAATATACATAAAAGCCCTTTCTTAAGGCTCTGGCTCCCAGGTTTGACCTTTAAAAGTATAATACTTTTCATTCATATAAAGATAAAAAGTTGCAGAACAGAAAATTTTGTCTTGTTGGAGGTTTACAGGAACTTGATGACCAGCCTGACAAGGATTATCACATACCCCCTGGGGTCTGGCTGGCACCAAGAAGTTTGTAACAACCAACTACTCTCCCTTCCCTTTTAGTACAAAAGAAGTCTGAATTCTAACGCAGGTAAGATGGTTCTTTGGGACACTAGTCCACCGTCTTCCTGGTCTGCTGGCTTTCTGAATCAAGTCACTACACCATGTTCCACCACCTCATCTCTCCACTTACTGGGCTGTCATGAGGCAAGCAATACAAGCTTGGATTCAGTAACAACATGAGCAAACACTTACATGACATCTTCTTAGCCCTAAAAAAACAGATGCATCCTGAATTGCTCCTCAAGTAACCTTGTCATTACACCCTGGATATTGTGGGTTAGTCAGAAATGAAAAGTCCTAGTGGGGTGGTAGTTTTCAAAGCAAGGTGAGAAGGGCTCCTCCCTGGGACAGCTTCTTGTCTGTCAGCGAGGATTTCTAGGTGGTCTACTGCACGCAGGGGGCTGGACCAAAGGACTCAAGTTATTTTCTGCTCTATCCCTATAGACAGGAAAAATAGCAAAATCCCCTGTAACCTAAATGACACATTTTGTCAGTTGGGCTTCACAGGTAGTTTCAAGTACAGTGACTTCAAGTACAGTGACAGAGATTCTCACCCATGATATTTTGGAAGTTCAAAGTTCTCAAGTGTTTTCAATACATGTCATATAACTCTCAAACCAAAATCATTTTTAACTCACTTTGTTTTTAATGTCAAAAAATATATGCACCATGCGGTTTTTTTTAGGAGGTTGTGCGTTTGCATATGTGTGAATAGACTATGTGTCAATTCACACCCAGGTGTATGAGCATGTGTGCACACACACACATACACAGGAGTTGCTGAACATAGTAGTGGGCATTTCATCACCATCTGAGGCAGATTCTATATGGACCTACTAACAATTAAGCTTCAAGAAGCTTCCCTTGTGTAGATCCCTTCTAAGACCTTGAGTTGTCCTAGTAATCTGACCAACTGACCATATGTTTTAATAAAATCTGTAAAAGAAGATGTTGTTTCATTTTTCTACACAAAGAGGTGGTCCAATGTTGTGCAAGTTTTTGGCCTCACAAACCTGGATGTATCACTGAGTAGCATTAATAAGGTCAGTATATGGCTGGAAGGAGAGGAGCCAGGAAGAGGGAATGATATATATAGCATTTATTGAGTGCTTAATATGTCCTAGGCCCAATGAAAGGTATTTTGCATAAAGTAAAGCTTCAACAGGATTCCAGAGCTTTGATTTCCTGCTTTGGAGACTGCCCTTCACTTCCTGGCTCAGTGTGAAGTCAGTTCAGCTGAATTGTGAGGGCCTACAAAGGCAGTTGGTCCACAGCTACCCCCATAGGGATGAATGTAATGGGAAAGAGAAGGGGCATGTTTATCCCTGCCTCAATTCTTCACTGTCTGTCACTTCTTTCCTTGTTTGATAATACTGCATTTTATTTATAATCACTCTGGTTTTAAAGTACTTTTTATCATATTTCATCTGACCCTTCAACCACCCTAGAAGTTAGGCAGGTGTTATTAAAGTCATTTTAAAGACCCAAAAAACTAAAATTTAGAGATGTTGGATAGTTTGGTGAAGGTCATAGGCAAATAACAGAATGATCACCAGTGAGCTTCCAATATTCCATCCCTTGAAGAAGTGTAAGAAGCAAATGGTAAACAGGCCAACCTTCCTCAACAAAATAACATTAGTTTCTAAATACAAAAAATGCCCCTGGGCCCATCCCAGGCTAAATGAGAGTCACACACAGCCACAGGAACTCAGAAGGAGCAAAATCACTAACACAATAATCTTCTCTCATGACTTTCATTGTGAGAGCATCCACAAACGAGCCCATCCATCTAACCCAAGGCCAACACCAAACACTGAACCCTTGAATCTCTGCCTCTAAAATAAATGCTTTGCCCTCAGGCTCCAGCACCGCATCCCCCAAATATTAGTCTTCTTAACTGTCTTCCACTAGCTTCCTCCTCTCCACCCCTCCCCACTGTCACTTTGATATTTCAACAAATTTGCCCTTTTAGGAACTCAGATCTCATTTTATTGCATGTGGAAACCATGAAAGTAGTTCTAACGTCAAAACAGAACGACTCATCGTTATCCAATGTTATTAAACTAGAGAAAGAAGTTGAATGTGAAGATGGCCAAAGAGGTGACCTTGCCCAAATTCCCCAGCTACAGGAAATTCTTCTCCCTTCCTGACTCAAATGATAAGATTTTATAACTCAAAATGAGCCAATAGAATGGAAAAGTAAAGGTAACAGACATGGAAAATGATGTCCAGAGAACATGGCCACATTTCTCGAATAAGCAGGTTATAGTCATTGCTTCCATTTTTTCACCACTTGTATCTTGTTACCTCTTTGCAATCAGCTTCCCTCCTTACCATTCTACTGAAATGGCACACTTTAGAGTCTCCAACAGCCCCTTCGTGACAAGTCAAATTCCTTCTTTATTCATTCCTTGTTTTCTGCATTCTCTAGGTGGCCCTTTACTCTGTTAATGAAACCAAGCAGGGCCCTATGGGGCCTTCCCTGTGGGGCACACCCTTCCCCCATATCCTCTGCTTTAGCTCCTCTATGAAGTACCTATATAATAGTGTCTGATGCACATTCCCTGAGTTGTTTTACAGTTGCCAAAACCCCCACCGATGGAAGAAGTTAACTACTTGATGATCATATGCACATAGCCCTCAGTCCTTCTGGAGCCTGAGGATTGATAATGTTAACCCCTGTGACATTGCCCTGTTACCTCACCATCAACCAATCAAAGAACTGTGCATGAGCTGATAACATACCCTGAGACTCCCCTCCCTCACCTGGCCTTTAAAAATGCTTTCTGGGAGTTTGGGCTTTTTGAGCACTAGGTGTCCGGAACTCCTTACAGGGTGCCTTACAATAAACGCTGCACTTTCCTTCACTGCAACGAGGTGTCAGTAGATTGGCTTTACTGTGCATGGGCAAACAACCCGAGCTTGGTTCGGTAACATTAACTTCCCCTTCTTGAAACTCTCCATGCCTTTGGCCATTGGGGCATACCAGGGTTCAGGTTCTTCCCTGTTTCTCCACTTGCTACTTTTCTCTTGTGTTCTCTGGGTCTACCTACAGAACATCCTGCTAATCTCTGTCCCCAGGTCTGTTTTGCTATTTTTCCCATTCCCATTCCCACAATAAAAAGGATTCAAAACCTATGTGTTACCCTCTCAGTCTATCTGATAGCACTGGTTCCTACTTGCAAATATAAAGTGTTTTCAGAGTTTAGCTTAGAAAAGACTATGGAGGAAGGCAAGGGACACTGCATTTTCCTTGGGTTGAGACATTCATAATCTCATGCTGAATGAAGTTATCTAAGGAGTCAGAGACCTCTCTGCCAAAGTCTTGCCCAAGCTGGTAGCAAACAGTGAACCTTTTTACCTCCATCATTATAGGCCAGCTGCCAAGGATTCAAAGTTCATAGCACAAGGGCTACACACTTAATTTGATTCTCTAATAACGAGAATTTTGCTGATCAGTCGCAAGCTAAAATGATATATAATTAAAAGGATCTTTTGCCTGTAAGCACTCCGTGAGAATCAGCACGTTTGTCTAATAAAAGGGCAATGTAATTAAAGAAGTTCTGCATAATGGAATTAGGAACTCACAGAGGGATGCATTTGCCCACAGTGTCTCCTACTTAAACAAGGAATCCTCCAGAGCCTCTACCAGTCACATGCCCAGGGAAAAAAGCACTGGTCATTGACTAAAAGCTTGATTGATCTGATACAAATAGAGGTAAAATTCCTTGCTGTCCCAATAAAATAGTCATTGAATGTTAATATCACTTTAAGTTTTACAGGGCTCCTTGTAACTCAGTAATTCGACAAGTCACCTAATTGACTGCTGGCCATGTGTAGGCACTGTAGGAAATAGTTCCTCTGGACAAGAAATTGACAATCTAGTAGTATGACTAAATATGCATTTAAATAACTACAATATAAGTGGAAAATAAGTGATGTAAGAACTGTCCAGATAAAATACTACATGTTTAGCTTTTTTAATATCAGGATAGAGGGATTACCTTTTAAGTAGTATTTGATCCGTATTGCATATTCCAATTCATTCATTCAACAACTACTTATCACTTGCCCACAAGGTGTAAGGGTGTGGGGGGATACAGAGTGACAAGATACAGTGACCCAACCACTATGTAGCTCGGAGTCGCATAAGGAAAGCACACATTTTATATACATGTGTGTATATATATAAAATATATATGTATATGTAATTGCAATAACATATATATAATAATAATATATACATATGTAATTGCATATATAATATATATGTATATATAATATATATATAATATATATATGTGTATGTAATTGCAATAACACTGAGAATCACCAAAGTAATGTGCTGGGTCTTATAACTTGGCAATATCCAGGCAGTCTTGCCTCCTCCTCCCCACCCTCCATAAGATATATCCTTGTGCTTTCCATTTCCCAGTCAGGAAGCCCTAAAATGTGGTCATGGGATTGAAAATGTCCACCTATGGTACAAAAGATCCATTTATGAGTAACAGACAGTATTGCTGCTTTATCTCCCAAGAACCCCATTTCTGCTGAGAAATAAAATTAGGGCAGTCAAACATATGTTGGCTATTGAGCTGACCATGAATGTAGCCTGACTAAATACTAGGTAATGTTCCTCAATTAGACATGATAATCTTCACAAAAGCCAGATAAGCATATTATGTGTTTATACCAAATCCCTCAGCTTGTTGGTGAAAATGACCTTATGTTAGGCAGCTGAGACAACTCAGCTGGGACACAGATGCAAGACAGCAAGTGAAAAAAGAAGGTGACTCCTTTTATGCCACATAAGCAAAAGTACTCATATCCATCCTTGGTAATTCACTCACTACAGATATAAAAAACTCATTAATGGATAGTTCTAAATATACTATGGCTCTGTGTAAAATGGAGGTTCCTTTATAAAATGTTCATGGTGTATTTTCTTAAAAAACAAAACAAAACAATTCTTATCTTTTTCTGAAAGCTAAATGAATTTTAAGAAGTTACAAGCTTATTTCATTTACTGATTTATTATTTTACTTGCTCGTGTACTCAGCACACACTTAGCATGGTGTACTAGACACTACACTTGGAATTAAAGACAAATAAAGTACAGCCCCTGCCCTCAAAGTGCCCACAGTCCAGTTATCAAAGTGCAGAAGAGGGAGCGATCAACACTCAAAGCTTAACCAGGGCTTTAACGGAGGTGGGTCTTAAAAGAATAACACAGCCATTATTCACAAAATGTGGCCATGGGCATCCCAGGCCAAGACAACAGTTGATGGGGAAAAGCCCAGAGGCTTAAGAGAGAGCAGTGAAGAAACGTTTATATTTAGAGCTTGGTTTAATTAAATATTAAGTTAATATTTAAATATTAATTTTTATCCCAAGAGAGTCCTAGAAGTATTTAAAATTCTTAGAAAACACATTGACTATGGACTTTAAGTGTTTCTCTCTAAATAAAACCCTACTAGAAGTCCCATCTTCAATCTGAGCTTCAAGTTTTATGAAAGTGCTGTTTATTAAAAGCATGTCTTCTCCAGAAGGGAAGATAAACTAAGTCCTAAGAACAAATGTGGAGCAAAAGTCAGAGTATATTGAGTGCTTTAACAGTTACATAGTTACTTGAGCAAATGCACCAGGAATTGCCAACAAAACAGATATTTACATGAGGGCAAACAATATGAATCAGTTACTTTAACAGCCCAGCTTCACTGAGAGAGAGAGAGAACACTTTCACAGCCATGAAATAAAGACTAGTATTTTCCTCACCAGTTTTTCATTCCTACTTCGCAACGTTCCTGACAAGTATCATCTGATGGAATTTATATCATTCCACAGCTGAAGTCTACAGGGGTTAAGAATTTGACACAAATACATTAACTGAGGATAGCAGAGATGATGCTCGATTTCAGGCCCAGAGCTCAATCTACCATTCTACTTCCAAAATAATTCTGGACAACACTTTCAAAAATGAGCTATAAATCAGAAAGGAAATGAACTCTGAGTCACCTCATAACTGATCCAAAACACCTCAATTCAGAGTCACCACACCCTCCAACTTAGAGTGACCAAGGGCCAAGAAATCTCATAGATCTTTCATCTTTCATGCTGAAACAGTGAATTTCTGCTTGGAACTGCAGAGAATTTCCCCTCCCCTCTCTTTTCATCCCTCAAAATATAGGAAGTGCCCTTTCCTTCTGCTATACTCTCTGGGGAGAGAGTAAACTCTTCTTTTGTGCCCATTACTTTCTCATATTAATTTATTTTTTATTTTAATTGTACAGCTTGATAAATTTTGACAAATGTATAATTTGGTATGATCATTACCCCTGTCAAGATATAGAACATTTTCATCACCTAAGAACTTTTCCTAATGCCTTTCCCAGTCAATTCCTGTCTATCCCCAATAGAGGCAACAACAGCACTGATTTCTATCTCCATAGAATAGTTTTGCCTGCACTAAAATTTCATAAAAATGTTATGTTATCCAATATGAACTTTTTTGTGTCTGGCTCCTTTCACGCAGCACGTTTTTGAGATTCATACATGTTATTGGGTGTATCGGTACTTTGTTCCTTTTCACTGCTGAGTAGTATTACATCACATGAACATACCACAATTATTTGTCCATTATCCTATTGATGGACATTTGGGTTATTTTCATTAATAGGTTGTTAATAATAAATCTGCCATATACATACCTTAAGAAATCTTTTTGGGAACAGCTGCTTTCATTCTTCTTGGATAAATACTAAAAAGGATCATAGATCAGGTATATGTTTAACTTTGTAAAAAAACAATTTTTGTTAACCTGCAAAACCTTTTTTCTTTGGAGTTTGTAATATTTCACCCTCCCACCAGTAATGAACTGTTGTTCCACAACCTCAGTAAAAGTTGTTGTAATCAGCCTTTTTCATTTTAGCCAATTTAGTAGGTATGTAGTGGTATCTCATTGTGATTTTACTCTGCATTCCTCTAATTGCATTGATCACTTTTTCATATTTATGTAGGCTATTAATAAATTTTCCTTTGTGAAGTGTCTGTTCAAGTCTTTTGCCCAATTTTCAATTGGGATATTTGTCTTTTTTATTAAGTCATAGGAATCCTTTATAGATTCTTAATACAAGAACTTGTCATATTTATGTTGTGCCTATGTTCTGCCAGCCTATTTATTTTTTATTGATATCTTCTGTTTATGATGTGAGATAGGAGTTTGGTTTCTCTATTTTTTTCCATAGAGGTATCTAATTGTTCTAGCACCATTTGTTGAGACCTTTCCTTTCTTCACTGAATTGCTTTGGAACATTTGTCAAAAATCAATTGTATACCTCTGAGTCTATCTCTGGACTCTGTTTTGTACCATTCGTCCATTTGCCTAACCCTACTTCAGCCCACACTGTCTTATTTACTGTAGCTTTATGGTCCATTTTGAAATCCGGTAATGTAAGTTCTTCAACTTTGTTCTTTGTTCTATTCTAGATACTCTACTTCCCCTATAAACATTAGAATTAGCTTGTCAATTTCAACAACAACAACAACAAAAACCTGCTGGGATTTTTATTGGGATTGCATTGAATCTACACACCAATTTGAGGAAAGTTGACATTTTTAACAATATGGATGTTTTTATCCTATATTTTTGCTTTCTGTATCAAAGGTTATTTACCTCATTGTGATTACTGGGAATACCAATCAGTCAAAGAAGAAAAGGAAGGAAAGATCATGCAGGGACTGAAATAAATAGTCTGTTAAAGGGATCAGCTTTATCATGGTCTGTGAAAATATATTCTATCCATATCCTTTTTTAAAAGCTTTGCAGTATAAAGCATTCTCAGCCCTCTTCTGTTTAGTCCCTTGATTCTACTTACCAGTTGTTCCGAACATTTTACAGCTTGGTTTCCATTGATTTCTTTAACTGTGCTCAGAAAATATGACCATAGAATGTTCTCATGCCATTGGGGTATTAAGAAGAAAGTATAAAAATGTTCCTACAAAAATAAAAACTGTGTCCTATAGTCGTGGCCAGATAGAAAGCATTTTTAAAAGAGAAATGAACAAACATCTTCTCTATTGTTTCTTCTTGATTAAACGGATGTGAAATAGGTAATATTCTTGGGATGGGTAATCTAAGTGAATGACGATGTATAACTGGCAGATTTCTCACAGTGGCTTGATTGGTCTGATGTCATCCATGCATAAGTGAGCAGGAGCTACTTAAATTGGAAAAAAAAAAAACTGCTGATGCAGGGAAGCATTTAATAGAGCAACATTGATGCACTGCGATGATAAGAAGAGGCAGGCCTCTAAAATTTCCAGAGTTCTGCAGCAGACATTTGTTGGCAGTGCAGATATTAGACAGCTGCATTTCCTTAAATTCTGTACTATATGGATGCATGAATACTAATCAAAACATAAATCATCATAGCTTTATTAAGACAGATTATGAAGATTCTGAACGTAAAATCTGAACTTTCAGCAATTAAAAAGTGATAAAAAAATTCTCTTCAGTAAGTCTAATAATCATGATATGAGAAGCTTATTCATTTGATCTAAAGCAGATACAAACTGCTTTAGAAGAAGCTTGAGGACTGCTCAGAACCAGGAGATGAAAGAGGAAAGACAATCAAGACTAGGATCAGTACCTGCCTTATCCCCTTCTAGATAAATTTTCAACTGTACCTTGTTGTGGAGAATTGGTATGAAATACCAATTATCATCACAGGTCATGGCAACGTCATCCTTCTAATTGACTGAGCCAAAAACCATGGAATCATCACTGACTCTTTTATCTTATATCCAATCCACCAGGAAATCCTGTTTGCTCTACCTTCAAATATACGAAGAATCTGAACAATTCTTACTACCACCACTGTTCCTATCCTACCCAAGCTATCACCATTTCTCAACTATATTACTGCAATAGTCTCCTAAGTGATCTTTCTGTTTCCAATCCTCACTTTCCTATAGTCTAGTTTCAACCCAATAGCCAGAGCAATCATTTTACAACGAAGATACACCTTGTCAGTAATTTGCTCAGAACTCTGACATGGCTCCTCATTTCACTGAAAAACAAACAAACATCAACAACCACAAAACACTAAAGGTCTTTATGTGGTCTACACATACTGGTGCAGAACCATCAGCAATAATCAGTCAATAATGCTACCATATGGTCCAGTAACCAGGTCCATATTTATGTACAAGGCAGAATAGACCACTTCCAACATCTAATGATATGACTTTATGGAGCCAGAAAGTCTCCCTCACTTAAAAACCCTCCTCTTGCTGATGAAAATTAGAAATTCAAGCAAGGGGATCTTTATGTCTGACCTTATGACTTTGATCTTTGTTGAATAACAAATATATATTCAAGGGCAAAAATGTATGCTCTTAGAAATTATTTATATTTAAGAGTATATGCATTTCTCATACTCTTCTGGGCAGTAAATTTTGATAGAAAAATAACATGGGTGCTGCAATAGGAGAGAAAGAAATGGAATCAAATCTTACAGAATAAGGAGGCAGAAGTTACAGACGACAAACTTTAACTGCATAGTAATTTTACCAAGGGTCAAAACTGAAAGTAATTTACTAAAAATGTAATTTCCTTTTAAAAATTCACTATCAAAAATAATAGTACATGCTTGTTGCAGCGGTTCAAGTAATATAAAAATACATATAGAAAAGTCTCTACTGCTGTCTCTAATGCTATACCCAACACCATCAAGATACATCATTTTAACAGTTTAGTATATATTTATATTTAAAGTATACCTCTAATGCTGAGCTTAAATTTTTACAATCAGTTCCATTATAGTTTCCTTGGATTAAGCTTATTTTTCAAAAAATTATCTTAGGTTTCTCTAGAATATTTGAAGGTAATTATTTTATTAAAAAGAAAGAAAAGATAATCCAAATGTAAAAGAACTTTTATTACATCTCTCACTAAGTCTGGCAAACTAGCACATTAAGCAATTTTTTGCTTAAGTTTGAGATCTTTGTCAAAGGTCATGCATTCTTTCAGAAGAAGGAAATGAGATGCTATTTTCCCAGTGGAAAATTTACAGAATTACTTTCCTTGTTTTTTACACTGAAAATACATTTGGATAAATTAATAATTTCTCTGATTGAATCCCTATTCAGTGACAGTCTCTGTTCAGTGAGCAGTGAGCACTCTCCATTAATTATCTTAAGTCCTCATAATAAGCAGAGAGGTTTATTCTGGTTTTACAGATCACACAGTTAAGGACTAGAAATTACTCAACGATTTTCCAAAATCCAGAAACAGAATATGTTCAAACTAGGGTTTCTCTGATTTATAGAGAGGTGTCTGCCTAATATTACATTCAATTCTGATTTTTTTTCAGTCTGGTCTTCAAACTTTCAAAAAATATGTTCTAGACTAAAATCTTTCATATTTTTTGCTAAAATAAATGGGAAATACATTTTTCTTTTGATAAAATATAATAATAACCAAAGTAACAAAGTATTACAATCAACTCAGGATAGTATAACTTTGTATATCCAAGCCCTAGTAAACCATACTTTTGGCTTCTTGGAACCATTTTAGAATACAGGAGAAGAAACAGAAATCAAGGGAGAACGTGCGTAGAGCCTGTTCTAAAACAAAGTCAGAAGGCAAAGTGCTAGACTGAGACGGAGTGGGAACTAAGCAGACAGATGTAGCTGAACCATATACAGAAATGGAAAAAAAAATCATCTCTCATTTATCCACCACAAGATGACAAATAACTCTTATCTCATGTGTGAATTCTATCTGATTGATAATAGCAGCCTGGAGTGAGGGCTGAAAGGGATTCTAAGGCTCTCCTTGAGCTCAGCCAGAACGTATTAGGAAGATTTTGACATGTCTAATTTGGGCATAAAATAGGGAATGGCAACATATATTCTATGTATCTGCTATCTCTAGGATAGGGGACAAAGAAGAGATGGGGACTCATAGTAACTAAGTACTTGGTTTGCATCAGGTGCTTCACACACATTCTGTAAATTTTCCTGGATCCAATGAGGTTAACATTATAATCTACATTTCACAGATGAGGAAAATCATCCTCTGAGTGAAATTTGAAGAAAGAGGGGAAAAAACAATCACTTTGTAATAGAGGGAAGGAAAGGCAATGTGCAAATGACCAGTCCTACAAAAAAGTTTATGAGCCAGCTATTGTCATCAGGAAGAACCTATGTACACTAATGTCTTCCTATTCCATTCCTTCTAGTGTTTCCAATGCTTCTTATATTTAAGTATCACAAATATTCAGCAGTCTGAATTGTCTCATTCTTCAAGATGTGCCATTATGCTAATTATAACCTCTTCATAAATGATGAATAATTTTTCCATTTGGAAATTATTTTAGAGTCTGAAAGAAACTTTATTTGAACTCTCTGATTACTACTCCTAGACCACAAAGAGATTATTTTAGAATGATCAAAAAGAAAACATGCTAGTCCAAGAGTACAGAAATTAACAGCAGTCTCAGCTACAGAGATACTTAGCTACTTACAACTTGGTCTGCATCTTGGATTAGTCACTGTCTTCCTCTGGGCCTTAGTTTTCCCATAGGGGGTTGGACCCCTCCCTCTAAGCTTAATGTTGACTCCCACATGCTGTGGTTTCTATAAGTTCAAATGCAACTCTTACTAGAAAGAGTCAGAGAACCTTTACCATGAATAATAAATAATGTTGACTGGGAATAAAAAAATAAATCTTTTCTTTCTTTCTTTTTTCAAGTCACATAAGATATTTTTAAAATATATTGAGCATCTACTAGCCCACAGGCCCAGGGACTGGGTACTAACCAGTGGCTATAAGCAAAGCACTGTGTAGACGTGAGAGGAATTTAAAGTTGTTTCAAGTATAAATTTGCTCTGAACTTATGAATAATAAAGGTAAGTAACTAAAATATATAGCAGAAAGTTAAAAAGAATTATCAGAGTTACACAGATAAGTTTCTATGGAAGGTAAAAGGGGGGCATATTACCTCCTGTGGGACCATGGATGTGGTAAAAGAAGTCTTATGGATAGAGTCTTGTAAGCAGGCCTTCAAAGATAAGGAAGACTTGGCCACATACGGAAGAGTGTGAAGAGGAAAGTGATCCAGCAGATGGTCCACCATGAGCAAAGGCAAGGTGGTGGGTAAGTACAAAACATAAACAGAGAAAAGTAAAACTTTCATCATGGCTGGGCTGAAAGGCCCCTACAAGAGAGTAGTGGTAACTAACAGTGGAAAATAGTAGGGAATCTGCAATGCCAAGCAAAGGAGTTAAAGACTTTATTTTCTAAATTAAATCTTTTTGAGCAGGAGAATAAAAATATTTGCCATCTCTCAGATTAATCTGGTGAATAGAAGCAGAATGTAAGGTGAATTGGACTGAGAAGATCCTGGGGATGAGGTCAATTAAGAACTACTTCAGTGCCCAACCAAGAACCAAAAGTGCCTGGATTAGCATTGTTACAGGAAGAGGAGAGGGAGAGGGTGAGACACATGCAAAAACTAGTAACAATTATAATAGCTCATATCTATTGGGTATTTACTGTGTACCCTGCACTGTTCTGAGAATAAGTAAATAACTCATTTAATCCTATAGCAGGGCTATGAGGTAAGTTCTATTCTTTCACTTTTATAGATGCAGAAACTGAAGCACAGAAAGGTTCAAATTTGCCTATGGTCACTTATTAAGGGATTCAGCCTCTGGTTCCAGAACCCTGTTTCATAACCAATCTGGTATACTGCTTCCCTGAAGAATAAGAATGAAATAACATGGTCATTGATTGATGATGAGAGGCAAGGAAGAAGAAAAACTCAGAGCTGATGGAGAGATTCCAAGCCTGGTTGCCAGAAAGATGGAGAAGCAACTGTCAAAAGATGGAGGAAGAAAGAGGCAGGGCAGTTCTGGAAGAAAGAGTATGAGTTTAGGGCTTGTTACTTTCAAATGGAAGCCATGAAGTAAGGTATTGTTTGTAATAACAAACAAACAGAGGCAAGGAATTTGAGGGAGAGTTGAGGTCACTGACACTGACTCACAGAGGTGAAAGTCGGTGCCATGACATTCCCCAAGTGGGGAGTGTGATAGGTCAGGTCCTGATGGAACATTTAAATGGAAAAGAAGAGGAACTGAACACGAGAATGGGTTAGAAACCAACATTGCCCATAGACAAAGGGAAAAAGCCTGGAGACCACATGCTATGAAATCTAAAGAAAAAGTGGCTCCAGGAAAGAAAAAAGGAAGATGTCAATGCAATTAGGGAGAACAGATCAATGTGTGAAGCCACCTAGGAAAGCCCTTTCCAGTGAGTTTGATATTTCATAGTGATCCCAAAAAGGCAACCTCATTTCTACAGGGACTTAACCTACGATCAAGGACACGGAGAGAGTCTGATTCGTCATTGAATGTAACTCATTCTAAAAAGCGGAAATGCACAAATCATTACCTAGATTCTGATTCTTTCAGGGAGCCACTGCTTGTACATATAAAAAAGAAGTAGATAAATAAAATATGTAATAAGTAAAATAAACATTCCCAACTTACCTATAGCATTTGCTCAACTCTTCAAAAATACGTACATTACTGAATGATCAACTCTACCATCAAATGGTAATCCCATGACCTCACTAACTGAAACAGGCTGTGGACCTCTCAGCCCTGCCTGTCACTGCATGCACTCTTGGCTCCCCAGCTGAAATATGTGTGAAATTCATTTTTGAATTTAGTAAGGGAAAAGAGTTCCCAACCCCAGCCCCATTGTGTGACAACTAATTTTGCCACGGGAAGGTGTGTGGCTTTGTGCCAGGTGAGCCAAGGGTGTGGACTCAATAACGGTCTCCTCCCCAGTTTCCCTGACCAGTCAAGCTGACTCAGCCCTAGTCCTCTCAGCTTTCGGCCACAAGACCTGCCTCAAGTTGAACCAGTGATTAGGAATGATGTATCCTCAGAGAAGGACGCAGGACTGGAGTCTATTTTAAAGGAATGTAGAACAATATTTACAACTCCAATTTTCCCTAATTCTCAGCGGTAATCCTAATATTTGCTAGAACAGGCAGTGACACCCCATAACAACCTATCCGCAGTCTGTATTTATGCGGCTACCACACCATTTTCTTTTCTGCTTATTTTATTGCTTTTTGTTTGGGTGTCAATAACAATGCTTAGGAAGACAATGACATAAGTGACATAAAATCCTGGAAGGAAGGAGAAATGCCAGTGATTAAAAGTCAAAGAGATTCATATTTAGAAGCCAAAACAACTGCCAGTCACATAATTCCAAAGAATGGGCCCTTGCTTTGGAGGCAGCCCACTTCACGTTCAGTGCTTCTATTCCCCTGCAGACCTCTTGTGACGGTCTCCTAGCTGGCAGAATTCAGTGCAGGAAAGAGCATAGTTACCATTTGACAAAACATATTTAATTTCCAGTGAGGAAAATTAACGGTCTTTACCACACTGCTCTTGATGTAAATATGTTGTATATTTAATACCAAACCATATACGAATTTGCTTTAAATTGGCCTAATAGTAATTATTGCTTAAAGTTACTGGCAGTGAAACAGCTTCTGCTTTTTGAAAAGCTAATTTTGACAGCAGGTGCTTTTCATGCCACTGTAATTTTTCCTATAAAGATCATTATCACTCAATTGTAAATGGCAGCTGCTTTGAGGGTATTTCATGATGATGGTTTGATTGACTGATGGATCTCCAATTTCACTATGATACCTTCTCTAGTCTGCTGGATTTCCGAAAGGCATCATCAAAATTCTAAATACCAGTTCACACTGGTTCACTCTGTCACAAACTGTCAGCCATGAGGTAATGTGTTTTCTTTGTAAAACACAAAGACAATTATCTTTTCCTGGTCAAGAAATTTAAAAAATAAATAAAACACTTGTGTGTGGCTTAAAATAATACGTTTCTTTAGCTTCTAACTCAACTAGATATGCTTTGAAGAAAACTAATTTAGATAAAGTGTTTTGTTTGAAGGACATTATTATATTTAAAGAGGAACAGGAGTTCTCTAGATTTTAAGGAAACACATATGATGAAGGCAACGCATCTAAGACTTTTCATGTTTTAAAAAGTAATACCCATCTTCTTAGAAACCCAATTTTGTTATTTTCTCCAAACTGTATGATAAACGTAAAAGTTAGCCAATGTGGTTACTTATCCTTGAAACTCATGCAAACCTTAGGCCAAGTTTCTGTAAATATGTGTCAACCTACATTTGTTTTCCATCAGAGAGAGGGATGTTGAATACGTCAATCTCAGGGACACTCTGTCTTCTTTTGGAGCCTAATCCAACAGAGGAAGAACATATACAATTGCCTCTGTCCCAGTCCTACTTCTTTTCTAACTTCTTAAAGACATGCAGCTGCATGATCTAACAATATGATCTGGTTTTGTGCAAACCAAATGATAGAACCTACGTTAAATTCTTAGGAGAGTTACTGTCATGTACAAAGCATTAAAATATTATAGGATATTTTATGTTCATTATTAAAGAGCTGCACATTTTGACTGAGCTCCTTCTCAGGGTCAGGCACTCTACTGATTGACAGAATGAAATACAACCTCCCTCCTCTAAGGTTGACGTCAGCAGCCTGCAGCCTGCAGCAGCATGTTTTTGCTTGGCCTGCAACCCAAGAATCAATTTTATATTTTCAAAGGGTTAAAAAGAAAAACAAATAATAATATGCAACAAAGACTTGTAAGACCCTTGAATTCTAAATTATTCAGTACCTGGCCCTTTAGAGAATAAATTTGCCAAGTGCTGCTCTGGAAGGTTCTCAGTCTAATGAGGGTGAATATTATTCTAGTGAATACTATGGTAAGAGTCCCACAAGGAACAGAAAGGTTCTGGTGAGGAAACACCAGGCTATTAATCTTGCCAGGGATAGTGGAGAGAACAACACAGAAGGCTTTACAGAAGAGATCATATATGAACCAGGATGTATGGACTTGCAGAGTAGGTAAGATCTCATCAGCCTGAGAAGGGAAAGAATTATGCACAAAAACATGATCAAAACACTAGGATGGTGTATTCAGAAATTGTGGCTAATTGAGTGTGGTTAATTATAGGGTGTCTATATGTGTAGAAGGTGGGGTGGGGAAAGGAAGAATTAACAGCAAAAAATGATTGCGGAAAGAGTTATAACGTGAAGGGCCTTAGATGCTCTACTAAAGGTTAGAACTTTGACTTGAAGGTAAAAAGTTATCACCAAAGGTTTTTAAGCAGGAGAATGACAAAAATTAGACCAGAGATTCAGAACAATAATTCATGCAATAGTTTACAAAATTAATTGTAAAGAAACTCTGGCTTTGGGCCCAGATGGAATAACAGGAACCAGATTTAACCTTCTGCCTGAAACAACTGAAAAAACTAGACAAGATATATGAAACAAGGTTTTCAGACATTGGCAACAAGTAGTGCCAAACACTGACTCTTGAGAAGGGGGAGAAATTAACTGAGCCCTATGATTTCCCAGATTCCTGTGTGGAGAGAGGTTTTTGGCTTCAGCATCGGAGGGGGAAAATATAGTCCATAATGAGTACAAAAAACAATCAACAGAAACAAAGTGAGAAGTGACAAAGATTAAAGAATTGGCACACAAGTACATTAAAATTTATAATTATATTCCAAATGTACAAATGTCAAAGTAATGTTTGAGCATGTTAAGTAGAGATTTAAAAGATATTTTTAAAACATCGAAATTGAACTCTAGAGACAAAACAAGATTAAGATGAAAAATAAACTGGATAGGATTAACAGAAGATTAGATACTACAGAAAAAGTATCAATGAACCTGAAACATAGTAATAGAAACTATCCAAAATAACAGAGAGAAGAAAAGCACCCCCATGCCCAAACTTAAGTGAGTATTAGTGAGCTGTGGAGAACTCCAAGCTTCCTAATATGCGTGCATTGAGTCCCTGAAGGAAAGAAAAAGAAGTTGTACAGAAAAAAATTTTTGAAGAAATAATGGACCAAATTCCCCAAAATGGATATAAACTATAAACTCACAGATTCAAGGAGATAAATGAACCCCAAGCATAAGAAACATGCATGTAATAACACCAAGGTTCACCACAGTCCGGTTGGTTAAACAACAGTGATAAACAGAAAATCACAAATGAAGTTGGGGTTGAGGGGAGACATTACATACAGAGAAATAAAGATAACGACAACAGCAGGGTTTTTATTGGAGGTAATGTAAGGCAGAAGTCATTGAGAAACAACTTTAAAACACTAAAAGAGAGTGTTCTAATTTCATACTTTCACATGTACCTGTCCAGTTTTCCCACAACCACTTATTGAAGAGGCTGTCTTTTCACCACTGTATATTCTTGCCTCCTTTATCAAAGATAAGGTGCCCATATGTGTGTGGGTTTATCTCTGGGCTTTCTATCCTGTTCCATTGAGCTATCTTTCTGTTTTTGTGCCAGTACCATACTGTCTAGATTACTGTAGCTTTGTAGTATAGTCTGAAGTCAGGGAGCCTGATTCCTCCAGCTCCATTTTTCATTCTCAAGATTGCTTTGGCTATTTGGGATCTTTTGTGTTTCCATACAAATTGTGAAATGTTTCGTTCTAGTTCTGTGAAAAATGCCAGTGGTAGTTTGATACGGATTGCATTGAATCTGTAGGTTGCTTTGGGTAGTAGAGTCATTTTCACAATGTTGATTCTTCCAATCCAAGAACATGGTATATCTCTCCATCTATTTGTATCATCTTTCATTTCTTTCATCAGTGTCTTATAATTTTCTGCATACAGGTCTTTTGTCTCCTTGGGTAGGTTTATTCCTAGATATTTTATTCTTTTTGTTGCAATGGTAAATGGAAGTGTTTTGTTAATTTCACTTTCAGATTTTTCATCATTAGTGTATAGGAATGCAAGAGATTTCTGTGCATTAATTTTCTATCCTGCTACTTTACCAAATTCATTGATTAGCTCTCATAGTTTTCTGGTAGCATCTTTAGGATTCTCTATGTATAGTATCGTGTCATCTGCAAACAGTGACAGCTTTACTTCTTTTCCAATTTGGATTCCTTTTATTTCTTTTTCTTCTCTGATTGCTGTGGCTAAAACGTCCAAAACTATGTTGAATAACAGAAAAGACAAACTGTCAGCTTAGAATTTTATACCCCGATAAAATTTCTTTTCAAAACCAGATTAAATACAGACTTATTCATAACATAGAAAAGCTGAAGGATTCACAGACCTGTACTACAAAAAAAAAAAAAAAATTAAAAGGAGGTCCTTTGGGCAGAAGAAAAGTAATACCAGATGTAAATCTGGATCTACCAAAAGAATGAAGAGCACTAGAAATAATTTTTTTCAATTTTTAAAATGTATTTAGGGACTTCCCTGGTGGTGCAGTGGGTAAGAATTCTCCTGCCAATGCAGGGGACAAGGGTTCGAGCCCTGGTCTGGGAAGATTCCACATGCCACGGAGCAACTAAGCCCATGCACCACAACTACTGAGCCTACACTCTAGAGCCCATGAGCCACAACTACTGAGCCTGCATGCTGCAACTATGGAAGCCCACGAGCCTAGAGCCCATGCTCCACAACAAGAGAAGCCACCACAGAGAGAAGCCAGCACACTGCAATGAAGAGTAGTCCCAGCTAGCCACAACCAGAGAAAGCCTGCATGCACCAACAGAGACCCAATGCAGCCAAAAATAAAATAAATAAATTTACAAAAAAACCACCGTGTTTAAAAGAAAATTGACTAAGGCAAAAGCAATGACAATGTATTGTAGGCTTTATAACATACACAGAAATAAAATGTATGAAAACAATAGCAAATTAGAAATAGAGAATTCTTTGACCTGAATAAAGACAGCTATGCAAAACCTACAGCTAACATTGTATTTTTTTTAACATCTTTATTGGAGTATAATTGCTTTACAATGGTGTGCTAACATTGAATTTAATAATCAAAGACTGGCATCAAGAACAAGGCAAAGATGTCCTTTCTCACCCCTTGTATTCAACACTGTGCTGGAACTTCTAGCAAAGGCAATAAAGCAAGATAAAGAAACAAAAGGCCCACTACTGGGCATATACCCAGAGAAAACTATAATCCAAAAAGACACATGCACCCCAATGTTCATTGCAGCACTATTTACAATAGCCAGGTCATGGAAGCAACCTAAATGTCCATCAACAGAAGAATCGATAAAGAAGATGTGGCACATATATACAATGGAATATTACTCAGCCATAAAAAGGAACGAAATTGGGTCATTTGTTGAGACGTGAATGAATCTAGAGACTGTCATACAGAGTGAAGTAAGTCAGAAAGAGAAAAAAAATATCGTATATTAACGCATATATGTGGAACCTAGAAAAATGGTACAGGTGAACCGGTTTGCAGGGCAGAAATAGAGACACATATGCAGAGATCAAACGTATGGACACCAAGGGGGGAAGTGGTAGGGGGGTGGTGGGATGAGAGATTGAGATTGACATGTATACACTGATGTGTATAAAATGGATGACTAATAAGAACCTGCTGTATAAAAAAATAAATAAAATTCAAAAAAAAATCTGTGGTGGGGGAAAAGAAGGAACAAAAGGAATCCTAATTAAAAAGGAAGAAATAATTATGCAGAGTGAAAGAAGTTAGAAAAAGAGAGGACATTCCACTTATATCAAACTCTAGGAAATGTAAACATCTATAATAACAGAAAGGAGATCAATGACTGACTGGAAATATATTTACGTGGGGAGGGGAAGGATGGGTAGATTACAGGGAAACACATGGAATGTTTTGAGGATGAATGTATGTTCATTATCTTTAAGCAGTGGTGGTTTCAAGAGTCCTCAAATTGTACTTTTTTTTTTTTTTTTTTTGTGGTACGCAGGCCTCTCACTACTGTGGCTTCTCCTGTTGCGGAGCACAGGCTCTGGACGCGCAGGCTCAGTGGCCATGGCTCACGGGCCCAGCCGCTCCGCGGCATGTGGGATCTTCCCTGACCGGGGCACGAACCCATGTCCCCTGCATCAGCTGGTGGACTCTCAACCACTGCACCACCAGGGAAGCCCTGTGTATTTTAAATATGTGCATATATTGTCTGTCAATAATATCTCAGTAAATCTGATTAAAAAAATAATGACATTCATAATAATGAGATACAGAGGCAAGGATTTAACTAGGAGATAATGATAAAGACAACTGGAGAAATGACTAAGATCAGAGCTAGAGAGGTGACTTTGGGAGGGAAGAGAATAAATGAATATGAGGTATCCTTCTGAGGTTGAATGGACAATTGAGTAACTTGGTGTATGGTGTAACTATCAACAGCATTAAGGAAGACAGAAGGAGCATCTGGTTTAAAGGCAAAGGTAATGATTTGAGTCCTAAACATGTCCTATGGGGGATCGAATTACAAACCGAAGAAACAGTTGCATATATAGTAGTACTTGGTTTCAGGAAAGAGGTCTTGGTTAGAGATATAGATTTGGGAATCATAAGCATATAGAGTAGAAAATTGAAGCCATGGGAGTGGGTGAGAATGCCCAAGGAGAGTCCTTAGGTTAAGAAAGAAGTGACAAAGTGGAGCCTTGGGGAATACCAATATTAAGGGAAGAACAACAGGCTTTGTTCTCTGAGAGTCTCAGTCCTCTTTGTATTATCTTATACTCTAGTGTGAATTTATTAATCAGGTCAGATGAAAATAAACAGCATCTTCAGCAATGAGAGCTGCATTTCTCTCCAGGAACTAAGATGTTTGCTTACGATTTCAACTCAATCTTAGGTCAAATCAAAAACTGTTTCTTCAGGTTTTCAACTGCCATACAAAATACATCCCTAACTCTTCTCAGGGTACACATTGTACCTATATTTTTCTATGCTTGGTAAGAGACAGTAGAGAACTGGGATATGCAGGAATGAAAGAAAGACGAGAGTCTTAGAAGACAAGCTTCCTTATCCTGGCAAGTATATTTCTAATTCCCATCTCAGGTACTGAAATAAGATTTCAACAAATATGGAAAAAAATATTACGCTTCATTCTCCTTAAGATAAAGAAAAAGAAATTTCCACTCTAAACTCCTCCGTGATTACCAGGAAAAAACTAAAATGGGTTGAACTGAAAGGTGCTCTTTATTGACCAAGCAGATAGAGATTATCTCCCTTCACATAAAATACAAGCCTTGGACTACCACCACGTCTTTCCCCTTCCCATCCCAACCTCAGCTGTTGTATGTGCTTAGGAAAGACAACACTGTTCACATACCCACCACCTCTAATGACAAAAGTTCATATTTTGATTTCCAAGAAAAACTTTCGAAGAGCCAAAGCCTCTTTATTCTTTGCTCAGTTCAATTAATACAAACCACTCAGCCCTTTACACATCAAAAATGAAATGTCCATAGCAGCACTATTTACAACTGCCAAGATATGGAAGCAACCTAAGTGTCCACCAACAGATGAATGGATAAAGATGTGGCACGCACACATGCACACACACACACACACACACACACACACACACAAAGGAATACTACTCAGTCATAAAAACGAACAAAATTTTGCCATTTGCCACAATGTAGATGGACTTAGAGGGCATTATGCTAAGTGAAATAAGTCAGAGAAAGACAAATACTGTATGATATCACTTATATGTAGAATCTAAAAAATACAGCTAGTGGGGGACGAGGGGAAGATGGCAGAAGAGCAAGATGCGGAGACCACCTTCTTCCCCACGGATACACCAGAAATACATCTACACGTGGAACAACTACAGAACACCTACTGAATGCTGGCAGAAGACCTCAGACCTCCCAAAAGACAAGAAACCCCCCACGTACCTGGGTAGGGCAAAAGAATAAAGAGAGACAAAAGAATAGGGACGGGACCTGCACCAGTGGGAGGGAGCTGTGAAGGAGGAAAGGTTTCCACACACTAGGAAGCCCCTTCATGGGCAGAGACTGCAGGTGGCGGAGGGGGAAGTTTTGAATCACAGAGGAGAGCACAACAACAGGGGTGCGGAGGGCAAAGCGGAGAGATTCCCGCGAGAGGATCGGTGCCGACCAGCACTCACCAGCCTGAGAGGCTTGTCTGCTCACCTGCCGGGCTGCGGGGATGGGAGCTGAGCCTCGGGCTTCGGTCGGAGCTCCAGGAGAGGACGGGGGTAGGCAGCGTTAACAGAGCCTGCAGGGCATTAGTGTGCCATGGCTAGCCGGGAGGGAGTCCGGGGAAAAGTCTGGACCTGCCGAAGAGGCAAGAGACTTTTTCTTCCCTCTTTGTTTCCTGGCGTTCGAGGAGAGGGTATTAAGAGCGCTGCTTAAAGGAGCTCCACAGATGGGTGCGAGCCGCGGCTAAAAGCGCAGACCCCAGAGACGGGCATGAGACGCTAAGGCTGCTGCTGCCGCCACCAAGAAGCCTGTGTGCAAGCACAGGTCACTATCCACACCCCCCTTCCGGGGAGCCTGTGCAGCCCGCCACTGCCCAGGTCCCGGGATCCAGGGACAACTTCCCCAGGAGAACGCACGGGCAGAGGCGGGGCCAAATCCAAAGCTGAGCCCCAGGAGCTGTGCGAACAAAGAAGACAGAGGGAAATCTCTCCCAGCAGCCTCAGAAGCAGCATATTAAAGCTCCACAATCAACGTGATGTACCCTGCCTGCATCTGTGGAATACATGAATAGACAATGAATCATCCCAAATTGAGGAGGTGGACTTTGAGAACAAGATTTATTGTTTTTTCCCCTTTTCCTCTTTTTGTGAGTGTGTATGTGTATGCTTCTCTGTGAGATTTTGTCTGTATAGCTTTGCTTCCACCATTTGTCCTAGGATTCTGTCTGTTTCTTTTTCTTTAAAAAAATTTTTTTTCTTCATAATTGTTTTTTATTTTAATAACTTTATTTTATTTTATCTTACTTTATTTTATCTACTTTCTTTTCTTTCTGTCTCTTTCTTCCATTCTTCCTCTCTCTCTCTCTCTTTCTCTCTTTCTTTCTTTCGTCTTTCCTTCCTTCTTCTTTTTCTCCCTTTTATTCTGAGCCATGTGGATGAAAGGCTCTTGTTGCTGCAGTCAGGAGTGACTGCTGTGCCTCTGAGGTGGGAGACCCAACTTCAGCACACGGGTTCACAAGACACCTCCCAGCACCACATAATATCAAACGGCAAAAATCTCCCAGAGATCTCCATCTCAGCACCAGCACCCAGCTTCACTCAACGACCAGCAAGCTATAGTGCTGGACACCCTATGCCGAACAACTAGCAAGACAGGAACATAACCCCACCAATTAGCACAGAGGCGGCCTAAAATCATAATAAGTCCACAGACACCCCAAAACACACCAACAGACGTGGACCTGCCCACCAGAAAGACAAGATCCAGCCTCATCCACCAGAACACAGGCACTAGTCCCCTCCACCAGGAAGCGTACACAAACCACTGAACCAACCTTAGCCACTGGGGACAGACACCAAAACAACAGGAACTACGAACCTGCAGCCTGCAAAAAGGAGACCACAAACACAGTAAGATACGCAAAATGAGAAGAAAGAAAAACACACAGCAGATGAAGGAGCAAGATAAAAACCCACCAGACCTAACAAATGAAGAGGAAATAGGCAGTCTACCTGAAAAAGAATTCAGAACAATGATAGTAAAGATGATCCAAAATCTTGAAAATAGAAGAGACAAAATGCAAGAAACATTTAACAAGGACCTAGAACAACTAGAGATGAAACAAGCAAAGATGAACAACACAATAAATGAAATTAAAAATACTCTAGAAGGGATCAATAGCAGAATAACTGAGGCAGAAGAACGGATAAGTGACCTGCAAGATAAAAGAGTGGAAATAACTACCACAGAGCAGAATAAAGAAAAAAGAATGAAAAGAACTGAGGACAGTCTCAGAGACCTCTGGGACAACATTAAATGCACCAACATTTGAATTACAGGGGTTCCAGAAGAAGAAGAGAAAAAGAAAGGGACTGAGAAAATATTTGAAGAGATTATAGTTGAAAACTTCCCTAATATGGGAAAGGAAATAGTTAATCAAGTCCAGGAAGCACAGAGAGTCCCATACAGGATAAATCCAAGGAGAAACACGCCAAGACACATTAATCAAACTGTCAAATATTAAATACAAAGAAAACATATTAAAAGCAGCAAGGGAAAAACAACAAATAACACACAAGGAAATCCCCATAAGGTTAACAGCTGATCTTTCAGAAGAACCTCTGCAAGCCAGAAGGGACTGGTAGGACATATTTAAAGTGATGAAGGAGAAAAACCTACAACCAAGATTACTCTACCCAGCAAGGATCTCATTCAGATTTCATGGAGAAATTAAAACATTTACAGCAAGCAAAAGCTGAGAGAGTTCAGCACCACCAAACCAGCTTTACAACAACTGCTAAAGGAACTTCTCTAGGCAAGAAACACAAGAGAAGGAAAAGACCTACAATAACGAACCCAAAACAATTAGGAAAATGGGAATAGGAACATACATATCGATAATTACCTTAAATGTAAATGGATTAAATGCTCCCACCAAAAGACACAGATCAGCTGAATGGATACAAAAACAAGACCCATATATATGCTGTCTACAAGAGACCCACTTCAGACCTAGAAACACATACAGACTGAGAGTAAGGGGATGGAAAAAGATATTTCATGCAAATGGAAACCAAAAGAAAGCTGGAGTAGCAATTCTCATATCAGACAAAATAGACTTTAAAATAAAGACTATTAGAAGAGACAAAGAAGAACACTACATAGTGATCAAGGGATCGATCCAAGAAGAAGATATAACAATTGTGAATATTTATGCACCCAACATAGGAGCACCTCAATACATAAGGCGAATACTAACAGCCATAAAAGGGGAAATCGACAGTAACACATTCATAGTAGGGGACTTTAACACCTCACTTTCAACAATGGACAGATCATCCAAAATGAAAATAAATAAGGAAACTCAAGCTTTAAATGATACATTAAACAAGATGGACTTAACTGATATTTATAGGACATTCAATCCAAAAACAACAGAATACACATTGTTCTCAAGTGCTCATGGAACATTCTCCAGGATAGATCATATCTCGGGTCACAAATCAAGCCTTGGTAAACTTAAGAAAATTGAAATTGTATCACGTATCTTTTCCGGCCACAATGCTATGAGACTAGATATCAATTACAGGAAAAGATCTGTAAAAAATACAAACACATGGAGGCTAAACAATACACTACTTAGTAACGAACTGATCACTGAAGAAATCAAAGAGGAAATTAAAAAATACCTAGAAACAAATGACAATGGAGACACGATGACCCAAAACCTATGGGATGCAAGCAAAAGCAGTTCTAAGAGGGAAGTTTATAGCAATACAATCGTACCTTAAAAAACAGGAAACATCTCGAATAAACAACCTAACCTTGCACCTAAAGCAATAAGAGAAAGAGGAACAAAAAAAACCCCTAAGTTAGCAGAAGGAAAGAAATCATATAAATCAGATCAGAAATAAATGAAAAAGAAATGAAGGAAACGATAGCAAAGATCAATAAAACTAAAAGCTGGTTCTTTGAGAAGGTAAACAAAATTGATAAACCATTAGCCTGACTCATCAAGAAAAAAAGGGAGAAGACTCACATCAATAGAATTAGAAATGAAAAAGGAGAAGTAACAACTGACACTGAAGAAATACAAAAGATCATGAGAGATTACTACAAGCAACTCTATGCCAATAAAATGGACAACCTGGAAGAAATGGACAAATTCTTAGAAATGCACAACCTGCCAAGACTGAATCAGGAAGAAATAGAAAATATGAACAGACCAATCACAAGCACTGAAATTGAAACTGTGATTAAAAATCTTCCAACAAACAAAAGCCCAGGACAAGATGGCTTCAAAGGCGAATTCTATCAAACATTTAGAGAAGAGCTAACACCTATCCTTCTCAAAATCTTCCAAAATATAGCAGAGGGAGGAACACTCCCAAACTCATTCTACGAGGCCACCATCACCCTGATACCAAAACCAGACAAGGATGTCAAAAAGAAAGAAAACTACAGGCCAATATCACTGATGAACATAGATGCAAAAATCCTCAACAAAATACTAGCAAACAGAATCCAACAGCACATTAAAAGGATCATACACCATGATCAAGTGGGGTTTATTCCAGGAATGCAAGGATTCTTCAACATACGCAAATCAATCAACGTGATACACCATATTAACAAATTGAAGGAGAAAAACCATATGATCATCTCAATAGATGCAGAGAAAGCTTTCGACAAAATTCAACACCCATTTATGATAAAAACCCTGCAGAAAGTAGGCATAGAGGGAACTTTCCTCAACATAATAAAGGTCATATATGACAAACCCACAGCCAACATCATCCTCAATGGTGAAAAACTGAAAGCATTTCCACTAAGATCAGGAGCAAGACAAGGTTGCCCACTCTCACCACTCTTATTCAACATAGTTTTGGAAGTTTTAGCCACAGCAATCAGAGAAGAAAAAAAAATAAAAGGAATCCAAATCAGAAAAGAAGAAGTAAAGCTGTCACTGTTTGCAGATGACATGATACTATACATAGAGAATCCTAAAGATGCTACCAGAAAACTACTAGAGCTAATCAATGGATTTGGTAAAGTAGTAGGATACAAAATTAATGCACAGAAATCTCTACATTCCTATACACTAATGATGAAAAATCTGAAAGTGAAATCAAGAAAACACTCCCATTTACCACTGCAACAAAAAGAATAAAATATCTTGGAATAAACCTTCCTAAGGAGACAAAAGACCTGTATGAAGAAAATTATAAGACACTGATGAAAGAAATGAAAGATGATACAAATAGATGGAGAGATATACCATATTCTTGGATTGGAAGAATCAACATTGTGAAAATGACTCTACTACCCAAAGCAATCTACAGATTCAATGCAATCCCTATCAAACTACCACTGGCATTTTTCACAGAACTAGAACGAAAAATTTCAGAATTTGTATGGAAACACAAAAGACCCTGAATAGCCAAAGCAATCTTGAGAAAGAAAAACAGAGCTGGAGGAATCAGGCTCCCTGACTTCAGACTATAGTACAAAGCTACAGTAATCAAGACAGGATGGTACTGGCTCAAAAACAGAAAGATAGATCAATGGAACAGGATAGAAAGCCCAGAGATAAACCCACACACATATGGTCACCTTATCTTTGATAAAGGAGGCAGGAATGTACAGTGGAGAAAGGGCAGCCTTCAATAAGTGGTGCTGGGAAAACTGGACAGGTACATGTAAAAGTATGGGATTAGATCACTCCCTAACACCATACACAAAAATAAGCTCCAAATGGATTAAAGAGCTAAATGTAAGGCCAGACACTATCAAACTCTTAGAGGAAAACATAGGCAGAACACTCTATGACATAAATCACAGCAAGATTCTTTTTGACCCACCTCCTAGAGAAATGGAAATAAAAACAAAAATAAACAAATGGGAACTAATGAAACTTCAAAGCTTTTGCACAGCAAAGGAAACCATAAACAAGACCAAAAGACAACCCTCAGAATGGGAGAAAATATTTGCAAATGAAGCAACTGACAGAGGATTAACCTCCAAAATTTAAAAGCAGCTCATGCAGCTCAATAACAAAAAAACAAACAACCCAATCCAAAAATGGGCAGAAGATCTAAATAGACATTTCTCCAAAGAAGATATACAGACTGCCAACAAACACATGAAAGAATGCTCAACATCATTAATCATTAGAGAAATGTAAATCAAAACTACAATGGGATATCATCTCATACTGGTCAGAATGGTCATCATCAAAAAATCTAGAAACAATAAATGCTGGAGAGGGTGTGGAGAAAAGGGAACATTCTTGCACTGCTGGTGGGAATGTGAACTGGTACAGCCACTATGGAGAACAGTATGGAGGTTCCTTAAAAAACTACAAATAGAACTACCATATGACCCAGCAATCCCACTACTGGGCATATACCCTGAGAAAACCATAATTCAAAAAGAGTCATGTACCAAAATGTTCATTGCAGCTCTATTTACAATAGCCCGGAAATGGAAGCAACCTAAGTGTCCATCAACGGATGAATGGATAAAGATGTGGCACATATATACAATGGAATATTACTCAACCATAAAAAGAAATGAAATTGAGCTATTTGTAACGAGGTGGATAGACCTAGAATCTGTCATACAGAGTGAAGTAAGTCAGAAAGAGAAAGACAAATACCATATGCTAACACATATATATGGAATTTAAGGAAAAAAATGTCATGAAGAACCTAGGGGTAAGACAGGAATAAAGACACAGACCTACTAGAGAATGGACTTGAGGATATGGGGAGGGGGAAGGGTAAGCTGTGACAAAGCGAGAGAGTGGCATGGACATATATACACTACCAAACGTAAAATAGCTAGCTAGTGGGAAGCAGCCACATAGCACAGGGAGATCAGCTCGGTGCTTCGTGACCACCTAGAGGGATGGGATAGGGAGGGTGGGAGGGAGGGAGATGCAAGAGGGAAGAGATATGGTAATATATGTATATGTATAACTGATTCACTTTGTTATAAAGCAGAAACTAACACACCATTGTAAAGCAATTATAGTCCAATAAAGATGTAAAAATAAATAAATAAATAATACAACTAGTGAATATAACAAAAAAAAGAGGTAGACTTACAGATATAGAGAACAACCTCGTGGTTACCAATGGCGGGAGTCGGAGCAAATAAGTATGAGGGAGTAGAAGGTATAAACTGCTAGGCATAAGAGAGGCTACAAGGATGTATTGTATGACATGTGGAATATAGCCAATATTTTGTAATAACCGTAAATGGAGTATAACCTTTAAAAATTGTAAAAAAAATATTTATTTTAAGAGTAAATTTGGACACAGAGCCACACGCACAAGAAGAATGAGATATGAAGATGAAGGCAGAGATCAGGGAACACCAAGGATTGCCAGCCTACTACCAGAAGCTAGGAGAGAGCCCTGGAACAGATCCCTCTCACAGCCCTCAGAGGAAACCAACACTGCTGACACCTTGATCTCAGACTCCCAGTCTCCAGGACTGTGAGACAACAAATTTCTGTTATTTAAGCCAACAAAGAAACAAACAAAAACAATTGGGGGCTTCCCTGGTGGCACAGTGGTTGAGAGTCCGCCTGCCGATGCAGGGGACGCGGGTTCGTGCCCCGGTCCGGGAAGATCCCACATGCCGCGGAGCGACTGGGCCCGTGAGCCATGGCTGCTGAGCCTGTGCGTCCGGAGGCTGTGCTCCACGACGGGAGAGGCCACACCAGTGAGAGGCCCACGTACCGCAAAAAACAAACAAACAAATAAAAACAATTGGAACACAACGTAAGGAGCTACAGCAGAAGCATCCTTTCTTGAATATCCTTACAAGCAAGGGAACATTTAGCCAGTAATTTTACTTTGAAAGAGAAAAAAGATTGTAAGCAGAGAAGGCTGTCTCTTGCTCTCTGACATTTAACTTGGTCCTCTTTTTTTTTTTTCTACCTTCCATATGCAGGCCAAATTCGAACTCATTAAACTCTCAATTCATCAGGCTCCTGTATAGATTTAAATATGGAGTCAGGTATTGGATAACACTTGAAGTTTTGTTTTTGTGTTTGTATTCTTGATTCACACCCTGGACTGCAAATTATACTCTCTATCAGGTCAACTTAGAAATCTAAGTTTTTCTACAGTGGATATAAGCAGAGTTGACAAGAAGAAAGCTTCAGATAAATAAAGTAGAAAAAGAAATCCAAATTTCACTGCATGGATACAGACAGGACTCCCACTAGGACTTCCTTCCATCGGAAGATAAGCTAGTGGTTCTCAAGGAATTCCTCCTGTGTTTGCTGTGGCTGGTCTTACAGTAACTGTTGACCGTCACAGTGTTCAGGTCACAGACAGAAGACATGGCATGGTAAAATCATCATCCTCAGAAAAGGATATGTTACTTGCTAACACAAGCAGATACCAATAGCATTTACTTTGTTTTTAATCATCTGAGATACACTGTATCTGAGGAAAACAACTTAACTGATTATCTTGGTAACAAAGGTAGATGAAAAGAGCAGAACAAGGACAATTAAAGCCCCGGGTCCAGCCCTGAGTGCAGAAGGAATAAGTGAGTTAACCTCAAGTCTCTTAAAGATTTGTTGGTCAAGCTCTTAACTTAATATGTCCATCAGACCTTCCATTCAAGCAGGCTTTTTTGAATTTTGAAAGTTTCAATAGCTTTTCTTTCATTGTCTCTAGCATCAAGTTTTCTTTCTTATGTGTCGTCTTTCCTTACTTCTAGCCTTTTATCTACTTCAAAAGAACTAAAAGTACTTGGTTCTCCTACACAATAATCCTCAAAGAGATTCTGCACACAGTTTAGTTAAAAATACAATATGAAGGAGGAGAAATGTAATTGCTGAATAACTACTATTTTATATATGTTTATAAAATATTATTTGTATATTTACATGTATATATATTTCAACATGTAATCCAAAAGAATGGAAATACTCTAAAGACACAGCCCCTTGAGGAAATAAATGATAATAACCCATAAAAAGTAAATAGAACATTCCTGGTGTACTCCAAAGTGGCCAGAAGAACTTAATTACAAACCTCATAGTTACATTATGAAGATATACACCAAGGCTAGAAACAAGAGCATCTTAGTCATGTTTCTCTCAGATTACCAATGGTCTCCTCTCTCATAGAAACATTTTTTCACCATTTCTGAATAGCATTTACATAAACTTTTTCAAATGCCCTGTGAAGCTCACAAGTCATATGACGGGGAATGGTAAAGATGTCATATTTAAATCTTTCCTGAGAAAAGGTAATAGGAGCAGCCACATTCAGAATGGTCAGCAGTCATCACAATACCATTCAAAGTGTACATCCAGCAAAACACACTCTACCTGGTTCCATGAGCAAGGCAGGTAACTTTTAACATAATAACATATACGATTCTCCATAAGGCCTCATTTGCCCTAGAATAACTAACCTCCTACCAACTTAGAGTTCTGCTTACCTCTGATCAAGCCTAAGATTTGAGTCATTAGAAACAAGAATAGATTAAACAACAAAGACAATGATACTGTTTCCAGAAGGCTTCTTCTGCAGTACAGATACTACTTAGGAGCAGAGATGGGCCTTATCCTATAATCCAGGGTCAAGATTCTGAGGCTGCTTTTGGCCACAAGTAACAAAAAATCACAGACACAACTGCCTTAATCAATTGGAAAATTTATGGTCTCACATATAAAGAAGTACAAACATAGGGGAGATCTAGACACCTATTGTGATATAATAAGAAATATATGTGGTCTTTGTCCCTAGTTCCTGACACAGAGCCCCTAAAACTCTGAGAATTTCCTGATTGATAGGAGTATCGGTTGCTGTTCATAAGAAGCCCCTATCACACTTGAGTTAATGAGGTGACTGATAGTGGGGCCCCTAGATAAGCTCATGATGGGGCTGGTCACCAGAAAGACCAAGTGGCTAGAGGGTTGGAAGTTTCAGCCCTAGTCACCAACCTCCAGAACAGGATGTGGGGCTGGACACCAAGCTCTATAAGAACTCTTGAATGATGAGATTTGATGAACTTCTGAGTTGGTGAATACAGCAACGGGCTGGAAGGGTGGTATGCCCAGAAGCGGAAGGAAGCTCTGTGAACCTCTCCTCCCATACCTTGACCTATGTTTCTCTTCTACTTGTCTGTTCCTGAATTGTACCCTTTATAACCAACCCATAAAAGTAAGTAAATCACTTTCCAGAGTTCTGTTAGCCATTTTAGCAGATTATTGAACCTGAGGAGAGGGTTGTGGGAACCCCGATTTATAGCCATTTGGTCAAAGGCTTGCCCTCGCCACCTAAAGTAGAGGCAGCCCTGTGGTACTGAGCCTTTAACCTGTGGGGGGCGTCTGTGCTAAATCCCAGTAGTTTGTGTCAGAATTGCGCTGAATTGTAAGACTCCCAGCTGGCATCTGGGGCTTTGGAGAATTCCTTGGTTTCAGGAAAGACCCCCCACACATTTGGTATCAGCGGTGTTATGAGTAGAAACATATCATGATACACATCAAGCTAGATTCTCCGTCAGGGCTTGGCAACTACAGCCCAAAGGCCAAATCTGCTCTGTGGCATTTTTTTTGTTGTTGCTTTTAAATAAAGTCGTATTGGAATATAGCTTTGGGCATTCACGTATGTATTGTCAATAGCTGTTTCTGTTCTGCAACAGTAGAGGTGAGTACTTGTGGCAAAGATCATATGGCCATAAATCCTAAAATATTTATCATCTGGCCCTTTACATAAAAAAGTGTTTCTGACCCTGCTCTACCTTTGTCTTCCTATAACTCTCTAGGCTCTGCTCTCTTCCATGTATTGACTCCATGCTCAAACCCTGACTCTTTGACCTGGGGGTCAAAAGGTAGATATTCCAGGTATCATATCCAAGTCTGACAATATTCTCAGACAGAAAGAAAGCCATAGTTTTCTTATATCTTTATTATGAACAAGGAAGCTTTTCCTGGAAGTCCATAGAATACTATTATTCATATGGTATTGCCCTAAAACATATCACAAGCCAATATCTGAATCAATCACTGGCAAGCAGACTAGAACTGCCACCATTGGATTAGACCAATGAGAATCCACTCTCTGGGACTGGGGATGGGTCAGCGTATGACTATAGAGAAGAGGGTGAATGTCTAAACTAAATCAGGACTCATTTAGGACAGAGGATGGCAAGGAGAATGAATGTTGGCTACTACCAAGGGGATGAGTAATAGGCAAAGTAAAGGAACTGAGCTTGATCTGGGTATCCACAGGGGAAAATACTAACACGAAAGATATAGGAGCACATGAAGAAGATTCCAGAGAGGAACTAGTGAGGGAACACATGCCACCCGTTTTGAGTTTTCTACAACTAGCCCTGCCAATATCCAAAGCAATAAATGCCTTATTGTTCGATGGCTCTACTATTAAAAAAACAAAAGTAAGTTATATATTTTGTTGAAGAAGGAAAGAAGAAAAAATCAAGAATGCAGTTCTTCTGAGGAAAACTGTCTGGAGTAAGTCTGACACTTTGTGCTTAATAACTACATGACACGTATTTAATGCAGTCATCAATGCAGAGCCAAATGACTTCTGAAGACTACTGTTAGAAAAAGATTCATAAGGTATATGCTTCCCAACCACCACTAATCAACAAATAATTGTTACATACATTAAAACATGAAATTATAACAGCACAAACAATTAAGATATGTAGCTCATGCTTTCACTTCCACAGGAAGACTTTTCATCATTTTAGTATGGGAAAATAGTTTTTAAACATTTCCTATGTATAGCTCCTCTCTGATACGTGAGAGTATAAGACAAGTGGTTTAAGTCAGCGGTCCCCAACCTTTTTGGCACCAGGGACTGGTTTCATGCAAGACAATTTTTCCACGGACCAGGAGTGGGGTGGGGGGTTGGTTACCGGATGAGTCAAATGCATTACATTTATTGTGCATTTCTTTCTATTATTATTACATTGTAATAGATAATGAAATAATTATACAACTCGCCATAATGCTGACAGGAAGCGGAGCTCAGGCGGTAATGCGAGCGATAGGGAGCAGCTATAAATACAGATGAAGCTTCACTCGCTCACCTATCACTTACCTCGGGCTGTGCGGCCCGGCTCCTAACAGGTCACGGACCGGTACCAGTCCCTGGCCCAGGTATTGGGGACTCCTGGTTTAAGTAAAGGCAAGTAGGAACAGACTGCAGTATATTCTTTCAGCTGAACAATTTTATGGGTTCTGACTTTCAATAACGTGTACACTTCATACGCCCCACTGAGCACTCAAACATACATTGCTATATCTTATAAATGGTTTCACTAAATTACAAGTTTCATTACAAAATGTATTGCCTCACCGCCCCTTGCCCAGGATAGCTATTTTATTTCCTCCTGATAAACCTTGCCAATAATAGGTGCTCAGCATAAAGCACTCTACTTTTTTAGTAATCCACAGTTTTTAAAATATTTGCATTCAAAAATTTCATTTGTAAACTTGAACTTGAAAGTCGAGTCAACTTTTTCCCCTTAAAAGAAATGTGAAAAATAGTAGTTAGGTATCTAGAGTAGTCCATGAAAGATTATTTAACAAGTAATGCAGCTAATACTGTTTAGCTTTATAATGAAAAGCAGTAGAAAACCACACTAACAGAAGGCTGCAATGATTGCTTTAGGAGATCATGATTTCCAATCATAAAGAGTGCCCTTGAAAAGTAAAAGTATTCAGTAGTCATCATGGCAGGGAGTACCTCCACAATTAAAAGCATTACAACTAGAAAACATTGACCCCAGCCCAAAATGCCACCCCATTTCACAGTCACTAGTGTCCAAAAACTTCTTTACCTGGTTTTTTGTATGTCAGCACATGCTAAGAAATTACACCAACACACCAGCAGTTTTCTAAAAAACAGTGATACAGTGATACCAGTTTAGATAAACAATATTTTCATTTTGTTTGATTCATTTGCCACCAAAAAAAAAAAAAAACTTCACATGCCGGCTGCATTGGAGAAAGGGAAAGATGGCATGGTGGGGAATGGAGCAAGATTCAGAACATCATACAATCCACCAATCAGTGAGGACAATATTTTTCAAAGTATTGGTACACCACTTAAAATATTCAAGTATAAATACTCGAGTTTACACTGGTCTTATTTCTAAAATCTTTTGTTAAAAGGAATTTCTCTAAAACTTAGGATCCAGCCCTATAACCATCCAAATAATTTTCCTCTTCTCTTTGCATAGATACCTATTACAGTTACAGAAATGGTTTTAATAGTCCATCCTGTGCCTCTGTTTAGCAACTCAAACCTAATTCTTAGAGTAAAATTCAAGTCGTCATGCTTGCTGGCTCCCTACAGCTTGTTTTATAATTAGCATAATTAGTCAAAGGTAGCTAAGTGGGGAAATCATATCATTTGTTTCCCAGGAACATAACCTGGGATGCCTCACCAATGTTTTTCATTAATGGAGAGAGCAGAGATTGTGCAAATGATAAGCAATGTTTCTTCTGCAGGCCTATCTTTACCAAGTTATTCTTTCAACTGTATAAAAATATTTAATATTTATTAAGTGCCAAACGTGCTGCATATACACTGCATGTGATGAGAATCTGGCAATTCCAAAGTTATTTGGAAAATCACTAAAATGAGGATAAAATAATATCTACAAAGTAATTATTATATTAAGTGAGAAAAATCTTAAAAGAGGAAGGTGACTAACACAAGTGGTCAGTAAAAATTACATGTATGTATACATGCATGCAGTAGGTTGGTGATAAACGTTTAACAACTAGCTGGGGAGAGGGCCGCCTGATTTGTAACATGTACTCATTTCCATGGTGTACATACTCTCTCATCACAGCTGATTTCAAGCTACCAACATGATTTCACTAACCAGGGAGCTTGGAAGGCACAAACAGAGCACCATTGTGTTTATGTGGACATTAGGAAAAGAGAAAACAAAAACTAGAGTGAGTGAAAGAAAAAATGTCAGGGCTTCAAGTTTCCTAAGAAGTGTGGTATGAGAGAGATAACCTCTCAAATAAATGTAGGATAAGTCCTACGAGTGAAAAATAAAGGGATTAACGAGAGACTGTAACAGGGAGACCTGGTTAAAGAAAATTTTTGAAGTGGTGACTTTTAGGCTGATTACTAAAGAATTAGTAGGTATTGCCAGGCAAAGTTGGGGGATGGTGCTCCAGGAAATGGAATTCAAGGTCAATGAGATGGGGAAAGCCTGTTTCAAGAACCAGGAAGGGATTTTCCTGTGATATTCACTGTGGGAATCCGGTCGAGATCCCGGAACCACATAGGTGAATGCTGACAGCCAGAGCCTTTTCAGCTGTTTATGGGCCCTGGATCTGGCCTTGACTCCTGTCACTGGCCTGCCCTGCTGAGCTTAACTGCAGCTAGCTCCTCCAGCTGTGCACCTGCACCTGGCTGGCCTAACTCTCCTCACCAGCCTTCATTGTTGTGCAAACAACAGTGGTGAGACCTACAGCCACAGAAGTGCACACTGACAACTAGGGCTCCTGCAGCTGCAAGTCCACCTGGAGTTGGCCCCAGCCCTTGCTGCTGGCCCTGGCCCTCGCCACCATATGTATATCTGCAGCTGGCCCCTGCCACTACTCAGGCACCTGCTTTCCCTCTAAGATCAGGAACAGGAGAAGACAGCCCAATCTCAACACTCCTTTTCAATATAGTACTGGAAGTCCTAGCCAGAGCAATCAAAAACAGAATAAAAGGCTTCCAAATTGGAAAGGAAGATGTAAAATTGTGTCTGTTTGCTGATGATGTTGCATATAGAAAATTATAAAGATCCCCCCAAAATGTTAGAAATAATAAATTCAGTGATGTTTCAGGATACAAAATTAACATACAAAAATCAGTTGTTTCTATACACTAACAATGAACTATCTGAAAAAGAAATTTAAAAACCAATACTATTTACAACAGCATCAAAAACAATAAAATAATTAGGAATAAATTTAACCAAGAAAATGAATGATATATACAACAAATCTATAAGATATTGATGAAAGAAACTAAAGAAGACACAAATAAATGGAAAGTTATTCAGCGTTAACGGACAGGAGTTAGTATTGTTAAAATTGCCACACTACCCAAAGCCATCAATGCAGTCTCTATTAAAATTCCATTGACATTTTTTGCAGAAATACAAAAAACAATCGTAAAATTTGTATGGACCACAAAAGACCCCAAATAGTCAAAGCAATCTTGAAAAAGAAGAACAAAACTGGAGGCATCATATTTCCTGGTCTCAAACTGTATTATGAAGATATAGTATGGCACTGGCATAAAAACAGACACATAGATCAATGGAACAGAACTGAGAGCCCAGAAATAAACCCATGCATATATGATCAACTAATATTTGACAAGGGAGCCAAGAATACTCAATGGGGAAAAGATAGTCTCTTCAATAAATGGTGATGAGAAAATGGATATTCAACATGCAAAAGAATGAAATTGAACCACTATCTTACACCATTCACAAAAATAATCTCAAAACGGATTATGGACCTACACATAAGACCTGAAACCATAAAGCTCCTAGAAGAAAACATACAGGGAAAGCTCCTAGACGTTGGTATTGACAATGATTTTTTGGTTATGATACCAAAAGCACAAGCAGCAAAACCAAAAATCAACAAAAATCAATTTGCTCTGCTCAGCAAAAGAAACAATCAACAAAATGAAAAAGCAACTTAGGAAATGGTAGTAAATATCTGAAAACCATACAGCTGATAAGGTGTTAATATCCAAAATATATAAAGAACTCATACAACTCAATAGGAAAAAAAAATAATCTGATTAAAAATGGACAAAGGACATTTTTCCAGAGAAGACATACAGATGGTCAACAAGTACATGGAAAGGTACTCAACATCACTAATGATCAGGGAAATGCACAAAACCACAATGATGTATCACCTCACAGCTGTAAGAATGGCCATCCTCAAAAATACAAGACAAATGACTATTGTCATTATTTGCCATTAAATACAATTATCTTTTAAATATTCACAAATGCTGGTGAGCATGTGGAGAAAAGGGAAACCTAATGCACTGCTGGTGGGAATGTAAATTTGTACAGCCACTATGGAAAACAGTATGTAGGTTTCTCAGTTAAAAATAGGACTATCATAAAACAGCAAACCCATTTCTGGGTATATAACCAATGGAAATTAAATCATTATCTCAAAAAGATATCTGCTCTCCAGTGTTCATTGCAGCATTATTTACAACAGCCAAGGCAAACTTAAGTATCCATAGACAGAAGAATGGATAAAGAAAATGTGAAAGATATATATCTCACTTTTATGTTTGTATATATACAATACATATTATTCAGCCATAAAAAAAGGAAATCCTACCATTTGTATCAACATGAATGGACCTTGAAGGCATTATGCTAAGTAAAGTAAGTCAAACAGAGGAAAACAAATACTGCACGATCTCATTTAAATGTGGAATCTTAAATCATTAAACTCATGGAAACAGAAAGTAGGTTGAGAGTTACCCTGGGGCGGGGGGCGGGGTATATGGGGAGATGTTAGTCATAGGGTACAGACTTTCAGTTATAAGATGAATAAATCCCAGGGATTTATTTAATGTATAGCATGGTGACTATAGTTAACAATACTGTATCGTATACTTCAAAGCTGTTGTGAGGGAAGATCTTAAGTGTTCTAACTATAACAACCACCAAAAAAAATAATAATAATTACGTGATGTGAAGGATGTGTTAACTAACCTTATTGTGGTAAACATTTCACAATATATATAATTACCAAATCATCACACTGTACACCTTAAATGTACACATTATATGTCAATTATATCTCAAGTAAGCTGGGGGGAAACTTTAACAACAAAAGAAAAAGAACTTATTCTGAACAAAGAAGCAGCACAACATGAGGCCAGAGAAGTGGGCAGGGGTCAGATCACACACTTCCCTGTGCACCAGTCATGTTGAAGAGTTGGTGTTTTATTCTAAGTTTAACAAAAAGTCATTGCAAGCTTCAAATAAGGGAGTAAAATGCAATTTAAAGTGTAAAACATCAATCTGAATGCAGTACAGAAAAAGAATTGTAAGAGGACAAAAGTATGAAAGTTGAAGAGCTATTAGGAAGATGAAGAAAAATTAGGAAGCTCAACGCAGGAAGCTGTGAAAGTACTTGCAGGAGAAATGTGACTTTGAGTTGATACAGGATAGGGAAGGCAAAGATGGAGAGTTAGAGATTCAAAACACGCTGGAAGAAGGAGTCATAAAGATGTGCGAGTAGTGAAACAGACGCAGAAGTCAAAGATGACTTCTAGTTTCTAGCTCATACTAGTGGGTTGATAGAAGCACCATACACTGAGAGGAGAAAAACTGAGGAAGAGCACGTTTGGGAAAAAGACTGTTTGAGACCTCAATGGTACATCAGAGTGAATTGTAGAATATCCTTTCGAATATGTGATTCTGGTCTTCATGTGAGTTTGAGATTGAAATTTTGGCTTTGTCTATATATAGCTGGAATTTAAACCCACAGATGAAGATGCCTAGAAGAAGAGGGTAGAGTAAGACCAGGAAAGAGCCCAGGACAATTACTGGCTGGTAAGGGAAAGAGACATCTTCAAAGGAACCTGAGAAAGAGCCACCAGAGGAGAAGGAAAAATTCAAAAGAACATCAGGTGTCATGAAAACCAAGAGAGAAAATTTTTCAAAGAGAGGGAGCAGTTAACCACTAAGAGGTCATATAAGATGAGTAAAATATGAGTCCACTGGATTTAGCAATTTGGGAAGTCATTGGTAATGTTAATGAAAATTATTTCTGGGGAGGGACTAAGGTAAAATCCAGGCATCAGTGGCTCAGGCAGAAAATGATTCTACCACATGATTCCTCTGATTTTGAATGTAAATTCATGCCACTACGTTGGTCTGGATTGCTTAAGGATTTACTCAGTTACATGATTCAAAGGCCCAAGTATGATATGCATTATGAAGACATAGGAATTCACCTTCTTGAAGCAAGCTGAAAATTTCACAAATTCTGCAGAGAAGAAGCAACTAAAAATTTCCACAGAGTGCAAAAGTAAATAATGAATGATTTTTGAAAACATGTCCTGTAGCCTTCTCAGGGCTCCTTTCACAATGGGAGATATGTGCATGTAAGAGTTCGATGGAGGAAAGAAGTCAGCTAAAAAATAAGATGGCATTGACTTCCCTGTCAAGTGCAGCAGTGCTAGAAAACACTGGATCTAAATTAGTGTAAGAAAGATACAGGGTTTCTTGTTTGCTAGTTTGGGGGTGGTGATGATGGGTTTTGATGTTTTGTTATTATTCTCATTATTTGCTATTAAATAAAATGATATTTGAAACTAAGTCCATCTATAACTGTGGCATAGAAAAATGTACTGTTTTCATTTCAAAGCATAAGTGTCAAATTTCTAGGCAAACATTTTAAAAGAGACATGTGCTATATTCCCAAATTCTTCACATTGAAAAGAGAAAAGTTAAATAAATTGTGATTCTTTCCTCAGAGTAAATGATTTGAATTCTACCATGACTAAGAACCACGATTGGTCAACTTCAGGCATTCCTGCTCTGGTTTCTTTAAAAGACCATTTGGCAGACTGAACTATTTCTTCTTGAGTTTAAATATTTGCTTAAAATAGATATTTCATAAGTCTATTCTCTTTACAGCTGAATGTACAACTGTAAATTAAAAATCTTTAAGCAACTAGGAAGATAAAAGATTCTCTTACTAGATTTAAATGAATCTTTTTCAAATAAAAATTTGTATTAGCAGCCCAAAGGATACATTTTTTCACATTGTGAAGTACATGTAGAACCTACTTATACTACCATTATCAGGGAAATTTAGAGTTGAAATTTAGAAGTTGAGAAAAAACTTAGAGTCCCTCTTAGTCAACTAATAATCACAGAAGATGAACATATCTGCATAACATTTTTTAATGAAATCTACACAATGTTGAATTTCATATTTCTAACCAGTCACATATGACAAATATGAGAAATGACCTTTTGTCATTTTGGAAAAAAAACAGAATTTGAATGTTGCATTGTGGAAATTTCTCTTCTGGGAATACAACAGTTCTAAGGTATAGTCCCATCTTTAATGTACATATTAACCAGATGTGAAAAGAGAATAGATAAGTGAGTGGTGGCAAAAGGGAAGATAAGTCAAGCAATCTTTGCTACAATCCAGGCATGAGGGGAGTAGGGTTAAGTTCTGGGGTACTGGTGGTGGGAAATAACAAATGAGAAGCGGGGAAGGATGTAGAGTGAAAGAGCCAATGGGATAGTCCCAGGTGACTGCTACATATGTTAGGGATGGGAGGGAAAGGAAGACATAAAGGCACACTGAAGTTTTCAGCTGCAGTGAGAATAGGGGTGCATTGAAAGAAATATGGAAACCTAGAGTGGGACTTAAGAGAAAGTAGAGCTTTCTCTTAAGCAGAGCTCAGTTTTAGAGGTACTGACTGAAGTAACGGTAGGACCACCACACTATCAGGAAGAGAGAGAAATGGGACTCGACCTCAGGAGAGAAGTCACGCTCACAGAAGCAGATTTGTAAGTCATCTACGTAAACGAGATGGTTGCATCAGAAATAGTTGAGCAGTGTGAGGGCAGGAATAAAGAGGAAGGAGAGCAAAGGTGTCCCCCTGATGCTCCTGAGGAAACCCTAATTTAATGGGCAGCAAGCGGAAGTCAGTTGGACATATGTACCCCTTGTCAAAGGAGTATAGTTTCACTTACTCTTTTCAATACAGATTAAAATATTTAAATCTCGAGACTCCTGGGAAGATGGCAGAAGAGTAAGACGCAGAGATCACCTTCCTCCCCACAGATACACCAGAAATACATCTACACATGGAACAGCTCCTACAGAACACCTACTGAACGCTGGCAGAAGACCTCAGACCTCCCAAAAGGCAAGAAACCCCCCACGTACCTGGGTATGGCAAAAGAAAAAAGAATAAACAGAGACAAAAGGATAGGGACGGGGCCTGCACCAGTGGGAGGGAGCTGTGAAGGAGGAAAGGTTTCCACACACTAGAAGCCCCTTCACGGGCGGAGACTGTGGGTGGCGTAGCGGGGAGCTTCGGGGCCGCGGAGGAGAGCACAGCAACAGGGGTGCGGAGGGCAAAGCGGAGAGATTCCTGCACAGAGGATCGGTGCCGACTGGCACTCACCAGCCCGCGAGGCTTGTCTGCTCACCCACCGGGGTGGGCGGGGCTGGGAGCTGAGCCTCGGGCTTCGGTCGGAGCACCGGGAGAGGACTGGGGTTGGCGGCATGAACACAGCCTGAAGAGGTTAGTGCACCACGGCTAGCCAGGAGGGAGACTGGGGAAAAGTCTGGACCAGCCCAAGAGGCAAGAGACTTTTTCTTCCCTCTTTGTTTCCTGGTGCGCGAGAAGAGGGGATTAAGAGTGCTGCCTAAAGGAGCTCCAGAGATGGGTGCAAGCCACGGCTAACAGCGCGGACCCCACAGACGGGCATGAGATGCTAAGGCTACTGCTGCCACCACCAAGAAGCCTGTGTGCGAGCACAGGTCACTATCAACACCCCCCTTCCGGGGAGCCTGTGCAGCCCGCCACTGCCAGGGTCCCGGGATCCAGGGACAAATTCCCCGGGAGAACGCACGGCGTGCCTCAGGCTGGTGCAACGTCATGCTGGCCTCTGCCGCCGCAGGCTCGCCCCGCACCCACACCCCTCCCTCCCCCCGGCCTGAGTGAGCCAGACCCCCGAGTCAGCTGCTCCTTTAACCCCGTCCTGTCGGAGTGAAGAAGACACCCTCCAGCGACCTACACACGGAGGCAGGGCCAAATCCAAAGCTGAACCCCGAGAGCTGTGTGAACAAAGAAGAGAAAGGGAAATCTCTCCCAGCAGCCTCAGGAGCACTGGATTAAATCTCCACAATCAACTTGATGTACCCCGCATCGGTGGAATACATGAATAGACAACGAATCATCCCAAATTGAAGAGGTGCACTTTGAGAGAAGATTTATTATTTATTCCCCTTTTCCTCTTTTTGTCAGTGTATATGTGTATGCTTCTGTGTGAGATTTTGTCTGTATAGCTTTCCTTTCACCATTTGTCCTAGAGTTCTAACCGTCCGTTTTTTCTTTTTTGTTTATTTTTTTAATATTAAAAAATTTTTTTTCTTAATAATTATTTTTCATTTTAAAGACTTTATTTTATTTTATCTTACTTTATTTTATTTTATTTTACCATCTTTCTTTTTTCTATCTTTCTACTTTTTCTCCCTTTTATTCTGAGCTGTGTGGATGAAAGGCTGTTGGTGCTGCAGCCTGGAGTCAGTGCTGTGCCTCTGAGGTAGGAGAGCCAACTTCAGGACACTGGTCCACAAGAGGCCTCCCAACTCCACATAATATCAAACGGCAAAAATCTCCCAGAGATCTCCATCTCAACACCAGCACCCAGCTTCACTCAACGACCAGCAAGCTACAGTGCTGGACACCCTATGCCGAACAACTAGCAAGACAGGAACACAACCCCACCCATTACCAGACAGGCTGCCTAAAATCATAACAAGTCCACAGACACCCCAAAACACACCAACAGACGTGGACCTACCCACCAGAAAGACAAGATCCAGCCTCATCCACCAGAACACAGGCACTAGTCCCCTCCACCAGGAAGCCTACACAACCCACTGAACCAACCTTAGCCACTGGGGACAGACATCAAAAACAATGGGAACTACGAACCTGCAGCCTGCAAAAAGGAGACCACAAACACAGTAAGATACGCAAAATGAGAAGACAGAAAAACACACAGCAGATGAAGGAGCAAGATAAAAACCCACCAGACCTAAAAAATGAAGAGGAAATAGGCAGTCTACCTGAAAAAGAATGCAGAACAATGATAGTAAAGATGATCCAAAATCTTGAAAATAGAAGAGACAAAATGCAAGAAACATTTAACAAGGACCTAGAACAACTAGAGATGAAACAAGCAATGATGAACAACACAATAAATAAAATTAAAAATACTCTAGAAGGAATCAATAGCAGAATAACTGAGGCAGAAGAACGGATAAGTGACCTGGAAGATAAAATAGTGGAAATAACTACCACAGAGCAGAATAAAGAAAAAAAGAATGAAAAGAACTGAGGACAGTCACAGAGACCTCTGGGACAACATTAAATGCACCAATATTTGAATTATAGGGGCTCCAAGAGAAGAAAAAAGAAAGGGACTGAGAAGATATTTGAAGAGATTATAGTTGAAAACTTCCCTAATATGAGAAAGGAAAGAGTTAATCAAGTCCAGGAAAAACAGAGAGCCCCATACAGGATAAATCCAAGGAGAAACACGCCAAGACACATATTAACCAAACTGTCAAAAATTAAATACAAAGAAAACATATTAAAAGCAGCAAGGGAAAAACAACAAATAACACACAAGGAAATCCCCATAAGGTTAACAGCTGATCTTTCAGAAGAACCTCTGCAAGCCAGAAGGGACTGGTAGGACATATTTAAAGTGATGAAGGAGAAAAACCTAAAACCAAGATTACTCTACCCAGCAAGGATCTCATTCAGATTTCATGGAGAAATTAAAACCTTTATAGACAAGCAAAAGCTGAGAGAGTTCAGCACCACCAAACCAGCTTTACAACAACTGCTAAAGGAACTTCTCTAGGCAAGAAACACAAGAGAAGGAAAAGACCTACAATAACAAACACAAAACAATTAAGAAAATGGGAAAAGGAACATATATATCGATAATTACCTTAAATGTAAAAGGATTAAATGCTCCCACCAAAAGACACAGACAGGCTTAATGGATACTAAAACAAGACCCATATATATGTTGTCTACAAGGGACCCACTTCTGACCTAGAGACACATAGAGACTGAAAGTAAGGGGATGGAAAAAGATATTCCATACAAATGGAAAGCAAAAGAAAGCTGGAGTAGCAATTCTCATATCAGACAAAATCGACTTTAAAATAAAGATTATTAGAAGAGACAAAGACGGACACAACATAATGATCAAGGGAACGATCCAGGAAGAAGATATAACAATTGTAAATATTTATGCACCCAACATAGGAGCACCTCAATACATAAGGCAAATACTAACAGCCATAAAAGGGGAAATCGACAGTAACACATTCATAGTAGGGGACTTTAACACCTCACTTTCAACAATGGACAGATCATCCAAAACGAAAACAAATAAGGAAACACAAGCTTTAAATGATACATTAAACTAGAGGGACTTAATTGATATTTAGAGGACATTCCATCCAAAAACAACAGAATACACATTGCTCTCAAGTGCTCATGGAACATTCTCCAGGATAGATCATATCTTGGGTCACAAATCAAGCCTTGGTAAGTTTAAGAAAATTGAAATTGTATCAAGTATCTTTTCCGACCACAACACTATGAGACTAGATATCAATTACAGGAAAAGATCTGTAAAAAATACAAACACATGGAGGCTAAACAATACACTACTTAATAACGAAGTGATCACTGAAGAAATCAAAGAGGAACTCAAAAATACCTAGTAACAAATGACAATCGAGACACGACGACCCAAAATCTATGGGAAGCAGCAAAAGCAGTTCTAAGAGGAAAGTTTATAGCAATACAATCCTACCTTAAGAACAGGAAACATCTCGAATAAACAACCTAACCTTGCACCTAAAGCAATTAGAGAAAGAAGAACAACAATACCCCAAAGTTAGCAGAAGGAAAGAAATCATAAAAATCAGATCAGAAATAAATGAAAAAGAAATGAAGGAAATGACAGCAAAGATCAATAAAACTAAAAGCTGGTTCTTTGAGAAGATAAAAAAAATTGATAAACCATTAGCCTGACTCATCAAGAAAAAAAGGGAGAAGACTCAAATCAATAGAATTAGAAATGAAAAAGGAGAAGTAAGAACTGACACTGCAGAAATACAGAAGATCATGAGAGATTACTACAAGCAACTCTATGCCAATAAAATGGACACCCTGGAAGAAATGGACAAATTCTTAGAAATGCACAACCTGCCAAGACTGAATCAGGAAGAAACAGAAAATATGAACAGACCAATCACAAGCACTGAAATTGAAACTGTGATTAAAAATCTTCCAACAAACAGAAGTCCAGGACCCGATGGCTTCACAGGCGAATTCTATCAAACATTTAGAGAAGAGCTAACACCTATCCTTCTCAAACTCTTCCAAAATATAGCAGAGGGAGGAACACTCCCAAACTCATTCTACGAGGCCACCATCACCCTGATACCAAAACCAGACAAGGATGTCACAAAGAAGGAAAACTACAGGCCAGTATCACTGATGAACATAGATGCAAAAATCCTCAACAAAATACTAGCAAACAGAATCCAACAGCACATTAAACGGATCATACACCATGATCAAGTGGGGTTTATTCCAGGAATGCAAGGATTCTTCCATACAGGCAAATCAATCAATGTGATACACCATATTAACAAACTGAAGGAGAAAAACCATATGATCATCTCAATAGATGCAGAGAAAGCTTTCGACAAAATTCAACACTCATTTATGATAAAAACCCTACAGAAAGTAGGCATAGAGGGAACTTTCCTCAACGTAATAAAGGCCATATATGACAAACCCACAGCCAACATCATACTCAATGGTGAATAACTGAAAGCATTTCCACTAAGATCAGGAACAGACAAGGTTGCCCACTCTCACCACTCTTATTCAACATAGTTTTGGAAGTTTTAGCCACAGCCATCAGAGAAGAAAAGGAAATAAAGGAATCCAAATTGGAAAAGAAGAAGTAAAGCTGTCACTGTTTGCAGATGACATGATACTATACATAGAGAATCCTAAAGATGTTACCAGAAAACTACTAGAGCTAATCAATGAATTTGGTAAAGTAGCAGGATACAAAATTAATGTACAGAAATCTGTGACATCCTTATACACTAGTGATGAAAAATCTGAAAGTGAAATTAAGAAAACACTCCCATTACCATTGCAACAAAAAGAATAAAATATCTAGGAATAAACCTACATAAGGAGACAAAAGACCTGTATGAAGAAAATTATAAGACACTGATGAAAGAAATTAAAGATGATACAAATAGATGGAGAGATATACCATGTTCTTAGATTGTGAAAATGACTCTACTACCCAAAGCAATCTACAGATTCAATGCAATCCCTATCAAACTACCACTGGCATTTTTCACAGAACTAGAACAAAAAATTTCACAATTTGTATGGAAACACAAAAGACCCCGAATAGCCAAAGCAATCTTGAGAACGAAAAATGGAGCTGGAGGAATCACGTTCCCTGACTTCAGACTATACTACAAAGCTACAGTAATCAAGACAGTATGGTACTGGCACAAAAACAGAAAGATAGATCAATGGAACAGGATAGAAAGCCCAGAGATAAACCCAGGCACATATGGTCACCTTATCTTTGATAAAGGAGGCAGGAATGTACAGTGGAGAAAGGACAGCCTCTTCAATAAGTGGTGCTGGGAAAACTGGACAGGTACATGTAAAAGTATGAGATTAGAACACTCCCTGACACCATACACAAAAATAAGCTTAAAGTGGATTAAAGAGCTAAATGTAAGGCCAGACACTATCAAACTCTTAGAGGAAAACATAGGCAGAACACTCTATGACATAAATCACAGCAAGATCCTTTTGACCCACCTCCTAGAGAAATGGAAATAAAAACAAAAATAAACAAATGGGACCTAATGAAACTTCAAAGCTTTTGTACAGCAAAGGAAACCATAAACAAGACCAATAGACAACCCTCAGAATGGGAGAGAATATTTGCAAATGAAGCAACTGACAAAGGATTAATATCTAAAATTTACAAGCAGCTCATGCAGCTCAATAACAAAAAAACAAACAACCCAATCACAAAATGGGCAGAAGAACTAAATAGACATTTCTTCAAAGAAGATATACAGACTGCCAACAAACACATGAAAGAATGCTCAACATCATTAATCATTAGAGAAATGCAAATCAAAACTACAATGAGATATCATCTCACACCAGTCAGAATGGCCATCATCGGAAAATCTAGAAACAATAAATGCTGGAGAGAGTATGGAGAAAAGGGAACACTCTTGCACTGCTGGTGGGAATGTGAACTGGTACAGCCACTATGGAGAACAGTATGGAGGTTCCTTAAAAAACTACAAATAGAACTACCATATGACCCAGCAATCCCACTACTGGGCATATACCCTGAGAAAACCATAATTCAAAAGAGTCATGTACCAAAATGTTCATTGCAGCTCTATTTACAATAGCCAGGAGATGGAAACAACCTAAGTGCCCATCATCGGATGAATGGATAAAGAAGATGTGGCATATATATACAATGGAATATTACTCAGCCATAAAAAGAAACGAAATTGAGCTATTTGTAATGAGGTGGATGGACCTAGAGTCTGTCATACAGAGTGAAGTAAGTCAGAAAGAGAAAAACAAATACCTTATGTTAACACATATATGTGGAATTTAAGGAAAAAAATGTCATGAAGTACCTAGGGATAAGACAGGAATAAAGACACAGACTTACTAGAGAATGGACTTGAGAATATGGGGAGAGGGGAGGGTAAGCTATGACAAAGTGAGAGAGTGGCATGGACATATATACACTACCAAACGTAAAATAGATAGCTAGTGGGAAGCAGCCACATAGCACAGGGAGATCAGCTCGGTGCTTTGTGACCACCTGGAGGGGTGGGATAGGGAGGGTGGGAGGGAGGGAGAACCAAGAGGGAGGAGATATGGGAACATATGTATAACTGATTCACTTTGTTATAAAGCAGAAACTAAGACACCATTGTAAAGCAATTATACTCAAATAAAGATGTAAAAAAAAATTTAAATCTTATAACACTATATTACAAAGCAGCTACAAGCAGATTCTACTAGAACTTTAAAAATAAAGTAGAAAAAATGAAAATAACTGAGACAAATTTTATTTAATTGCAAAATAAAATTTGAAAGTAATATCAGTAAATAAAAAATTAATTTTTATAAAAACTTAAAGTTTTGAAATAAGTGGGGAAAACAGGGATCTTTTTTAAAGAGTTCTCACTGTCTTTTGCTTTCTATTATCCAGAATACAATTTGTTGAATCTGAATATGACACTCTCTATGCTGACCATTTTCTCTTTCTAGAAATATTAGTTTTCCCATTTAAGAAAACATTTAAGAGATTCTAAAATTAATTCCGTATTTTAAAAGGCTTACTAAGCAGTATGGCCTGGATGTGTGTGTGGGGTGTGTGTGTGTGTGTGTGTGTGTGTGTGTGTGTGTGTAAAGTACTTTAACCCCTTGAGACTGTTAGGTCAGCCACAGGAAAGACTGAGAATCATTCATGGGGTAATTTCCCATGTAGCTCACAGTGGGAGAAGCAGTAAGGGTAAAAGCCGCAGCCCTCCTCCCACCACTTTCCCTAACCTAAACTAGGTTTACTTTATCCTCAAGACTATAATTAAAAGAACTAAAATTGAATAAATATATTGTTTTCCTTTTGCAAAGTGAAGACAGAAAATTCACCAGTTGTTAGCATTTCTTCTTCTGATTTCAAAAATAAAAAAAATGTGATGCAGCAAAACAAAGGTAGAATGTTTACTAAAATGAGATATAAAAAAAGTAGAATGAGTAAACTTAAATACAGCTGGCAACCTTGGATTACTTCTTCAAGGAGGTAGGATATATGCTCACAATGCCAGATAAGAGTTTATAGGCTATTTCTCTCCCATCATCTATCTAAATGCAAAATGTTCAAGTGCCCCATCCAAACAGATGTGCCAGGGCCTTCTGGGGCAGGCAAGTCCAGCGAGCTGGGAGAAAGGAAACTCAAACTGTTTGGGAGGAAGAAATGCAGATTAAAAAAAAAGAAAAAGAATTCTTTCTAGGTGGTTGAAATTTTTAGCATTTGCTGGCTGAGCCGTGACACACTCAATCCCACTCTCTAGCGCTGTCCAGTTCCGGCTGCCTGCCACTGCTGGGAGTTATAGATATGTAACCTCAGGAGGTATTCTGTCATCTCCCCCTTGTTGGTCATTCATCCCAGCTAACTCACATTCACATGGTATAAATATAGGGGAAACAGAGCTGACGGTGAGTATTTCAGAGCACCCAAAATATACTGTGGGTGTCGTTTATCTTAACACAGAGCAAAAGCTGTATCTCTTAACAACTCATGTGGTGAGCTTATCAGTGTGCAAATGTCATCCCTCAAAGTAGCCCTCTCTGGGACCCCATTTAAAATTTCAGTCCTGATTGCTCTACTCTAGCTGTGCTCTCCCCTTCTCCCCTTCCTTCTCTCTCTCCCTCTATCTATCTACCTATCTACACAACACACATATGTATGTATTTACTAGCTTCTGTGTGGGTGTGCCTAGTGCCTCAACTAGAATGTGAGTTCTTTCTGTGAGTACAGGTATTTTTGTCCATGTTGTTTACTGCTACACCCCCAAAACCTACAACCGTGTCTGTCATATAGAGGCACTAGTAGATATTTGTTAAATGAATGTATTATTTTAGATAACTAGATGTGTATATTTAGTTGATGGCCATAAATGAATATTCTATGAGCTGAAAGAAACCACGGTCTTCTTTTTTCTTACCAACTAACTGCTTGTTAGTTTGAAGATCCATGCTTTCTTGCTAAATAAAAAATTGCCAAACACGTATACAATTATGTCAAGATTCAAAATGTATAATAAAACTGTAGGTATTTTGGGGAGGGTTTTGGACAAAGTGATTATAGAAATAAGCTCAGGAGGCATCTGATTCTAAGTTCCCTGCAGAAGAATAAAAGGCATAACTTACATCTTCCAAATATACCCAATGTAGACATAAAACCTCTCAATCAGTGCTTTATAAATTGCCAACTTTAATAAACACAGCCAGTGACAGGCTCTGCTCAGTAAGAAGCAGAGAGTCACCCACCTTTAGATGTAGACCTCAGCTGAGATAGTGGTGATGACAGTGCTAGGAACTACAAAAATCACACCCATAATTGGCAGCTACTAGCATTTCCCCCCCTTCCCAACAATCTATTCCTATGAAGTTGCTCCTATTGGTAATAATTAAATGAAGCAATCTGTGAAAGGGACTTACAGCCATATCTCACACCTAGTAATTGCTCTAAAACTGTTAGATGTTACTTAGATTATCATTTTAAAGATGAGGAAATTCAGTTAAACAGCCATCCCCCAAATCACAGAGATGGTAAGTGGTAGAACTGGGATCTGAATCTAGAAATAAATTCTATCCTCAGAACTGAGCCCTTAGTCTGGACAATTCTGTCTCCCCCTGGCTCTGTGCCTCCATCCCTAATCTCATTCCTTTATGTTCCAAAACCTGCACCTGTATATAACTTAAAAGGCTAAGTCTGAATAATATAATCAGTAAATACTGTTGATCAAAATTACTTACTCAAAGAAAATTCAAATACTTCTGAATGCACTGATTTTGTAAGGTGAACATTAATTTCAAATGCTCATATATTGACACTTTTCATACTCACTGTCGCTGGTCACAGACCTGACTGGATCATTGAATGGAACTGTCACCAGTTCAACTGGAAGTGAGAAAAATCCATTTCTTCCATATCAGACAACCAGCTATGTTTTAATTGCATATGGTAAAGCGAGTAGTCTCAACCTAATACCATGAACACAACTCTGAAAAACTTTAAACCCAATTTCCATCACAGAAGTTCTTTCTTCTTATTGGATTTTATACAAATTACATTTTGTCTTCTACTGGGGAAAAAAAATGGGTTTCTAAATGAAATAATGTCATGTGCAAACAAAATACATGTTGTAAAATCACATGAGAATGATAATATTTATAAAAAGCTACCTATTTCAATTAGACAAGGGACAATTGGACAAGTCCATCCTCCAAATAAGTCGTAACATGAGTAAACCATGCTGGCAGTGCAGCATCTTAAGATGCAGGCTGTCTGGCCCACTGTCTGCCTAATCTGCTTTGCGAACAGCAGGAATTTGAGTTAAGCAGTGTTTCTGTCCTTTTCTATTTCCCTTATGGAATCTTCATATAATAGTAAAAAGATATAATAAATAATTCATTTATTTATACATTTCCTACCAAGTATTTTTCTCCCTAATCTACTTTAATGAACAGCTCTTCTAGAGAAAAGAAAGCTGACCATCTGGCAGACACAACCCAAATACTTATTTTAGTCAGAGTAATTGAATAGGAGGATGTGATGAGGAGAATGAGATTTTGCTGAACAGAGCTGATCCCAGTCAGCAATTCCTAGCTAATCAGTAGCTAATCCCACTTCGGCTGCATGAAACCTGAAGCTAGGAAAAACTCTAAGCTTCTTTCAAGCACCCAAGAGTCACCTTCTAGAAATAACGACTTCAGCTAAGAGGCAATCTAGGCTCTTTCGCACCTTCCACCCCTTCTGGGTATGTAAGTTTAGCCCAAGTTTGGCTTCCCATCCTGTGATCCCAGCCCTCTTTGCAATGCTCCAGTACTTACCCTGTATTTACCTTCAAGCAGCCTATCTCCCACATTCCTACAAACAACACTACTTTCTAACAGGCACCAATGATTTTTAAGTCTTATTTCTACAACAAGAGCATACATTCTTTGAGAACATTGGCTGCATTTAATTCTTGTAAATTTTAGAGCAAATGCGTCCTTGATTGACTTACATATACAGTTGACCCTTGAACAACGTGGGAGTTAGGGATGCTGACCCTTTGCACATTTGAAAATCTACAGATAACTCACAGTCAGCCCTCCGAATACGCAATTCTTCCGTATCCATGGTTCTAACCATGTGGATCATGCAGTACTGTAGTATTTACTACTGAAAAAAAACTGTATAAGTGGACCCACGCAGTTCAAACCCACGTCGCTCAAAGGTCAACTGTAATTGTTTATATGGGGTATTTACTCTGAGCTAGCACCGTGCTGCAGAAATCAACTACCTGTTAAGGCATTTCTCTAGTCTGGTTTGAAAAAGTGTGTTAAATTTAATCTAGAATTGAGAAATTACTAAAATCTTCTCTCTCTCTTTTTTTAATAGGAAGAACTGATACAGAACTAAAAAACAACACTATTTCCTTCTTGTTTTTCATGATGAGGACCAAGTCCTGTTATCTGTTTCCAGGCTTAAATCCTTGCTATTGAAAGTGTGTTCCGTGGATTGGTCCATGGCACTGACATCACCTTGGACCTTCTAAAAACTGCAGCAACAGAAGCTCCACTCCAGACCTAGTGAATCAAAACGTGCGGTTTAACAAGATCCACAGGTGAATTATAAGCACATTAAATCTTAAGCACTGATTTAGTTTATAACTTTTTCTTTATAACACTATATTTTGTCTTTTGTTTCATCTGATTGAATTTTTAAAACTATTATGTACCTGATGTAACAAGTTAAACATAAAATTGTATGTGTAAAAAGTTAATAAATACTCCCATCCTAGCTACCTGTGATAATCAATGTTAAATGTTGATTGTGTATCCTACATCTTAGTCTACGTTCATATATACTCAAACAAAAAATACATGTGCACATAAGAGATAAGGTTTTTTTAAATTTTTGGGCTGCATCGCACAGCACGCAGGATCTTAGTTACCTGACAAGGGATCAAACCTGTGCCCCCTGCATTGGAAGAGTGGAGTCTTAACCACTGGACCACCAAGAAGTCCCAAGAGTTAAGTTCTGAGTGATGGAACAATCTTATTTCCAATTAGCTCCAGAATGTAGACATTAACACAAAGAGGCTGTTAACCCAAATCAACATCAGCTGACTACATCTGCCGAAGCCATCTCTCAGATTCCCTAGGTGCTAATGGGCATTTTCACAGTAATCTATGCACAATTGCCAATCTCCAAGCAGTAAAACAAAGATGAATAAAGTGAACAAACAGAATAAATCCTCAGGTTGTGAAGGCCTAAGTCTTTGTATACGATATACTTCATATGATGGCATGCACATCATGTCGACAGAAAAAAATGTTTATGTTATCAAGTCAGCACAGTGTGGTATTTTCTTTCTCCATTTACAGTTGGGCAGCAGTGACAGTGGTGAAAATTATATGGCTTGATTCAGAGGACAAAAGACATTGGTAAGCACAAAAAAAATTTGCCCCTAAAGTCAAATGGCAATGTTACAAAGCCAGAAAATGGCTCTGTTATATATTCACAAGTTTTTTCTATGAAAACAGCACAGATTACTTAGGCATTTATCAGGTAGACTATATAAGTAAAAAGGAATAACTATTGCCAGATATTGTGCATGAAATAAAGTTATAGATTATCCTAGGACAACCGGTAGCTGAAATCATCAAAATAAGATAAAGCTGAAGAAAAATGAAGAATAATGTTAACATTAATGAAAGGCAGGGTATGAATCAAATTATGAATTCACCAACTCTACTGATAGATTTCTTCCTTAGTGTGGGACAAGTCTAACTCTAGAGCCACTAACATACAGTTGTTACACTAGACACCCAAATTAGCTCATATAGCGTTTGTCCGTGGCCTGAAAATTGGTTGTACCTTTTTCTACAGATGGAAGTTTGAAGGGTCCATCTAGGGCCCCACCAAGGGGTGGGTCAATGAAGGGTCAAAAGCCCTTCCTGATGGAGCAGCTCTCTCTGATGACACAACCCCTGGCATAGGGCAAGAGTCTATCATCAGCAGGGGAGTCAGTCTTTTTAAGTTACACTTGAGATCTCATTCCATAGCTTAGTTCTCCAAATATCCAAATCCTAATACTACAGAGTTTTCACCTTTGACCCAAGCCTTCTGGTCGTGTCTGCAAAAAAAAGTGGAACAAAAAAAATCCTTAAGTTAATGAACAATGATTAGGTAAGCTCAAATGGTAATATAATACAAGACCATTAACCAAGTCCGAAAGCCCTGCAGTTAGTGGATACTCATCAGGGTCCAACCAGCCTGGATATCAAGAATCAAGAAACAAGAATCAGCTTTATTTCTCTTGTGAAACCTTCCTTGTGTATAATAGAACTCTATTACAGGAGAAGATGCAGTAAAACATAAGGAGGTTTGAAACATATTTCAAAAAGGGTAGTATTTAAAAAAATTATTCCCCATGAGGTACGCTCCCAAGAACATCCAAAGGCCTGACTTCAAACAGGAAACACACACACACAGCTAGAAATCAGTACTACTGAACAAGAGCCAGCTATGTACCAGGCAACATGCTGAATGTTTTACCTCACGGAATCACTAAAACAACTCAGTATGTTGAAAATTATCACCATGTTACAGATAAGGAAATAGAGACTTAGAGAGATTAAATAGCTTCCAAGGGTCACACAACTATAGTAGCCACAGAGATGCCTTTCGATTGCTGGTTTTTCCGCTGCCAGAGCCCATGGTCTTTTACACTTATCAATAGATAAATACATTAACATATGGGGGGAATAAAGCACTGGATTTGGAGTTACAATATGTAAGTCTAAAAGCTGGCTCTGCCACCTGCTGCAGGCAAATTACTTAATATCACTGAGTGGCAGGATCCTCATTTTAACATAGGCTGTTTTAAGAATTAAATAGGTTTACAAAGAAAATAGAGTGCCTGGTGTATAGTAAAACTTGACAAATAATAAGTCCCTCAAAGTGATCTTCATCCTTGGCTATTCAGAAGCACTGTAGCTACTTATCCTTGACATATATTTTAAAGCTCTTGCTGCATGTTAGACAATGAACAAACAAGGGCCATCAAGGTCTAAATGATCTTGTTGAAAGAAAGATGACATCATCCATACTTATATTGAAAAACAGAGTTGGAGAAAATGCCTGTGGTGCTTTACCTTTCCCATTAATGTATGGCTTGAATCATAAATTGACAAAGCTTATTACCCTCCTAATATCAATCCAATTAATTCAAACAGAATTTGAAATTAACATACAGATTTCAATTCAGGGGCATTGTTACTTTTTAACTGGTGGTATACATCTAGGCTAATATTTATGAAACAGTACAAATCTTATTTAGCAAAAAGACTGCTTCTAAGCTGGGCGAGTGCAGGGCTCACTAAATCGCATCAACACAAAAGCCAAAAAAGGTTAATCCTGATTTAGCCGCCTAGACATTAAAAGCTGATCATCTGTTTCTGTCCTTTTGTTCTACCCCACCTGCACAAATCCTCAAGGCTTTATCTAACTCTGCTCCAACGTGCTGGGTGTCAGGAGGGCCCCAAGCTGGTGACATAAAGGGAATTTACTGAGAACGTTCCACCACCATCTCCACCCTGCACACACGTGCCACTGCCAAAGGACTCATACATGGTGTTCAGAAACTCAGATGAGAAAATCACGTCTGTCCCAGCTTTGTATCATGTAGGGTCTTACAAGAGTCTATATATTCCTTATTTTTGTTTAAAAACAAGAGCAAGAAAGAGAAAACAATCAGATTTTTGCAGTATCAGGGGTTATAGGTTGGGGCTGGTACATCTGCAAACTGAGAATGTCCAGGAGCTGTGGTGCTCTAGGTGCCAACCCAAAAAGGTCCGAGAGTAGACAAGGTGAGAAAAACTAAGAGTCAAGAGAATTCTGCAACTCAGTAGGTCTTTTGCTATCATCACACAAACAATCAAGAAAATAATAAGCAAGAAATAAACAGGAAATCACTGGGTCCAACGCATGCTTTTTGCTGATTTAAAAAAAAAAAAGTCCAAAAATGGGAAGGGAGGAACTCAAGTCTGTTTGATTAAATAAAAAACAAAAATCAAAGCAGGCCTTCCTCTGACCCAATCTCCTCCTCTAATTATTATTTCCCTGCTCTCTGTCTCATATTGGCTTTGTTCAAATCTTGCTTCTGGCTGCAGGTTCATGACCAGGTTATTTAAATGACCTGCACCTTATTTCCTCATCTGTAAAAAGAGGATACTAAGGCTCCATACCTCGTTGAACTGTTGTAGGGATTGACTGAATACCTGGAAAGAGTCCTAAACTTATGACGATGCTACGAGACCACGGCAAGTCTGGGTTTGCACGCATCTGCAAGACAAGAGTGACCGCTACACTTGTGAGGATGTCCCTGAGTGACGTGGAGTCACTGAGAAGCAGAGTTCTACAGTGGACACTTCACGTAAGGAGACGAGGTAGCATGTAGTCTTCTGAGGAGCATTTATAGACTTAAACTCAAGGTTTGGGACATAAAAATCTGAGCAAATGGAGCAGGTGGTGGTAGAAAATAAGGAGAAACAAAAGGGCCTTTGTGATGTGTCCACTCCCTGGGGAAGAAACTTAAGGTTGGGAGAACTGACAAAAGTTGTTGGGAGGGAAGGAGGAAGATGAAGGCCAGAAGGTAGCCCTCACCCAGCGTAAGTGACCAGGAACTCGGAGAGAAGGTAAGGATCACCACTGTGTTAGGTCAGGGCTTCTGAGAAGCAGAAACCAAGACATGATTAGATGGGTAGGGATTTACTGGAGGAAATGCCTGGGAAGGGAACAGGGAAGGGAGCCAGAGAAGGGCAGGGAGAACCTGGAGACTCTGATGCAGGTCTGAGTTCTGTGAAGTAGAGGGGCAAGGAAGGAGGTTGGGCAGGAAGAGTCCCAAACTGCAGTGCAGTTCCACCAAAGTCTTGGCCAGCCCAGTGGGATGTCCTCAAGCCGAAGTCATCCATCAGAGACAAGGAAGGACCTGCTTTAGTCCCCCTCTGTGCCCAGTCATTGGCCAAGAGAAGCCTGTGGGAAGTGAGGCTCCAGTGGGAAATGGTGGTGGATCCAGGACAGTAGCTAGGGCCATAGGCCAATTATGCTCCTGCAGGAGAAGATCTGAGCGTGCACTTCATGGCCACCACACACTACTTGTGCTGTGCACGTTTTTTCTGTAAGCAGAGTTCGGAGCAGTTCCTCCATGGCTCCTGGTTGGCCTCTCTTACTGAAGGTGGTTAGTGGGTCTTAGGACCACTGCTTCTTATCCTTTCCCTACTCCACTGTCCATTCCAAATTCCCTCACGCCCTGCTATCACCTCAGCAGATCTTGGTGGCTTATCTGGTAGTAGGACCCACACTTCCATTCCTTTTGGGAAATCACACCTTTCTGCACCTGAGGTTGCTACACATATTCATTCTCAGCTCCATAGGGGTAGGGAGTGCCGGCAGATGGCAAAGTGGATCAGAAAGTTTCCACACACATTCCTCCACACCCCATTGTGCAAACGCAGCCCTATTGCCCCTGCTAGTCGGGATGAGTTACCCCTGACAGGACGGTAACTTTTCTTCTTGCCTGCTGGGCTCTGGACATGAGTTGTCCAAAGTGCTTTGGCAGTAGGGGTAACTTGGACTTCAATAGGACCTAACTGTGTCCTCTTCAACCCTGTGAGCACAGAATTTCAGGGAGAGGAAAATCTCGAGTAGGTCACTGGGAGTGAAGGTAAATGGAGCCACTCCTGATTCCATCTCTTATTTCCCAGACTTGTAGATTTTTCCTATTGGGAACACTGTGTCATAGAGACGTCTCTGATGTAATGCATATACTGCATCTTGAAGGATGGCACTCCATTCTTTCATAAACTTGCCTCTAAGCTAGTGTTTCAGGCTTGCCTTCAGATGGTCATTCCAGGGCTTTCCGAGGTCAGTTCCTTCTGGACGGTGGGCAGTGCAGTATGTGGTAAGATCGGTGGATCCATGGTCATGTCCCACTCCTGTGCTGCAAAGCCGGATCCCTGGTTGGATGCATGTCTGTGGATCAGGCATTCTGTGAGTCCCTGGATAGTGGTAGTGCTGAGATTCTGCAGACAGAAAAGGCAAGCACATATCCAGAGGAGGTATCTATCTCTGTGAGGATGAACCACTCGACCTTCTGGGACAGGCCCAGTGTAGCCACTATAGCACCAAGTGGGCAGTTGGACTCCTCAAGGAATACGCTATATCAGGGGCTCAGATCTGGCTCTCTTGCAGACAGGTAGGGCATTGTGAGGCAGCGGGGAACACATCTGAGTGGGGCACAGTTCATGGCCACCACTGTATCTACACTGCCCGAGGTACTGGGCAACCTTGAGCAAATCACATGGCCTCTCTGCACCTTAGTTTCCTTTTATGAATAGTAAGGGAGGTTGGGCTAAATGTTCCCTGAAATTTCTTCCATGACCAACACTATGAAATACTATGATATGAAGATAAGATATTAATGAACTGGGATGGGGATGTCCCTCTAATCCCTAAATCCATACACAGTAAGCCCTTCCTTGAATTGCCTGAATTACTATTTTTTTTAAACATCTTTATTGGAGTATAATTGCTTTACAATGGTGTGTTAGTTTCTGCTTTATAACAAAGTGAATCAGTTATACATATACATATGTTCCCATATCTCTTCCCTCTTGCATCTCCTTCCCTCCCACCCTCCCTAACCAACCACTCTAGGCGGTCACAAAGCACTGAGCTGATCTCCCTGTGCTATGCGGCTGCTTCCCACTAGCTATCTATTTTACATTTGGTAGTGTATATATATGTGCGTGCCACTCTCTCACTTTGTCACAGCTTACCCCTCCCCCTCCCCATATCCTCAAGTCCATTCTCTAGTAGGTCTGTGTCTTTATTCCTGTCTTGCCCCTAGGTTCTTCATGACCATTTTTAATTCTTAGATTCCATATATATGTGTTAGCATACAGTATTTGTTTTTCTCTTTCTGACTTACTTCACTCTGTATGACAGACTCTAGGTCCATCCACCTCACTACAAATAACTCAATTTCGTTTCTTTTTATGGCTGAGTAATATTCCATTGTATACATGTGCCACATCTTCTTTATCCATTCATCTGTTTGTGGACACTTAGCATTTTTCACAGAACTAGAACAAAAAATTTCACAATTTGTATGGAAACACAAAAGACCCCAAATAGCCAAAGCAATCGTGAGAAAGAAAAATGGAGCTGGAGGAATCAGGCTCCCTGATTTCAGACTATACGACAAAGCTACAGTAATCAAGACAGTATGGTACTGGCACAAAAACAGAAAGATAGATCAATGGAACAGGATAGAAAGCCCAGAGGTAAACCCACGCACATATGGTCACCTTATCTTTGATAAAGGAGGAAAGAATATACAGTGGAGAAAAGACAGCCTCTTCAATAAGTGGTGCTGGGAAAACTGGACAGGTACATGTAAAAGTATGAGATTAGAACACTCCCTGACACCATACACAAAAATAAGCTTAAAATGGATTAAAGAACTAAATGTAAGGCCAGACACTATCAAACTCTTAGAGGAAAACATAGGCAGAACACTCTATGACATATATCACAGCAAGGTCCTTTTTGACCCACCTCCTAGAGAAATGGAAATAAAAACAAAAATAAACAAATGGGACCTAATGAAACTTCAAAGCTTTTGCACAGCAAAGGAAACCATAAACAAGACCAAAAGACAACCCTCAGAATGGGAGAAAATATTTGCAAATGAAGCAACTGACAAAGGATTAATCTCCAAAATTTATAAGCAGCTCATGCAGCTCAATAACAAAAAAACAAACAACCCAGTCCAAAAATGGGCAGAAGACCTAAACAGACATTTCTCCAAAGAAGATATACAGATTGCCAACAAACACATGAAAGGATGCTCAACATCATTAATCATTAGAGAAATGCAAATCAAAACTACAATGAGATATCATCTCACACCGGTCAGAATGGCCATCATCAAAAAATCTAGAAACAGTAAATGGTGGAGCGGGTGTGGAGAAAAGGGAACCCTCTTGCACTGTTGGTGGGAATGTAAATTGATACAGCCACTATGGAGAACGGTATGGAGGTGCCTTAAAAAACTACAAATAGAACTACCATATGACCCAGCAATCCCACTACTGGGCATATACCCTGAGAAAACCAAAATTCAAAAAGAGTCATGTACCAAAATGTTCACTGCAGCTCTATTTACAATAGCCAGGACATGGAAGCAACCTAAGTGTCCATCAACAGTTGAATTACTATTTTCTGTAGAGAAATATATTGGCAGAAATTCACAACAATCTCAATTGTAAAATATTTGAGGTTTTGTTACTTTCAAGTACACTAGGCTAATGCTTAGTAAAGACCTTACTTTAATGAAAAGAAAACACCACGTGGTTTTTATTTTCATTTCACTAATTCGCACGTGAGTGGATTGTTAAAAACAAAAAAAAAGCAAAATAAAAACCCAACCCTGTCTCCTCCTCATTCCTCAAATTCACTACTCCATCAGGTCTGTAATCACCACCAGCAGGGCCCGTCATTTAAACCACTTAGGATTAGGGTATCACCAGGGTGACAGATGTAACCACAGCAGTAAAAATCCAGATGTATTATCAAGACTGAGGTTTCAGGGCTTCAGCCAGTTATCTGTTTTCCTGCCTATTTTGTCCCTGCTTCTTCTCTTCCTGAGAAGTTCCTGGTTACTCTCATCCAGGCTGACCTTATACAAGTTACTTAACTTCTCTGTGAGCTTACTCAGTTTCTTCACCCATAAAATGGAGATCATTCCATCTACCTCACAATGCAGTTGTGAAGATTCAATGAGATAATGTACATAAAGTGGTTAGCCAAGATCTGGACTGTGGTTGCATACATGATCATTTTCATTATTATGACTTGATAATGTACTTGCCCCAGTCTGCTCTCACCCCGCACTCCCCTTGCCAATTGATAACCTCTGCACTATCTGGTAGGGTTTGGGTCTCCCCTCATCTTTCTCAGTTCTCAGAAGGAAGTTAATTTAAATTTCCCCTGTTCCCCTGTCCCAGACACTGTCGTTTCACATGTGTCTCAGCCTTAATAATTTTACAACACTCAGGACCCTGTGTCACCTTGAAACTTTCAAAATGTGGGAGCTTAAAAGGAGTCTGATTTCAAATATTTTAAATAGTTTCCCCTTCCTACACTCAGAAACACAGTCATCTTTTTGTTCATAATAACTGGCACAATCTGGGAAGGAAGATTTCATGTACTCAACAAAGATATGCTAGAGCTCAGACTTGGTCCAAAGTACCAAGGTCTGATTTGGGAGCAATGTGCAACATGTGCTCAAAGCAAATAATTTGATGAAATGTATTGTCCCCCAAACAAAGTCACCACAAAATAAGTCCATCATTTTCCCTCTCCCAATTTAAAAGCACTCATTTTTCAATGGAAAGAGGCCACAAGTTTTGGATAATTCTGTTTACTAGTGTCTAGTTGCAGGCGATGGTTTTCAAACTTTCCCCCCATTCTCTTTTATTTGTGAGGCTGTCAGGTTTAATCATCCCAAAGACACAGACAAGGGAGCAGGCTCAGAGAAGACATGCCATTTGCCAGGGATCACAGAGGTGATGGAATAGCTCTAAATCCTTTCTTACTTAGACTATATTGGAGTCAGCAAACTCTTACTAAAAAGAGAAAGATAGTAAATTTTTCAGGCTTTGTGGGCCACATTTGGCTTATGTTGCATATTCTTCTTTGTTATATTTTTACAACCCTTTAAGAATGTAAAAATCTTAGTTCACATGCTATATTAAAACAGGTGGTGAACTGATTTGGCCTACAGGCCATAGTTTGTCAACCTCTGTACTAGAACAATTTTATTGACGTATTATTTGCTTTTTATTTTACACCCTGTCCCATGAACCAGATAAAATTTTAAATGCTTTCAAGTTTTACACCAGTTTTTGTTTTTGTTTGGGGGAGACAGTAGTGTGCATTTGTTTGTTCAACAGCAATTGTAGGACTTTTGATTCTTTTTTCATGGTTAATTCTCCTCCCAAAGGTTTTAAAATTAAATTTAGAATTTATAGGTCTCTAAACTAAGTGATTTTTCTGCCAAAAAGCGCTAGATAATTTGACTATATTTCTATGAAGAGTAAAAAAATGTCAGTCTAAACCCTTTGATTTAAAAATATCTTATGTAGTCTAAACTTGCAAGGATTTTGCATGGTGTCTTTTATTTCTAAAAATTCCTGGATATAAAAGGAGGAGAAAATGGGACTTCTGAGCTTATTGGCTAAACTTTACTACTTGTCAGCACTTTGAACTTAACCAGTGCATTTCAGAGTCTCTGAAAAATCCATCAACCCATATGAATAGCACACAAAGAAGTCAAAATGAATATAAGGAATTAAGTTCTTTCATCAACATTCACTTGTCTGACTATTTAGTCCTCATAACTTTTTAAGGGGTTAAAGATCATTTGCCATGTTGACTCAGAAAAAGCAACCAGGAAATCAATACCATGTTAATAAATATAAGGGTCACCCCGGGTGAAAATAAATCATTCTTCAAATGTTATTGGCCTTAATCTGTTATGGGAATTGCTCTTCTTATGACCTAGAGTTATAGGAAATGTGGAGTTTCAGTAAGCCAGATGCTAAGGTGACCCTCTTCATAATCTATTCCATATGCTAATTGTTTCCCAAGCCCACTCATCTCTACAACCAGGTGGGTCAAAATCTTTTTGGCATAATGTTGACAAAAAACATATCCCATATGTTATGCATTACGAGATTGGCATCTACACGATAGAGACAGGGTCCATCCTTCTCCAACTTTCCCCAACCTTCCTTCGGGGAATTAGGGACTGGCTACAGCCAGAAGCTGGACACTGCATGTGCTCTATCAATTCCTGTGGGAGCATTTCTAAACCAAGCCCCAGTCGGTCTCTGCCTGCTCTATATAACCACGTTTCTTCTTCATGGGCCTCAGTGTCACCTTCCATCCTCTTTTGCATCTACGTACATCTCCTTAGTATTTTCCTCATTTCCCTTTAAATAAAATAATTACACTATGGGGCTTTTTCTGTGATGTTTTAAACTTGAATCTATCATATAATTCCATCCAATGACAATAACTAGATCCTATTTAAAAGAAATATATAACCCATCCATAATTCATATTTAAAAGAAAATGTATAATCCATATAGCATTTATCATCTATCATTTTCCCCACTGGTGAATCCTTCTTCAGTTGCTAGTTTTGGTCTCAGTTATAATAGTCTCCTCTTCAGCAATTTCACTGTCCAGGCAAAATCAAAAATGAATACCATAGAAATCAGTGGTTCTCAAACTTTTATGTGCAAGAGAATCAGAAGAACTAGTTAAAAATACAGATCACCAAGTCTCACCCACAGAGATTCTGATTCAATATGTCTGAGGTGGAGCCTGGAAAGCAAGCTTCCCAAGTGACTCTGATATAAATGGTTCATTGGACAGGTACCTAGTTTAACAGGTTAGGACTCTTTGGGAAATGTTCTGAAAATCATTGGGTAAAAGTTGGTCTGAGTTTGCTTAATGATGCCACAAGAGAAAAGTAATATACTAATAATTCATAAAATTACAGGTCTTACAGGTCAGTATATCCATCAGGGTTCTCCAGAGAAACAGACCATTCATATTTCATATGTGTGTGTGTGTGTGTGTGTGTGTGTGTGTGTGTGTGTAGTCTTGCCTATTTATATATATAAAGAGATTTAATTTAAGGAATTGCCTCAAGAGGTTGTGGAAGCTTGTCGTTTCCAAAATCTGTTGGGGGATTCTAGCAGAACGGAGACTCAAGAAAGAGTTGCAGTTCAAGTCCACAATAGTCTGCTCTAGAACCAGGAAGAGCTGATGTTACAGATGAAGGCTAAAGGCAGCCTGCTAGAGAACTCACTCTTGCTCAGGAAAGGTCATCCTTTTGTTCTATTCAACCCTTCAGCTGATCTGATGAGGCCCATCCACATTAGGGAGGGCAATCTGGTTGACTCAAAGTCCACCAATTTAAATGCCAAATCTCATCCATAAACATTCTCAGAGAAACATCCAGAATAATGTTTGGCCAAATATCTGGGCACTGAGGTCCAGCCAAGTTAATACAAAATTAAACATCACAGGGAATCCAGTACAAGGGGTTGAGATTTGGCAGTCATGGGTTATAATCCTATAACCCTCTGATTATAAGATTCATCCATTTTCCAGCTTTAGTGCCATCTCTAGGACATAACTTCTAACATAGAAGTCCCACCTTTAATAGGCAAACATACTTATTGACTGTAATGGTTTTGGGGCTGATCATACTCCTCCTCCTTCCCTCACCTGCTCTCTCTCACCAGGAGAGTGATAGCAAAGATTTCTAAATAATTCTTTGTGTCTAAGAATACTGTCAGTGACTTTGGGAACTTCTCCATTTAGGAATCAAAGGCCTCAACTTCTTTAGTATCAGACTCTAACCAATTGCATAACCTGATTATTAAAAAAAAGACAGGGTTTAGAAACGGGTGTGAGGTTTTCTCATTACTTTAAATGTGTAGGCTGTAAGCTGAGGATTCAGGAGGCAGTTTTACTTTCTCTGATATTTCACCATTTATTCATTCAATCACTTAACCTTTGTTAAGCTACTACCCTGATCTAGGGTTTTGATGTGCTGGGCATGTTAATGTAGGTAAGACAGTCTCTAACCTCAAGTAGGTCAAAATACAATGAGAAACAAACATACATACAGCAAAAATAGTCATAACCATTTACTAAGGGTCTACTATATGATAGGAACCATGCTGTATATATTTTTTTAGACCTCACAAACTTGCTGAAGTGTAGTTAATCCCACTTTGAGAAAACTGAGTCTGAGTGGTTAAATAACTTGTCTAATCTCATAGCCAGTTTCTAAGAGACTGAGCTATAAGTCCATTACTGCATATTTCTGACTCCATAATCCACAACCTCACTCTGCTATAGAATTATCTCACAACAGACGCCCAATAATTGTCGTGCCATAGTCACCATGGCATGAAGAAAGAAACACAAGAATGACTGATTTGGAGAACATGACACTCAAACTGGCCTAAGTGAGCAAAATTTTGCCACACTGAAATGATAAGAAAGGGTAGTCTAAATAAACGCATCACCACACACACACAAAAATAGCATGGTAAAATAAAAGTGCCTATATTTAAGTATCAAGGGGTAGCCTGTTATAGCAGAATGTAGGGATATAAAAAATAAAAATTCAGGGCTTCCCTGGTGGCGCAGTGGTTGAGAGTCCGCCTGCCGATGCAGGGGACGCGGGTTTGTGCCCCGGTCCGGGAAGATCCCACATGCCGCGGGGCGGCTGGGCCCGTGAGCTATGGCCACTGAGTCTGCGCGTCCGGGGCCTGTGCTCCGCAACGGGAGAGGCCAGAGCAGTGAGAGGCCCGCGTACCGCAAAAAAATTAAAATAAAATTTCAGAGATGAGGCTCAGGATGTATAAAGTCTTAAATACTAACTTTTCCTTGTAGGTATGGGGTGTTTTAAATTCAGAGTTTGCTATCACCATGTGGATGGCTATCCTGTCATAACATCATAATACAAACAGCAGGAATTCAACTGTAGTTAATATTCAACTGAGCTATTAACCTTTTTTCCCATTCAAACAGTATTTACAAGGGAATAGAAAGCTCTTAATCTTAAAAAATATAATAACATTAAAATCAACCTTTTTTCATTAGTAACATGGTACTTCTAATTTTAAAAACATCAGGCTATCATAAAATGTTTAAAATAATACCTGTTTCAATGTAGGAAAATCTATCAAAAACAAGAGAAATTTACATTCACAAATTAAAGTGGTTTTTTTTCTTTTAGGGTTCTAATAATGAAAGCAGTTTTATTGTGTAGGTATTTTTTTTATTGTAAGCTAAAAATAAGTTGGTTGAACAAAGGCAAATCCTTTCTTATTAGCCCTTCAGTCCTCACGCTCAGAGGACTCCTCATCTCCTCTGTCATCTTTGCCCTAAACAATATTGCTGACAATTCCATCACAAACACCAATAAGAAGTAGAAAGGCCAAAGGCCAGCTATTCAAACAAAGCCCTTCAACTTATTCTGTAGAGCTTTGATTTACTTTTGGGGTGCTAATTACAAATTCCAAACACATTCCAAATAACGGTTCACATCATTCACTTTGTGTTCTGTAATTATTTGACATTATATTTGATTTCAGTTTAATAACTGGCATTATAGAAACTCAGGCTTTAAGAGAAATGCCTGTATAACACATCATAAAATATTTCTAAAGCAAGGTTTAAAATAACTATCTCTATTCAATTCAAAAGCTTACTTGCTTCTCTTTAATCTTTAAGTCTTTAAGGTGAGAAACCATTAGTTCTTTTCCATCATTTGCTTAATTGAGATTCGAAACACCTAGACTTCTGGAGGTTAGAGTTCTACAGAACTCATTTATAGGTACACCCTTTGTCTCAACTTCCTTCATAACTATGATTTTAAAATTCTACCAGATGATTGATATATGTTTCCTTAATTGATTATCAGAGGAAGCATAGGTCATTGATATTTCCTTTCAAAAGATATATTCATAAATTAAAACTCTACTTTCTCAAGTCAATGCCAATCAAACTGGGTTCCAAGGACCTCCAAGGGAATATTGAGGAATTTTCTTTTGCTTTTAAAACGAACCTATATGGCCTAAACAGAAACACTGTTTTTTAAAGGTGATATCTAGCAAAATAAATGTCCTTGGTGTGTTGGGGGGCAATAAAGTGGAAAATGCATGCTCTGTGCAGATATTCCAAATTTTCCTGGTATTTACATGTACATTCTAATAATGAAACTTTTGCAAGGATAGAAGGAGGAGGATATCCAAATGCCAACACAAACAACTCTTTTCAAAGCCTACACAGTTTTAGGAAGCATTGCCTACAAAAGAAGTTACTCCACACCAGGGCATTAACAGTCTAAAAACTCTTACAAGTCAATTATATTACAAGTCAAAAACCAGAAGGACAAGCTCCAAGATATGGTCCACGTTCTTCATTTGCCCAGGAATTTTGCTGTATCAAACACTGATACACATAATTTAGCCATTACCTAGGGTTGAGAGGTGCATTTATTTTGTTTAGCATGGCATCAGACATCATCAGGTATTAGTGAGTAAACTGTATGCATGTGTCGCCACAGATATATACATGGATCTACAGGTTTAGAAACCAGGTGTGACATAAAACAAGTATATAGAGCTCTATTTGGATATGCAAATTGAATCAATAAAGGTTATTCACTCAACTGGAATTTTTTTTTCATAGAATGTTACAGGAGCTTGCCACTCTATGAGGTTCTTTCCTGAAAGAATTCAGCTCTGTCCAAATCTTGGTTCTGTGTGTTTCCTCTTCTCTCCAGCATAGAGCAAACTTACCACAGAATCATCACAAACTTTTCTGGGCCTCTCAAATTTTTGTGTGCGTGTGATTTTGTTCATGTGTACATTTTCTTTCTTCCAAAATGCTAAGAGATTCAGTTTGCTCTCTTGAAAGCCTGAATAAGTTCTTGGATTAAGTCACATCAAATTGCCAGGTCCAAGTGCTGGCTACAGCACGAGAACAAACACATCTGTGCTTGTGGAAAGTGTCCTGGGGGTTACTGGTCAGACCTGCTTTGGGTGTTGGCTTGGTTCCTCCCATAGCACCTTGAGAAAGGTCCATACTTCTTAGGGGAAAAAATCCTCTTCAAAACCATCTATTCTTGTAAGAGTTAGGCGTTTTACTTATATTCTGAAAATGACTGATTGGTTTACCTGTACTAAGGGTACTAAGGGTACAAAGCATAAAGCTAAAGCATTTGTCCATCCAAATCTTCCTTGAGCATCTGTGCTAAGTGATGAGGATAAACAGATGAAATGGATATCTTTTCTCTCCTCTAACTGCTAAGATCTACTGGAAGAGACAGATACATAAACAGATAATTAGACTAAGTGCTATAAGGATATGTGAATACAGTAACGTGAAACCCAAAGGAGGGGAGGATTTGTGTGTGTGTGTGTGTGGTTATTTTTCCCCATCACTGGCATCTCTTTCACGAAGCCTCACGAGTCGGCAGCCAAACAAAGAAGTTCTGAATATGCATCTGGAAGCATCACACAGGGCTGAGGGCTTCATTGTACTGGGATTGAATAAGGTGCCGATTATATAAGTACCATTACCTGCCTGTGTTGAGCTCTGACTATTTCTAGCACATTGCTAAGAACGAAGCCTTCTCAGTGGCAGTGTCAAGGAAACTGTTGGAGGTTGCCAGTCATTTTAGAGAAATGCCACAGAACACTCCGTGCCAGATGGCTACTGATGAAAGTGATGAAGGTTCATGCTTGGAAATGAAGTCCAACTCCATATTTGGTCCTTCTTTCCTTCTTCCTTTTTTGAATACATAAGAGAGCACAAACTCAGTCTTATTCTGCTCTTGCCACACAAAATCCCCATTATCCTTTCTTCTTTTAATAAGGTCCTGGAGAGATGGAGTCAAGTTAAATCCGCTTTATTCCCAAAGCCTCAGAGGCCCCAGAATCCTGTCTCTCCCTCAGCCAGGCCTTTTCTCTTTTACCTCTTCTTATTCATGACTGCCAGAAACGACTGTCAATGGAACCCACTCAGGGTCGGCCTGCCAGGGACTAAAGTTTCTGTGAGGTAGGTTTCTTCCATCTCAACACCTCATGGAAGGGGAAAAAAAGAAATGCCCCACTGGAAATGTTTTCTAATGGTTCTGCTCTGGGGAAGAAGTTCACCTTGTCTCTACTGAGGACATTCCCCACAACCAGAGCCCTGGCCACCTTGTCTTTCTCTGATCAGTGCATAACATTAGGAATAACCGTTTCTTCCTAACTTCTAATGTCTCACATGGAAGGGGCTCCACCAGAATAACAATCCTAGTCTATGTCCCCAACTTTTTTCATTCTACCCCAGGAAAGTGAAGTGGTAAAGGGAAAAATAAACTGAGCCTGCTTCTCCCCAAATCTTCCAAGTTGGGGGCCAAGTCACCACTGTTCCTCCATGCTGGGGCTTAGGTGGGTGAGTCTGCTTGGTTGGGGCTCAGTATCAGTAGGCTGTCTTGCCTAGAGTCATACAACCACTGTCCAAACTAAAGTTTTATCATAGTAAAGGTGACATTTTGGTTCTTTATCTGTTTTTAGGTCCTCTAGGAGACCTTCTGCAGGTGAGAAACAGTGATATGAATTCTAAGAAGACAGACTTCACTCTGAGTAGATTTTTAATGGACAAAAGCATTATGTTGCTTTCTGTTCCTCGGCTTGGAGGTAGAGGAGGGCTCACTAGGAGAAAGGGAAATGGCAACAGATTTCTCAGTCCATCTTGAGGGCTATAAGAAAGCCCTGAGATAGGGCAGAACAAGTTAGGAAAACTACTTTTTGATGGCTTTAACTTGATTCTTGTCCTTTAGGGTAGGTAAAAAAAACATTCTGACATTCACATATTCTGGGCACATAACTGCCTTAGGTCTCTCCCTTCCTCCTACCTACCATGTTCTCATAGCTACATCTACAAAAATCCCTCCTAAAACTTTCTAAGAAGTGTTCTCTAGTCTCTCTCTTCTAATTTTCCACTGTGCTTGCTCTAATCACATTTGAATGAATGAAGGGTAATGGTTTTTTAAAAATGGAATATCCCTTGCTTGTCCATCTGTATTAAGAGAGATGGAACCTTCCCTGATCTCCTTTAGGGTTACTTTTTCTCTGCCACATTGAAATGTCTTGGGGACAACAGAAGCTCAAAAGCTCTTCATCCAATAGCTTAATAAATAGCGTGAAGATCAAAGCAGCTCAGAGATCAGCAACTTGATTTGCATCGCACTGGACTTCACTTTGCATTGCCTTAGACTTTGGGGTCAGCATAACACTTTGGGGTCTGTAACACTTAGGCTTGAAGTCTTTTCATTTGGGCCAGAGAGCCGGACCGCCCAGCCTGAGACCAGGTCTCCACCAACACGGGATGGTGAGGCAGAGGGCAGTGTTCCAGGCAATTTGGAAGAACAGAGACTGAGCTTGGCTAGAAAAGACCTGAGAAAAGCAATTTTGATGCCTGGATAATCGCCCCCATTGCCTGCAAAGCATGCCAGTGGAAGCCTGTCCCAGGGGTTCCAAGCTTAGAAAGTAAAGTGATTGAAGCTCAATCCAGAATGGGGGTTAGTGAGGCAATTAAGCAGGGGAGCAAGTGGGGCCTTTGCCTGGAGCAACTTCTGTTCCATCAATTGAGAGAATTTACTTGCCCTCAAAGGAAGGTTATTTCAGCACCTGGCACCAGAATTCTCAACATATGAGCTATGCAGTCTCCTTTGATCTGCACTTACTAGTTCCTGGATTATCAGGCAGTAACCAAGGGAATAAACATGTTCTCCAGCTGCACTTGGCCTATGGGCTGTGATCAGCTCTGAAGGCTGCAGCTCCCACATGGTTAGCCTACTTTGTATATAGATTTACTCATCAGGTTTCTTTTCCAAACACCCAGTTGAACAGAATTCAGTCACCTCTAAGGTCAGCTTACATCTATACCTATGCTGTAGGTTACTTTCAGCTTATCACCTTTTCATTTCCTAGCCCTACAATGATGACTCCAGTGATACAATGCCATCCACAGAGATTCAGGTACTATTTTTTTTATTTCTTGAGAGAGAGGAACTTGTGTTCACTCAATCCTGCATTCAAATCTCAGTTCTGTGACTCAGAAAAGGAAACACTCACTTCTCAATTTCCTTACCTTCAAAAAAATAGCAAGATATAATCTCGTAGATTTGTTATGAGGACCAAATGAAACATTTTATGCCAAGGATCAAAACAGTGACTGGCACACAGTAATTATAAAATAAGTGATCACTCCCTTCCTTAATCCTCTTCCCCAAGCAGGCCCTGGAGAGCTGTTCTAGACCAGCAGTTCCATTCCCATGGTGTGCTCGTGAGAGCTGATTGTTAAATTTTTAGGAGTTTGGTGAGCCAGTTGATATCATGCCAAGAGCTTGAAATTGGCCATGGTGGGAGTAGTCACATCAGAAAGATCAGCAGACACTTTAATCAGGCCTTCCACCCACCGACCCAGAGATCTGATTTATCAGCACACCACCAGTGGTTCTCCAGGTGCCAGTCCTGCAACACCAGCAAGGAGGTCACCTGGAACCTCTTAAAAATGCAAATTAACCAATCACATCCCAGCCCTGATGAATCACAAATTCTGGGGGCGGGGCTCAGAAATCCATATTTAATTTTCTTAGTGAGAGTTGTGCCTGGCATGTTCAGTGACTAGCAGGGAAATAAATCAGTGTGGCTGGAGGAAGTGAGCCGGAGGGAGAGTAACAAGAGGGTATGGGGGGTGGTGGGAAGCAACTTGCAGGGAGCATTACAGACCACCATAAGCATTTTGACGTGTGTTGAAAGGGATAAGGAAACCACTGGAGGGGTTTGAGCAGAAGAACATAATGTCCTTAAATCTCATTTAGAAGGATTCCTCTGACTGCTGTGTTAGGAATAAATGGTGGGGAAAAGGGTGGTAAGAGAAGACAGTGGCTTGAACCAGGGGAACAGAGATACATGAGGTAAGAAGTGGCTGGCTTCCAGATATATTTTGGAGATAGAGCCAAGGGCATTTGTTGTTGATGGTTTAGATGTAGAGAGTGAGAGAGAGGAGTCAAGGATGACTCAAAAGTTCTTTAGCCTGATCAACTGGGAAGATGGATTTTCACTAAGATACAGAAAAGCTGGGCTGATGGAAGATAGAAGGCTGAGTTTAGGAAGTCTATTAGACATCAAGAGTAAGTGTCAAGGAGATCATTAGCCATAAATCTGGAGTTTGGGGAAGAGGTTGGGCTGAGGATTTAACTTTGGAAGTCATCACCTTCCAGGTGATATTTGATGAGTTGGGATAATATAGTGAACGCACTTAAGAGAAAAGTAGGACCTGGCCGTGGAAGCTGTAGAGGTCTGGAAGAGGCAAAGGACACAGGGAAGGGGCCATCAATGAATATTAGTGCTACACAAGTTATGGAAGCACTCAGAGAGTTGAAAGAATACATTGCAAGTAGCTATACAACTTTAGCTGGTGTAACATAGTCTTCATCCATGGCCTCCTAACTTAAGACACTGGACTCTGAAGGCAGTGTGAGCTACACGTGAAGGGTGACCCTACTAAGCCAGTCTGCTCTTTCTTCACCCCCTACCATTGATTGGGCTGGCTTCTCCCTAGGGAGGAGAAGAGTCGTTATCACAAGCTAATCACAGCTGGCAATAGGATCAGCAAGACCAGTCTGAAACTACATCTGTGTTTGTGAACGTTTTTGCTTTATCAAAAGGAACATGTAATTATCTTAAAAATATAATTTTCCATCTTTAACATAAGCTGGAACAGTCAAACCTCCTTAAGCCCAGAGCGCTTTTACAAGGACAGTTTATTCAATTACCTTTTCAAGCTTTTAAAAGTCTCTGACTCATTTGAGCAAGTGGGGGAAAAAGACAAAACATCAGTATCTTGCTGGAAAAATATTGTGGTTATTGGCACTGAAACAAAAATAACGCTATGATAAGGCCATTGTGTTCCCCAAATCAAGTGTACACCTCATCTTTTTCTTAAGAAATCTTCCTGCACTGGGGATTTCAGGAACCATGAATGTTTACAACCTACATGATGTACCCTTGGACAAGTTCATCTCTCTGAACATTATTAGTTCCCTCCTGGGTAAAATGGGGATAGTAGTACCTATACAATAATATATGCGTGGGAAGCAACCAACACAATGCCTGATACTCAGTAACTCCCTTTCCACTGGCCTTAAAACAAACATGACACATGTAGCTGGAACAATCATTCCATATTGAAAAAACTGCTGCTGCTGTCTGTCTATCCCATACCTACCTCAGAGTCCCTCTCCAATCTCTACAGCAATACAAGATGTACTTGGGATCGTTTTGCCAAAGATGGGCACTCTGACTTTGTTCAGTTTATTTGTACAGAATATCAGGACACAGCCTCATCAAAGCAACTGTGAACAAAATGTGAAATGGCTTTTTAAAAAATTACAGTGATGTGCAAAACAGATATCACTGATCTACTCTGACCATGGCCTTCGACTTAACTGAAGCCCGTCTTCAAGAGAGAGGTTAGGGATGTCTATTTCCCACATTGAGTCTTTCTGAACTAAAAATTTAGTGCTTATTTTTGTAACCTACTCAAAACATATGGGTCAAAAGGCATCTTGCTATGGACACATGCTAATATCATTACACATTTATCCAAACCTATAAGATGTATAACACCAAGAGTGAACACTAATGTAAACCGTGAATTTGGGTGATAAATGATGTGCTGGTGTTCATCAACTGTAACAAATGTACCACTCTGGTGGGGGAGGTTGATGATGGGCGAGACTATGCATGTATGGGGAATATGGGGGACCTCTGTAGCTTCCTCTTAATTTTGTTGAGAACCCAAAACTGCTTGAAAAAATAAAATCTATTTTAAAAATTTTAAAGCAAAACTAAATTATATTTAATAAACAAATTTTTAAAAAGTCATCCTGAAGTAGCACATACCCACCTTTGTGGTCAATAGGGAGGCTCAGTGATATCCAAGGAAATAGTTCTCAAATACTGAGTCGAGTTTATATAAACAGCCTTGCTCAAGGTAGAAAGCCATGGGATGGCCTCCTCAGGGCTGAGGGTCTGAGTAAGGGCTGGCTGAGCCTCCCCACCACAGGTAGGACTTGGTATGTGAATCACTTTAAATGCAGTTTCTCAAAGTAGTTATTTCTCCCATATATTAGACTTCCCCAAGGGAAACCTTTCATCTTACTTCATTCTGGATCCTTCTAGAAACTTTGTTAAAAATGAAAAAATATCATAGCAAGCAACAAGAAACAAGGCAATTACAGTCACTATCTTCTGGGAGAATGTATCCAAGGCAACCTGGATTCTACCAGCACTAAAGAAAATTCAGACAAGTTGTTTCTCAACTCCTCTCTTTCTTGAACCTCTCCTGACATAATTTCTGTGACTAGTGTTCTCCTGCAGTCCCTCCCGCTTTTCTGACAGGCAAGTGAGTCCCCAGTGAGGTCCTCTGTCTCCACCTACCTCTGAAATGTGGAGACACCTCCACTTTTCCCATGCTTCACATTCTTACTCTCAGGTTCCCCCTCCCAGACAGAGTCACCTGGGTTTCTCTCGGGTTGCTGGGGTTTCAGGAAATGGTGCTGGACCCAAAAAAGGGGAAGACCTGTTGTGGAAATTTGTATTGATAGTAAAGGGTAGAAGACTTGAATGGGGGAACCTTGCCTGAACTGTAAGTGCAGAGAAAATTAAGAGCTAATTCTTTTTGTTGCACTGATTTCAGTTACTATTTATATGCTGAGGAATTCTCCAAATCTATATCTCTAGCATAATACCTCTCACAAGCTTCATAGCCTTATACCTCTACCTGGATATCTCACAGGGAACTCAAACTAAAAATGTCTAAAATCACAATATTCATCTTCTACCTTCAAACCTATTTCTCATTCCGTTTTCTAGACTTTTTGTGGGACCACCATCCATCTAGTTATCCAAGGCAGAAACCTATTTCCAATCTCTCTCACTCCCATTCCCCAAATCCAATGAGAAACCTTATAAATTCACATTCCAAATGTTTTGTGGCTCCATCACACGTCTCCACTGTTAAGTCAAGGCCTCAAGGAGTTCTAGAAGCTGCCCTGATCTGGCCCCAGGCTAGCCCTAGTGATTAAATCCAGAATACATAGGTGTCTTGTAAGGAGCGCTCAAGAGACTCATCACCCTTCTAGCCACATACATTTTCTCCTTCCAGTAATTAGTTTTTACTCCTATAGTAAAGCCCTGGGCATTTTTAATTTTCTTTGGCATTTTATATTCTTCTAACCCTCCCAGTTTATCTTTTGTCATGTAATCAACTCTTAAGAATTCCAGAATTCAGGCCAATAACATCATCATCTGTTAGCTGCAGCCTCATGACTATCATAAGTTGCAATGTAGAGGTTCCCAATGCCAAGAGCAGACACAGCCTTGGGCTCTCTGAGCCCTGGGAGGACACCATCACAGACGACATATGCATAAAACTAGGGCAAATGCTGGAAAAAGTTATTAGACATTTTCTAATTCTACGAAGACTCTAGGAGTATAGTTCCTACTTGAGAAATAAAAAGGTAAACAATTTGGAGATAAGCAGAGGTTGGGAGAAAGGAAGGACACAGCACAGGGACATCTTCATCCCAATCAACAGAAAGAAAATCAGGAAAGGACTGTCAATTGTCATGAAGTTAAGGCATCATTTCATGGTATTGTCCCTCTGGCTAGGCAGCAGGGACAGACAGAGCTGCAAATAAGAAGACCATGACTGTTGTTTCAGCAAGTCTACAGTATAGAGGGAGATGAAAACAAGGAAACAAGCACTTATAAAGCAGTGTTATTAGAACTGTAATGAGTGTGATGGGGATAGTCTCTTACTAGCTACATGAAGAAATTTAGACTTTGTCATGTTTTGTGTCTTAGAAATATCACTGTTTGGTGGAGAGAATAGATTACAGTGGGAGAAAACTACAGGAAAGGTTATTTATTAAGAAGCTTATTGTAATAATTCAGATGAGAAATTATGGTGGTTTATACAAGAAGACTAGCAATGGGATGTAAATAAGTGATTGTGTTAAAAAAATATTTAGGAGTTAGAATCAATAAGACTTGATGGTTATATGTGAAGGTAGAGGATACAGAAATGAAGAACGACTCCAGGTGTCTGACACCGGCAATTTGTTGGGTGGGAACAGCATTCACTATGACCAGAAACTAGAGAGAAGCAGGTTTGGGGAATGGGAACAGAGAAGAAGCATAAGCTGGGTTCCTGATACATTCCACATTTTTGCAGTGTATTCAAGTATGCAGTAGGCAATTAAGTATGGAGGTTAGAAAAGTGATCTGGACAGGAGGTAAAACTTAGAGTCAAGAGCATATAATAGTGAATGGAAATAGATGGTATCTGCCACGGAGAGGGTGGGAGCTAAGACTCTGAGACTCTTGAACAGGACACAGGAACTGGTCCTTGTAGAGGAGACTAGAAGATGCCTACAGAGGGAAGGAGGAGCACTGTTGTGGCCTGGCAAGCAGGATCTTCTCAGAAGAACAATGCGCTGCTAAGTGAAGATGTTCAAAACACATTACATGAAAAGAGCACGTTGAAGAACAATATGTGTGGCATGACCTCCTTGTATTTTTTTCATATTGAATCTGAATTAAATATTTCTGGAAGGACATACAAGAGACTGTCAAAAAAGGTCCTTAAGAAAGTAAGGCTGGAGAGTCATAGAAAAGAAAAGGTGACTGTAAATTAACATTTAGTACCTCCAGTATTGAGGGAATATTTTACCTTGAGTGTGTATTATATTTTATATTTTTTCAGTTAATTTAAAAAGATGAGAGTGATCAACAGTATCAATGGTGCAGAGAAATAAAGTAAAATCAAAATGAAAAATATTCATTAGCTTTGCAACAAGGAGGTCATTAGTGAGTTGATGGAAGGCTTTTCAGGGGAGTGATGGGGCTGCATTTGTGGATGGTTGTTTTGAAATGGGAGATAAACAGGAGAAAATCTGTATAGATAACTCACTCTGGAAGATTGGTTATAAAGAGAAAGGAAAAGATAGGGCAATTACAGGAGGGGGCATAGAGTTCAGGAAGGGGATTTGTTTAATATGTTGAGTTTAGAATACTTCGACATCTTGATACGACTCACCTCATTATTAAGGGGGGCGGGGACTTGAGATAGTCAGCTCAGAGGGCTAGGAAGGGATGGGACTTGGAGAAAAGGTTTAGGAATTAACCTTGGACAGGAAGAGAGATACCGCTCTCACTGCTACAAAAAGAAAAAGTGAGAAGGAAAGAGTAAAGGCAATGCAGATAAGTCTGTAGGGTTGCTAGCAGTAACACTCACCAGTATCTCAGGCTTTTGAAATTTCCCTCAGTGCAATAAAAATGTAATCAAATTCCATGCTGCAGGCCTATAGCAGGGTAATTTAGAGTTTGAATATTGATATGTATGATAAAAACATATTATCTCTTTAATATCTTCACCATGCAAAGCAAGCACATGTTAATAAAAGATCTTATGTACAATTAGTGGTTTTGAAGGATTATCATTATTTATATCTGAATAAGTTGTATGAATTATAAGTTGTCTAATCATTCTTTATTTACACCCAAGAAGTCACACAATGAACATGGGAACATTAATTTATTTTATGAGTGATGTTGTGAGTTTCTTGAGGGCAGAGTTTATGTCTTGTCTTTATGCCCTTGTGTTTAGCCAGGGCCCAGCACAGAGTCACTGCTCAATTAATGTTTAATGAATAAATAAGTGTAATTCTGGGAAAAAAGTTGCTGCTTTATTCTGACTGATATCACCAACAAAAAATTTTAATGTATATATGTACCTATATAAAAGGGCCATATAGATTTTATTCTTTACAGCCTAAAAAGGTGCTTTTTTTTTTTTTTTTTTAGCAATTGCAAGGGTGCTCTCAGGAACGGAGAGGAGAGAAAGTGTTACAAAAGCTCTTAACAGTGCAGGCTCGCCTGTGTATATTTATTCCATATTGCTCACTCCAGCTTTGGTCATGACTTCAAAATGATAGCACGAGTTAATGCATTTTTCACACCTCAAAGAAAGGTTACACTCTTCATGCCAGCCTGCTGTGCACAATTATAAGAGAGAAACCACAGGGAGTAACCGGCTGCTAACAAGCGTCCTCCAGAACATCCGAGGATTTTCACCAACACATCCACTCACCCAAACTGCCCAGCACAAATTCAATCAGACCTTTCATTTAGAAATTACGATTCCAATGGCAGACTCTTCTGAAGGACCAGATCGTTCCAAGGGATTGCAGGGAGTGGAGCTTTGCATTATTTTTTTCTCCTCCTTGGCTACAATTAGAATTCATTACCATCTGAGGGCTATTTACCAGGCTATATAAAAGGAGTTAAATGTTGAGCTAACAGATTGGAAATACGTCCTCGTAACACGATTTGCTCTTCCCACTGGCACTCATAATGGAAGCCTAGAAAAAGGGCCAAGAATGTAAAACACATCACATCTACTTAGCCACATCCCTAGGTGAGTCTGCTCCAACAGGGTTAAGGCAGACTGACCAGAAAGCCATTAGCAATCTGCACTCTGATTTTACTCAATAGGAAGCCCTTTCAGAAGTACTAAATTTATTTTTTAAAGTAAATTGAAAGGCTGGCCTTCTACACAGAGCACTCCCCGTACAAACTGTAGAGACTGCTCATCACACACTAAGATGAGCGATGTTTGACTGAGGCCTCCCTTCTGATATACCTTGCTTCTTTCTGCTCTCATTCTCACTACATAAGCTAGAACTTTGACAAGCTAACCTCCAGCAAGTTTCTTTCTTCTGCCAGGCTCAAAAGATTTGAGAGGCAAAAAAGAGAGAGAGAGAGAGAAGGAAGAGAGTGGGACAACGATGCAAGATTAAAGGACAAGCAGAAGATGGAGGTCTCCATGTGGGTGTATGTGACAGCCTTCTTCTGAGCAGTTTAAGGCGAAATCACACAAACTCAAGGGAAGACTCCAGAGTATATTCACGGCATAAGCATTCATCACCTTATAAAAGCAAAGAAGTAACCATCTGATAATCTGTCCCAACCTTTACGCCTCAACCTCTTCAGCTGCTAAATGGGAATAATGCATATATCTCAGGGAAGTCGTGAGGATTAAAGAGATTACATAGCAATGTGCCTAGAACAGATTGAGTACTTTGAAAGCACTCAATCCATTATGACCATAATTATGATTAAGCAGAGCAAGAATCTTACCTTTGGATGACAAGATAAACTGCCAAATGATCCCTGTTTCCTTGTTTCTTTCTGAGGTTGTATCTTGTTCTTTTGTTTGGAACATATTCCTGTTTCCTCATTTTGCTTGACTCTCTGTGTTGGTTTCTATATATTAGATGAAACAATCCACTCTCCCAGTCTTGAAGGAGAGCTTGTATAGGAAGTGAAACTTATCGTTCAGTCCTGCCCTAGCTGTTGGTTGTCTCTCAAACCTTTGTGAGTGTCCAAGCAGCCTATTTCATTTTTAATCTCTCCCAGTGGTTGACGGTGTGCCAAGACCTGTTGCTGGCCCAAGGCAGGGAGGGGGATCTCAGACAGCACCTAGATTCAGGCTGATTGGAAGCCAGACCCTCAGGAAGCAGGGTTTAAAATGTGCGAATATATACCATCCTGTGGGAATGCATGCGTAAGTCCCTCTGGCCAGGTGATCTGGAGGTGTTCCCAGGGTGAAAGGCACAAAACTCAGGGCTCCAGACAAGTGTATGAGCTCCTTTCTGGGTGATACCAGTGAGCTGGAGCCAGGCAGCGGGAGGGCACAAAGATGGCATCCCCCTGCCTCCACTTCCGAGAGCCCCTCTGTGGGCCCCTAGGGGTGTGCCAGCCCAGAAGCCTGCCTTCCAGCCGAAGCTCCAGAACAAGCAATAGACCTCTTTCTTGGAAAGACTGTGGGCGACTCAGTCTGCCATCTGTGCAGTGCCCTGGGGGTGGTATGTTACCATCCCGGGGAACCCAGGAACGTAAGTCCCCTGCCTCCAGAGTCAGATCATCAAGGGGCATCCCCTGGGCAGCAGCTGCAGAAACCAGGCGCGAATGCTCCCCCGTGGGAGCTGCGGCTTTGTGGAGCGTGGCAGTGAGAGAATGTGAAGATGGTGCCCACCAAGTGTCTTTAAAAAAAAAAAAAGTCTAGAATTTTTTTAAAAAATGGAGCCTACCGGGCTTCCCTGGTGGCGCAGTGGTTGAGAGTCCGCCTGCCGTTGCAGGGGGCACGGGTTCGTGCCCCGGTCCTGGAGGTTCCCACATGCCGCCGCGAAGCAGCTGGGCCCGTGAGCCATGGCCGCTGGGCCTGCGCGTCCGGAGCCTGTGCTCCGCAACGGGAGAGGCCGCGGCAGTGAGAGGCCCGCGTACCGCAAAAAAAAAAAAAAAAAAAAAAAATGGAACCTACCGCTTTAGCGAGCATGAAAATGGCGTCCACCTGAGGCTTTAGAATCAGCAGGTGAAGCTCTTTGACAGAAAGTCCCGGTGATTTTCAAACAGCTGCTTCTGAACATGCCCTTGGCCGGTGAGTCTGAGCACCAGCCCTTCCCCAGTTCATTACAACACTTTGGGTCCGGAGGACACAAGCCCCGTTGGTTTTCAAAGCCAGGTGTTTTGGGGGCTTTCTCCCAGGTGAGGTCTTAAAAGCTGGGGCACCTGATGTGGGGTACGAGCCCTTAACTCCTTAGGGAGGAGTTCCAGGTTGTGAGTTCCCTGCCAGTGTGTTGCCATGCCAGGTGTGGGGTATATGGAAAGATTGTGTCTCAGCCTCTCCTTCCTTTTTCTTCCCGGTGGATGTGAAGGGGTTGCTCAGCTAGTTTTCAGATCTTTTTCAGAGGAAATGGTTCCATATGTAGCTGTAGATCCGAGGTGTCCACGGGAGAAGGTGACTAAAGGATCCTCCTATGTCACCATCTGGAAGCACCTTCTGCCAGATTATACTGAGCCGTGAAGTACGAGGCCACTCACCACATCAACCTTCATTTTAGGAAAGATAAAATCCTTGGGCATTGATTCACAGCAGTTACCAAAGGGATCTTGCTGTTATTAAACATGGCAAATGACTGAATTACCCTCAAATGCACAGAGTGGAAGCACAGCTATAAAATGAGAGTGGGCATCCTCTGCCCCCTTTACAGGCTTCACCCCCAGAGCACAGGGGGAAGGTCTGTGCCCTGGGTGAGGCCACCCAGTGTAGCAGAAGCCATCCCGTGAGTGCCTCACCTCTATCCCTCAGCACTAGCCAACCCAATGGCTTCCACCTGCATGCACCTATGGCTCTTTGCTGGTGGTTTTCTTTGGCCCACTGAGCTGGAAGGGGCAGTGGGCAGAGTACCAGGGAGTTAATATCTCCTGGAGCCAACCTCTACCAATAACTGGTGGAAGCTGGCGGATCACTGGCTCCTCGGGTGGGATAACCTGAGACATTTCTACACTGTCTCCAGAACTCCCCAGCAGATTGAGTCCCGGTTGCACACAGCAGTAACCTGTTCAATGAGGTCGGTTTCCTTCCCTTCTCTCACTTCTCCACTTTCCTACCAGTGTTTCCTGGACCACCTCCCATTTCCTTTTCTTCAAGGTCTCCTTCTAGAAACATCCAACCTAACACACCCAAAAGAGTCCTTCCTTTAGGCTCCCTGCAGTTCCTCATCACAGAGTTCCCATCCCCACCCCCATTCTATCACGGGCATTATAGCAATTGCCATTTCTGTTTGTGGATTTCTAATTTAGGGACATCCAATACAGCTCCCAAAACAGCTTTCACCCTGTGGGAAACTACACCAGCCAGCGTTTCTTGAGAGCTCAACTTGTACCAACCATCATAAGAATCAATTCTCATTTACTATCTCTAACCATCACAATAAAGACGGTATTATTATCCCCACTTAATAGATGTGGAAATCCAAGTTCAGGGAAGCTAACTCACTTGCCAAAGTCTAACAGCAAGTGAGCTGGAGAGCTGGGTTGGAACGCATGTCGGTTTAGCATCGATGACCATGAAGTTTAACTCCTTTTGCTCCCTGGAAGACCTGCTGAGGGGCAGTTCTGGAGTCTGTATATTTATAGGGTATGATTGGGTGACTAACATATTTGGACTTACTGGTACAGTTTAACACTTTTTCCTTCTTCTTTCCCATGAGCAACTTACAGTCTAGTCTGCTTTACCATAATCCTCAATCATTTTTCAACATGTAATTTAACAGCATGAGTGATATTGGTCCCCTCGCATCATTCTCCACTTTCTCCATTTGATAATAGAACCCTTTAGTTTTAACTGAACACCTGGCTACCATCTAGAGACTTCCTCCCCCAGTGTGTCTTGCAGCTATGATGCCAAAAGAGGTAGCCAAAAGGATGTGAGTGAAAGTGCTGAGGACAAGTTCCAGGACCTACCAAGTGGTGCTGTACTGCCACATCTTCCTTCTCCCTCCATTTGGGAGTGAATGCAGATGTCAGGGTAACGGAGGGTCGACACCGACCAGGGCACCACGCCTACAAGGTAGCAGGACAAGCTAGAAGGAGCCTGGGTCCCTCTGATCACTGACCAGCACATACCGCCATGAGAGAGACAAACTCTTACTAGTTTGAGCCACTGTTATTTGTTCTGCTCTGAAGCAGCCAAACCCAAATCCTAACTAATACAAAGAGAGAAAAGAGAAGGAAAAACGGAGAAGAAAGTCAGCAGGAAAATGGTGTAGGACTGTGGGGATAGGTGCTGAGGGAGGGAAGACCAGGAAGGAGAGCAAGGCTCAGAGGGGGCTGAGCTGTATTTTATTTGTTTGCTTGTTTTACCATTTTCCAAAACATAAAGGAGGAAGAGAAAATCAAAGCCAGAGAAGAAAGGAAAAGCAACGACATTCTCTTTCATCCTGCCTCTCGGAGACTGCGGGTGGCAGGAAAACAGAGGGGGAGAGGAGTCCCCAGCTGTTAGCAGGGCCCATCTGAAGTTCAAACTCAACCCTCTGCTGAGGAGCAGAAGATGTCATCCACTCCGAAGCACAGGGGGTTCTCGAGATTAACTAGGTGTCCACAGGGGCCTTTGCACGGGCAGAGACCTCAAGACACTCTGGGTCTCCCACCCTGTAACAGAGCAAACCTTCTCACGTGAAGGGGTAGGGGGTACAGGTCAGTCACCAGGTTTTTACTTAACTCACAAGTATGCTAATCATGCAATGCAAATGTGTGCAAATGTCCAGTCATCTTCTAAGAGGACACATGCTTTGAAACACTTATTTCCAGAGTCCACCCAATAGGACACTGTCAGTTACTGACACAAAAGCAAACACAGCTACTCTGAATTAAGGGACACTTTAAAAATCACATGCTAATTATTCTCCCATGCAAGCCTTGTCGCAGCCGGCAGTTTTGTGAGTGAACCTCACTGCCTGCCTTTCGGGACTCGGCTAAGCCCCCATCCCACATGGGCCCCACACACAGCGTTGCTCAGAGTGGCTGCCAGGCCTCAGCAGCTCAACCACACTTCGCCAGGGCAGTGGTTGTGATGTGGCACTTTATAAGCAACACACAGATCAACTGGAGAAGCAAACTTGCCACGGTCACTAAACAACAATAAGTGAGAAGAAATGCAACAACAGCAGACAGTTTGAATCAGGCTATATCAAAAGTCAAAAGCCAGCAACCCTGGACGAATATGAATTAGGATGTGCAATCCAGGTTTCCCATCTCTTTAACTGTCACGAGTCAGTCTTGCGTTTAACACCCAGTAGCCTGAGAACCCATTCTGCAGAACTTCAAGAAGCCCAGTTTGGGGGAAATTTTCCTTCCTCAACTATTTCTGAACCTTTCTGGAGATACCTGCACATCACACAAGTTCGTCCTTTTCGTCACCCACCACTTCAATCTGCCTCCTGGCTCTCAGTGACTCAACTTATCACTTGCATGGATCATTACTCACCAGCTCACAACCAGCTGTCCGGGCTGTTGTCTTTTTCTCTGAACAACTACTCTCTGAGCTGAGTGTTAATGCCCTCAGGAATGGCTGAGACCAGGATATAATATCTAACAATAGACAGGCTTGGGGATACTCAAGGGAATAACCACGCAGAAAGAAAATCTTAAACAGGCTAGTGGACATCACCCACACAAGGATCCACAGACCAGGGCACTGCTTACGTGGTGGCCAGCTTGCGCCTCAGTGCTCCCAAGCCTGCCAAGGTGTTATGGGAGAAGGGAAGGAGATTATACTCTACTCTGACTAGACTTCAAGTAGTTCAGCACCACTGGCATCTCCACTGGAACATATCTTCCTCTTTGCCCTTGGTCACTGGTTGACCTAGAAAGGTCAGCATCCCTCAGAGATGCGATTCTGGCTCAAGAAAGGTGGCTTCCGTATCATCAGGCAGGGCCTCTTGATTCCTCAGTGTCCTGAACCTGATTTGGGCTTTAGCTTGCATGAACCAAGTTACGGACGTGAGGAATCTACTTACGCCTCTAACTCAACGGGAACTGCCAACAGCTTAGAAAGAGCAGCTATCACTCCTGCCCCTCACTTTATTCTGATTGAGGTTTCAGAAATATTGGGGTTCCAGAAGGGTTGGATGAAACCATTGGAGAGCACTGAGAACATTCTAGTGCCCCCCGCCAGTATGAAATACAAATTGAAACCTACACCATCATCTAAGTATAACGAAATCCCACCACATTCTCATTTTTCTCATCATGATGATTCTGGTACTTTTTCAAAACATTTTTTTAAATTCAAATACTTCCTCGAGATGCTCTCATTTTCTTTGGAATATTTCCCTGCTGGTGCCCCAAGGCCATTCAGCCTCCTGGGAAGCGCAGCACTGGGTCCAGTGTCAGAACCCCCAATTACACGTGTAGAGCTTAGTCTCAGAGCCCCGCTAATGTCACAAGAGCCCCTGCCGAGATATCCACCAACCTTCTATAGTAAAAAAAAAACGGTGTTTCCTCTCCATTGTCTTTCTACTGGAGTGTTCCTGAGAACAATGGGCTTTTGTACTCAGCACATAAGGTTGAGCTGTCCTCTAGATTATTTAGAATCAAAGGTATCCCCTCCCTTTCTTTTTCTCCTCTCTTTCCACTGGGGCTGAAACCTGAAGGTCAAAGGAAACCTCCAATGACTCATTTATTCACCAATGTTTGTTGAGCACCTGTAGAGGGCTGAATAGTGTCCCTCAAAAATTCATGTCTACACAGAACCTCAGAATGTATTTGGAAAGAGGGTCTTTGCGAATGTAATTAGTGAGGATGCAGTCATATTGGAGTATGAGAGACCCTAAAGCCAATGACCGATGCCCTTATAAGAAGGGGAGAGGACCCAGAGAGATCCAGCTGGGGAGGGAGGCCACGTGATGATGGAGGTAGGCTTTGGAGTGATGCAGCTACGAGCCAAGGAGCTAACTCCAAGGACTGCCAGCAACCACCAGAGGCCAGAAGACAGGCAGGGAACAAGCTGTGCCTTACTTAGAGCCTCCAGAAGGAACCAACACTGCTAACACCTTGATTTCCAGCTTCTGGCCTCCTGAACTGGGAGAGAGTATGTTTCTGCTATTTGAAACCACCCAGGCTGTGGTAACTTAGAGCAGCCACAGGAAACATATAGCTCGTAATAGTTTCTCCTCACAGTGCCAAGCACTAAGGGTTTAGCAATGAGCATGACAACTAAGATCCCTGTTCTCACGTGGCGAAAATCCTAGTGGAGAAGACAAATAGGAAGCAACCAAATAAATAAATAGGGTTCTTTCAGAATGGATCAATTTCATGAAAAAACAAACCCGAGTTATGTGATAGAGCAGGACCAGGATGGAAGGCAGGGCAATATTGCCTTTTAGAGCGGGCTATCTCTGGGACATCCACCCAGGGCGGACTCACTCTCCAGTCCAGCCAGGACACTCCGGGGAGTGTGCTCCCTTCCACTTCTGCATGCTCCTCTCAGCCCGACCACAGAGATCTGGCCTCTCCTCTCCTCTCTTCTGAACCCAACGCCTCGGAGTTCCATCAGCAGTTCTGCTTCTGACATAGCCTTCTGTTTTCATTCCACAGAAATTTTTCTTCCTTCACATGCTCCCGAGCTTGAACATGTACATAACTGACAAGAATTGTTTTTGTTCCCTGCATCCAGCCTGTACATAATGGATGTCAGTATATTTCCTCACCATACTAAGAGAGCAGATCCAATTTGACTTAATTACTGCTGGAGCTCTGTAAACAGCCACGAGTTACTGCCGAGCCCTGTGGTTTATGAAGAGAACACCACAAATGACAGGAAGCTGCAGGGAGAAAAATAGTCTGAGCTGACTTTGGCGTGTTCATTTCCGAGTACAGATACTTCCATTCATCAGTGGGGACATTTATGAAATCTGGGCTAAGATGATATTCTAGAAAGGAGCAACAGAGATCCAAAGTGTTGTAATTATGAGGCCATCTCTGAGCAGAAGCCCTGTGACTAGAATGCAAGCTGCTCCACGGGAACCAGAATCAGTCAGACACGGAGAACCTACCCACCTGAGGGTAGTTTCAGTGCTACCCGCCCCATCCCCCCCCCATCCCCACCAAAGCGAGCCTGGCATTTGGGAATCAGCGAAGACCCAAAAGGAAACTCATTTATCCAGAACTTGACTTCTTAAGATTTCCACCCCACGAGAAGCTGCACCACCATCTGAAAGACTGAAAAATACACAATGGGCACAGAGGGGAAGAGCCAGAGAAAGGAAAGCAGACGCCTCCATTCTCCCCAGTGACACATGGGAGCCCTGAGCTGAAGCCTCGCGGCTCACAGAGAGGAGCAGACAAAGGCGGTACTAAGAGAGGGCCGTGCTCAAGTGTGCAAGTAGGGATCCTGTTAAAATGCAGGTTCTGGTTCCGTAGGTCTGGAACAAGGGCCTAGAATTCTGCAACCAGAACAAGCTCCCAGTGATTCCAACAGGCTTTCTAGAACCTAGGGAAGCAGCTGCAGCGTGAGGATGGACTGGGGAGGGAGTCCTCTTAGGAGGCTGTTGTGAGGCCCCAGGAGTCCAGGTAACAAGCAATGCTGCTCTGCTTCTCATCCAAATTTAGGCAAAGACAAACTCTGCTACATAATAGATGCAGTTTATCATCAACAAAAATCATTGATTAATTTAATTGCATACAGTAATTCCATGTGTTGAATTAAGACAATTTCAATAAGTAGTTTTTAAAAGACGATAAATCAGCGTCTTTCAAATCCATCTGCATGTTATAGTCATCTGGGGAGCCAACCCTCTGGTTAAAAATACCAGTACCCAGGCTCCAATCCAAGGCAACTGAATCAGGATCTCTTGCCCTAGTGTGTATACAGGCAGATGAGGGGAGGGAAGGAAGAGGTAAAGAGCCCTGAAGGGAGAAAAGAGAAGAATCCAAGACAAGAGGGACTGGAGAGAAAGATTAAATCCACACATTTCTTACTTCTATTCCCACTTCTTTCAATTTCACTTCTCTCTCCCCAGCAGTCTTCTAATCAAAGAATGTTCCACGGATCAGCAGTATCAGCATCAGCTGGGAGCTTATTAGAAACAGAATCCTAAGCCCCTCCCCAAACCTACTGAATCAGAATCTGTATTTTAAGAAGATCCCCAGGATGAATCAGAACTACAGCTTCAGGGTGCTAACTCTGGGGATGCAGACTAGGGTTACTAAAAGGCCTCACATATCCTGAGTTGTCTGCCCATATGGTTAGAATGTGCCCCAGACATGGGACACCACAATGATTTCGATAAGAAACGCTCAGCAGGGAGGCTTCCGGGAAGATGGCGGAAGAGTAAGATGCGGAGATCCCCTTCCTCCCCACAGATACACCAGAAATACATCTACACATGGAACAACTCCTACAGAACACCTACTGAATGCTGGCAGAAGACCTCAGACCTCCCAAAAGGCAAGAAACTCCCTATGTACCTGGGTAGGGCAAAAGAAAAAAGAAACAACAGAGACAAAAGAATAGGGACGGGACCCACACCAGTGGGAGGGAGCTGTGAAGGAGGAAAGGTTTCCACACACTAGGAAGCCCCTTCACGGGCGGAGACTGCGGGTGGCGGAGGGGGAAGCTTTGGAGCCGCGAAGGAGAGCACAGCCACAGGGGTGCGGAGGGCAAAGCGGGGAGATTCCAGCACAGAGGATCAGGGCCGGCCGGCACTCACCAGTCCGAGAGGCTTGTCTGCTCACCCACCGGGGCGGGCAGGGGCTGGAGTTGAGGCTCGGGTTTCGGGCGGAGGCAGGGAGAGGACTGGGGTTGGCAGCGTGAACACAGCCTGAAGGGGCTAGTGCACCACAGTTAGCCGGGAGGGAGTCCGGGAAAAGTCTGGACCTGCCAAAGAGGCAAGACACGATTTCTTCCCTCTTTGTTTCCTGGTGCGCGAGGAGAGGGGATTAAGAGCGCTGCTTAAAGGAGTTCCAGAGACGGGCGCGAGCCGTGGCTAAAAGCGCAGACCCCAGAGACGGGCATGAGACGCTAAGGCTGCTGCTGCCGCCACCAATAAGCACGTGTGCGAGCACAGGTCACTATCCACACCCCGCTTCCGGGGAGCCTGTGCAGCCCGCCACTGCCAGGGTCCTGGGATCCAGGGACAACTTCCCCGGGAGAACGCACGGCGAGCCTCAGGCTGGTGCAACGTTACGCAGGCCTCTGCCGCCGCAGGCCCGCCCCACACTCCATGCCCCTCCCTCCCCCCCGGCCTGAGTGAGCCAGAGCCCCTGAATCAGCGGCTCCTTTAACCCCGTCCTATCTGAGCGAAGAACAAACGCCCTCCTGTGACCTACATGCAGAGGCGGGGCCAAATCCAAAGCTAAGCCCCTGGGAGCTGTGAGAACAAAGAAGAGAAAGGGAAACCTCTCCCAGCAGGCTCAGAAGCAGCGGATTAAAGCTCCACAATCAACTTGATGTACTCTGCATCTTTGGAATACATGAATAGACAACAAATCATCCCAAATTAAGGAGGTGGACTTTCAGAGCAAGATTTATGATTTTTTCCCCTCTTCCTCTTTTTGTGAGTGTGTATGTGTATGCTTCTTGTGAGATTTTGTCTGTATAGCTTTGCTTCTACCATTTGTCCTAGGGTTCTATCTGTCCGTTTTGTTTTTTGTTAATTTTTTTTCTTAATAATTATTTTTATTTTAATAACTTTATTTTATTTTACTTTATCTTCTTTCTTTCTTTTTTCCTTCCTTCCCTCCTTCCTTCCTTCCTCCCTCCCTCCCTCCTTTCTTTCTTTCTTTTTCTTTCTTTCTTTCCTTTCTCTCTCCCTCTCTCTTTCTCTGTCTCTCTCTCTCTTTCTTTCTTCTACTAATTCTTTCTTTCTACTTTTTCTCCCTTTCATTCTGAGCCATTGGGATGAAAAGCTATTGGTGCTGCAGCCAGGAGTCAGGACTGTGCCTCTGAGGTGGGAGAGCCAACTTCAGGACACTGGTCCACAAGAGACCTCCCAACTCCACATAATATCAAATGGCAAAAATCTCCCAGAGATCTCCATCTCAACAACAGCACCCAGCTTCACTCAACAACCAGCAAGCTACAGTGCTGGACACCCTATGCCAAACAACTAGCAAGACAGGAACACAACCCCACCCATTAGCAGAGAGGTTGCCTAAAATCATAACAAGTACATAGACACCCCAAAACACACCACCAGACGTGGACCTGCCCACCAGAAAGACAAGATCCAGCCTCATACACCAGAACACAGGCACTAGTCCCCTCCACCAGGAAGCCTACACAACCCACTGAACCAACCTTAGCCACTGGGGACAGACACCAAAAACAACAGGAACTACGAACCTGCAGCCTGCAAAAAGGAGACCCCAAACACAGTAAGATATGCAAAATAAGAAGACAGAAAAACACACAGCAGATGAAGGAGCAAGATAAAAACCCACCAGACCTAACAAACGAAGAGGAAATAGGGAGTCTACCTGAAAAAGAATTCAGAATAATGATAGTAAAGATGATCCAAAATCTTGGAAACAGAATAGACAAAATGCAAGAAACATTTAACAAGGGCCTAGAAGAACTAAACATGAAACAAACAACGATGAACAACACAATAAATGAAATTAAAAATACTCTAGATGGGATCAATAGCAAAATAACTGAGGCAGAAGAATGGATAAGTGACCTGGAAGATAAAATAGTGGAAATAACTACTGCAGAGCAGAATAAAGAAAAAAAGAATGAAAAGAACTGAGGACAGTCTCAGAGACCTCTGGGACAACATTAAACACACCAACATTCGAATTATAGGCGTTTCAGAAGAAGAAGAGAAAAAGAAAGGGACTGAGAAAATATTTGAAGAGCTTACAGTTGAAAACTTCCCTAATATGGGAAAGGAAATAGTTAAGTCCAGGAAGCACAGAGAGTCCCATACAGGATAAATCCAAGGAGAAACACGCCAAGACACACATTAATCAAACTGTCAAAAATTAAATACAAAGAAAACATATTAAAAGCAGCAAGGGAAAAACAACAAATAACACACAAGGGAATCCCCATAAGGTTAACAGCTGATCTTTCAGCAGAATCTCTGCAAGCCAGAAGGGACTGGTAGGACATATTTAAAGTGATGAAGGAGAAAAACCTACAACCAAGATTACTCTACCCAGCAAGGATCTCATTCAGATTTCATGGAGAAATTAAAACCTTTACAGACAAGCAAAACCTGAGAGAGTTCAGCACCACCAAACCAGCTTTACAACAAATGCTAAAGGAACTTCTCTAGGCAAGAAACACAAGAGAAGGAAAAGACCTACAATAACGAACCCAAAACAATTAAGAAAATGGGAATAGGAACATACATATCGATAATTACCTTAAATGTAAATGGACTAAATGCTCCCACCAAAAGACACAGATCGGCTGAATGGATACTAAAACAAGATCCATATATATGCTGTCTACAAGAGACCCACTTCAGACCTAGAGACACATACAGACTGAGAGTAAGGGGATGGAAAAAGATATTTCATGCAAATGGAAACCAAAAGAAAGCTGGAGTAGCAATTATCATTATCAGACAAAATAGACTTCAAAATAAAGACTATTAGAAGAGACAAAGAAGGACACTACATAATGATCAAGGGATTGACCCAAGAAGAAGATATAACAATTGTAAATATTTATGCACCCAACATAGGAGCACCTCAATACATAAGGCAAATACTAACAGCCATAAAAGGGGAAATCGACAGTAACACATTCATAGTAGGGGACTTTAACACCCCACTTTCACCAATGGATAGATCATCCAAAATGAAAATAAATAAGGAAACTCAAGCTTTAAATGATACATTAAACAAGATGGGCTTAATTGATATTTAGAGGACATTCCATCCAAAAACAACAGAATACACATTGTTCTCAAGTGCTCATGGAACATTCTCCAGGACAGATCATATCTTGGGTCACAAATCAAGCCTTGGTAAATTTAAGAAAATTGAAATTGTATCAAGTATATTTTCCGACCACAATGCTATGAGGCTAGATATCAATTACAGGGAAAGATCTGTAAAAAACACAAACACATGGAGGCTAAACAATACACTACTTAATAACGAAGTGATCACTGAAGAAATCAAAGAGGAAATCAAAAAATACCTAGAAACAAATGACAATGGAGACACGACGACCCAAAATCTATGGGAAGCAGCAAAAGCAGTTCTAAGAGGGAAGTTTATAGCAATACAATCCTACCTTAAGAAACAGGAAACATCTCGAATAAACAACCTAACCTTGCACCTAAAGCAATTAGAGAAAGAAGAACAACAATACCCCAAAGTTAGCAGAAGGAAAGAAATCATAAAAATCAGATCAGAAATAAATGAAAAAGAAATGAAGGAAATGACAGCAAAGATCAATAAAACTAAAAGCTGGTTCTTTGAGAAGATAAAAAAATTGATAAACCATTAGCCTGACTCATCAAGAAAAAAAGGGAGAAGACTCAAATCAATAGAATTAGAAATGAAAAAGGAGAAGTAAGAACTGACACTGCAGAAATACAGAAGATCATGAGAGATTACTACAAGCAACTCTATGCCAATAAAATGGACACCCTGGAAGAAATGGACAAATTCTTAGAAATGCACAACCTGCCAAGACTGAATCAGGAAGAAACAGAAAATATGAACAGACCAATCACAAGCACTGAAATTGAAACTGTGATTAAAAATCTTCCAACAAACAAAAGTCCAGGACCCGATGGCTTCACAGGCGAATTCTATCAAACATTTAGAGAAGAGCTAACACCTATCCTTCTCAAACTCTTCCAAAATATAGCAGAGGGAGGAACACTCCCAAACTCATTCTACGAGGCCACCATCACCTTGATACCAAAACCAGACAAGGATGTCACAAAGAAGGAAAACTACAGGCCAATATCACTGATGAACATAGATGCAAAAATCCTCAACAAAATACTAGCAAACAGAATCCAACAGCACATTAAACGGATTATACACCATGATCAAGTGGGGTTTATTCCAGGAATGCAAGGATTCTTCCATACAGGCAAATCAATCAATGTAATACACCATATTAACAAACTGAAGGAGAAAAACCATATGATCATCTCAATAGATGCAGAGAAAGCTTTTGACAAAATTCAACACCCATTTATGATAAAAACCTTGCAGAAAGTAGGCATACAGGGAACTTACCTCAACATAATAAAGGGCATATATGACAAACCCACAGCCAACATCGTCCTCAATGGTGAAAAGCTGAAAGCATTTCCTCTAAGATCAGGAACAAGACAAGGTTGCCCACTCTCACCACTCTTATTCAACATAGTTTTGGAAGTTTTAGCCACAGCAATCAGAGAAGAAAAGGAAATAAAAGGAATCCAAATCAGAAAAGAAGAACCAAAGCTGTCACTGTTTGCAGAGGACATGATACTATACATAGAGAATCCTGAGATGCTACCAGAAAACTGCTAGAGCTAATCAATGAATTTGGTAAAGTAGCAGGATACAAAATTAATGCACAGAAATCTCTGGCATTCCTATACACTAATAATGAAAACTCTGAAAGTGAAATCAAGAAAACACTCCCATTTACCACTGCAACAAAAAGAATAAAATATCTAGGAATAAACCTAGCTAAGGAGACAAAAGACCTGTATGTAGAAAATTATAAGACACTGATGAAAGAAATTAAAGATGATACCAATAGATGGAGAGATATACCATGTTCTTGGATTGGAAGAATCAACATTGTGAAAATGACTCTACTACCCAAAGCAATCTACAGATTCAATGCAATCCCTATCAAACTCCCACTGGCATTTTCTTGGAACTAGAACAAAAAATTTCACAACTTGTTGGAAACACAAAAGACCCCGAATAGCCAAAGCAATCTTGAGAATGAAAAACGGAGCTGGGTGAATCAGGCTCCCTGAGTTCAGACTATACGACAAAGCTACAGTAATCAAGACAGTATGGTACTGGCACAAAAACAGAAAGATAGATCAATGGAACAGGATAGAAAGCCCAGAGGTAAATCCACGCACATATGGTCACCCTATCTTTGATAAAGGAGGCAGGAATGTACAGTAGAGAAAGGACAGCCTCTTCAATAAGTGGTGCTGGGAAAACTGGACAGGTACATGTAAAAGTATGAGATTAGATCACTCCCTAACACCATACACAAAAATAAACTCAAAATGGATTAAAGACCTAAATATAAGGCCAGAAACTATCAAACTCTTAGAGGAAAACTTAGGCAGAACACTCTATGACATAAATCACAGCAAGATCCTTTTTGACCCACCTCTTAGAGAAATGGTAATAAAAACAAAAATAAACAAATGGGACCTAATGAAACTTCAAAGCTTTTGCACAGCAAAGGAAACCATAAATAAGACCAAAGGCAACCCTCAGAATGGGAGAGAATATTTGCAAATGAAGCAACTGACAAAGGATTAATGTGGGAATGTAAATTGATACAGCCATTGTGGAGAACAATATGGAGGTTCCTTAAAAAACTATAAATAGAACTACCATATGACCCAGCAATCCCACTACTGGGCATATACCCTGAGAAAACCATAACTGAAAAAGAGTCATGTACCAAAATGTTCATTGCAGCTCTATTTACAATAGCCAGGAGATGGAAACAACCTAAGTGTCCATCATCGGATGAATGGATAAAGAAGATGTGGCACATATATACAATGGAATATTACTCAGCCATAAAAAGAAACAAAATTGAGCTATTTGTAATGAGGTGGATGGACCTAGAGTCTGTCATACAGAGTGAAGTAAGTGAGAAAGAGAAAGACAAATACCATATGCTAACACATATATATGGAATTTAAGAAAAAAAAAATGTCATGAAGAACCTAGGGGTAAGACAGAAATAAAGACACAGACTTACTAGAGAATGGACTTGAGGATATGGGGAGGGGGAAGGGTAAGCTGTGACAAAGCAAGAGAGAGACATGGACATGTATACACTACCAAACGTGAGGTGATAGCTAGTGGGAAGCAGCTGCATAGCAGAGGGAGATCAGCTCAGTGCTTTGTGACCGCTTGGAACGGTGGGATAGGGAGGGTGGGAGGGAGGGAGACACAAGAGGGAAGAGATATGGGAACATATGTATATGTATAACTGATTCACTCTGTTATAAAGCAGAAACTAACACACCATTGTAAAGCAATTATACTCCAATAAAGATGTAAAAAAAAAAAAAGAAACGCTCAGCAGGATTTAAAAATGATTAATTTATTATGTAACTGATAGCCTCAAACTAAAATAATTAAATATATGCATTGCTGAGGAAAAAAAAAAAAGAAGAAGATCCCCAGGTAATCAGTGGGCATGGTAAGTCTGAAAGCACCGCTCTACATAGACTTGAGCCCAAGCTTCCTGCGCCGACGTATGCTACGTACAAAGGCAGTCAGTAAGCTGCTCGGGCATTGCAAATGGGGGTCAGTTGCTGCTTGTACCCTGTCAGGTGACTGTAGGAGAGGGTGCCTGCGAACGTGTAATTGATTTACAACATCATCTGGCTGTAACCCAGCAAAAGCCAAGTTGTCTCTTTCTCTGTATTGATATAATTACTGACATGAGGGGAAGCAGGTTCTTTCTTCAGATCAAGTAATCTTGTTATTTATCAGCCTGTGCTAGCTTCGCTTCTGATTAGCAATTTATTCTGGGTGGTTATTGACTGGCCCCACTTGGGTCTCCTTATTCATTCTGTTCCCACCAGCAACAATGATTTAGCTCTCAGGGTGATGGCAACATAGGTGCAGTTATATATATTTGCATTTTCTGTACATTTTCCTATTTTCTTGCTTGCAATAGATAGAATATTACTTAAGGACCATGATTGCTTTTTTAACTCCTCACAATACCTAGCAAAGCAGTACTTACTGAAAAATGTAATGGATGTGGCTGGGTGGTGCCAGGAACCATTCTTAACACTGTTGTTCTCAATTCTCCATCTCATGAGCCAGAAAAGAAACTGTTTTAAAGCCACCTTGGAACACCTGCACTTCGACAAAACTCACCACCTGCCTCTGTTCACTGACTCTGTGCTGTCAGTCATAAAAAGCAGATGCTGTCACCAGCTTAGAGGCTGCTTCCCGAGAGTTCATTTCAAAGTCATTTATTGGAACTTCGAGTGTATTATTCCCAAACAATTCCTTCAGTTCCCACTGTTGCCAGGCTGGACTTCAAGGGTGGGAAGCCTTACTCTTACAATACTACTAATCAACAGCAACAATGTTAAATTAAGTCCAAATGGGTTTTTATTCAACTTGATGTTTGGTGCTTAAGGAATAGTTTGCATCAGAAGACAATTAGGAGGTAGGAACAGATAATATTACAGATTCTGACTTCTGTATATTTCTAAGACCTTTAAAGATGGATAGCATTAATTCTTCATTATAGTTTATTAAAACTTCTGATTCTCCTTTTTATTACAAAACATGTAGGTGTGCCTTCATTTTTACATTTATTTTCCACATGTATCACCATTCTGTGGCTCACAGGTGAACTCAGAAAAGAGAGAAAAAAGAAAGGAAAAAATAAAAGAGAGAAAGAAAAATGAAAGTGATCACAAGTTTAGCGAGCCTAGCATACTAGAAGGAATTTAAAAGGCTCAGTATACGAATGACTGTGTAAAGTAGATATAACTGAATAATTGAATCACTGAATTTTAGAACTGGAAGGGGCCACAGTCAGAATTACCACATTTTCCCTTAGGGCAGTGTTTTATAAAATGGGGGATTTGGGGGTGATTTTCCCCGTGGGGGGACATCGGGCAATGTCTGGAGACATTTTTGGTTTTCATACCTGGGGGAGAAGTACTACTGGCATCCAGTGGGTAAGGACCAGGGATGGTGTTTAACATCCTACAATGCACAAGGCAGCCCCTCACGACAGAAACTCAAAATGCAGCCCCAAATGTTGAGAGTACTGAGATTGAGAAACTGCCTAGGAGGAAAGGAGCAACAGGTAAGATGGCCGCGGGCTGGTTGACTAGCGAGAAGCATTTCAGGTTGTTCTATAGCAAGGTAGTGAGGTGGAGAACTGGAATGGCTGATCTGACAACCCAAGGCTTAATGCAGTTGAGAAGATGATACTGTCCATCAAATACTAAGAGTAAGACAAAGTAGAAAAAGAGCCAGTCGTTGGGAGAGTTATGAGTAGGGAAAAGCAAGGGGCAAAGAACAGATCAAGGAGGACAGTTCCAGATTGAGCACCCCTGATATTGTGGAAGTAGACAGGATAGCTTAAAAGAGTTGCCTTGGGCAAGTCAAAAAAGTCCCTCCTGTGGAATCTGACACCTGGGCTGAGCCTCAGGGTTGGTAGAAGCAGAGACTGGGCCAGCTTCTGTACAACAGTTCACTACTATGAACATGAGATGTCTGTAAGGAAGATCCCTGAAACTTGGAGGGCATCAGTATATAAAATGGTCTCTGACCTCCAGGAGCTAACAATCTCATTAAGATAAAATTTACATATATATGCTGATGGCTCCCCAATTTTTATCTCTAGCCAGACCTCCTCCCCTGGACTCCTAAATCATGTATCAAATGCCAATTCACCTTCTCGCCTTAAATATCCAATAGACATCTCAAATTAGCATGTCTACAAATAAACTGTTAATAATCCCCCAAACCTGTACCTCTTACAGTTTTCCCCATCTCAGTCGCTCAAATAAAAACATTGGCATCATTCTTTATTCCCTCTTTCTCACACCAAATATACAATTAGTCAGCAAATTCTCTCAATGCTACCTTTAAAATATATCCAGATTGAAAACATTTTGTTAAGTGAAAGAAGCCATAACAAAGGACTACATATTGTTTGATTCCATTTATATGAAATGTGCAGAACAGGCAAATCTATAGAGACAGAACATGATTGGGGTTGCTTAGGGCTGAGGGGAGATTGAGGAATGATGGCTAAGGGGTGCAGGATTTCTTGTGGGAATGATGAAAATGTTCGAAAATGGATTGTGGTGATGGTTGCATAAATCTGTGACTGTACTAAAAGCCACTGAGTTGTACACTTTAAATGGGTGAACTGCATGGTATATCTCAATACACTGGTTATTAAGAAGTATACATATACACACAGATATGATTATCTCTCTCTAGAATCCGCCCTCTTCTCACCATCTGCATCATGAACTCACTGTCCCGAGTCCCCATCGCCCCTCACCTGATTACTGCAGCATCTTCCTGACCTGACTGGCTGTTGGCTTCTCTTCCTGCTCTACCTGGACCCTTCTGCATAAGCACCATAGTGACCCTTCGAAAGCATAAGTCAGATCTTATCGTTCTTCTTCTCAAACCCTTCTGGTAGCTCCCATCTCACTAGAGAGAAAGCCAAAGCAGGCCCCACATGAACTGGCCCCCCTGGCACCCCAGCCTCCTCTTCCCTGACTCCCTCTCACTCAATGCTGTAACCACTAGCTTCCTCCCTGCTTCTCAAACACACCAGGTCTGCTCCCTCAGGGACTTTGAACTTGCTGTTTCCTATGCCTCTTCTCTCAGATCCAAGTGCCTTGTTCCCTCACCTCTAGCAATCTTTGCTCAAATTATCACCTTTGCTGTAAGGGCTTTTTGATCATCCTATTTAAACCACAAACCCCCATCCCCTGCTCCAACACTCTGTAACCCTGTGTCCCGTTTTATTTTTCTCTGTAACACTTTTCACTATCTAACAGAGCGTGTATTTCACTTATTTCTTTTTATAGTCTGAGTTCTCCAAAATGGAAGCCTTGTGAGAGCAATAATTTTTGTCTGTGTGTTCACTGCTTTACCCTTAGCACCTAGAACACAGCCTAACATAGTAGATGCTTAATATAGTTTTGTTGAATGAATGAATGAAACAAAGAATAGTGTAAGACAGAATATAGCTAAGTGTTAAACTATATAAAATTGAAAATATATGCTATAGAAGTTTATGATGAAATCATTTCATGTCTCTGTTTTAAAACCTTGATGCCTGTTATGCTCTTTTAGGTATGTTCTATTATTTTCCAAAGCAATGATTAGTAAACACAGAAGAGGACTATATGGTCTTTAGAGAAGCACAACTGTAAAAAAAAATTCAGTAAGAATAATATACCTTTAATAATTTACAGTGTTAGGAGGGGCCAAAAAGGAGGACAAGTTCCTTCCAAACTAGACATCATTCTCTGGTTAACCTGTCTTCTGTGGATTTTGGCTTCACCCCAACAATGAAAAGGCAGTCCTTTTATAGGTACTTAAAAAAAAAAAACACAGAGATTATAAGAAAGAGGAGAGCTGAGGTGCCACGCATGGTTGGAAAAGAAAAGTGACCATTGAGAGCCAATAAGTCTCTTTGATTAGACTCTAACTACAGGGTCTGGCACCTCCTAGGGTTACTGGAAATCCTAGAGCTTCTCATCTTTCTCTCAAAGGGCTTTTGAATCAGATAAGTGATTGCAGATGAATTACAGAAAATATTCTAATAAACCTAGGAGAAAATCATGATTTGATTAAAGAATCAATAATGATTAGTGAATAACCATCTATTTGTACTTATTCGTAAGCATTTCTCTCAGCCCTTCTCTAATATATATCTTATTTAAATAGACTTTAAAATAGAATGTACTTAGCACATTGAGTGTAAAACCATGCTGAGTTCTGTTGACTGTGCGCTGGGTTGATCCTAGAGTTGGGGGCATGCAGACCCCTAGTCCAGGAGCCACTATTTATACCTGGTGGCCTCATGTTACAACTGCATTCAAAGTACCCAGAGGAAAAGGGCAGTGACCTGTGGAAACCCACAGCTACAAAGGAGTAACAATATCATATTTCTGAAGAAGGGATTTGTGGAATCAAGGAAAACTTCATGGAAAGAGTAGAATTTCAGATAATAGAGTGTTGGATAGGTGAAGAAGAGTGAGAGTGAGATTTTGGTTGATAAAGGGGATTCTAGGTAGATGAAAGTAAAGACAAGCCCTCTATGATGACAGCAGAGAAGCCCCTCCACTCATGCCTCCCAAGGAATTTAAACTGTGTGTCCCAGGACTTCCCTGGTGGTGCAGTGGTTAAGAATCCACCTGCCAATGCAGGGGTCACGGGTTCAAGCCCTGGTCTGGGAAGATCCCACATGCTGTGCTGTGCATCACAACTACCGAGCCTGCACTCTAGAGACTGCAAGCCACAACTACTGAGCCCACGCACCACAACTACTGAAGCCCACACACCTAGAGCCTGTGCTCCGCAACAAGAGAAGCCACCGCAATAGAAGCCTGTGCACCACAATGAGGAGTAGTCCCCACTCGCTGCAACTAGAGGAAGCCCGCACGCAGCAATGAAGACCCAACACAGCCAAAAATAAAATAAATAAAAATAAATAAATAATAAAATAAATAAATTTTTAAAAAACTGTGTCCCAAGGGAAGTCCCCAGAGGCATAGGGCTAGACGTCGTCTGGAGGTCATGGTATTCCAGAGTGCTGGAGTTGGGGAGCAGATTATGGCCAAGAGCCCTGAAATTTTCTCATATGCAACTTCGTGCATAAACAGGTCTGCTTCAAATATTTTCAGAGCCTAGGGCAAGAGTATAAATGGAGGCCCACATGCCATATATCTGAATTATCACTCACAGAGGTAAACTATTAAATATGTTCTAGTCTCCTACTTAACAGATACTCCTTTTCAACAACCTGGATGGCCAGATTCCAAAGCAGAATACTCAGAATTTGTACCAGAACATGACATCAGAGGATGGCATCTAGGGGAGAACCAACCCCAGCCTCTGACTTGAGGACTGCCCCCTTGTCTTCCCAAACCCAGCTCTATCCTGCATCTCTATCCACACATATGTAGACACCCAGGTTACATATCCAGACTCCATCCACAGCAGTCATTTGACCATCCTTCAGACCTAGAAGTTTCCATATCAGTGGCCCAGGATGCCTTCTGGAGACAGACCTGGAGAAGAGAACTATGGAGGGCCATTTGAGCAGAAAAGTCCAGGGTCCTGGGTACCAGGGGCATGATCTTAAAGGAGTAGTGCAGGTTCTGGGGGCGGGGGTGGGGTGGATATGGGGAAAACCTGCTTGGGAAAATGCCAGAGAGGATCTAAAGCATGTGGTCCTATTGTCTGTGTGATGCAGAAGTAACTGCCTCAGAAAATCTCTCACGTCTCCAGAGGTGCCCAAGGAAACAGGTGGGAAAATCAAAATTTATACTTCTCCCAAACAAACAGCACTAGATATTTTACTGCTTCCGAAGATTTCCATGATACTGACATCTCAAAAAATCATTCAGGAGAGAGGGGACAGATCTTTATTACAGAAGAATTCCAACAACTATAAGTTGTTATAGAGGATATATAAGATATCCTCCCTCCAGAAACTGGAGCTTCAACCCCTCCTGCCTTGAGCATGGGCTGGACTTAGTGATTTACATCTGAAGAATAGAGTTTAGGGTATAGAAAAGGAAAAATAAAAACTTTACAGTGGAGCAACCTGGCTAATGCTACCTTAGCCAAACGATCAGGGTTAACCTCATCAGTGAAAGGTCATGTTGATAACGTGTACCCCCAATAACATGCATGTTAATAATGCATGTTCTCTGTGGTTTTCTTTCCAAAATCCCATAACCCCAGTCTAACCAATGAGAAAAACATCAGGGCTTCCCTGGTGGCGCACTGGTTGAGAGTCCGCCTGCCGATGCAGGGGATACGGGTTCCTGCCCCAGTCCGGGAAGATCCCACATGCCGCGGGGCGGCTGGGCCCGTGAGCCATGGCCGCTGAGCCTGCGCGTCTGGAGCCTGTGCCCCACAACGGGAGAGGCCACAACAGTGAGAGGCCCGCGTACAGCAAAAAAAAAAAAAAAAAAAAGAAAAAAGAATCACAGAAGATCCAACATTCTGTCTCATTGTGGCCCACATTCACTCGATGGGGGCAATGGGATGGCATTTCCCAGGTCTGGAATGTTGATGTGGAGCCCTTTCTCATGAGATCTCAAAGATGCCAATTCTCACGGTCAAAGTCAGTCTGATCCCAGAGGAGCACGTAAGTGACAGCTCCTCGGAACATCAAGATGTGTCTGTAAGCATTCCAAAGAAAATAAATAAGGTTTGGAAGAAGAAGAAAAGGGAAATTACTTGTGGCATGTTTACAATTTGGAACAGCATAAAATAGGAAATGAATGACATATATAAAACTCTGGTAATAAACTTAAGGAGGAATCCTAAAACCAACCACAGAGACAATAATGCTCTGGGATAGAACTTCAAGCTGTAAAACCTCCCTCTATCAAGCACACAATAGGCGGTCCACAGATTTAACTCAAACGGAAATGAACTGTAAACATATGTCGTCACTTGCACCTACCGGTTATGGAGGGGACATTGGGAATTTGCATTAAACTTGATAGATCAAGTATCAAGAAAATGCTTAAGAAAAGCATTTGGTTTTCCATGGGCAAACAGCACAGGACCTAGATCTTGCCAGGTCCCATTCACTCAAACGTCCAGAAGAAAACGTGTTGTTTCATATACATAAATGTGTAGGATTTTATAGTGGAAAAAACAGAACTTCAAGTATTTTCTGTATTTTCTCATCAAAAATAATAATTTCTTTCCTAATTAATTTAGTTATCCTTCAATCAGCCCCACCAGGTTTTAGGGGAGCAAAATCATGTAACTGTACCATAACTGTTCCAATTAAAAAGAGGATGTCAGGAAATTCATCAGTACCTCTTTCAAAAGACACATTTCGCTCTCTCATTGGGATTCTTATTGTTGAGAAGTTGTTTTCAAAGTGATTAATTAATTATACAAAACTCTAGGCCTTACAAAATTTAGTAGCAACATCATTTACATTAGAAACATCATTTGCATTTACATAGATTTAGTTACTTTTGAATAGATGTTTCAACATCCATCTATGACTTAATTGTTAAGCCTTCCTTTGTCAGATCACCACAGCAAGAGAAAGAGATTTGTGTGTATTGAGCACAGACTGTGTGCTATGAATTACATGTGCTATTTCATTCATTCCTCCCCCATCTCTGTGAAGCAGGTATTATACTTCTTTTACACACAAGGTAATCAGGTGTGTGAGGGCTTAAGTCCTAGGTAAGGCCACACTCCTGGAAGTGCTAGAAAATGGATGTGAAGCTAGCATTGTTTCCTATCAAAGTGAAAGATGTTGTCATACGCCCACACTGACCCTAGAAATACTTTGGAAGACAGAAGAGATAGAGTTGGGATCAATATTTGCTGTAGGCAAATTCTGAAGTAAAGCAAGGGTCTCTTCGTCTGGCCATGCTCTGATTGCTTGTTTTCCCTTCTTCCTTTCCTCTGCTCATCCGAATTTTCCTGTCTTGGAAATCATCCTTGCAGGTTTACAATCACTTCCGTTGCAATCAACAGAAATTCCAACTCAAAAAGGCTTGAAGAGCAGAGGAAAAATTTTAGATCAATTACTAGAAAATCCAGAAACAGGGCAGGTTTCAAATCGTCTCTATCCTAGGTTCTCACAGTGGGGCTGGGACCTATTTGGTCTCTCACTTCCTTTTTCCACACCTCAGAATTACCTCCATTCATACAGTGGCCTTCCCCAATATAGCTCCCAAGGAGAACTGCTTTCTCATTTGCATCCAAAGAGAGACATGTTAGAAATTGAGGTAAGAGAGTGACATGGCAACACAGAATCATACAGGAAGGCCCGAATTCCACCTTGGCTTTAGTAAGCACTGCCCCCCATCCTCCTTACCACCGCCCCCATCCCTCACCTCCAGCTTTGTGGTTTCCTGTGGGATGTGTATACACAGGACAAAGGGAACTGGGAAATAAAACCCCACCTTACCACTTGCCAGGTACACATTACCCAAAGCAGAGTTCCCTGGTAAATTTGACAAGAGTCCTTGATGAAGGCTTTTTAAGACTTCAGGATGGTCTTTCTTTTCCAAGTCACCAAGTTCAATGTAAGGAGAACGCCCCAATACTTAAATGTTTCTTTGCGAAGAAGAGAGAGATCCTACCTAGCTGAGAGCACGGTGACGGAAGAGGAAGAGAAAACAAATCCAGGGCCGATTTCTTGTTCGAAACATTATTCAGATGGAGGAAGCAGCACACAGCCATGCCCATGTGTGGGGCTTCTCCCACTAGAAAATGTGGCTCCATCAGTGTGTCCTGAAATCTGACCAAGTCATTGCAGTATTACTTCCTCTTAGAAAGGGAAATACATTGTTATTAGGGGTTGCCTCCAAGGCTCAGAAGATAGTTCTTCCTATAAGGAACTTTCTAGCTTCTTAGGTGGGATGAGTGATGTTTTCCATGATACAGCTAGGACAGGAAAAGCAATCCAAGGACTAGCTGGGCACACTGCTTTGCATCACCATCCTGGGAAAATGCGACCTTAAGCAGCAGTCAACTCTACTTGACTTTTCCAAAGTGAAGTGACAAACTCCATATGGATTTGTGGTACAGAAATTTGTTGAAAAATGTCTGCAAGATAAGACATTGGTCTTATCTTGGTCCTCACACCCAGGTTTTTCAGCACTTAGAGACTATCACCTATTGGATAACTCTAAGCAAATCACTTTCCTTCCCTCTGCTTTAGTTTCCTCATTTGCACATTGGGAGAAGGCGGGGGTTGGCTAAACCTTCAGAGTTCTTCCAGAAGTCTCAAATATTGAAAAAAAAAAAAAAAGGTATTTATATATAAATGTGGATTCTAGTGTTGTTTGCTCAGAAGTAACACTTATTTGTATACTATCTTGTTTTACAATAGATGTAAGGTTGTTATCATTTTTTAAGCTCAACAGAGAAGACACTGTGCCTTAAAAATGTATACAGCGCCTCGTGTTCAGAAGATCCCGGGTACTTTCAGTAACTGTACCAATGAAGGTGAAGTCACTCTCACTCAAGGGTCCAGTAAAGAAATAAGATTTCAGTCACCAACTCAGGTATGTAAACTATTCCTATACTGGTGTGAAATAATAGGCCCAAACAATAAAAGTAGGTTACAAAAATTCATGTATTTGAGTCTACAGAAATATTCTAATAATGTTATGGCCAGCTTAGCTTTCAGCTTACTATGTAGGCGAAAATGTTCCTTCTTAATAATTTTCTCTTTCCTCAAAGAGGATATTGTTCTACTACTCCTCAGCAAAAGCTAAGTATTGAACATGTCCTTGATTCTAGTGCTTTTTTCGCCATTATTAGTACTTTTTAAAATAAGCCATGTGGTATAAGTGAAACAAGCATGAGATCAAAAGAACCAAGTTCAGGGTTCAATTCTTCTTCTTCATAGGTGTGTGACCTAAGCAAGTGACTTCTCTAATATAAAATAAAGAGAATGACTACATTTACCTTACAGGATTATTGTGAAAATCATTTTTATTTACTTATACCTTATGCTCTTTCAGAAAAGAGTTAAGACAGTCTCCATGAATATATTGATATAAAAATATAAGATGGCCCCCAAAATGGGACTAAGACAAGTAAAAACAAGACGGGATATAAAATGGAACTGGGGGGCTTCCCTGGTGGCGCAGTGGTTGAGAGTCCGCCTGCCGATGCAGGGGACGCGGGTTCCTGCCCCGGTCCGGGAAGATCCCACATGCCGCAGAGCAGCTGGGCCCGTGAGCCATGGCCGCTGAGCCTGCGCGTCCGGAGCCTGTGCTCCGCAACGGGAGAGGCCACAACAGTGAGAGGCCCGCAAAAAAAAAAAAAAAAAAAAAAAAAAAAAAATGGAATTGGGAATAAAATTTAAATAGTTCGTTACGTAAAGACCTAAATATTTGCTACAAGTAAGCCGTAAATTGGACAGCTGTGGACAGTGAGTGACATCATGGACAGAAGAGGGCCGAGGAAGGTCTCAAGTGCTACGTGATTGTTACTTGTTTTTGTGGGAAAAGTCCAGGCTTTGATATCATGCCAGTCTCAGTGTGACCACTGGCTCTGTGTGCTTCTTTTACAGCCTTTTAGGACCTCAAATTTTCTCATCTATACAATGAGGAGAATAAATCACACTTTGCAGGGTTGTGGCGCTATGAAGTGCCTTGTGTGTGGTGGCAGCCAGCATATGTCAGCTCGCTGCACCTTCTCCCCCCACCCCACTTCAACCTCTCCTTTCCACTTACTCCAGGTAGTAAACAGTCCTGTGAGAAATTTTTTGTAGTTCACTAACCCTCTGTTTACCATCATTTGATTTATAATAATTATTAACAGCAATACAATATCAGTATCTGCCTCAGAGGGTTGCATACATCCATATTTGATAGAAAACCGTTTCCTCGCAAGGTGTCGACAACAATAACAAAACAGCAAAGTACCTTTAAGAACTTGCCCTGCAACACACAGAGCCATTAATGTCACATGCAATATAGCAGATGATTTCTTGACAGAAGGTTAATTAGTTCTCTCCCATAGGATGGCATCACCATAATTAAACCAATAACAACAAGGAAAAAAATACACCCCTGGGCAACCGGAGACATTCTGACAGTAATGAGAAATGGCAACAGGCATTGAGTACCAAGGCTATTTTCTAGTTGCTGTTGTTTAATCATCATTTGCACAAAAAGCCAGTCGTTCCATGCAAGATAACGTCTGTTCCTGAGAGAGCCCTGTTTAAAAAAGAAGGCAAGTATTTCAGCTTTATATTAGCTTTATACAATCTCTTGGTAAATGTAAGCAGGAAGCTCCAAATGGGGGTAAAAGCCTGTACCTGTGGTTACGTGGTACCACATATCATTTCCCCTGGTAATGACATGATTTATAGCGTCTGCTCTGTGACCTAATTATAGCCAAATTCATGCATATTCTTGCTGGGGAGGGGAGGAGTAGAGAGGCTACCTGCATAGGCAGGTTTCCCTAAAGGAGGGTCCTAAATAAGACCCCTGCAGAGACTGCTGTTCTGAGGGCTCACTGACACCCACTGGCAGGGCTAGAGGGCGCATTTTCCTCTCCTCCATTCCGCCGTGCTGGACGTCCACAGTTTCCCTGTGACACCCTTCTCAAACCCCGGAGAGAGTCCAGGGAAGTGGTATTCAGCAGCTTGGACGCACTGGGATGCCCTTCACAAAGGTTTGAGGGGTTCCAAATTCAAAAGAAGAAAAGCAGTACCTTGTGTTCACATGTATCCCTCCACCCCACCGCCTAAAGGTTGGGTATGTTGGGGATAATGCAGCCTCCCACCCCTGTACGTTCAAGACTTCAGTGGGCTGAGAGGTGACCATCGGTGTCCAGTCTGACCTTGGTTCAAACACACACCACCTTCAAGGCTCAGCTGAGCACCTGGGGGGCTCATGACTCAAAGTAACCAGGAAAAATAGAACCAAACAAAGATGACTGCTAAGAATACGTAAAAACTGCTCCAAAAGCCTTCAGTCTGAATCCCAGAGCACTGTCTGTCTTCTAAGCCTTGTTTCTTGGCATGATATTGGAAGATCATGGGCATTAACAGTTCCTAGGACCTTTACTGTGATCCGCCAAGAGAAACTCCAGTGCAGAATATGCAGGATCAAATGAACAGTAGTACTTCTCAATCTAAAATTTGGCTCCATGGGAATTTGGATACCCTGGTTTTCTATCCAGGAGCACTTCTGCATCCTCTCTGTCCGTTTTCTGGGCTCAGCCTTCTTTTCAGGGTAGCCCATAAACCAATGTTTGCCAAGCAAATAAAGGAGTCTGCTCCAAGGAAGCAGGTATGCAGGTGTTTATTATTTCCTCAAAGATCTAGGACATTAGCAGACATAATCAATGTGCACTGTAATCAGGTATCCTCGGAATATATTTTCAGTGTCACTGAGAAGTCATAAGTTGATGCTACTTACTCCCAGATGGTTCCTAGCGCATGACAGTCAAAAAAGTTCGCCTGCTTGGAAATAATTTATAAGAATCTTTATTGAGATGTGATTCAAGGCAAGGTGTCACAATACTTCTAAAAAGCTGCAGAGTTCTGCAGAAATTGAAACAACTTTAGCTAATTTTAGGATAATTTATGAGAAATCTCGGTCCATATATCAAGACACATGAATTATTAAATTAAAACCTGATGAGGGACGAGAGACCTTCAAGACTGTAGAGGGGTAAGATATGGAGATCACCTTCCTCTCCACAAATACATCAGAAATACATCTGCATGTGGAACAACACCTACAGAACACCTACTGAACAGTGGCAGAAGACCTCAGACCTCCCAAAAGGCAAGAAACTCCCCATGCACCTGGGTAGGGCAAAAGAAAAAACAGAGACAAAAGGATAGGGACGGGACCTGCACCAGTGGGAGGGAGCCGTGAAGGAGGAAAAGTTTCCACACACTAGGAAGCCCCTTCACTGGTGCAGACCTGTGGGGTGGGTGGGTGGGGAAGCATCGGAGCCACAGAGGTGAGCACAGCAACAGGGGTGCAGAGGGCAAAGCGGAGAGATTCCCAAGCAGAGGATCAGTGCTGACCAGCCCTCACCAGCCCGAGAGGCTTGTCTGCTCACCCGCCAGGACAGGTGGGGGCTAGGAGCTGAGGCTCCGGATTCGGAGGTTGGATCCCAGGGAGAGGGCTGGGCTTGGCTGCGTGAACACAGCTTGAAGGGGGCTAGTGCGCCACAGCTGGCCGGGAGAGAGCCTGGGAAAAAGTCTGGACCTGCCTAAGAGGCAAGAGACCATTGTTTCAGGGTGCGCGAGGAGAGGGGATTCAGAGCACCGCCTAAACGAGCTCCAGAGACGGGCACGAGCCGCAGCTATCAGTGTGGACCCCAGAGACGGGCATGAAATACTAAGGCTGCTGCTGCAGCCACCAAGAAGCCTGTGTGCAAGCGCAGGTCACTATCCCCACCTCCCCTCCTGGGAGCCTGTGCAGCCCGCCACTGCCAGGGTCCCGTGATCCAGGGACAACCTCCCTGGGAGAGCGCAAGGCGCGCCTCAGGCTGTTGCAACATCACACTGGCCTCTGCCGCCGCAGGCTCACCCTGCATTCCGTACCCCTCCCTCCCCACGGCCTGCGTGAGCAAGAGTCCCCTAATCAGCTTCTCCTTTAACCCCGTCCTGTCTGAGCGAAGAACAGACGCCCTCAGGCGACCTACACGCAGAGGCGGGGCCAAATCCAAAGCTGAACCCCAAGAGCTGTGTGAACAAAGAAGAGAAAGGGAAATCTCTCCCAGCAGCCTCAGGAGCAGTGGATTAAATCTCCACAATCAACTTGATGTATCTGTGGAATACCTGAATAGACAATGAATCATCCCAAAACTGAGGCAGTGGACTTTGGGAGCAACTGTAGACTTGGGGTTTGCTCTTTGCAACTGACTGGTTTCTGGTTTTATGTTAATCTTACTTTAGGATTTAGAGTTTATTATCAATGGTACATTTGTTTACTGATGTGGTTGCTCTCTTCCTTTCTTTTTTTATATATAGATTTTTTTTTTCCTTTTTCTCTTTTTGTGAGTGTGTGTGTGTATGCTTCCTTGTGTGATTTTGTCTATATAGCTTTGCTTTTACCATTTGTCCTAGGGTTCTGTCTGTCCATTTTTTGGGTTTTGTTTTTTTTTTAGTATAGTTTTTAGCACTTGTTATCATTGGTGGATTCGTTTTTTGGTTTGGTTGTTCTTTCTTTCTTCTTTCTTTTTTTTAATTAGTTTAAAATTTTTTATTTTAATAACTATTTCATTTTATTTTATTTTTGTCTTTCTTTCCTTCTTTCTTTCTCCCTTTTACTCTGAGCCGTGTCACTGACAGGGTCTAGGTGCTCCACCTGGGTGTCAGGCCGGTCCCTCTGAAGTGGGAGAGCCAAGTTCAGCACATGGGTCCACCAGAGACCTCCTGGCTCCACGTAATATCAAACGGCAAAAGCTCTCCCAGAGATCTCATCTCAATACTAAGACCCAGCTCCACTCAACGACCAGCAAGCTACAGTGCTGGACACCCTATGCCAAACAACTAGCAAGACAGGAACACAACCCCACCCATTAGCAGAGAGGCTGCCTAAAATCATAACAAGTCCACAGACACCCCAAAACACACCACCAGACGTGGACCTGCCCACCAGAAAGACAAGATCCAACCTCATCCACCAGAACACAGGGACTAGTCCCCTCCACCAGGAAGCCTACACAACCCACTGAACCAACCTTAGCCACTGGGGATAGACACCACAAACAATGGGAAAAATTAACCTGCAGCCTGCAAAAAGGAGATCCCCAAAACAGTAAGTTACGCAAAATGAGAAGACAGAGAAACACACAGCAGATGAAGGAGCAAGGCAAAAACCCAACAGACCAAACAAATGAAGAGGAAATAGGCAGTCTACCTGAAAAAGAATTCAGAGTAATGATAGTAAAGCTGATCCAAAATCTTGGAAAGAGAATGGAGAAAATACAAGAAATGTTTTACAAGGACCTAGAACTAAAGAGCAAACAAACAATGATGAACAACACAATAAATGAAATTAAAAATTCTCTAGAAGGAATCAGTAGCAGAATAACTGAGGCAGAAGAACATATATAAGTGACCTGGAAGATAAAATAGTAGAAATAAGTACTGCAGAGCAGAATAAAGAAAAAAGAATGAAAAGAACTGAGGACAGTCTCAGAGACCTCTGGGACAACATTAAACGCACCAACATTCGAATTATAGGGGTCCCAGAAGAAGAAGAGAAAAAGAAAGGGACTAAGAAAATATTTGAAGACATTATAGTTGAAAACTTCCCTAATATGGAAAAGGAAATAGTCAATCAGGTCCAGGAAGCACAGAGAGTCCCATATAGCATAAATCCAAGGAGAAACAATGGCAAGGCACATAATAAACTATCAAAAATTAAACACAAAGAAAAAATATCAAAAGCAGCAAGGGAAAAACAACAAATAACACACAAGGGAACCCCCATAAGGTTAACAGCTGATCCTTAGCAGAATCTCTGCAAGCCAGAAGGGAGTGGCAGTACATATTTAAAGTGATGAAAGGGAAAAATCTACAACCAAGATTATTCTACCCAGCAAGGATCTCATTCAGATTTCATGGAGAAATTAAAACCTTTACAGACAAGCAAAAGCTAAGAGAATTCAGTACCACCAAACCAGCTTTACAACAAATGCTAAAGGAACTTCTCTAGGCAGGAAACACAAGAGAAGGAAAAGACCTACAATAACAAACCCAAAACAATTAAGAAAATGGTAACAGGAACATACATATCGATAATTACCTTAAATGTAAATGGATTAAATGCTCCCACCAAAAGACATAGACTGGCTGAATGGATACAAAAACAAGATGCATATATATGCTGTCTACAAGAGACCCACTTCAGACCTAGGGACACATACAGACTGAAAGTGAGGGGATGGAAAAAAATATTCCATGTAAATGGACATCAAAAGAAAGCTGGAGTAGCAATTCTCATATCAGATAAAATAGACTTTAAAATAAAGACTATTACAAGAGACAAAGAAGGACACTACATAATGATCAAGGGATCAATCCAAGAAGAAGACAGAACAGTTGTAAATATTTATGAAAACAACATAGGAGCACCTCAATACATAATGCAAATGGTAAGAGCCATAAAAGGGGAAAGCAACAGTAACACATTCATAGTAGGGGGCTTTAACACCCCACTTTCACCAATGGACAGATCATCCAAAATGAAAATAAATAAGGAGACACAAGCTTTAAATGATACATTAAATAAGACGGATTTAATTGATATTTATAGGACATTCCATCCAAAAACGACAGAGTACACTTTCGTCTCAAGTGCTCATGGAACATTACCCAGGATAGATCATATCTGGGTCACAAATCAAGCCTTGGTAATTTAAGAAAACTGAAATTGTATCAAGTATCTTTTCCGACCACAATGCTATGAGACTAGAGAGCAATTACAGGAAAAAATCTGTAAAAAGTACAAACACGTGGAGGCTAAACAATACACTACTAAATAACCAAGAGATCACTGAAGAAATCAAAGAGGAAATCAAAAAATACCTAGAAACTAATGACAATGAAAATACTACGGCACAAAACCTATGGGGTGCAGCAAAAGCAGTTCTTTTTTTTTATATAATTTTTAATTGACATATAAATCACATAACGTTATGTTAGTTTCAGGTGTACAACATAATGCTTATATATTTGTACATATTGGGATATGATCTTGATAGTAAGTCTAGTAGTATATCCATCACCACATATAGTTACAATTTTTTTCTTATCAGGACTTTTAAGATGTATTTTCTTATCAACATTCAAATATATAATCCAGTATTAACTGTAGTCACCATGCTGTACATTACATCCTCATGACACTCACTTTAGAACTGGAAGTCTGTAACTTTTGACTACCTTCACCCATTTTGCACACACCAACCCACCTCTGGCAACCACAAAACTGTTCTCTGCATCTCTGAACTTGTTTTTTGTATTTAAGATTCCACATATAAATGAAATCGTATGGTATTTTTTTTTTGTCTGATTTACTTCACTTAGCCTAATGCCCTCAAGGTCCATTCATGGTGCTGCAAATGGCAAGATTTTCTTCTTTTTTTGTGGCTGGATATATGTACATATCACATTTTCTTTATCCATTCATCCATCAATGAAGACTTACGTTGTTTGGCTATTGTAAATAATTCTGCAATGAACATTGGCTCACACAAATGTTTTCAAGTTAGTGTTTTCATTTCCTTCAGATAAATACCCAAAAGTGAAAGTGCTAAATCATACAGCATTTCTATTTTTAATTTTTGAGGAACCTCAATACTGTTTTCCATAGAAGCTGCACCAACTTACCTTCCCCCTAACTGCACACAATCTTTCACCTCTCTCCACATTCTCACCAACTCCTGTTACTTCTTGTCTTTTTTTTTTTTTAAGATTTTTTGATGTGGACCATTTTTTAGGGTCTTTGGAATTTGTTACAATATTGCTTCTGTTTTATGTTTTGGTTTTTTGGCCATGAGGCATGTGGGACCGTAGCTCCCCGACTAGGGACTGAATAGCAATACAATCTAACCTGAAGAAAGAAAAAAATCTCAAATAAACAACTACCCTTACACATAAAGCAATTAGAGAAAGAACAAAAAACCCCAAAGTTAGCAGAAGGAAAGAAATCATAAAGATCACAGCAGAAATAAATGAAAAACAAAAGAAGGAAACAATAGCAAAAATCAATAAAACTAAAAGTTGGTTGTTTGAGAAGATAAACAAAATTGATAAATCATTAGCCAGACTCAACAAGAAAAAAAGGGAGAAGACTCAAATCAATAGAAATAGAAATGAAAAAGGAGAAGTAACAACTGACACTGCAGAAATACAAAGGATCATGAGAGATTACTACAAGCAACTGTATGCCAATACAATGGACAACCTGGAAGAAATGGACAAATTCTTAGAAAAGTACAACTTTCTGAAACTGAACCAGAAAGAAATAGAAAATATAAACAGACCAATCACAAGCACTAAAATTGAGACTGTGATTAAAAATCTTCCAACAAACAAAAGCCCAGGACAAGATGGCTTCACAGGTGATTTCTACCAAACATTTAGAGAAGAGCTACCACCTATCCTTCTCAAACTTCTCCAAAATATAGCAGAGGGAGGAAAACTCCCAAACTAATTCTATGAGGCCATCATCACCCTGATATCGAAATCAGACAAAGATGTCACAAGAAAAGAAAACTACAGGCCAATATTACTTATGAACATAGATGCAAAAATCCTCAACAAAATACTAGCAAACAGAATCCAACAGCACATTAAAAGGATCATACACCATCATCAAGTGGGGTTTATCCCAGGAATGCAAGGATTCTTCAATATATGCAAATCAATCAATGTGATAAACCATATCAACAAACTGAAGGAGAAAAACCACATGATCATCTCAATAGATGCAGAGAAAGCTTTTGACAAAATTCAACACCCATTTATGATAAAAACCCTGCAGAAAGTAGGCATAGAGGGAACTAACCTCAACATAATAAAAGCCATATATGACAAATCCACAACCAACATCATTCTCAATGGTCAAAAACTGAAACCATTCCCTTTAAGATCAGGAGCAAGACAAGGTTGTCCACTCCCACCACTATTATACAACATAGTTTTAGAAGTTTTAGCCACAGCAATCAGAGAAGAAAAAGAAATAAAAGGAATCCAAATCGGAAAAGAAGAATTAAAGCTGTCACTGTTTGCAGATGACATGACACTATACATAGAGAATCCTAAAGATGCTACCAGAAAACTACTAGAGCTAATCAATGAATTTGGTAAAGTAGCAGGATACAAAATTAAGGCACAGAAATCTCTTGCATTCCTATACACTAATGATGAAAAATCTGAAAGAGAAATTAAGGACACACTCTCATTTACCACTGCAACAAAAAGAATAAAACACCTAGGAATAAACCTACATAGGGAGACAAACGATGTGTATGCAGAAAACTATAAGACACTGATGAAAGAAATGAAAGATGATACAAACAGATGGAGAGATATACCATGTTCTTGGATTGGAAGAATCAACATTGTGAAAATGACTCTACTACCCAAAGCAATCTACAGATTCAATGCAATCCCTATCAAACTCCCACTGGCATTTTCTTGGAACTAGAACAAAAAATTTCACAACTTGTTGGAAACACAAAAGACCCCGAATAGCCAAAGCAATCTTGAGAAAGAAAAACAGAGCTGGAGGAAGCAGGCTCCCTGACTTCAGACTATACTACAAAGCTACAGTAATCCAGACAATATGGTACTGGCACAAAAACAGAAATATAGATCAATGGAACAGGATAGAAAGCCCAGAGATAAACCCACGCACATATGGTCACTTTATTTTTGACAAAGGAGGCAAGAATATACAATGGAGAAAAGACAGCCACTTCAATAAGTGGTGTTGGGAAAACTGGACAGGTACATGTAAAAGAATGAAATTAGAACACTCCCTAATACCATACACAAAAATAAGCTCAAAATGGACTAAAAACCTAAATGTAAAGCCAGAACAGTATAAAACTCTTAGAGGAAAACACAGGCAGAACACTCTATGACATAAATCACAGCAAGATCCTTTTTGACCCACCTCCTAGAGAAATGGAAATAAAAACAAAATAAACAAATGGGACCTAATGAAACTTAAAAGCTTTTGCACAGCAAAGGAAACCATAAACAAGATGAAAAGACAACCCTCAGAATGGAAGAAAATACTAGTAAATGAAGCAACTGACAAAGGATTAATCTCCAAAATTTACAAGCAGCTCATACAGCTAAATATCAAAAAAAATAAAAAAATCCAAAAATGGGCAGAAGACCTAAATAGACATTTCTCCACAGAATATATACAGATTGTGCTTCCCTGGTGGTGCAGTGGTTGAGAGTCTGCCTGCCAATGCAGGGGACACGGGTTCGTGCCTCGGTCCGGGAAGATCCCACATGCCGCGGAGTGGCTAGGCCTGTGAGCTATGGCCACTGAGCCTGCACGTCCAGAGCCTGTGCTCCACAACGGGAGAAGCCACAACAGTGAGAGGTCCGTGTACCGCAAAAAAAACAAAAACAAAACAAAACAAACGAAAAATATATATATATATACAGATTGCCAACAAACACATGAAAGGATGCTCAACATCACTAATCATTAGAGAAATGCAAATCAAAACTACAGTGAGGTATCACCTCACACCAATCAGAATGGCCATCATCAAAAAATCTGGAAACAATAAATGCTGGAGAGGGTGTGGAGAAAAGGGAACCCTCTTGCACTGTTGGTGGGAATGTAAACTGATACTGCCACTATGGAGAACAGTATGGAGGTTCCTTAAAAAACTAAAAATAGAACTACCATACCACCCAGCAATTCCACTACTGGGCATATACCCTGAGAAAACCATAATTCAAAAACAGTCATGTACCAAAATGTTCATTGCAGCTCTATTTATAATAGCCAGGACATGGAAGCAACCTAAGTGTCCATCAACAGATGAATGGATAAAGAAGATGTGGCACATATATACAGTGGAATATTACTCAGCCATAAAACGAAATGAAATTGAGTTATTTGTAGTGAGGTGGATAGACCTAGAGTCTGTCATACACAGTGAAGTAAGTCAGAAAGAGAAAAACAAATACCATATGTTAATACATATATATGGAATCTAAGGAAAAAAAGAAAATGTTATGAAGAACCTTGGGGTAAGACGGGAATAAAGACACAGACCTACTACAGCATGGACTTGAGGATACTGGGAGGGGGAAGCATAAGCTGGGACAAAGTGAGAGAGTGACATGGACATATATACACTACCAAATGTAAAATAGATAGCTAGTGGGAAGCAGCCACATAGCACAGGGAGATCAGCTAGGTGTTTTGTGACCACCTAGAGGGGTGGGATATGGAGGTTGGGAGGGAGACGCAAGAGGGAGGAGATATGGGGATATATGTATATATATAGCTGATTCACTTTGTTATAAAGCAGAAACTAACACACCAGTGTAAAGCACTTATACTCCAATAGAGATGTTAAAAAATAAATAAGTAAATACCCTATAAGTTATGTGATAGAAATTCAGATATATCCAGTGAGCACCAGGAGCTTATAACCTAGGTGAAAAAGTGAATGATGTAAAAGAATAGCTTTAAGATGAAGGAGGATGTGAAAAATGTCATTGGATACCAACGAAAAATAGATGGTAATCTTGTCCAGGCATAGAAAAACAGGAAATCAAACCAAACCTGGGGACTATTATTTCAACTCCAAATAATGTGAAACTCCTTCTACATACACAAAAACATAATTTTTTTATTCTTCATTGATTAGGTCCTAATCGATATGCATGTCAAAGCAATTATTCATTTTGTGGCCTAATGTTATTATTTTCTCAAGTAGCCACAGCTCTAAATTCACCAAGATGATGAGGCCAGTTAAACAGATTATGAATGAGATGTTCTGGTGGCATCATAAACCCAGAAGGCAAACCAAGTCCTCAAGATGGAAAGCGTTTGATGTATTAGAATTTAATCTTGCTATCTTAAACAGATGGTGCTTCTGGGAGAAACGCCAAACACTCAAAATGGAAAGTTCATTGATTGAATCTAACCTCAAAGTTTAAAAATACATAACATCAAGACAAAACCCCTAGTTTGGGCCTAAACCAAAGAGCATTTAAAACTCAATTTAGTACTCAGTAAATATTTATTGGTGATTGACTGAAAGAATACAGTTGCCATTCATATCGTATGGTATTTTATCATTCAGCTTTTCCACAGCCATTTATTATTTACTCCCCAGAATAGCGGGGCACATATGAACTAAGACATTAAGATGGAAGGGTATGGATCCCAGTGCTCTTGACACAGGTGTATTTCACGTGCTGCTAAAAGCTGAATAATTGGAATGAATGTGTTTCAGTACACATGCTGAGCCCTCCCAACTTAAAACATCCATTTGTACTGACTTAAGCAAAATACTATCAAGGAAGTGTTAAATAATAAGTCTCCTTTCCTTTATTCTTCTACCTTCAGCATTCTCTCTTTTTACCTTGACAAAGGAATTCATTCATAACTAAGAATTTGATCAAGTGGTGTGGATGATTATAGACCTTGCACAGATCTCTTTTCACTAAGTTGGGATATAAAAATTAGATCACTTATCTTTGAATGTTCTAATTAAATGACTTCTAGCTCACTTACGTCTTCCCTTCCTGTGATAGGTCCGAGACCCCAAGAATGCTGGTTCAGCAGGGAATCACTGCGGAACTGACTGTTCCGGCTGTTTCCCAGAATGACCAGCTGCTCAACCCAGAAGTGCGGGGTTGGGGGGAGGGTTCTGAGATGCCTCTTCAGAAGGCCTCTTTGAAGGCATCCCACATGACTGAGCAGGAAGCTGCGGTCTGCTCTGTAACACACCCCCTTGTATTTCCTCTCCCTCTCTCCCTGCCTCGCATCTTTCCCCTCCACCCCACCCCCTGCCTTTTGCTTCCCTGGAATGATACCCTCTCCATAAAGCACAGCGAAGCATATAAGCTTTTCCCTCAAGCTATTTTCTAGTAAATCTGGGATAAGACTCTACCTCTGCTGATTAAACTGAAACATCTCAGGTTCCCAGCAAACGGAGAAAATCTGTGTCCATATATGTTATGTGCAGCTCTATTTACTCGACATCATTGTAGCCTGGGCTCCTAATGCTGCTGTAGTTAGAAGCAGTGTACTTTTACTACACACACATACACACACACACTCTCTCTCTCTCACTTTATCTCCAAGAAAACATCACACCTCCACCCCAGGGCCAGGGTAGCTAGGACAGAAGGGGCTTCAATCCTTAACTATACTGTGTCCAGGAACCCATTCTCCTCCATCCCCAACCCCATGACGTTGGTGCCTCCTTTGAGAGTAGACGAGAAAATATCTCCCTCTTCTCGTCTTGAAAGCCACCTTATTTCTTGCTTTAAAAGAATGGATTTTTTTTTTTCAGAGAAAATTTCAGCTTACTATAAGAGGTTATGAGAACATCATGATCATTCAGAAGGCTGTTTCAGTGAGACCGCTTGTGTGGCTCTCTATTCCCCTGTGGGTCGCAAAAGGACATCACAAGGCTGACCATGACAAGAAGAATCCATTCTCCCCTCATTATTGTTTAGCTAGGACAAGGCCTACAGGCAGATGTTTATTCAGCTACCTTCATTCACTGTATAGTTTGAATGGCAAATAAAGGACTTTCTCACAAAACCAGTTAGTCCCTTCTTCCCTTCCTGACATGTTGTTTTTAATTCCTGGCATTGAATTTCTTTCTTAATAACCCTCTGGATACATGTGAATCTCACCTGGATAAAACCGTTAAGGGGCAAGGCAGAGAGGAGAATGGTTTGATATTAGCTAGTCAGTATACTTGCATAGATTAAGTGGCAGAAGGTCTGGTCCTAGTGCAATTGGAATTCATTCAACAACTTGTAGCCAGTGTACAGAGAGCCCTTACTACACGCCAGGCGTTGTGTCAGGTGCTAAGGGAAAAGAGAAGCAAAACTCCCTATCTCCATCCCTAAGAGACACACTGGAAAATGGTTGGGACTTGTTTTGTTTCCTTTGTTATCATCAATTTTATTATAAAACTTCACGGTTTACAATAAACAAATACTGAAAAAAATCCACATCTTCGTCCATCACTCCGAGTGCATTTTGGAGAGTCATATAGACATATAAATGCTTTTTTACACAAAATCATTATTCACAGAATATTTTTCAATAAATATTATGTCACACATAACATATCCCTGCATAAACCTAAATGTTAACATTTCAACAACTGTATATATGACAGTAATTTTTATTCTTCTTCCTGTTCCAATATACCTTATAAAGGTGATAACCTCTTCCCAGTGACAATGACGTGTTAGAATAGTGGCCAAGGAGACCCCTCACTCCTATCCCCTATTCTGATCCTCACCAATATGTATATAACATTTCATGGTGCTGAGGAACCAGAGTTTACTTAAACATTACTCTACTGATCATCATTTGAGTGACTGTTCTCTTTCGTATATATTAATTGGTACATTTCACTGCTGTGGACACTTTTTAATAAATCATTCTTTCTTTCCCTTGGGGGTATAGTCTTCAAAGTAAGTGTGTAACTTTTATTATACCATGCCAGGTCACTGCTCAGAAAGGCTAGAACAATAGAGAGCCACTAACAAACAATTAATGTGCCTGTGTGCCCTTAGCCCACTAGGCTGGATCAGTTACAGTTATTTCTTCTAACTCAAGTTGTTGTCATTTTCATTTTCTCAGTTATTTTCAAAGCTATGTATTTTATTCTACGTGATGTTTCACTTACTCTATTTTCTTCTATGTAAACCATCTGTTCAAATTCTTTGACACTTAGAAGTGAATTTTTATGTGAAACAGGAGGAGTTTCTAGAGAATTGGGGCAAAGACGGGCTTATGGGCTTTGACTGCCAGGGGTAGAGTCCTAATCATGGGGCCCAGATCCTGAGAGTTAGGAGATGGCATCAGGGGAATTCTATGCCAGGCCAGCCCTCCCTTCTACACAGAAAGCCAAAGACCTCCACCCAAGAAAGGGACGTTCCCCCAGTGTCTGTGCCAGTTCCCAAACCATAGATATAGCCAATCATTCTACAGGAGCTGAGATTTTCAAAGGCCTTTCCAACATGCCTCACAGCTCTCGAATTAATCTGACCACCCCCAATTTACGAGGAAAGGAGCTGAGTCACAGAGGATTTGGCTGACTCACTTGGAGGGCCAGGAGGACCAGGCCCCATTAGTGGGAGAGCTGGAGGCAAGAGGCAAAGCTCCTGAATTCTTGTCCTGGGCTAGGGGAAAGAGGCCACTCTGCCTCTTTATTGTGTCCATCAAGGAACAGACAACCAATTGTGATTATCCCAATGCCCACAAAAGAGCAATTTGCTGCTTTGCCAATAGTGGGACCTGAATAAACTGGCTTTGTGCTGAGAGTCTGCTGAGCCCAGCTCTCTGCCCCAAGCCAAGAACAGCCCCAGCTTGCTCCCCAGCTGTATCATCTGCAGGCCAAATCCCTGGGGTGATGGGAAGACCTCTTGTACAGATACAGTTCGTTTGGGTATGAAAGAGGGAATCATTCCTTCCATTTTCTGCAAGAAGAAAATGAAAAGTGCATAATGCATAAAAGTCAAATTTTTTCTAAAAAGGTAAATTAATCCTAACTTCTGAGTTAGACATTCAGATTCATTGACTCTCCAGAGGTTTAAAGACAGTATCAACACACTGGGTCAATTTAATTGATTCTCCCCTGACCCTCCACCGCTGCGCCAAGTTGCTTAACCAGCTTTTTGCCCAACATCCATGTAGGCTGTAGAACCACATTGCTGGTACCCAATGGACCAGATGTTTGGCAATGAATAAACATTTTCTGAAAAAGTCTGGGACTCCAAATACCAGTTTTTCAACGTTCTGACTTTTATATTTTGTATCACTTGGAAGTGACAGAAGAAGCAGACTTGTCTACTTCTAAATTAGCCCTTTCAGACTTCCCTAGCGGCGCAGTGGTTAAGAACCCGCCTGCCAATGTAGGGGACATGGGTTCGAGCCCTGATCCATGAAGATCCCAAATGTCGTGGAGCAACTAAGCCCGTGCACCACAACTACTGAGCCTGCACACCACAACTTCTGAGCCCACGTGCCACAACTACTGAAGCCCGTGTGCCCTAGAGCCTGTGCTCTGCAACAAGAGAAGCCACCGCAACGAGAAGCCCATGCACCATAACTAGAGAAAGCCTGCACGCAGCAACGAAGACCAATGCAGCCAAAAGCTAATAAATAAATAAATAAATAAGCTCTTTCCACCTCATTGCAAGGCAATTCAGATGCTCCTTAAAGAGCTAGTCTCTTCTCCCATATAAAACCACATGAGATTCTGTTGTCAGGGCTTTATTTCACTTTCTGGCTATTACTGAATAGGTATATCTATTTATTTTTTTTATTGTGGTAAAAGTCACATAAAATAAAACATACTATTTTAACCATGTTTAACTGTAAAGTTCAGTGGCACTAAGTACATTCACATTGTTGTGCAACTCTCACCATTGTCCATCTCCTGAATTTTTCACCTTCCTAAACTGAAACTCTGTCCCCTTTAAACATTAACTCCCCATTCCCCCTCCCCATCCCCCCAACCTCTGGCCCCTGGCATCTACCAATGTACTTTCTGACTCTATGAATTTGACTATTCTAGGTACCTCGTATAAGCTGAATAGATATTTATTTTTTAAGGGATGATGGATCATGAAAAAGAAAACCAAGGTTTTATAAAACCAATGTTCATGCACCCCTTTGGAAATTCACTACCAAGTGTATATAGTGGGAGTCTCAAGAATGGAGACATCTCTTTAAAAAGCCTTTCCTTCAAAGTGTTGTAATCATTCCAAGCAAATAAATAAAGCAGCACTCACTCCTGGATTCATTTGCAGCCAGAGACAGAGAACTATCAATACGAAGGCTGCCAGTGCTCCTTCGGTCCTAGGCCAGCTCTTCCTGTCTCCTATTTGCTGCCCTGTTCCTCAGAGGCAGACAGACTGCATTTGTTGCGGGCAAATCCCCAGACTTTACCTTGACAGTAATGCATTCCATGAGTTTCACTCTCCAGTCGTAGGGGAAATGCCTCTGTTTTGATTAGGCTCCCAACAAACCAGCTCTTGCCTGCAAACCCTGCCCAGAAGGGCAGGTACATGGGGGCAGCTTGCTTACTGTGAAACCAGGGGCTGCTCACATATGGCTTGGTCCTCTATTCCCTTTTGCTTCCACAGTCCCTAGCATAGGAGGTCATGATTCAACCAGTAGTAACTTAGGACCTCGTGTACGAGGTTGTTTTAGGCTCAGGGGGATACAGGAATGAACGAAAAAGACAAGGTCCTTGCCTCAGAGCAGTTTCCTTTCTAGAAAGGGAAACAGAGAATAAACAATAATTTGTTTGAATATTAATAATAAATAGATGTGACCATTGCAAGCACTGTTAGCATCTTGGTGAAAATGAAATTGGGTGACATGACAGTGACTTGTGTTACTCTGGGTTTCAAGGGAGTCCTCTCTGGGGAGATGACAACTGAGCTCCTTGTGGCTGAGTGACAAAGGCAGAAGGAATAGAACATGCAAAGATCTTGGAGATAGAATGGGAAGAAGCATTTGTGGCCTAAGAAAAAGATCCATGGACTCCAAGCTCATCTCAGGCTGTTAGCCTAACCGGAATAGGGGCCGAGGAGACCAATTTACCACTGAGATACACAGCAGAGAGCCAACTGTGGCCCTGGAGGTCATCTCATCCAACCCCTTACTTTAAAGCTAGAGAACAAAGGCTCAGAAAGACAGAGTGATTTGCCCTAAGTCACATGGCTTCAGGTGTTGCAAGCTCAGGGTCAGGGTAGGGGGTATGAGGAGGTGGTGATATTCTAAGGTAGAATAGCCTTTCTAGAACCTCTAAATCACAGCAGACTACTCCACAACAGGGAAAGAAGACCCTGAATTCTCATCGGACCTGCTTAAAAATCGATCAGGATAGGCCAGGTGATGTTGCCATAACAAGTAACTCCAAAATCTTAGTGACTTAAAAGCAACACAAGTTGTTATCACGGGTCAGCAGAAAGGGTCTCTTCATCATAGTCAAGTCAACATCCTGAGCATTCCCCAGAGGGAAGGGAGAGTTCTGGAGGGTGTTGCATAGGCAAAGAGATATTCCAACTCAGAGGTGATGACTGTCACTCTGCTCACAACTCATTTGCCAGGTCTACTCAAATGGTCCCTCCCAACCAACAGGCGGCTAGGATATGCAGCCTACACATGTACCCAGGAGAGAGAAGAGCTAGATATATTTGGCAAATTGTACTTTTATGACTCTACACCTTGTTCCTCTAAACTCTACAGGCTGCACCAGCAAAAGAAAAATCCTCCACAGGACCAAACAACAGGTCTTTCATTTTCCATCCTAGAAAAGCTGAGGCACTACCAGGAATAAAGTAACCAGAGAATGTGATGAAGAGAGAAATACCCAACAAGTAATCACTGATTCTTACCATCAACAGTAGGAGAGAGGGGAGAGGAAGGTTGGCTGAGGAGGAAGAATGGCATGCTGAAAGTTGACAGTTGGGCTTCCCTGGTGGCACAGTGGTTAAAGAATTCGCCTGCCAATGCAGGGGACACGGGTTCAATCCTTGGCCCAGGAAGATCCCACATGCCGCAGAACAACTAAGCCCGTGCGCCACAACTACTGAGCCTGTGCTCTAGGGCCCACGAGCCATAACTACTGAAGCCCACATGCCACAACTATTGAAGCCCATGCACCTAGAGCACATGCTCCACAAGAGAAGTCACCGCACCGCAATGAAGAGTAGCCCCTGTTCGCCCCAACTAGAGAAAGCCCACGCGCAGCAACGAAGACCCAACGCAGCCAAAAATAAATAAAATAAATAAATTTATTATTAAAAAAAAAAAAAGAAAGAAAGATGACGGTCAGCTCCCTGGGCAATCTGGGCTTTGGACGCTGGATCTAAGAGGTCCTATCCTATCAGGAATAGGAACCCTAAAGTATATCTTAATACCTAGTTAGTCGGAAGTCTTAATGTTATTTCAGAAGACAGCTTCAATGGTGAACTGGCTCCAGAAAGAGTCTTGGCTCTGACACAGAATCTGCTCATTTCAAACCTTGTAGAGCTGTTCTCTAAGGCCGTCTAAACAGGTAAACTCAGCCCTACATATCCCCTAGGACAGTGAATACCAAAATAAGACCCATCCACATGCTCAGACCAACTAGATCTTGCCTTCGAACTAGGTGTATACAGATTTACTGCCTGCCTGGACCTCAGGCATCTGCAGCCCACCCAAAGTTTTCATCTGCTGCCTCGCCGGGCCTTAGTGAGCTCGTGCATCCTGGTGACTCTTGTACTATTGCTGCACCTGGCGTAAGACACAGAAAACCACCACCAACATACACACCCCCCCACACGCTCTCAAGTGAGAGCTCACCCTATCTAATCGAAACACAGTGTGAACACGGAGGAACAGAATTATCTTCTGTTCTCTTTTGCCCCAGCATAAACCATGGCAGGGGTTTAGTGCTCTGTTCCCAAAGGCCACAGTGAGAGATGAGTCTGAAAATTCAGTCAAAGGACTCCGCACTTCAAAGAAACCACACAATAGAGCTCTAGTCACATGAACCCCAAGAATGCGTTTGTTATTTTTAAATCTTCAAAATCTGCCTGCTTTTTCCACATACATCACTCTTTTAGAATCCTCTTTACCAAAGCCCCCGTGCCAAAAGGAGAAGCATTCCAAAATCACATAGACTTAATGGCTACAGAATTCTTCACCACTTTTCCATGGAAATTGTGCAAAAAGCTGGCTTTACAGCAAGATGTCAAAATGGCCTCAGCCTGCCGACCTCTCTGTATGAAACACTGGAATCCTTCTTAAGGAAATTCCATCCAATGACCTTTTTCAGCACATAATTAGAGTGTGAGGTTTCCTTAAGCCCTGTGCTAAGATGTTTCTGATATAAATCCAATGGCGATCTGAAATCTCCTGTGATTACTGGAGATTGCTGTGCCACTTCTCAGAGTTCAAAAGCCAAGCAGACAAATACCATTGGGCTTTGGGGACACACAGCACCGATGTGTTTGCCAAACTAAAATGCTTTCTCATTAGAACTACATGAAATCTGCAATTACTGGTCTGCTGAGGCTTTTGAGAGAATTCCTATACATATTCTTCACCTCACAATGAATCTTCAGGAGTTCACAGACACCCACCCCCCACCCCCCAGCCCCATCTGGCTCAACTTTGTCAAGGCTTGTTTTAAACATATTAAAATGTCACATCTGGGGGATAAACTTTTTCATGGGGCCGCACATATGGCCTTTACGAGGGACTTTTAATGCTGATTCATGAGCTGTCTCCTGTTTGAGTTGAGGTTCTGGTTCGGTTCGTAGCCAGTGGTTATCTCTCCCACCACCCCTCTCCTTTTCCCTCCCTCCACCTCGCCTCTTCATCATCACCTTCACCATTGGTACTTGGTCTGAACTTTCACCAGTTCCACAGCTGGGGAGGAAATTCTCCCTCATCATCTACTGTGCAGCTCACCTCCTCCACTGAGTCATCCAAGAGCATTGGTTTCACCAGCTGAGAAGTAATTTTTCAGGGGTGGTACACCCTTCCTCCTGCAGACAGCCAACCAACACTCTCTCTTTATAAGGTCAACCGCCCCCAAAATACCCCTATTCAGCGTCACCTTCCCAGGTTAGGCTGAGAAATGTGAAAGTGGGCAGCAATGGGTTACTGGTAATGACTATGAGGACATTATCACCATTGTGGTCACGGCTAACATTTTTGAGGGCTTACTCTATGTCAGGCACTAACCTATTCCTCTTCCTATATCATCTCATTCAATCCTAAAATCAAATGCATGAGGGGGCAACTCATTAGTTCATTTTAGAGTCTCAAGGAAAGTAAATAACTCGCTCAAGGCCTTGTGTCCACTTAGTGATAGAGCCAGGATAAATCTTGGACACTCTGACTCTGGAACTCATTCTCTTATCAGGAGTCTTTCTAAGTGATACACAGAAAAACACAAAAGGTTCCCCAGAAAAGGATGCTCTCATCACCTGTGACCTACCAATTTTCTGCTCTCTCCTTCTTTCCTGCTGAGGAACAAAAGAACCCATCCACCCTGCAGAAACGTACAGATCTTGGTGACGGAGTAGGCAGCCCAGCCTCGTGCCCAGCACAGGCCTCACTTCCACTCACAGCCTGGTCATCTGCCAGGCTATGTGAAAAGGAGGCAGACACAGCCACAGCTTTCACAGTCTTGGACTCCTCTGGGACCTGCAGGGTCTCCATTTACATCTATATAATGGATGTAACTGAAGGAAAGACCAGCCAACGGTTCCGGTTAGACCAGGATGAAAACCAAAGTTTCCTCTCCGAGGCCAGCTCCACCTCAATTCCCAGATGGCCACTAAATGGATCCAAGACCAAGTCCTCGCTCCAACACTGGCAGAGTGAAGATGTGTGATCTGGTGTTAGTAACCCGATCCCTCTGAGACAGTTCCATTGCAATGAGGCTGCTGTAGGCCTGCAATGAGCCTAGGGGTGGAGCTCGCTTCACAGGCCCAGCACATGTTGCTTCTCTCTCTGGAGATCGGTGGTCTGCCCTCCCGTCCGGGCTTTAGTGAGTTACACTTAAGGATCTCCAAATCCCACAAGCTCCTCCACTCCTGACTGATCCTGATTCTGTGACCTCTGACTTTCTCTCTGCTCCCAGTTTTGTTTATAACCTCACCCCTGCCTGACCTCTACTTTGCCTCTCTCATTCCTGGCACTGTGTCCTCATTCCCTGATTGCCTCCTGCCCTTGGCTTAGCCTTGCCAGCCCCCCATGTCGGTATGGGGCTCCTCTGGAGACAAGGGTGAGGACCACCAAGTATTTGAGGAGCCCACACATGGAAAGTCCAAGGCAAAATTACTAAGTAGGTGATCCGTTTCAACACGCCCACCAAATGTGCCTGGTCTGTTCCACTCCTGGTTTATCTCCTGGACAAATCCTGGTGCTGGTTCCTTCACTCTCAGACTCAGATTTTGAGTACTATTTTATGGCCCACATACCTGAGCACAAATTCTTGCTGAGCTACTGCAAACTCACTGCCATCCTTTCCTTTGGCCAGTTTTTGGCTTTATTCTCATTAGACCTCTCCACAGGACCTGCTCCCGCCAAGCAGAAGCACTGTCAGCCCCTGTACAGCCACTGACCTTCAGCAAGTTCCTTCATCTCTCAGGACGTCAGGTTCAACTACAAATTTCAGAGGCTCTCTAAATCCCTTTCCCTAAAATACTCAGCTTTCAGACATGAGAATATGAAGGCTCATTTGACAGCAGCAGGGCCAGGCAGCCACAACATTTTTTTTAACTTTGGCGGGAGTTATTTTTGAGTCCACAGTACCTTTAAAAAAAACCTGCCACTTCATTTCATATAGCATCACCTTGACCTGTGCTTCGGGATGACTGTCTATCTCTGGTCCCTGGAGCAGCCCCTGCAGTGTGGAATAACAAGTGTCCTCACATCCCTCCAGACCATGCCAAAGGCTCATCAGGATCCGGAATGACGCAGCGATAAAAACTTATGAAAGCTAAAGTTGCTACAAGTGAGAGAACATTTATGAATGAGATTTTTCTCACTGTACTAACATCAGGAAGTGAATCATTCAACCTCCCACTCACCAGAAATTCCTCTCTTTAAATCTGCAGGATTCACCATCCAACAGCTTTTACATCCAGTTGGGGAACAGGAAAGCGGGTCCCCCTATGGTGGGTGTTAAAATATACAGGCTCTGGCAGCGTGAAGAACCTCCTGTTTCTTAAGAAGGATCTGAGACAGAGGAGGAAGTGCATGGACACGACATGCAGGTTTTTATACACTGCCCTAGTGTATAAGTCAAACTCAATTTACAAATGATGACACAAATGCTAATATCCATTTCCATATAAAGCCACAAACCCCTTTTTTGTTTTTTAAGAGTTTATGCTGCTAACCACTACAGGCAAGAGGACAGGAACTGAGAAAAATAAAACATCATGAGGGGCTTCCCTGGTGGTGCAGTGGTTAAGAATCCATCTGCCGACGCAGGGGACACAAGTTCAAGCCCTGATCCGGGAAAAGCCCACATGCCACAGAGCAACTAAGCCTGTGGGCCACAACTACTGAGCCCATGTGCCACAACTACTGAAGCCCACACACCTAGAGCCCATACTCCACAAGAGAAGCCACTGCAATGAGAAGCCCGCGCACCACAACGAAGAGTAGCCCCCACTCGCTGCAACCAGAGAAAGCCTGCGTGCAGCAATGAAGACCCAACACAGCCAAAAGTAAATAAATAAAATAAATTTTTTTTAAAAATCATGAAAGTTACAGATGCTTTAGGAACCTCCCAAGTCCTGTTTGTAAGAGTTACATGTATTCTTTGCTCAAAGGCAAATAGGTCTTGGCCCCCACCTAGCCACTTCCAGGAATTGCTTTCCTTCATGTTTTACTCTTCATTCCTGGCAGTGGACCTCAAAGGACACATGAACCCCCTAAAACAGTATCCACATCCTTGCATTTATGTTTGTATGTGCACTCCTTTAGGAAGGAAACTCGTAAATTTCATTAAACACCAAAGGATTTTGAAACTCAACCAAGGTCAAGGACACAATTTGAATAAGAGGTCCTCAACCATTTTTCAGGGCAAAGAAGTAGATCAAATGGAGCCCACATGGATGTCTCTAGATTCTATGGACTATTTACACCAGGAAGAACTTGAAACAGATGTCTGCAATTTGCATCCTCGATGCTCAATCAGGACCCTAACTATGTTATATTCAAATTATCTGGTTACAACTCAAAAAAAGTATTTATTGGACAACTACTGTGCCATGATTGTTCTAAGCATTAGTGATAGAATTGGCTTGCACCACTACAACTGTGTGGGCAGTTAAACTATTGAAGTTCTTCTGTACTGCCCCAGCCAATGTCCCCATCTGGAAACCCTGGAGTTCTCCCAAATCCCTCAGCTAAAGGGTGAACACCTGGAAGTGCAGAGGGCCTCCAGGACCCTACTCAGCACTACAGTCAGTGTCCTTATAGATTGGTTGGTCCCAGGGTCATGGCATCTATTAACGTTTTGAGTACCACCCCTGGATATAATCCTGAGCAAAAATTAGACTGGTCTTTACCCTCTTTTTGCTTACGGTCTGTATTAATCAGAGTAGTTAATAGAAGCTGCTCTGAGAAACAACCTCCAAATCTCAATTACTTAATACAACAAAATCTAGTTCTCACAGTCACATACAGGCTGGCAGTATACCTGTCAGGACCCAAGCTTTGACATGGATTACATCACTTCCATGATATTCCATTGGCCAAAACCCAATCACATAGCCAATCTAACTGCAAGGAAAGCTAGGCCCTTCGCCACCTGTTAGAAGGGAAATTTAGTTACCATCTTGTTTCTCCTGAGGGCATTCTGCAAATAAATAGGAAAGAGGATTAAATTCTTTGAGGTCCTTGAAAAGGAGTATTCTATAAATTCATACCTATGATTATATAAACCTACAATATCAGTAAGTGAACTAAATAGACTATTTGATGCAAATTTGTTTTGCTAGATGAAAGATTTGTCTCCCAAGAAGGGATCATCTACAAATAATACCCACTGAGAATTGAAGTTGGAGGTTGGGTTTTGTTTTTTGGGTTGCTTGTTTTGTTTTTACTGATTTATGCCCACATGAGCCTGAACATGAAAGTTTTAACCTGAGATCCAATACCTAAATATTTAGAAAGGTTTTATAGCAAATTGAGGATTAAACATCAATACATCATTTAAGAGAAAGCAGACGTCACTATTTTAAACCCAGGGCTGAGTTAGCGTAATCTCCTCTCTTTCTCCATACAGCATATCGAGCACCTGGACCACTTAGCACGTGTTCCAACAGCCTCCAGAATCTGGAAATATCCAAAAGCAATGCTGCTGCAGAAAGGAAATTAGGAGAGCTGATGCCATCCACCAGGAAATTGAGTATTTAGGATAATGTGCTTCTCCAGCTTAAAGAACTCTGTGAACTATGTCTTTCTCACTCTGTTAATGACAGGAAATGAATCATTCCCTGCTTCAGTAAGCCAGCGAGGTTCCATTTTCCAATGTTAGGGAGTTAGCCTGCAGCAGGCTTTCTCTCTCCTCAGGGCAGCACTGGAAAGGACCCCTAACACTCAGAATTTCGTAACAGGCCTGGACCAGATAGGGAAGGTTGGTACAACTCAGCACATGAGGAACACATGTCCACTGTGCTGGGAATTCAAAAATGTAGTGTCCCTTCCTTGTCATGCTCCACAGAACAGTAAACCATCAGAGATTTGTGCACGTGTGTTTTCTGTTTGCCCCCGTCCCTCTCCGCCTTGCACAGACAGAATGAGCTTAAATATACCAACATCAATAAAGATGCCTAGTAAAATGATAGCTTGCCAGCCTAAAATCCAGCAAACAACATTACAATATTAAAAGTGGATTCTAATGAGTATGAGTCAACACATTTTGTAATCTGTCTCTTTCCCTGCAGCACCCCAAAGCACCCCTTTCACCAGGGAAGCCTGAGCAGGTCTTAAATGTTTGGGAAGAAAAACATTAGGGAGCAATTAAAAGAAGGGAAAGATCATTGGTTAGCACCTAAATACGCTGAAGTCTCTTCTAAGTGCTCCATGGGGTTCATCTCATGTAATCTGAACAAGGCCCAGGGTTGGTCCAGCCCTACACATTCATGATTTCTTTCCTCCCAGTGCCTTCTGCTTCTCAGAAGCAGCCCTCACCTGGTGTCACTGATTTTAAGCAGGGATACTTAATTACAGGCAAAAATGCAAACCCACAAAACAGGAAAGGGCATGGTCACCCCTGTATAGAGAAAGAACCTTGGTGGGATGACCTGGGAAAACAGGACTTCCTCATCCACAGCGAAAGCCTGTCCCCAAGCCAGTGCTCAGCACACATTTCGGATGGAACACTGCAGCCTAAATGGGCAGTGTGGAGAGAAAAACAAGGAGGACAAGATGAAGGGCAGGTCTTCTAGGTGAGGAGAAACTGCACAAAAGCACACAATCATCCAGAACAAATGCAAAGGAACAGCAAACTGATTCTTCAATAGTACTGACTAGGAAAGAACAGTGGGCCAATTACATATAAACAGAGGGAAGGAGGGAGGGAGGGAGGAGAGAGAGGAGAGAAAGGGAACAGAGAGAAAGTGGAAGGGTAAGAAAGACCCCTAGGGCAGCTTATGCTTTACTTCGAGTGACAGGATCCTTATTCTTCTCTCCAAAGTATAAGCACTTTGATGGCTAAGCCTGAAGTTGAAAGTGGATTTTATTCTTTTCCTTTACACTAACTACCTGCCCCCACCCTCACCTGCATACACACACACAGAACAGAAAGTTTGGTAATTTTCAGCCTGAGGGTTTGAAATGCTCAGACTCCCTCGAACCACAGGTTCAAATTTTAGCAGAATACTTAGAGCCCTCCTCCTTCAATGGTTGATGATTTGGAGGTGGGGAGGGGGCTATTCACTTTCCTCTTCAAGGTCCAAGTCAACCAATTTCCAGTGTGTACCAAGATTCTCTATTGTTTATCAGGGTTGGTAGGACAAAGATGGGTGTGATATCACAAGGGTAAAAGAGGACAGGATCTAAAGTGCACAATGGGGGAAACATTTTAGCAAATTAATAACTCAGATCTCTTATTACCCATTTTTGTGAGGAATAAGCATCTGTTAACTTAGGCGAGTATTAGATGAACATCTTGATTCCAAGGACCAGGAGAAGAGTATGTTGATTAGAAATGAGTCCCAACTTAGAGACACCAGAAGCAGGAAAATCAAACATATTCATATTTGCTCCTGACCATTCATGATTTTAATCGAAGTGTTATATCTTTGGTAGAACAAATGATTAACTGTGACTGTAAGATGGAAACGGGTCATTGTTAGTGGTTCCAGAGCCCATTAGTGCTCCAGACCATTGGCTCCGGAACAAGACAGCCTGGGTTCTCTTCCTGCTTGATCACTGATTAAATGGTGTGACCTTGGGCAAGTTACTTAACCTCTCTGTGCTTCAGCATTCTTGTCTGTAAATTGGGGAAACAACAGTACCAAGATCATTGAGTTGTTGAAATAATTCAAAGAAATTACTTAATACATGTACAGCAATGAGGAACAAGGCCTGGCACAAAGTATAAACTTGAAACTTATAGCTTTCATGATGTCGAACATACCTGTAATGGGATAGAGCAGTGGTTTTTGAGGAACAGAGAGGACAAAGGGGCACCATCATCTACCCCGTTGCTTAAGAGTGAGGGTCACTACCCAAAGTAAGAGTCAGGACAAGGGGTATGTGTTGCCTATGGAAATGGTATGAAGGTTTTAAAAAAAAGTTAACTGAAACATAGGCATTGGTTAGTTTAGTATTTAACCACAAATGTTCACCATATGTAGACATATAGCTGAAAGATGTTATTTCATTTTCAACAAAACTTACCTTGCAGGCCCTACTAGCTAAATGAGAGCTGCAAATGTAAAGAAAACCATGATCCTCACAGTTTGGGGGCACACAGCCTAAAAAGAAAAGCTGTACTGCAATGTAATGCTACAGCACTGTGTCAAGGCATGCACAAAGGGCTAAAGGGGCACAGAAGACGAAATTATTGATTCTCTCTGGGGAACTCAGGAGGAATATGTGTGCTGAGTTTCGAAAGATATACGTTAGTTCTTTACGGGGTAGAAAGTCCTCTAGGGACAAATTGGTTCAAGACTATGAAGAGCCTTATATGATATTCTGAAGAGAATGGATTTTATGCCGTACTAAACTCATCAAGAGATTACTCAGTGAAGTGGTGTGACGTGTGTCTGTGTTTCAGAAAGATACCTCCAGTGGCAGTGTGGAGGATGGGTCTGAGGCAGGAGAGAGACAGAGGAAGAAAAGGCAGACTACTGAAACAGCCGAAGCATGAAAGGATGAAAGCCTGAACCAGGACAGAGTCATTAAGGATGGAGAGCTGGAGACAGCTGGACAGGAGAAGTAGAAATAGCAGGACGTGTTATCCTGAGATGTTAGGAGTCAAAAGTCAAAATAATCCCAGGGACTCCATCTTGCACTATTGGCTGGATGGTGGTGTCCGATTCAAAAGACTGTAGAATAGAAACAAATGTCCTTATTTTGGCTTTGGTGGGCATGGGGCACATACAAAGGTATTGGGACATATTGAGTTTGAGAAGCCTCTAGGTGATTAAATGAAGGTGTCCATAGGTAGTTGAGATCAAGTCCTGGAGTTCAGGCAAAAGACAAAACACAGACCTAAACATCAGTGACATTCAGACTATCTTTAAAGACAGAGTCAAGGAGAGCATGTAAATTGAGGGGAAGGTCAAGGACGGAGTCCATGGGCACACAGAGGGAAGAGCAGCTGACTGAGCAGTCAGAGAGATAGGAATGTGGTTGGAGCCCCTGGTCGTGGAAGAACTCAGGTTTTAACTTTGGGACCTCCGGTGAAATTTCGACTCCCCAAGATTCTCTTTCTCACCACATACATCGATTAGGAGGGTGTTTGCCTCTGATCTCACGATGAACAGCTAAGTAAACATCTGTGAAGAATACAGAGCCTGGGAGCTGGCACTGGAAACATCACGGATGTATGATGGGGGTACCACTTTCTGTCTCGCTACCCTTTTGACAGCGTGGACTCTGGCACAAGACTACTCACGTTCTTTGTACGACCTGTCACTGCTGAAGGATTAGCCTTTTCACCTCTACTGTTTCTCGAGAGGCGCCACCCCACTTCTGGCTCTGTGCCAGATCACGCTGGCTCCACAGAGCATTCTCAGCATTCCACCATTGCTAAGTATGAGGCTTCAGTTGCTCCACGAGCTCTTACAATCTCCTAAAAGAATCTTACTTCAAATGCACCCTCATGGTCTGAGTACTTGCAAGAGATGCAGGACAGCTATATATTTACCTGCTTTAGAGATGTGTGATCACTGGAGTCAAATAAACACGGATTATCATTTTATCTCTGCCCCTTGCTAGCCACAGGACATCATACACTTTACTTAAGCATTATGGTTGCCAGTTTCCTCATCTGAAAAATAGGGATGATCTTTTAATTGGATGCTATTGGGTACCAACCCTATATCCATTCTTCCTTCTTAACAAGACCCCAATTTTGCCAGGTGTCCACCTCTTCTCTTGCAGGCATGAGCTTTAGGGCAGCTAATCCCACCCTTAACTCCAGGAGTGGACTTGATTGATCCAAGAATAATTATATTCGCTTTTCCAATGACTGATTCAGAAACAGGCAAAATTCTGAACACTAAAGTGTAATAGGAAATCTGCAGCAGACATTTGGGGAAATTGTTCTCACTTTTAAGAGACAGCCAAGTGAAGAGATTATCTCACTCTGGACTTTGCTGTGTTTGGCTGGGATGTCTGAAACTACTGCCACCATCTTGCTTCTAGCTTGAGAATGAGGCCAATGTAGGGATGGTAGATGAGAGAGAAAGAATAAGCTTGCACTTGACATTTTCGATCACTGAATCAACCAACTCTGCAGACGGCTCTAATTCTGGACTTCCTGTCATGAGAGAGAATGAATTTTCTCATCGTTTAAGCTGGCTTGCTTTGGGATTTCAAATATTGTAATGGACAACGTAGTGGTATCCACTTCCTAGGACTATAGTGAAAATTAAATGAAACCTGTGAAGTGCTTGGAATGTAGGAAGTACTCAAGTAGCTCTTGCTACTACTGTATTGCTCCATTACGTCCATTTCAACACACCTTCCATATCAGTTACTCTTTGCAGGAAAGTTTCACCTTGTATGGTTCACCTTGGGAAAATGTCACTTGGATTCTACATATTACTTTGTTCTATAGTCTTGCAGTTGGTGAACCATTATACCCATAAATTGAGTACTCCCCATATCATGAGTAATTGGGCTGAGTGCATTTCCTGAGTTATCTCATTGAATCCTTAGAATAATCCTGGGTCAAGTGCTCATTTTTAATACCCCATTTTGCAGATGATAAAACTATGTCTAGAGAAATGGACCTGAATCTAGGCTTATACCTCCAAGCCTAATATTACACTGCTTTGCTCTTGAATGCTGAAAAGATCTATTTCATAGACACCTGTGAAGGAACAGATGTCTCCTGCAGCTCAGCCATGTCTAAAATCTTTTGCAAACGGGTACTTCTGTCTGTGATGCTCCAGGTGGGGCCAGCCGAGGCACAGAGAATTGAAGCTACTTAGATTTAACAAAAGGGTCAAGAAAGCATTCTGCAAAAGGGTGAGGAGAAATGCAAATGTTGAGATGTATGTGACTGAGCTGTGCAGATTAAACTGAATGGTTAGCTCACTGGAAAGGAGCGCAAGCTCTGAGAACACTGTGAAGATCAGAGAAGGCCAGGGAGTAAGTTCCCTGTGTCAGACAAAAAACATACTTATTCTAATTTAGCCTAAATAGAGTTATCAATAATGAGCAGGCATGTGGTCATTTCTAATCTAAAATATATGTTATACATGCAGCATGTGTGTAGTCATACAAAGACAACTGGAAAGAAACATAGCAATGCTTTGCAGAGATTTCTCTGGAAGGTGAAATGATGGATAATTTTATTTGTCTTCTTTGGGTTTGCCCCATATTTTCCAAATTCCCTAACCAAAATTATTATATATGTATTAATTATATAATTAGAAAAATAATTTCATATTTTTGTGTGTATGTATGCACACTCACACATGTACACTTTATATTAACCATACTTAACCATACTTCTACTGGGTCAGCCCACAGAGCCAGGACGGGAGATGGCACCCTGGGAGCAGCAGAGGAGACAATGTGCTCTCAGACAACAGCTCCCCGGGGGCTCTTCACTCGGTCTGTGAGAGAGCTAGGAAGTGAGCGTGACCAACGAACTACTGCTCAGAGGGAGAAAAAGGAAGGATTCTCTGAAAATTCAATAGCGTTGGAAAGGGACAAAATAACGTTCAAGACACACATTGTTCTTGATGTTAGAAAATACCTAACCAGTGAATTCAGTCCTTTTCTTATGTTTAGGAACAGGGAAGTAAGGCAGGCGTGGAGGAAGGAAGGCAGGCAGGGAGGGAAGGAGAAAAAAAGACCACCACCACCACCAACAAAAAAGGCTTCTCTTCCTTAAAATCAGTGTCAGAGTGAAAAAAGAAATTACCTTAACAGCCAGCTCCAGAATTCTCTTTAGGAAACTGTTTCGTAATGAAAACATCTTAATAAGGTAGAGCACAAGGCTGTGAGAACAGGAATTAGCAGGAGACAAGGCTATAACAGCTATGACATGAACAATGTGGACTTCTAAGAAAAAGCGCATCCAATGTTGAACTGAGAATATATGTTTTTCTGAGAAGTGAAGACACAAATTCCCCTCTGAATCCCTCAGAGCCCTTGGTAAAACTTACTAAACATACACACAGGGGCCCAGAGAAACAGGGGTAGTTTTATGTAAATCAGATGGACTACATTCTACATTGGGGCTGACATGGGAGTAGAACCCAGGCAGCCAAGGATGAGACCCTCCATGGACTGAATTTATTTGGCATAAGTAGGAGCCCAAGTCCAGAAGTAACATCCACGGTAATCATTAGGCCCCAAGGCTTACTGTGTCTGGCACAGGTGAACTAGTTGAATCATCACAACCACCCTGCGAAGCGGGAACCGTTCTTATATCTATGTTCGGCTCAGGAAGGTGAGGCACAAATGTTATGTCCTCCACAGCCCATGCTCCTAATCAAGACGCTGAACTGCCCCTCCCAAAAAAGGATACATCGTCCCCAAGAACTCACAAGATGCTGTTGGACTTTCCTCACATTTTTGGATGGTGGTGAGTTTCTTGTTTATTCATATCTGAACTGGCAGGAGGGGCCCAACAGACGTTTGGGTCAAAGGGATATAACGCAATAATGCTTTGTAATCAGACACCCCAGTTTTGCTTTCTAACTTCTATCTCTGTGACCTTGGAAAAGTTATTTATCTTCTCTGACCTTCGATTTTCTCTTCAATAAAGTAGTGGGCTACTAAGAAGACCCACCTCATAAGATCATCTAAGTAATAATCAACTCATTGAAACTGCAGCATGGAGCACAGGGCCCAGCACATAAGTGCCCAATAAATGGAGCCTTTTATTTGTTCTCTGCAGTTAAAATATATACTGATGCTGAGAATACAAGCTAACAGCTGGTAGCCAGCAAACCTGCTAAGGCTCTATCAGGTGCACCTTCTGTAAATGGAAAACATCTGGTTCACTTCATATAGGCCACTAGGGTTTCAGTCAAATAAAATAAATATAGGCCTGAAGAAAATTTAGGGAAAATATGCATTTAAAAGGTCATTTTAATGCATGATTGTGTGAACTAAATATTAAAATGGGAAATAAAATGTTCCTGCCACTGTCTGAATATACTGTGATTAGTTGTAATCTGCAATTGACACAATACTGTTTTTCCAAGGATTAAAGTTTCTCATTCCAAGTTCAACACATGTTGAAGTTTTGCTTTCTTTCTCCCACCAGGATTTTTATAGAGGAGCCTGAATTAAGATTAAATAAACATATAACAAACCCATATCACATTTTTAGTTGGAAAAAAAAAAAATGAGAGCCTGAATCAGTCAACCCACCTCTCTCCTTCCAGCTGGGCCATAAATGTCAGTTGTTCTACTTAAACAGAAACAGAGGGCCTGTCTCATGTCTCTATGGGAGCCAAGTAAGATGAGAAACCAGAGAAAAGAGACGATTGTTTCAAAAACTGCAATGCTGGGTGTACTTGGAGTTCTCAAAAAGCAGTAATTGCTGAACATCAAATTTTGTGCTATCAAAGGGCTCCTGTTGAAGAGTTAAACCTCATCCCATCCCACAACAGGGCTTTGATGACATGTGATGTGAACAGAAAAGTTTCTATACAATTTCTTTCTTAAAATGGTCTAGGGAAAATACCAAAGCTGGTAAAAGAGAATCACTTAGCGAAAGGGGGAATGATGAACTGTTCCAGCTTTCAAAAATCATTGAAATGCATCCCACATAGTGAGCTGAGCTGTGGAGTCATGTGCATTCGTGCTGATATGCACCTGAAACACTAAGGATAACAAGTGTAAAACTGAATCCATAAATTTATATCCAGAAAATAATGTTCCTTTAAAAAATTGCGTATTTAATACGTCTTAAATGAAGAAGAGCTTTTGTTTAAAAAAGGAAGAAAGAAAGAAAAGAAATTCCATGATTTTCAGAATACTAAATGGCTTAGATTGAACTTTTTATCCTCTGGAAACAAAATCAGAGCGCTCATATGAGACATAAGAAGGTCTCACTCATGCTTTCCCAACTTGTCCAGAACAGATACAAGCTAACCTTTAACAGCAGTGCCCTAGCAACTTCTTTGTCAGCTTACTTCAGCCTGTGCCTTAGAATTGGACAATCTCAGGTGCCATTTCAAGGGAAGAGTTTTCCCACAATTGAAGGAAAATAAAGCTGCTAATGATGTCTGATAAACTCCTCACCCCAACACCCCCATGCCCCCTACTCCTATTAAGAAGCCAACGCTCTGTCTGTGACCGTCCCTTTGTCAGGCATCACACTGAGAAGGTCACACTCAGGACGGGAGACACAGTTCTCAGAATATTCCGTAATCCCCTGCTGGGGGAGGCAAAATCCTTGGAACAAGAAATCTAAAGGAACAAAAATCACGTTGAAAGTGTTTTGAAACAGTGAATTTTGTGTATGTCAAACAGAGGATCATTTGATTTCATTTTGTTTTATAAAATGCTTGTGGGCAGAATGGTCTGATGTGCCACTTCTGTGGGTGTTCCCAGCAAGTTCACCCAGTATGAAATTCTACCCCAGGAACTCTTCCCCTTCAAAAAGAACACATTGTCCATCTCTACCTCCTTTTGCGTGTGCAGAGGTTAATAATTCAGCAGCAGATGTTCCTTCACCAGAGGGAGAGGGTATCCTGAGGGTATGAAAAGATTCACCTGCCAAAGATCACTTCCCATCAAGCTTTTCAATTAGAATCAATTGTTTGAAGACAGGGATGGAATGTCAAATGGGTATATCTGGGTGGACGGCTGGGGCCAGGGTGAAAGGGACCCAGCTGCAAAGATGTAGAGTAGAAACCTGCTTGGGCTTCGCAATGGGGCTGGCCAAGACCCTCAGGGGTGGGATGAATAGGCACGCTCAGGAACTGGGATGGTTAGAGAACCTAAAGACTCATATTTCTTACTTCTGAATTATTTTTCTCCACAAAGCCCAACCAACACCTGGACACAAGAGTGGACCGGAGCATGTACCTTCAACTGTTCTCACGTTACAATGAAAACATAATAGATTTAGGGAATCACAGCCCCGTTACAGAATACACCAGAACAACCTTAGAATCACAGATGTGCAACAGCATATTCAAAGACTGTTAGGATATTTAAGGATCCAGTTCAGGAGGTCTTAACATTTGGGAAGCCATGGACCACTTTAGGGAATATGACCAAAGTAATGAGCCTTCCCCAGAAAAATGCCCATTTGCACAAAGATATAACACACTGCCAACTATTTTGGAGGGTTCACAAGATCTCTAAGGCCCTCCGGATCATGAGTAAAAACCATCTAACCCAGCCACTTCTCGCTTTTCCTACCCCATTATAAAATGAGAAAGCAGGGGGCCCAATGGGTAAAATAACATCTCTAGTTTTGAAGAGCCGAAGTTGCAGCCGAGCCAAAGCTAGTTCCATTTCCCTCGACTCTTAAAGCAAAATTTTTTCCACTGCTTTGTAAATCATTTTAAGAATTTTTTATCCTTTTTGTTTATTTATATCTCAGTTCCAAGATACATAAAAATCAGTGTCTTCTGCTGCCACTCAACTCTAAAGGGGCCACGGGAAATGTAAAAGGTATAGACAATTAAACAAGAGCATCCTTGTTTTATATGCAGATTGATTTTTTTAAATTTTTTTGATTCTGGGAAAAGAACGTTCTGATTAGCGCTACCTAGATACTCTTAAAGTGAGTGTCCCATTTATCCCTGTCCGGCCCCTCTTGGGTGTGACCTTCCATACTCAAACCATCCACCACATGCCCTACTGGCTGGACATCTTTTTGAAGCAGTTTCATCTTATTCTCATAAGTGTTCAGCTGAGAACTCTGTCCCCTTTTCCCTCTCTCTATTCAGAACATGGGCTGTCGTTCTTTCCAAATCAATGGCAAATGTTCCAAGTTGTCATGGGGCCAAACTCCCCGCTTGCCCCGACTAATAAATCTTCTTGAAATCCAGGCCCGAAGTGTAAGCTATTTTATAGTGAAGGGCCTCTTTACACAATGAAGCAGGGATTTGGGTGGGCTCTCATAGAACTTCAGAGCACGTAATAATATATCTTATCACTTGGCTAGGGGTGCTAATTGAAAATTACTCTGGACCAATATTTTTTGGATCCCTTTCTTCCTTCACTCTGCAAGAGCAAGGACTAGTCCTTAGAGAGGCAAAGATTCTAGGAAAAAGTAGAACACCGGTTGCATAAAAAAATTTTTAACCAAGTATGTAGAATGCTAATCTTTCCAAGATTGGTCATTATCTGAGGGTGATATAGTCATTGCTTAATGGGAGAGGCAACATGGAACAAAAATGCAGGTCCTTGGGGCACTGGCTGGGCCCGTCCCAAGGAGGGGAGGCCCTGATGCCAGGTCAGATCATTCCAGGCCATCAAAGGTGACCATCCTAAGCCTTTGCTGTGACTTCCAAGCTATGTGTTTATTTCATCTGTCCTCTCCCCCCAAAGGCTTTTCACAGCCCAGAGGGTACACACAGCAAAGCCACCTTTGGGGGGCTCCTTAAGAACCATGTGTTAAACCCCGAAGTCTGATTTGGCTTCCAAGGGTCATCTGAATGCAGGAAGCTGCAGGAAATGCACCTATCCTCACTACCCCAGAGCAGCCTGAAGCCCAGAACACTGGCTTCATCCCATTTCTCACATAGAAGAGCCGGCAGACATCTTGGTGCTGAACCATCACTGGGCATGGGGCAGAGCTGCCCCATGGCAGGGCCTCACGAGCGGAGAAGAGCTGGCCTGGTTCCCCTGCATGCACTCCCAATGGTGTATACTGGAATGGCTCCTAGAGGTGCTGGCCCTGACTTCGCTTTACAGAGCTCCCTCTAAGCTGGCTGCAACCTCACCAGGGAGAATCTCAAGATCTAATCCTCAATTTGCCAATAGCTCAACCTTCTTTAAGACCAAGCCCACCCCTCTCGGTTTCTCCAGCCTGCCTGGGTGACTGTATCCATCAATCCCACTAGACTCAAAGTCCTGGATCATCTATGCCCCTTCTCTTCCAGTGTGTTGATAGTATAAATTGTATGACCTACTCCCCTCAGGATCTTTCCTTTCCATTTTTAAGAGTCCATTTCTGGCAATTCCACTTCTGGATATATACCCAAAAGAACTGAAAGCAGGGACTAGAACACCCATGTTCATAGCAGCATTATTCACAAGAGCCGAAAGCTAGAGGCAGTCCCAGTTTGTCAACAGATGAATGGATAAACAAAATGTGATATATACCTACAATGGAGTATTATTTAGTTATAAAAATGAACGAGATCCTGACACATGCTACGGATGTGGATGGATATGGACGACCCCTGAAGACATTATGCTAAGTGAAATAAGCCAGTCGGAAAAGGACAAATATTGTATGCTTCCACTTATGTGAGTTACCTAGAGTATAAAAAGTCATAGAGATAAAAAGTAGAATGGTGGTCGTCAGGGGCTGGGAGGATGGGGAAGGGGGAGTTATTGTACAATATAATGGGTACGAAGTTTCAGTTTGGAAAGATGAAAAAGTTCTGGAGATGGATGGTGGTGATGGTTGCAGAACATTGTAAATGTACTTAATGTCTTTGAATTATACACTTAAAAATGATTAAAAGGATAAACTTTATGTTATGTATATTTCACTACAATTATTTTTTTAATATTAAGAGTCTATATTTGGAAGCAAAATAAAACTAACAAAAATAAATCAAAGTGTCACCTCTTTGGAGCATACGTGCTGAATGCTCTGCTATTGAAATTGAAGAGAGAAGTCACTTCCTGGGCTTCCCTTCACGTTTTCACTCCTCTGTTGTGCCTCAGCAGCTGCCCTCAAGTTGCCAGTGGCTCTTGGAGGCCTGGGAGGCGTGACATGGCTCTGGGAGAGAGAGCATCCCTGCAGGCCCTGGAAGATGCCATCGTCCCCATGTGTTTCTGCTGAGATGATAAGTATTCACAGCGTGACATTCTGAGAAAGAATTACATAAATGCAATTTTCCTCAGTACTATTTCTGGACCGTGTATGAGTCACTCTCTGCCTTCTGAAGTGCTTGCATTGCTAATGAAGGCTTTTGATGCACAATACAGCAAGAATCCTTCAAAATTCTATTGAGATGGAGAACAAAAAATCTGCTGTTTCATTCTTATGTTCATCCTGAAGGGTTAGAGACAACTTGATGGAAGAATCAAACACTTATTCACTAGGTGCTTTACCTACAAAGCCAACCACCTGGGAAGTACTAGCTCAATGTATCTAAAACCTCCCAGTAATATTTAATGCTTCCAAGAGCTTGTTGTGCCAGTAATGAGAAGCAGAATGACACGCTCCTCAGAGGTAGGTGCAGCTCATGTTTTTGTGTAGAATTGAAAACTTGCATTGAGTATGACTAATGACATTTATAATGACCACCTTCATAACTGTTGTAAGTTTGAAGGACCTCAAGGTTGAAGGTCTCCTAAAACATCAATTCAAAAGACACCTTAGATAGACTAGGGCCCTAGGCCAAAAGCTTCTCATAAATGGACTATTCACAGGACAGTCCATTACCGAAGGATTTGTGCAAATTAATACCTGCCTTCCTTTCTCTCTACCTCCCTGGCGGAATGAAATAAGCATGCATATGCTTATTTGAAAAGTATTATATTGAAAAGTATAACTCATTACCCAAACACGAAGAATTCTATCAGCCCCCTTTGTAAAAATGAGGAAACAGAGACACACCAAGACATCAAAGAGTATGACACAAGGCAGCTTTTAGTGACTTAAAGACCTTCGCTTTTCCTCCACAACTCCTCTCACAATGTAAATCCCCAAAACTCAAGGGGCATCCACTTACTGACAGGGACTTAGACCCCTCAGTCTATTCAATGAAGGGACACAAGACCAAGGCAACCAGCCAAACAGAACTTCTTCCTCCTCCCCCTTCTACAAACGACCCATGTGGCAGGAGAGCTCCTTATTTGGAAGGGAGCAATGATCCCTTTTTGAAGCGGACTTTGACATCTAGTGAACTCCCCTGACAATGGGCTGCTTCCACCTCGTATCCAGGTGGAGTTTTCTTATTCTTCCCTGTGGACAGTACTGTCACCAAACAGAACATCCTTTCAGAAGTCCTTTCTGCCACTGACACCTAACCTAGCCATCCCTCTCCCTCCCCCATTTCTGTTGACTTCTTAGACTATCAGAGAGAGCAAGTAATAGAGATGCAGTCCAGTCCCAGAGAAGTTTAGTGACTTGCCGAAGGTCACACAGCTAGTTAGTGACATACCTAGTTAGGAGCATAGTGTTTTTCTTCTCATCACTCTCTCATTTATCTCTAGCTCAGTGCCTGGCATACAGTTACCATTCAACCTATATCTGATACAATAAGTGAATGCTTTTCATATCTTCTATGGAACCAATCATTCTGTTTCTTGATGGGAGGTGGGACAGGGAACAGAAATGCAAACCACCTTTATTATTATTCCTATGGCCAGCAGATAAGAGGACCAGGAACCTGGAGCTGAAGGATCTGACGGTGTAGTCAATCTTCTGAGTATTGAAGGTCACCTTTCCTGTCACCTGCACATCTAGATGTGGTCATGCTTTTGTGTAGCTTGTGAATGAGTCCCATGCCTTGCCCTTGGTCTTGTGTGGGAAATTATGAAATTGTGTGTGTGTGCATGTGTTGGGGAGAGATAGGGCAGAGGCCAAAACATAACGACTGCCTCTCACAGGTAGGGACAGCAGGTGGTGAGAAAGACCAGGGGTGCAGGCCTAGGGCTGCAGTTCCTGTGCCACCAGGTCCCTCTGCGGCAGTCCATGTTGCCGGAGGCATCCTGCCACATTTGCAGGTGAAAATGAAATTGAAGAAGAGCAAATTCTTACTTACTGCTATGAAAGCCCAAACCCCATCAATACTCCCTCCCTCCGGGCCCAGGAAAATTGTGTTGCCCTCCAGCACAGTGTTTCCCAGCCCTCAGGGAGGGCTCCACCTATGAGTGGAGCACAGAAAAGCTGCTTCCCTTGTGTTGAGAACGATCTTTACAACCATTAACAGTAAGGATAGCTCAGGGCAGGAATCTCTTTGGGGCCGCTGACTGCTCCCTGGCCGCCGGGCAGCTCTGCTCCACCTTGGGCTCTGCTTCGTGTCTGAACTTGACAGGCTGAGGGATAAGGACTTGGTTGCTTGCTGAAGTTTTGTATGTGGCTGGCAAAGCTTTTGAGCATTTTAGAGGCCATGTGCCATTTGAATGAAGAATGACACTGTGATTTTCAATCTAATTTACTATAAACTGTACTCCAAAATCCTTTCCAAACCTTAGTGCATTAAAAAGGATAAAAGTATTGCCTTCTGTCTTCCTTTGCCAAGGAAAATCAGGGAGGGGCCAGTGCTGGTGCAGTCCTATTCTTTGCCAAAAGGATGACAAAGTGTTGCAAGCTCATCTCCCAGCTCTTTTATAAGAACAGAATCAATGCAGACAAAGGGAAAAGGGGACCCTTTGTGACCCACTGTCACTTTTGTTATCCCTATATATTGGCCTTTTATTTGAGGTCGGGGGTCTGAAATCCTCTGAGAAGAGGTAGTAAAATTAAAAGTACGGTAAAGTTTGTTCAGACCTAAAGAAAACAAAAAGTACGAGTTGTGGTTAAATTCTTACAAGGAATGTTATCCAAAGAGCTCATTATATTTTCAAGATGGAGTCAAGCCTGACACAGAGATGTTCAAAAGTATTTCTTTCATTTAAAGCTTAACAAAAGCAATATATCACAGTAAAAATGAAAAGACATCTGAGGAAAGGTTTTCTCCTACTCAGAGAAATGGACAAGACAAAGCTTTTAAGTGGGCTCCACTGGGCACTCAGCCTGGCTGAAATAGCCCCAGCAGAGCCTCCAATGGCCCCATCAGCATGTTGACATTCAGTGACTTTTCACACTTCAAAATCTAAGTGACAAGCTTATCTCATCGAAACTACTACCATCCTCAAAACCAAAAGATTCTCAGCACAGGTGGCTAAGAAGGAAGAAAATGTTTAAAAACCACAATGAACATGAGAAAAATGGAAGTCAAAATAAAAAGGATGTTTGAACTTGAATTCAGGTTGCACTGAGGGCTTTTCTATCATTCATTCATTCCTACATCAGGCTGCTAGGGGATTAAGGGCAGTGCCAGAGAGCGGATGAGAAAACCAAGGCTGAGGTACTGCAGGCCAGGTCTAGGGCTCCTGACCAAATGCCAGACCTTAAGGCTGGAAGGAGCACCAAAGCTGCCTCTTTTTCCAAATTCCAAGTAGCATCTGGAGATGCTCTAAGACAAGATTCAACAGCTACAGCCCTGGGCCAAATCCAGCCTGCTGCCTGTTTTAGTATGGCCTATAAGCTAAGAATGGTTTTTACATATTTAAATCAAAAGAAGAATATTTTACCACACGTAAAAATTACACGAAAATCAAAATGTTTCTGTGTCCATAAATAAAGTTTTACTGGAACATGGCCCCACTTGTTCCTTTACATGTTGTCTGTGGCTGAGTTTTAACTACAACAGCAGAGTTGAGTAGTTGCAACAGAGACCTTACGGCCCACAGAGTCTAAGATGTTTACTATCTGGCCCCTTACAGAAAAGTTGCCCATCTCTCTCTAAGATCACAGAGGGAAAGAGTAAAGAACAGGGAACATTCTGTGTGCTTCTGCATTGGACCAGGAGGAAAGGGAGTTGTTTTCCCCATTAAAGATTCCTTCACCATGGAGGAGAACCTGGAGGCCAAGTTGCTCTTGGATGCTGAGGCCTGAGATAAGCAACCCTATCATGGGATTCTGACCCCTCTGGCTGTGCAGCCATTAAAGTAAATGATCTATGCATTTTCAGCTCCTGCACTCAAGTTGCTTGGGGCCCCCTGTTATCTTATGGTAAATAATAGACTGTAATCACACAAATGTGTAATTACATCAGCTAAACACTGAGGAGGGAAAAAGAGGCAAATGGGCCCCCAGTTTGTGGCACTGGGCTGTGTAACCTGTCAGACATTCCAAACTCATACCCAGGGGCAGAACTCTGGACTTGCCTTGTTGATAAAAGGATGTTCTCAAGATGAAAATTACTTGGATTGAAGGTTTTAATGCTGTCCTGTTCTTACAATGCTCAGACTGAGTGTCAAGCAATTCTGGATCTTGGGGTAGTTGGCATTTATCCATTGAGTGTCCCACAGAGCTTTGCACCCAAGCATGCAGTGCTTCCCAGAGCTCGGAGAATGTTGCCCTACTTGTGGGAGAGAAAGGGAAGACAATGTAGGACTGTTCGCCAACAACAAGTTTGATTCATCCCTTTGTGAAAATGAATCTAAAAAGCGGCTGCATCTGTGTGTGCTGTGGAGTCAGCACAGTTGGCACTGTTTACAGCCCCATTTGTTGTGGCTGCTTCATGTGCACAGATTTGGCGAGGGGAGAGATTTCCATATTAAAGTCATTCTCCTGAGCACTTGGTGGTTGGTTCTCCAGTTACACAGTTCTTTGCCTACCATGCTCCTGGACTTGACAGACCAGCCTGGAATAATTTGGGGATGCGGTAGCATATAGGGCAGCCAGTGCCTTGAGTCTGAGGATGAACAGGCATCTTGAGATGGAGGGAAAAGGCCAAAGAAGGATTCTGACACAGAGGACACATGCTGACATAGTTCGAACTTATAGCATGAATTTTTCCAACAAAAAGCATTCTAAAAATCCAATCTGCACCTTGGAAATCTGCTTGAATTCCAAATCCTAAAGAAAAAGAGTTCTGGAACTCTTTAGGAAGGAAGCAAGAGACAGAGGGAAGGAGGCAGGGAGGGAGGGAAGGGTGTGATGGGTTTTGATACGGCAAATTGGCTAGGGTAAACTATAAGGACAGAAGGGAGGGCAGCAGCCATCTTGCAGCAAACGCGTACCTTCTCCCAGTTATTCAATCGAACACTAATCTAGGCACCGCTATAAAGGGATTTTGCAGATCAAATTAAAGTCCTTAATCAATCGACTTAAAATAAAATTATGTTGGTAGGCCTAACTTAACCAGTGGATGCCCTTTAAAGAGGGCGTGGGCATTCCCTGCACCACACACCAATAGCATCTTGGTGTTCGGCTCCGCTCTCCCCTCACAGGCACTTCCATTCCTGCCTGCCTGCAACAGCTTCAGCCTATGCCTATGGGGTTCAGATTGCTCTTGATCTTCCCTCTTAGATCTGTCTGCCCATGGATTCCAGCTTCTACAATCATGTAAGCCAATTCCTTGTAATATCTACTGGTTCTGCTTCTCTGGTCGAACCTGACTCATACAGAGGACAAGTTAGTCTAGCCTTGCAAATCAGGACATGACACAGGCCCATGATGTTATAAAGTCCACCAGCAAAGTTGTTCTCGATTCTCTTCCACCCCCACCTAAGGGATGTGACAGTTTTATATCTAAACCATGGCTCAGTTGGGCCACGATTTGCGATAAGGGGGTTAGTAGGGGACTACAGCAGATACTCCAGTGTGTCATTCACAAAGCCTCCAGAAGGTTCTGCTACTCTCCTCCCATACCCAGGCTGAGAATCTCTGCAGCCAAGAGCCTCTGTGAGGTGGGCAAGGGAATTTTGGGTTCTTTTCTTCCATTGATAATATGTTCACCCAAAGGTATATCCGGGTGGGAGAATGCTAGAACCTGGCAATGACTGAGCAGTCACACCACCAGATCTACATTCAACACAAGCTTTTCTCTGTTCTCCCCACTTCCAGCACCAGAGCAGGAATGATTCGGCCCAATCAGCACATTTTTTGTTAGTTTGCATACTCCTTTTCTACTCAGTAAATCATCAAGTAAGAAAACTTTTTTCCTGTATTTAGCCACCACTCCCACCTGGCCTTAGGGCAGAGTCAGAAGAGAGTACAGGTTTGCATGGCGGGAAAGGGGGCTTTGTGGCCTTCAACACTGGCCCATTCTGGGATGCTCAGGTTCCCTAGGGAAGGGTGCAGAGGGCCCCTCAGTGCTGGAAGAGGATAAAGGAAGGGGAGGGTGGGCAGGGACGGGAAAGAGCCCGATTTCTTTCAGCTTCCCCATCCAATTTCCAGACTCTTCACCCAGGGGACCTCAAAATCCAGGTGGGAGTCCTTGAGGCTAGAAACTCCTGTGTTTGATTTTATGTTTATGTCAGGCACAGACAGATCAACAGGCCCTTGGAAACACAACTAAGGAGGTTTCTGCTTGTTGTTTACCTCACAAATGACCAAGAAGAAGTTGACACACAAGCAGTATGTTTTTAATGATGCACTAATGTAAAATCTTATGTATGAGAAGACATGGTACACACGGTTCCTATCAAAATCAATTTACCCTGTGGTTTTGCATCAGAGCCAGCCGAGGCCCTCAGCTGAAGCGGGCATCATTGAGAAGAGCGTCTGTTCCTCCCTCAGTATCCCTGCTCGTGTGGACCTCGATGGGCTGCACTTGCTGCCCAACTCAGTAATATTGCAGAAGCAATATTTCCATGTTTTCCTTATGAAGATGCTTTCTTTTCTAAAGAAAAAGAAGATAATAGTTCTTGCTGAAGATAAAGGTTCTTTATCTTCAGCAAGAACTATTTCTGTTGGAATTAGACTATAGGATAATATCAATTCGGGAACAAACTTTTGGCTAAGACTGAAGATTCTCACTTGGCTGGATCAAGTTTTTGGAAAGTGAAAAAAACTTTAAAAAGAAAAAAGAAAGAAAACAATTCAGACAAGGCATTCCTTTGTGTTTAGTTGATTCAAAATCAACTTTATATCGAATGAGGAAAAAATAAAACTGATCATGTGAATACTATTTCTAAAAGGAGAGAGAATCTTTTTACCAATTAAAAATGCATTGGTAAACATATATTTAAACACACACACACACACACACACACACACACACACACACACACACACACACACACCCCATGTTTCAGGCCTACCAAAAGCAAAAGAAGTAATACATTCACACAACTAGCCTTTTGCCTCTTTCAAAACTAAAACAATTAAAATTATTAAAGAATACTGTTAGCCTCAATGAGGTTTGTGAACTTTCCTGTAAAACAGGCTTTATGTCTGTGATTAATATATTTCTGAACCAAAAATTGAGACACAATGTCCGACACAGAATTTGCAGGGGGAGAGAGGATAGTTCCAGGAAATCCTAGACACATGGTTGCTGTAATGACACCACATGTAGAATAGCACCAATTTTTAAAGTTCTTCAGTTATAAGAATTATATTCTATACATTCCTTACATCCCTCCTCCCCCAAGGGCCTAGAAGATTACTGGTCATGCAGCAGGGCTCAATATGCTTGGACTCTACTTTATGGTTTATAAAATACTTTTACCTTTTTTATTTCATTTAATCATCAAAAATACCTTGACATGAAACAAAGAAGCAATTATGACTGTACCCATTTTATTGAAAGTACTATTATAAGGACCTACTATATAAGCACAGGGAACTCTTCTCAATACTCTGTAATGACCTATATGGGAAAAGAATCTAAAAAGAGTGGATATATGTATATGTATAACTAATACATTTTGCTGTACAGCAGAAACTAATGCAACGTTGTAAATCAACTATAATAAAAAAATTTTTTAAAAAGGAAAGTACTGTTAAATTCCCCATTCTGCTTTTATAGACAAAGGGGAAAAATGCCAAAGGTCATATAAACAGTAAATGGCAGAGCTGAGACTCATAAACACTCATTGATTAATGAACTGATTGATTCAAGGAACTGCTCTTTATTACCTGTGTAATTGGCAAAGACAAGAATAGAACTGAAGGCTTAGCTGATGTGGTTAGCTGTGCATTCCCACGTAGCTCTGCAATGAACATAATAAGCTCGAATATATCAAAATTAAAAGTTTCTGCAGCATAAAAGACAGTTGTAAAAATGAAAAGAAAAGCTGCATACTGTGAGAAAATATGCACAAAATGCATATCTGATAATGGACTGGTACCCAGAATACATAAAAAACTCTCAAACGTTAATAATGAGAAAACAAACAACCTTAATTAAAAATGGGCAAAAGATTTGAAGAAACACTTCCTCAAAGAAATATGGATGGCAAATAGGCACATAAAAAGACTCTCAAAACCATTAGTCATTAGGGAAATGTACATTAAAATCACACTGAGATACCACAATACACCAATTAGAATGTAAACAAACAAAAGAAACTGGCATTACCTAGGGTTGGTGAGAATGCAGAGCACCTGGAACTCTCATACACCGCCAGGGGGCATAAAAAGTGGTATACCCACTTAGGAAAACTCTTCAGCAATTTCTTAGAAAGTTAAACATACATTTCCCACACAACCCAGCAATACCCATTCCTAGGTACCTATCCAAGGAAATTAAAATTTATGTTCACGTAAAAAACTGTAAAAAATGTTTATAGCATCTTCAGTCATAATTGTCAAAAACTGGAAACAACCCAAGTAGGAGATAGATAAATTGCAGTACATCTATACATTGGAATACTACTCAGCAGTAAAAAGGAACAAACTACTGATACATGCAACAACATGGATGAATCTCAAAAATAGTATTTTAAGTGAAAGAAGTGAGATACAAAAGGATAAATACTGTATGATTCCACTTTTATGACACTGTTGAGAAGAAAAAGATCCGTAGGAGCGAAATCTGATCAGTGGTTTCCAGGGAGTATGGTGGAGGGACAGAATTAATTATAAAGGGGCATGAGGGAACTTTTTCTGGGGGTGGTGGAAATATTCTATAACTTTAGTTTGGTGCAGTTACATGACTGTATATGTTTTTCAAAACTTATAGAACTATACACTTAAAATGGGTGAATTTTATTGTATGTAGATGATACCTCAATAAACCTTACTTTTTAAAACAGTGAGAAAGAAAATAGACTTGCACCAAAAAAACAAACAAATATAAAGAAACCCAAGGGCTTCCCTGGTGGCGCAGTGGTTGAGAGTCTGCCTGCTGATGCAGGGGACACAGGTTCGTGCCCCGGTCCGGGAAGATCCCACCTGCCACGGAGCGGCTGGGCCCGTGAGCCATGGCCGCTGAGCCTGTGTGTCTGGAGCCTGTGCTCCGCAATGGGAGAGGCCAAAACAGTGAGAGGTCCGCGTACAGCAAAAAAAAAAAAAAAAAAAAGAAACCCAAAATACAAAGTCATATGAGATGACAAGTCAGCTTAATACTAGTTGATGTCTATAAGATACAAGGAAGGTATGTATGATTTGTATGATTTTAATCATATTTATATAATAAATTTTCATATATTTGGAAGAAAACCAACTGTGCTTAACTGGGTTGTCAACAAGAAAAATACTTATATAGATGCCAGAGAAGGCAATTTAGGATATAAACTATTCCCCATATATAGTGGGCTGAATGGAGGCCCCAAAAGATAAGTGCACATCCTAATCCTCGGAACCTATGAATGTTACCTTATATGGCAAAAGTATGAATATTACCTTACATGGCAGAAGGGGTCATTAAGTTAAGGATCTTGAGAGGAGGATTATTTGGGTCTGCCTTAAACACAATCCCATGTACCTTTATAGGGAGGGAACTGTGAGACACACAGAGGAGAAGGCCATGTGAAGATAGAGGCAGAGGTTGGAGTGATGCAGCCACAAGCCCAAAACTGCTGGCAACCACCAGAAGCTGGAAGAGGCAAGGAAGGGGTTCTCCCCTAGAGCCCCTAGAAGGAGCACAGCCCTGTCACCTTGATTTCACTCAGTGAAACTGATCTTCGACTCTGGCCTCCAGAATTACAAGAGAATAAATTTCTGTTGCTTCAAGTCACCAAGTTTACTGGTAAATTTGTTACAGCAGCTATAGGAAATGAATGTTTGTACATTATATGTATATGTTTGTATATGTGTATACATATACATATAGGTATAATGTTTGTACATTATAATGATATGGCAATATAAGGACATGAGTATACATGCCTAATTCGACCACAGGAAGTAGGCCCTGTGTGAATTTTTCTTGGATTGTACTGACCAAGGTATCACGTTGCTTGGATTGTTTCCCCACCTCTCAACATCACACCTGGTGGTGGGCCTGCCCAGAGGAAGCAGCAGAACCACAGCCACTGCAGTAGAGGCTGCTCCTTACCGGCCCAGTGGCCACTCTCCCTTCTTCCTTAGTAACAGGCACCTACACAGTTAGACTCTGCAATGCGCTCAGCAGACAAGCTACATTTCCAAACATCCCTTTTAGATACAGGCGGCCAATGAGATTTAAGTAGAAGTTACTGGAGAAAGCTGCAGAGAAAGGTCTCCAAAAGTTGATTCAAATGGGATGCAACTGACTTTACTCACCTCCTTTCCTTCTTCCTGCTGTCTACAAGGCAAAAGTGATGGGTAGAGCTCCAGCAGCCATCTCTTGACAGTGAGGTAACCTTGAACAGAGAAGGCATGCACTAAGAATAGAGTAGCAAGAAAGACAGAAAGAGCCTGGGTTCCTGAGGACCATGGAGCTGCTGTACTAGTTCTGAGCCGCTTGCTTCTGTTTCACATGAAAGGAAACACAAGAGGGCTTTATTTGGTTAAAGCCATTGTTATTTTGAGTCTCTATTAATAGAAGTCAAAAGCAATTCCTAACTGATTTCAGGATCTAATTAACTTTATTAAATAATACTGAAAAACTAGAAAGTTAAAAATGAAAAGTTGTGAATATCTGGATTTCTCCTCTGCTTTAGTTTTCTTGAGAACAAATGTGCTGATCTCATAGAAGATTCCTATTATTTTAATGCTAATCTTTGATTTTTTTCTTTTTCAGTTAAACTGAAAATGAATAGAAATGTACAAGTTAGTTATAAGTCACATCACTCTATGTCCTCAAAACTGCATGAAAAGAGTACCCAGCCCTGTTACTTATTCCAAATCAGGAAAAAGATACCTTAGCAGCCAAATTACCAATTCCCCCCATCTTCTTATATTAGTATCCAGTGTACCCAAAGAGCATCAAAACACTTCCTTACTAAAGTATGTAATTTTGCATTTTGTAGGGGCTGGCTAACTTATTTGGATTCTAAAGAATTCAGACAATTTTCTCCTGATCACTAAAAACACAATTAAATCTACAAAACAGGTATAAAGATGCAAATTCTAAAATCTTAAAAAAAAAAAGTGAACTCTCAGATGAGGGGAATGAATAGGGACAACTGCTGAGTGAAGTGCTTAAAAGCAGATTTATAAAAGAATACCTAGAATAAATGATAAAAATGAGAATAAGAATAAAAGAACCTCCTGAGGTTATAAAATATAAGAGGACCAGCAGCCGGTGGGACTGACTGCCTGTGGGCCTGAACCTTCTCAGCCTCACTTCTGTTTACAAGAGCCCCATTCACACCACCTTACAAATCCTCCATTCACACCACCTCACAGGCTGTCCTGGGGGAGCAGTTTGGGGAAAGCAAGGAATATAAACAGAACGCATAATAAACAAGATCACAAGTCCTGCCAGGTACAGGACATAAGGCAAAACAGTTCGTCTACACTGGGCTCCTAATCTAATTTTACCCTCGTTTGCGTTTCCTTCACCCCCATGTTTCCTAAAAGGGAGGTTTAAACCAGTTCAGGGGAAATCAAAACTGAGACGTTCTTGTTGGGTGCACTTCCTGTTGAAAGGAAGCCACTGTACACACACAGGGTGACACTCCAGGAAGCACTCTCCAGGGAGCCACCCTAAGGACACTTCCCAAACAACTGTAACCATAAATGTGTCTGTTCAGCTTATGCCACTGGGTAACAGAATTGAGAGGAATGGGGAGTCACTTCACCTACACTTTATTTTCTGCTGGGGAACATTATTATAGACATCTGAATCTGCCAAATCTGCTAGCAATCACACAGGGGTCCACTCAAACCACCATCTTTTCTTCCGTCTAGCACAGCACACGTTCCAATACTGAAGTTAAACATGCCATTTTGGCTAATTCTACCATGATGGAGCAAGAGACTGAAAGTGAAATTGAAAGTTTAGTCAACAATTTACATGAAAGCAAGTTATGGGGGAGGGAGGTTGAGAAGACACATACAGACACATACAAACAGACAAACAGACACACACACACACACACACACACACGGGTCGAGTAACCAATGATTGATTGACTATATTCATTTGTTCCCCTTTGTGAATTCAGTGAAACGAGTTTATGGCAATAAACAAAGTATAAATCATGCATTTTAATTCTACAACTTTTAATTAATGTTTAAATGTATAACTTTATTCTAATTTGAGTCAGCTTACACTTACACATGTAATCAAATATTAAATTAACTTAATTATCAAAAAAAGATAATTAGAACAAACTGTTAAGAGACCATGGAGGAAGAGGCACTCTCATATTGCAGATGGGAGTATGAAATGTTACAATCCCTACAAAGGGGAATTTGGAATTCTAGATGAATTTACCTTTAGACCTGAAAAAATCCACTTCTAGGAATATATCTTGAAAATACACCTGCATCCATGAGAAATAGCATATGCATAAGTGTATTAATTATCTATTGCTGCATCACAAATACACTTACCAATTGTCTCGGTTTGTCTAGGATTGTGGATTTTACTGAAACTCATAACTTTCAGTGCTCAAACTAGAACAGCCCCAGGCAAACACAGACTGTTGGTCATTCTAATAACAAATTGTCCTAAAATTTAGAAAATATATTCAGTAAGCTTGACAGAGGTCTTGGAAATGATTTTTTTTTTTCTGACACCAAAAGCAAAGACAAACAAGTGGAAGTACACCAAACTAAAAAGCTTCTGCACAGCAAAGGAAATCAACAAAATGAAAAGACAATATACTGAATAGGAGAAAATATTTGCAAATTATATATCTGATAAGGGGTTAAAATTCAGAACATATAAGGAATTCATACAACACAACAGCAAAAAAAAAGCAAGCAATCCAATTTTTAAAATAGGCAGAAGATCCAAATAGATACTCTTCTGAAGAAGACATACAGATGTCCAAGAGGTACATGAAAAGATGCTCAGCATCACTAATCATCAGGGAAATGCAAATCAAAACCACAATGAGATATCTATCACCGCACACCTGTTAAAATGGCTATTATCAAAAGGACAAGAAATAACAAGTAGAAAAAAGGGAGGATGTAGAAAAAAGGGAAACCTTTTGTACTGTTCGTGGGATTATAAATTGGTACAGTCACTATGGAGAACAGTATGGAGATTCCTCAAAAAATTAACCTAGCAATTCCACTTCTGGGTATTTATCCTAAGAAACCAAAAGCACTAACTTGAAAAGATATATGCACCCTCATGTTCACTGCAGCATTATTTAAAATAGCCAAGATACCAGAAACAACCTAAGTGTCCATCAGTGGATGAATGGGTAAAGAAAATGTGATACACACACACACACACACACACACACACACAGGAATATTATTCAGCCATAAAAAAGAATAAATTTTTGATATTTGCAACAATATGGATGGACCTCAAGGGCATTATACTATTTCTATCTGAAATAAGTCAGACAGAGAAAGACAAATACTATATGATCTCACTTACACATAGAATCTAAAAAACAAACAAAAACCAAGCTCATAGTTACAGAAAACCGTTTGGTGGTTGCCAGAGGTGGAAGACTGGGGGGAGGGGAGAAATGGGTGAAGGGGGCTAAAATATACAAACTTCCAGTTATAAAAATATGTGATGGGGCTTCCCTGGTGGCGCAGTGGTTGAGAGTCTGCCTGCCAATGCAGGGGACACGGGTTTGTGCCCCGGTCAGGGAGGATCCCACATGCCTTGGAGCAGCTAGGCCCGTGAGCCACGGCCACTGAGCCTGCGCATCCGGAGCCTGTCCTCCGCAACGGGAGAGGCCGCAGCACTGAGAGGTCCACGTACCGCAAAAAAAAAAAAAAATTGTGATGGGGATGTAATGTTCAGCATGGTAACTATAGTCAACATACTGTATTGCATATTTGAAAGTTGCCAAGAGAATACTTCTCGTTACAAGAACAAAAATTGTAACTATGTGTGGTGATGGATATTAACTAGACTTATTGTGGTTATTATTTGGCAATGTATACAAATACCAAATCATTATGTTGTACACCTGAAACTAATATAACGTTATATGTGAATTATATTTCAATTCTGAAAAAGTTTAGGGCTTCCCTGGTGGCGCAGTGGTTGGGAGTCCATCTGCCGAAGCGGGGGGACGGGGGTTCGTGCCCCGGTCTGGGAGGATCCCACGTGCCGCGGAGCGGCTGCGCCCGTGGGCCATGGCCGCTGAGCCTGCTCGTCCGGAGCCTGTGCTCCGCAACGGGAGAGGCCACAGCAGTGAGAGGCCCGCATACCAGGAAAAAAAAAAAAAAGTTTAAAAAAACAGAATTTAAAATGCTAAAACTAGAACAGTCCCAGGCAAACCGGAACTGACTGTCATCCTAGTAACAAAATGCACTAAAATTTAGCAGCTTAAAACAATACACTTTATTTATCTCACAACTTCTGTGAGTCAGGAATCCAGGCAAGGCTCAGCTGAACTTGTGTTCACAGCCTCTGACAGGGCTGCGTTCAAGCGTCAAAGAGGGCTAGGGCCTCATCTGAAGGCTCAACCATGGGAGGATGTGTCCAAGCTTACTTACATGATTGTTGGCAGCACTCAGTTCCGTTGGGCTGTTGGAATGCAGGCTTCGGTTATTTGGTGGCTGCGGACAGGAGGTCACCCTTAGTTCCTTGCCATGTGGGCCTCTCCAACATAGCAACTTGCTTCATTAAAGCCAAAAGAGAGAATTTTCTAGCAAGGCAGAAGTCACATTTCTGGTAACCTAGTCACAGAAGTGATGGCCGTTCAATATTGCTGTCTTCTTTGGTTAGAGGTAAGTTATGCAAGGGGAGTGGCTTACACAATGCCAGGAGATAGGACTCACCTGGGGCCAGCAAAGACTGACCCTCGGCCTAGACACATCAGAACACATCTGTGTTCTATTTCAAATCCTCTCAACTCTCACGTGTTACTCGAGCTACCAGTGCAACAAAGCCCCAAGTCTTGATTAGCTTTACACAGGTGCAACCTGACAGTGCTTTGCTTCGAGCCTGTGCTGATGTCTGATACAGATCATAGTATTCTGAGGGGTAACATAGATGGACAGAAGTACAGTGTTTCTTGAATTTTATTTAAAAGAAGGAAAAAAAAAAAACTTAAGAGCTACAGAGCAGAAAGCTTAAGTTGGATGCTACAATGGAAAAATCATGGCCCTCCACCTGGGTTCCCAGGTTAAGTTTGTTCATAGACTCAGAGCCCACTGATTGAAGGGGAGACTGGGTCTTCTCGAAGAAGAGCCCTGCAAGTCCATTACAAGTATAAACAATAAGCATTCCCTCAATCTTTCCCCAAAGTGACCTAGGGACATTTACCAGAATAACTGTGTACTGGAGAAAGGGAAATACAGAGTTGTTTCGACCTTACACTGCTACCAAGAAATCATAAATGCCATTTGCTACTATTTTTCTGGTTAGAGGAGAAAGTACAGAGGACAGGTAATAAATGAAATTCTCACCCTGCTCCATGTCATAGTGAAACCACTAGTTATTTCTCCGGTAATTGAGTTTATAATTGGGATAGGTAAACTTAGAAAATGGAAACCCGTGTTCACATTAGTTCCCTGAATTTTGAAGTTAGAGCCTTTATAGTAAGAACTGTCATGTAGAAGGCCAGTGTGATTTTTTTTTTTTTTTTTTTTCGGTACGCGGGCCTCTCACCGCTGCAGCCTCTCCCATTGCAGAGCACAGGATCCGGACGCGCAGTCTCAGCGGCCATGGCTCATGGGCCTAGCCGCTCCACGGCATGTGGGATCTTCCCAGACCGGGGCACGAACCCATGTCCCCTGCATCGGCAGGCGGACTCTCAACCACTGTGCCACCAGGGAAGCCCCCCCCAGTGTGATTTTTATAGTTCTAACAGCTTTGGGTGATAGGTATATGCAAAGCAAAATTAGATACCACCCATATTCTTCTCGGGCATCGTTTGAGGGGGGTTTAAAAGCCCTGAAGCCAGAATGTGCCCTATGGGTGTAATGTAAGGCACACTGGGCACCCTAAGTATGCCCTCCACCCACCAGTCTACTTTTGTAAAAGGTAATTACCCCTGAGGGAAGTAACACGTTAAAGGAAGTCAGCTATACCTTCTATATCACCCATCAGAGGATCTTCTTAGCCCCAACTAGACCCTCACACGATAATCATAGGCCACAACTGATCTACCCAGAACAATGTAGGGCAGGACCACAGGTCACCAGCAGGTCAGCACCAGGGATCTGCATCAGGGAAAGTCTGTATATCAACCTGCACAGCCATTCAGCACTAGCTTCTGCTCAGATACAAGGGATTAGAGCCACACTGGGCAGGTGTGAGAGCTAACCTGGCTTAATATCCTCACTCCCCAAAGGAGCCAGTAACTCCTATAACAACTTCCTAGACAGGCTTTCATGCCTCCCAGGGGACAGCCCGTTATAAAAGTCACCACACCCAGGGAGGCCTAAAGAATGGTGTCCTGGGCTTCCCTGGTGGCGCAGTGGTTGAGAGTCCGCCTGCCGATGCAGGGGACACGGGTTCGTGCCCCGGTCCGGGAAGATCCCACATGCCGCAGAGTGGCTAGGCCCGTGAGCCACGGCCGCTGAGCCTGCGCATCCGGAGCCTGTGCTCCACAACAGGAGAGGCTGCAGCAGTGAGAGGCCCGCGTACCGGAAAAAAAAAAAAGAATGGTGTCCTTAGCAGGAATGTATGGTCCTTGATAGCTCCTCCCAGCCTGAATACAACTGACCAGACAGGGGTTATTTTATTGCCAGCAATGTTGCTTGGAAATACAGTTTGCATTTTACCCTTAAGAGGCTGCCAGAATAACAGAGCTTTACAGTTACCCAAAGGTCAAGTCCTCATGCAGAAGAGAAAGGCTTATTTACCCTCAGCCACCCTGGGTAAAGAGCAGAGCCTACAGATCCTGCTCTTCTTTAGGAAGGAGCTACTAGAGCTGCAGGAGTGTTCTGGCATCTCTGGGGAGCTGAACGGAAAGACACAGGTGGAAGGAGGGGAATTCCTGAACCAGCTTTATCTCCTCCCTTTGTTTTTCTGAAACAAGCCCTACTTGAAGTATGAGGCTGACGTGTTTGTTTCAAATAGGGAGGCTATGGTGGCAAAAACCCAGACAAATCTTAGGGCTTCATCTGACAACAGAGACTGAGGTGCTTGGGACTATTAAAGCAAAATGTTAACTTAACAGATGTCCTACAAACAGAAAATTCAGGAGATGGATGATGGTGAGAGTTGCACAACAATGTGAATGTACTTAGTGCCACCGAACTGTACAGTTAAATATGGTTAAAGTTTTTAAAAAATAAAAATAATAAAAGCAGAACGTAAATGCCGCCCACTCTCCTCCACTGCACCCTTCAGATCAGGCAGGACAGTCTTACCCAGGGTCCAGAAAGTCCCCTATTAGCTACCTATGAGGCTCGCCCTAGGGGGTTACTCAGAAGCAGCTCTCCTGAGCCCCGGAAAGCTATACTGCCTCCCAGGTAAGCCTGCAGGCCTTCAACACAGGTCCTGGGTTGGCAGGGACCCCTCACCTAAAAGCTTTCCTCTCTCAGGGCCCTGAGCCCTTAGGCCCCTTCAACTCTCTGCTCCCTTCCATAGGGCACCCTCTTTCCCTCTCCTAGATTTTGTCATTTGGCTCCATTCCACGTCCCCTGGGATGGAGCTGAAGAGAGTTTAGGGTCCACATGGATGAAGGGAAGAATGAAGGTCAAGTGTTCATTTCCACAGTGATCAAACTGTTTTCCTAGCGAGTGGATGCCTCAGTAGCAATCTTCTGTTCTATTTTGCTGAAGGGATCTCTGATTCTTTTCTCCCCCTCTGAGTTATGTTAAGAACAGGTCTTCTTCTCTCCTCTTAGTTTGATGGGTACCATCCCCCAGGAGATGAAACGCAAGGAACTCATTCTGCATATAAATACTTCCAATTTTACAGAAGCCTGCCTTGTTTATTCCAGGAAACTGAACGTCCGTGGAAAATGGTTTGCCCTGAAAGACCTCACCTCTTCCCAAGGATGTGTGGCGGGCAAACTCTTCAGGGTCTGCCCTGTCCTCCTTATGGCCAAACTCTCCCCTTGCAGCTTGTGGACTGGCACCAGCCCAATGGAGAAAACTCGGTTCTTTTCTCCCTCAGCAAGTCCAATATGCTCCTTTAATGAGTCTAGTGGTGCTATGGTCAACTGTCCAGAGAGCCAAGAAAAGGCTTGGTGGGGGCAGGGAGGGTGGGTGAGGACTGATGAGCCGGCATCTGTGAGTCAAGGTGAGCTATGCAATGATTCCTTAATGAATGTGTTTAAGGGGAGGAGATGAAATATTGGGCAGTCTGAGAGGACAGAGGGGGAGAACTAGGGAAAGAGAGCAGATGTTGTAAAAGATACTCTTTCATGTTTCCTGTGCACTAGAAATCTGCAGATGTATGTTGGCAGGGCTACACTCAGAGAACAGAGGGAGGCTGGAGTTTACACATCTGGAAATCATTTGGCAGGGGGCAGAGTTCAAACATTTTCTGCTTCAGCCGCTCGCAGACC